>NC_133021.1:5000-691875 GCF_048564905.1 Vicugna pacos
AACCCTAACCCTAACCCTAACCCTAACCCTAACCCTAACCCTAACCCTAACCCTAACCCTAACCCTAACCCTAACCCTAACCCTAACCCTAACCCTAACCCTAACCCTAACCCTAACCCTAACCCTAACCCTAACCCTAACCCTAACCCTAACCCTAACCCTAACCCTAACCCTAACCCTAACCCTAACCCTAACCCTAACCCTAACCCTAACCCTAACCCTAACCCTAACCCTAACCCTAACCCTAACCCTAACCCTAACCCTAACCCTAACCCTAACCCTAACCCTAACCCTAACCCTAACCCTAACCCTAACCCTAACCCTAACCCTAACCCTAACCCTAACCCTAACCCTAACCCTAACCCTAACCCTAACCCTAACCCTAACCCTAACCCTAACCCTAACCCTAACCCTAACCCTAACCCTAACCCTAACCCTAACCCTAACCCTAACCCTAACCCTAACCCTAACCCTAACCCTAACCCTAACCCTAACCCTAACCCTAACCCTAACCCTAACCCTAACCCTAACCCTAACCCTAACCCTAACCCTAACCCTAACCCTAACCCTAACCCTAACCCTAACCCTAACCCTAACCCTAACCCTAACCCTAACCCTAACCCTAACCCTAACCCTAACCCTAACCCTAACCCTAACCCTAACCCTAACCCTAACCCTAACCCTAACCCTAACCCTAACCCTAACCCTAACCCTAACCCTAACCCTAACCCTAACCCTAACCCTAACCCTAACCCTAACCCTAACCCTAACCCTAACCCTAACCCTAACCCTAACCCTAACCCTAACCCTAACCCTAACCCTAACCCTAACCCTAACCCTAACCCTAACCCTAACCCTAACCCTAACCCTAACCCTAACCCTAACCCTAACCCTAACCCTAACCCTAACCCTAACCCTAACCCTAACCCTAACCCTAACCCTAACCCTAACCCTAACCCTAACCCTAACCCTAACCCTAACCCTAACCCTAACCCTAACCCTAACCCTAACCCTAACCCTAACCCTAACCCTAACCCTAACCCTAACCCTAACCCTAACCCTAACCCTAACCCTAACCCTAACCCTAACCCTAACCCTAACCCTAACCCTAACCCTAACCCTAACCCTAACCCTAACCCTAACCCTAACCCTAACCCTAACCCTAACCCTAACCCTAACCCTAACCCTAACCCTAACCCTAACCCTAACCCTAACCCTAACCCTAACCCTAACCCTAACCCTAACCCTAACCCTAACCCTAACCCTAACCCTAACCCTAACCCTAACCCTAACCCTAACCCTAACCCTAACCCTAACCCTAACCCTAACCCTAACCCTAACCCTAACCCTAACCCTAACCCTAACCCTAACCCTAACCCTAACCCTAACCCTAACCCTAACCCTAACCCTAACCCTAACCCTAACCCTAACCCTAACCCTAACCCTAACCCTAACCCTAACCCTAACCCTAACCCTAACCCTAACCCTAACCCTAACCCTAACCCTAACCCTAACCCTAACCCTAACCCTAACCCTAACCCTAACCCTAACCCTAACCCTAACCCTAACCCTAACCCTAACCCTAACCCTAACCCTAACCCTAACCCTAACCCTAACCCTAACCCTAACCCTAACCCTAACCCTAACCCTAACCCTAACCCTAACCCTAACCCTAACCCTAACCCTAACCCTAACCCTAACCCTAACCCTAACCCTAACCCTAACCCTAACCCTAACCCTAACCCTAACCCTAACCCTAACCCTAACCCTAACCCTAACCCTAACCCTAACCCTAACCCTAACCCTAACCCTAACCCTAACCCTAACCCTAACCCTAACCCTAACCCTAACCCTAACCCTAACCCTAACCCTAACCCTAACCCTAACCCTAACCCTAACCCTAACCCTAACCCTAACCCTAACCCTAACCCTAACCCTAACCCTAACCCTAACCCTAACCCTAACCCTAACCCTAACCCTAACCCTAACCCTAACCCTAACCCTAACCCTAACCCTAACCCTAACCCTAACCCTAACCCTAACCCTAACCCTAACCCTAACCCTAACCCTAACCCTAACCCTAACCCTAACCCTAACCCTAACCCTAACCCTAACCCTAACCCTAACCCTAACCCTAACCCTAACCCTAACCCTAACCCTAACCCTAACCCTAACCCTAACCCTAACCCTAACCCTAACCCTAACCCTAACCCTAACCCTAACCCTAACCCTAACCCTAACCCTAACCCTAACCCTAACCCTAACCCTAACCCTAACCCTAACCCTAACCCTAACCCTAACCCTAACCCTAACCCTAACCCTAACCCTAACCCTAACCCTAACCCTAACCCTAACCCTAACCCTAACCCTAACCCTAACCCTAACCCTAACCCTAACCCTAACCCTAACCCTAACCCTAACCCTAACCCTAACCCTAACCCTAACCCTAACCCTAACCCTAACCCTAACCCTAACCCTAACCCTAACCCTAACCCTAACCCTAACCCTAACCCTAACCCTAACCCTAACCCTAACCCTAACCCTAACCCTAACCCTAACCCTAACCCTAACCCTAACCCTAACCCTAACCCTAACCCTAACCCTAACCCTAACCCTAACCCTAACCCTAACCCTAACCCTAACCCTAACCCTAACCCTAACCCTAACCCTAACCCTAACCCTAACCCTAACCCTAACCCTAACCCTAACCCTAACCCTAACCCTAACCCTAACCCTAACCCTAACCCTAACCCTAACCCTAACCCTAACCCTAACCCTAACCCTAACCCTAACCCTAACCCTAACCCTAACCCTAACCCTAACCCTAACCCTAACCCTAACCCTAACCCTAACCCTAACCCTAACCCTAACCCTAACCCTAACCCTAACCCTAACCCTAACCCTAACCCTAACCCTAACCCTAACCCTAACCCTAACCCTAACCCTAACCCTAACCCTAACCCTAACCCTAACCCTAACCCTAACCCTAACCCTAACCCTAACCCTAACCCTAACCCTAACCCTAACCCTAACCCTAACCCTAACCCTAACCCTAACCCTAACCCTAACCCTAACCCTAACCCTAACCCTAACCCTAACCCTAACCCTAACCCTAACCCTAACCCTAACCCTAACCCTAACCCTAACCCTAACCCTAACCCTAACCCTAACCCTAACCCTAACCCTAACCCTAACCCTAACCCTAACCCTAACCCTAACCCTAACCCTAACCCTAACCCTAACCCTAACCCTAACCCTAACCCTAACCCTAACCCTAACCCTAACCCTAACCCTAACCCTAACCCTAACCCTAACCCTAACCCTAACCCTAACCCTAACCCTAACCCTAACCCTAACCCTAACCCTAACCCTAACCCTAACCCTAACCCTAACCCTAACCCTAACCCTAACCCTAACCCTAACCCTAACCCTAACCCTAACCCTAACCCTAACCCTAACCCTAACCCTAACCCTAACCCTAACCCTAACCCTAACCCTAACCCCTAACCCTAACCCTAACCCTAACCCTAACCCTAACCCTAACCCTAACCCTAACCCTAACCCCTAACCCTAACCCTAACCCTAACCCTAACCCTAACCCTAACCCTAACCCTAACCCTAACCCTAACCCTAACCCTAACCCTAACCCTAACCCTAACCCTAACCCTAACCCTAACCCTAACCCTAACCCTAACCCTAACCCTAACCCCAACGAGCTGACAATGGTTCCGGAATCCTGAGCGTGGGGAGGTTCCACCAACGTTTGGCAGCGCTTGGGTTCTAACGGAAAGCCTAAGCTCGTCTCCCCTGAGGGTTTTCCTAATATCTCTGTGCCAGGGAATGCTAGGGGGGTTTGCAGGATATCCCACTGACACAGGCTGCCTCCCCAAGGTCAGGGAAGGTATTTCTCGGACTTCCCCGAACAGGGAACACCTGTGACTGAAGAGAGCTGCGTGGAGTTGTCTCTCGAGCTCCCCCACGCACTGACAATGGTTCCAGAATCCTGAGCGTGGAGAGGTTCCACCAACGGTCGGCAGCGCGTGGGTTCTAACGGAAAGCTTAAGCTCGTCTCCGCTGAGTGTTTTCCAAATTTCTCTGTACCAGGGAATGCTAGGTGGGTTTGTAGGTTATCCCAGTGTCAGAGGCTGACTCCCCAAGTTGAGGGAAACTATTTCTCGGACTTCCCCGAACATGGAACACCTGTGACTGAAGAGAGCTGCGTGGAGTTGTCTCTCGAGCTCCCCCACGCACTGACAATGGTTCCGGAATCCTGAGCGTTGGGAGGTTCCACCAACGTTCGGCAGCGCGTGGGTTCTAACGGAATGCCTAAGCTCGTCTCCCCTGAGGGTTTTCCTAATGTCTCTGTGCCAGGGAATGCTAGGGGGGTTTACAGAATATCCCAGTGACAGAGGCCGCCTCCCCAAGTTAAGGGAAGATATTTCTGGGACTTCCCCGAACAGGGAACACCTGTGACTGAAGAGAGCTGCGTGGATTTGTCTCTCGTGCTCCCCCACGCACTGACAATGGTTCCGGAATCCTGAGCGTGGGGAGGTTCCACCAACGGTCGGCAGCGCGTGGGTTCTATCGGAATGCCTAAGCTCGTCTCCCCTGAGGTTTTTCCTAATATCTCTCTGCCAGGGAATGCTAGGGGGGTTTGCAGGATATCCCAGAGTCAGAGGCTGCCTCCCCAGGGTCAGGGAAGGTATTTCTCAGACTTCCCCGAACAGGGAACACCTGTGACTGAAGAGAGCTGCGTGGAGTTGTCTCTCGAGATCCCCCACGCACTGATAATTTTTCCGGAATACTGAGCGTTGGGAGGTTCCACCAACGGTCGGCAGCGCGTGGGTTCTAACGGAAAGCCTAAGCTAGTCTCCCCTGAGGGTTTTCATAATGTCACTGTGCCAGAGAATGCTAGGGTGGTTTGCAGGATATCCCAGTGAGAGAGGCTGGCTCCCCAAGGTCAGGGAAGGTATTTCTCGGACTTCCCCGAACAGGGAACACCTGTGACTGAAGAGAGCTGCGTGGACTTGTCTCTCGAGCTCCCCCAAGCACTGACAATGGTTCCGGAATCCTGAGCTTGGGAGGTTCCACCAACGGTCGGCAGCGCGTGGGTTCTAATGGAAAGCCTAAGCTCGCCTCCCCTGAGGGGTTTCCTAATATCTCTGTGCCAGGTAATGCTAGGTGGGTTTGCAGGATATCCCAGTCACAGAGGCTGTCTCCCCAAGGTCAGGGAAGGTATTTCTCGGACTTCCCCGAACAGGGAACACCTGTGACTGAAGAGAGCTGCGTGGAGTTGTCTCTCGAGCTCCCCCACGCACTGAGAATTTTTCCGGAATCCTGAGCGTGGGGAGGTTCCACCAACGGTTGGCAGCGCGTGGGTTCTAACGGAATGCCTAAGCTCGTCTCCCCTGAGGGTTTTCCTAATGTCTCTGTGCCAGGGAATGCTAGGGGGGTTTGCAGGATATCGCAGTGACAGAGGATGCCTCCCCAAGGTCTCGGAAGGTTTTTCTCGGATTTCCCCGAACAGGGAACACCTGTGACTGAAGAGAGCTGCGTGCAGTTGTCTCTCGTGGTCCCCCACGCACTGACAATGCTTCCGGAATCCTGAGCGTGGGGAGGTTCCAACAACGGTCGGCAGCGCGTGGGTTCTAACGGAAAGCGTAAGCTCGTATCCCCTGAGGGTTTTCCTAATGTCTCTGTGCCAGGAAAAGCTAAGGGGGGGTGCAGGATATCCCAGTGACAGAGGCTGCCTCCCCAAGGTCAGGGAAACTATTTCTCGGACTTCCCCGAACAGGGAACACTTGTGACTGAAGAGAGATGCGTGGAGTTGTCTCTCGAGCTCCCCCACGCACTGACAATGGTTCCGGAATCCTGAGCGTGGAGAGGTTCCACCAACGGTCGGCAGCGCGTGGGTTCTAACGGAAAGCCTAAGCTCGTCTCCGCTGAGTTTTTTCCTAATTTCTCTGTACCAGTGAATGCTAGGTGGGTTTGTAGGTTATCCCAGTGTCAGAGGCTGACTCCCCAAGGTGAGGGAAACTATTTCTCGCACTTCCCCGAACAGGGAACACCTGTGACTGAAGAGAGCTGCGTGGACTTGTCTCTCGAGCTCCCCCACGCACTGACAATGGTTCCGGAATCCTGAGCGTGGGGAGGTTCCACCAACGGTCGGCAACGCGTGGGTTCTAACGGAATGCCTAAGCTCGTCTCCCCTGAGGATTTCCTAATTTCTCTGTGCCAGGGAATGCTAGGGGGGTTTGCAGGATATCCCAGTGACAGAGGCTGCCTCCCCAAGTTAAGGGAAGATATTTCTGGGACTTCCCCGAACAGGGAACACCTGTGACTGAAGAGAGCTGCGTGGATTTGTCTCTCGTGCTCCCCCACGCACTGACAATGGTTCCGAAATACTGAGTGTGGGGAGGTTCCACCAACGGTCGGCAGCGCGTGGGTTCTAACGGAATGCCTAAGCTCGTCTCCCCTGAGGGTTTTCCTAATGTCTCTGTGCCAGGGAATGCTAGGGGGGTTTGCAGGATATCCCAGAGCCAGAGGCTGCCTCCCCAAGGTCAGGGAAGGTATTTCTCGGACTTCCCCGAACAGGGAACACCTGTGACTGAAGAGAGCTGCGTGGAGTTGTCTCTCGAGCTCCCCCACGCACTGACAATGGTTCCGGAATCCTGAGCGTGGGGAGGTTCCACCAACGGTCGGCAGCGCGTGGGTTCTATCGGAATGTCTAAGCTCGTCTCCCCTGAGGGTTTTCCTAATGTCTCTGTGCCAGGGAATGCTAGGGGGGTTTGCAGGATATCCCAGTGACAGAGGCTGCCTCCCCAAGGTCAGGGAAACTATTTCTCGGACTTCCCCGAACAGGGAACACCTGTGACTGAAGAGAGCTGCGTGGAGTTGTCTCTCGAGCTCCCTCACGCACTGACAATGGTTCCGGAATCCTGAGCGTGGGGAGGTTCCAACAACGGTCGGCAGCGCGTGGGTTCTAACGGAATGCCTAAGCTCGTCTCCCCTGAGGGTTTTCCTAATGTCTCTGTGCCAGGGAATGCTAGGGGGGTTTGCAGGATATCCCAGTGACAGTGGCTGCCTCCCCAAGTTCAGGGAAGCTATTTCTCGGACTTCCCCGAACAGGGAACACCTGTGACTGAAGAGAGCTGAGTGGAGATGTCTCTCGAGCTCCCCCACGCACTGACAATGGTTCCGGAATCCTGAGCGTGGGGAGGTTCCACCAACGGTCGGCAGCGCGTGGGTTCTAATGGAAAGCCTAAGCTCGCCTCCCCTGAGGGTTTTCCTAATGTCTCTCTGCCAGGGAATGCTAGGGGGTTTTGCAGGATATCCCAGTGACAGAGGCTGCCTCCCCAAGGTCAGGGAAGGTATTTCTCGAACTTCCCCGAACAGGGAACACCTGTGACTGAAGAGAGCTGCGTGGAGTTATCTCTCGTGCTCCCCCACGCACTGACAATGTTACCGGGATCCTGAGCGTGGGGAGGTTCCACCAACGGTCGGCAGCGCATGGGTTCTAACGGAAAGCCTAAGCTCGTCTCCCCTGAGCGTTTTCCTAATTTCTCTCTGCCAGGGAATGCTAGGGTTGTTTGCAGGATATCCCAGTGACAGAGGCTGCCTCCCCAAGGCCAGGGAAGCAATTTCTCTGACTTCCCCGAACAGGGAACTCCTGTGAATGAAGAGAGCTGCGTGGAATTTTCTCTCGAGCTCCCCCACGCACTGACAATGTTTCCGGAATCCTGAGCGTGAGGAGGTTCCACCAACAGTCGGCAGCGCGTGGGTTCTAACGGAAAGCCTAAGCTCGTCGCCCCTGAGGGTTTTCCTAATGTCTCTGTGCCAGGGAATGCTAGGGGGTTTTGCAGGATATCCCAGTGACAGAGGCTGCCTCCCCAAGCTCAGGGAAGGTATTTCTCGGACTTCCCCGAACAGGGATCACCTGTGACTGAAGAGAGCTGCGTGGAATTTTCTCTCGAGCTCCCCCACGCACTGACAATGTTTCCGGAATCCTGAGCGTGAGGAGGTTCCACCAACGGTCGGCAGCGCGTGGATTCTAACGGAAAGCTTAAGCTCGTCTCCCCTGAGGGTTTTCCTAATGTCTCTGTGCCAGGGAAAGCTAGGGGCGTTTGCAGGATATCCCAGTGACAGAGGCTGCCTCCCCAAATTCTGGGAAGGTATTTCTCGGACTTCCCCGTATAGGGAAGACCTGTGATTGAAGAGAGCTGTGTGGAGTTGTCTCTCGAGTTCCCCACGCACTGACAATGGTTTCGGAATCCTGAGCGTGGGGAGGTTTCACCAACGGTCGGCAGCGCGTGGTTTCTAACGGAAAGCCTAAGCTCGTCTCCCCTGAGGGTTTTCCTAATGTCTCTGTGCCAGGGAATGATAGGGGGTTTTGCAGGATATCCCAGTTGACAGAGGCTTCCTCCCCAAGGTCAGGGAAGGTATTTCTCGGACTTCCCCGAACAGGGAACTCCTGTGACTGAAGAGAGCTGCGTGGAGTTGTCTCTCGAGCTCCACCACGCACTGACAATGGTTCCGGAATCCTGAGCGTGGGGAGGTTCCACCAACGGTCGGCAGCGCCTGGGTTCTAAAGGAAAGCCAAAGCTCGTCCCCCCTGAGCGTTTTCCTAATGTCTGTGTGCCAGGGAATGCTAGGGGGGCTTGCAGGATATCCCAGTGACAGAGGCTGCCTCCCCAAGGTCAGCGAAGATATTTCTCGGTCTTCCCCGAACAGGGAACACCTGTGACTGAAGAGAGCTGCGTGGAGTTGTCTCTCGAGCTCCCCCACGCACTGACAAAGCTTCCGGAATCCTAAGCTTGGGGAGGTTCCACCAAAGGTCGGCAGCACGTGGGTTCTTACGGAAAGCCTAAGCTAGTCTCCCCTGAGGGTTTTCCTAATGTCTCTGTGCCAGGGAATGCTAGGGGTGTTTGCAGGATATCCCAGTGACAGAGGCTGCCTCCCCAAGGTCAGGGAAGGTATTTCTCAGACTTCCCCGAACAGCGAACACCTCTGACTGAAGAGAGCTTCGTGGAGTTGTCTCTCGAGCTCCCCCACACACTGACAATGGTTCCGGAATCCTGAGCGTGGGGAGGTTCCACCAACGGTCGGCAGCGCGTGGGTTCTAACGAAATGCCTAAGCTCGTCTCCCCTGAGGGTTTTCAAAATGTCTCTGTGCCAGGGAATGCTAGGGGTGTTTGCAGGATATCCCAGTGACAGAGGCTGCCTCCACAAGGTCAGGGAAGGTATTTCTCGGACTTCCCCGGACAGGGAACACTTGTGACTGAAGAGAGCTGCGTGCAGTTATCTCTCAAAATCCACCACGCACTGACAATGGTTCCGGAATCCTGAGCGTGGGGAGGTTCCACCAACGGTCGGCAGCGCGTGGGTTCTAACGGAAAGCCTAAGCTCGTCTCCGCTGAGTGTTTTCCTAATGTCTCTGTGCCAGGCAATGCTAGGGGTGTTTCCAGGATATCCCAGTGACAGAGGCCGCCTCCCCAAGTTAAGGGAAGATATTTCTGGGACTTCCCCGAACAGGGAACACCTGTGACTGAAGAGAGCTGCGTGGATTTGTCTCTCGTGCTCCCCCACGCACTGACAATGGTTCCGGAATCCTGAGCGTGGGGAGGTTCCACCAACGGTCGGCAGCGCGTGGGTTCTATCGGAATGCCTAAGCTCGTCTCCCCTGAGGTTTTTCCTAATATCTCTCTGCCAGGGAATGCTAGGGGGGTTTGCAGGATATCCCAGAGTCAGAGGCTGCCTCCCCAGGGTCAGGGAAGGTATTTCTCAGACTTCCCCGAACAGGGAACACCTGTGACTGAAGAGAGCTGCGTGGAGTTGTCTCTCGAGATCCCCCACGCACTGATAATTTTTCCGGAATACTGAGCGTTGGGAGGTTCCACCAACGGTCGGCAGCGCGTGGGTTCTAACGGAAAGCCTAAGCTAGTCTCCCCTGAGGGTTTTCATAATGTCACTGTGCCAGAGAATGCTAGGGTGGTTTGCAGGATATCCCAGTGAGAGAGGCTGGCTCCCCAAGGTCAGGGAAGGTATTTCTCGGACTTCCCCGAACAGGGAACACCTGTGACTGAAGAGAGCTGCGTGGAGTTGTCTCTCGAGCTCCCCCAAGCACTGACAATGGTTCCGGAATCCTGAGCTTGGGAGGTTCCACCAACGGTCGGCAGCGCGTGGGTTCTAATGGAAAGCCTAAGCTCGCCTCCCCTGAGGGGTTTCCTAATATCTCTGTGCCAGGTAATGCTAGGTGGGTTTGCAGGATATCCCAGTCACAGAGGCTGTCTCCCCAAGGTCAGGGAAGGTATTTCTCGGACTTCCCCGAACAGGGAACACCTGTGACTGAAGAGAGCTGCGTGGAGTTGTCTCTCGAGCTCCCCCACGCACTGAGAATTTTTCCGGAATCCTGAGCGTGGGGAGGTTCCACCAACGGTTGGCAGCGCGTGGGTTCTAACGGAATGCCTAAGCTCGTCTCCCCTGAGGGTTTTCCTAATGTCTCTGTGCCAGGGAATGCTAGGGGGGTTTGCAGGATATCGCAGTGACAGAGGATGCCTCCCCAAGGTCTCGGAAGGTTTTTCTCGGATTTCCCCGAACAGGGAACACCTGTGACTGAAGAGAGCTGCGTGCAGTTGTCTCTCGTGGTCCCCCACGCACTGACAATGCTTCCGGAATCCTGAGCGTGGGGAGGTTCCAACAACGGTCGGCAGCGCGTGGGTTCTAACGGAAAGCGTAAGCTCGTATCCCCTGAGGGTTTTCCTAATGTCTCTGTGCCAGGAAAAGCTAAGGGGGGGTGCAGGATATCCCAGTGACAGAGGCTGCCTCCCCAAGGTCAGGGAAACTATTTCTCGGACTTCCCCGAACAGGGAACACTTGTGACTGAAGAGAGATGCGTGAAGTTGTCTCTCGAGCTCCCCCACGCACTGACAATGGTTCCGGAATCCTGAGCGTGGAGAGGTTCCACCAACGGTCGGCAGCGCGTGGGTTCTAACGGAAAGCCTAAGCTCGTCTCCGCTGAGTTTTTTCCTAATTTCTCTGTACCAGTGAATGCTAGGTGGGTTTGTAGGTTATCCCAGTGTCAGAGGCTGACTCCCCAAGGTGAGGGAAACTATTTCTCGGACTTCCCCGAACAGGGAACACCTGTGACTGAAGAGAGCTGCGTGGACTTGTCTCTCGAGCTCCCCCACGCACTGACAATGGTTCCGGAATCCTGAGCGTGGGGAGGTTCCACCAACGGTCGGCAGCGCGTGGGTTCTAACGGAATGCCTAAGCTCGTCTCCCCTGAGGATTTCCTAATTTCTCTGTGCCAGGGAATGCTAGGGGGGTTTGCAGGATATCCCAGTGACAGAGGCTGCCTCCCCAAGTTAAGGGA
Organism: Vicugna pacos; assembly: GCF_048564905.1. Taxonomy (NCBI): domain Eukaryota; kingdom Metazoa; phylum Chordata; class Mammalia; order Artiodactyla; family Camelidae; genus Vicugna; species Vicugna pacos. The sequence continues at coordinate 16,372 of NC_133021.1, forward strand.
AGATATTTCTGGGACTTCCCCGAACAGGGAACACCTGTGACTGAAGAGAGCTGCGTGGATTTGTCTCTCGTGCTCCCCCACGCACTGACAATGGTTCCGAAATACTGAGTGTGGGGAGGTTCCACCAACGGTCGGCAGCGCGTGGGTTCTAACGGAATGCCTAAGCTCGTCTCCCCTGAGGGTTTTCCTAATGTCTCTGTGCCAGGGAATGCTAGGGGGGTTTGCAGGATATCCCAGAGCCAGAGGCTGCCTCCCCAAGGTCAGGGAAGGTATTTCTCGGACTTCCCCGAACAGGGAACACCTGTGACTGAAGAGAGCTGCGTGGAGTTGTCTCTCGAGCTCCCCCACGCACTGACAATGGTTCCGGAATCCTGAGCGTGGGGAGGTTCCACCAACGGTCGGCAGCGCGTGGGTTCTATCGGAATGTCTAAGCTCGTCTCCCCTGAGGGTTTTCCTAATGTCTCTGTGCCAGGGAATGCTAGGGGGGTTTGCAGGATATCCCAGTGACAGAGGCTGCCTCCCCAAGGTCAGGGAAACTATTTCTCGGACTTCCCCGAACAGGGAACACCTGTGACTGAAGAGAGCTGCGTGGAGTTGTCTCTCGAGCTCCCTCACGCACTGACAATGGTTCCGGAATCCTGAGCGTGGGGAGGTTCCAACAACGGTCGGCAGCGCGTGGGTTCTAACGGAATGCCTAAGCTCGTCTCCCCTGAGGGTTTTCCTAATGTCTCTGTGCCAGGGAATGCTAGGGGGGTTTGCAGGATATCCCAGTGACAGTGGCTGCCTCCCCAAGTTCAGGGAAGCTATTTCTCGGACTTCCCCGAACAGGGAACACCTGTGACTGAAGAGAGCTGAGTGGAGATGTCTCTCGAGCTCCCCCACGCACTGACAATGGTTCCGGAATCCTGAGCGTGGGGAGGTTCCACCAACGGTCGGCAGCGCGTGGGTTCTAATGGAAAGCCTAAGCTCGCCTCCCCTGAGGGTTTTCCTAATGTCTCTCTGCCAGGGAATGCTAGGGGGTTTTGCAGGATATCCCAGTGACAGAGGCTGCCTCCCCAAGGTCAGGGAAGGTATTTCTCGAACTTCCCCGAACAGGGAACACCTGTGAATGAAAGAGATGCGTGGAATTTTCTCTCGAGCTCCCCCACGCACTGACAATGTTTCCGGAATCCTGAGCGTGAGGAGGTTCCACCAACAGTCGGCAGCGCGTGGGTTCTAACGGAAAGCCTAAGCTCGTCGCCCCTGAGGGTTTTCCTAATGTCTCTGTGCCAGGGAATGCTAGGGGGTTTTGCAGGATATCCCAGTGACAGAGGCTGCCTCCCCAAGCTCAGGGAAGGTATTTCTCGGACTTCCCCGAACAGGGATCACCTGTGACTGAAGAGAGCTGCGTGGAATTTTCTCTCGAGCTCCCCCACGCACTGACAATGTTTCCGGAATCCTGAGCGTGAGGAGGTTCCACCAACGGTCGGCAGCGCGTGGATTCTAACGGAAAGCTTAAGCTCGTCTCCCCTGAGGGTTTTCCTAATGTCTCTGTGCCAGGGAAAGCTAGGGGCGTTTGCAGGATATCCCAGTGACAGAGGCTGCCTCCCCAAATTCTGGGAAGGTATTTCTCGGACTTCCCCGTATAGGGAACACCTGTGATTGAAGAGAGCTGTGTGGAGTTGTCTCTCGAGTTCCCCACGCACTGACAATGGTTTCGGAATCCTGAGCGTGGGGAGGTTTCACCAACGGTCGGCAGCGCGTGGTTTCTAACGGAAAGCCTAAGCTCGTCTCCCCTGAGGGTTTTCCTAATGTCTCTGTGCCAGGGAATGATAGGGGGTTTTGCAGGATATCCCAGTTGACAGAGGCTTCCTCCCCAAGGTCAGGGAAGGTATTTCTCGGACTTCCCCGAACAGGGAACTCCTGTGACTGAAGAGAGCTGCGTGGAGTTGTCTCTCGAGCTCCACCACGCACTGACAATGGTTCCGGAATCCTGAGCGTGGGGAGGTTCCACCAACGGTCGGCAGCGCCTGGGTTCTAAAGGAAAGCCAAAGCTCGTCCCCCCTGAGCGTTTTCCTAATGTCTGTGTGCCAGGGAATGCTAGGGGGGTTTGCAGGATATCCCAGTGACAGAGGGTGCCTCCCCAAGGTCAGCGAAGATATTTCTCGGTCTTCCCCGAACAGGGAACACCTGTGACTGAAGAGAGCTGCGTGGAGTTGTCTCTCGAGCTCCCCCACGCACTGACAAAGCTTCCGGAATCCTAAGCTTGGGGAGGTTCCACCAAAGGTCGGCAGCACGTGGGTTCTTACGGAAAGACTAAGCTCGTCTCCCCTGAGGGTTTTCCTAATGTCTCTGTGCCAGGGAATGCTAGGGGTGTTTGCAGGATATCCCAGTGACAGAGGCTGCCTCCCCAAGGTCAGGGAAGGTATTTCTCAGACTTCCCCGAACAGCGAACACCTCTGACTGAAGAGAGCTTCGTGGAGTTGTCTCTCGAGCTCCCCCACACACTGACAATGGTTCCGGAATCCTGAGCGTGGGGAGGTTCCACCAACGGTCGGCAGCGCGTGGGTTCTAACGGAAAGCCTAAGCTCGTCTCCCCTGAGTGTTTTCCTAATTTCTCTGTGCCAGGGAATGCTAGGGGGGTTTGCAGGATATCCCAGTGACAGTGGCTGCCTCCCCAAGGCCAGGGAAGTTATTTCCCGGACTTCCCCGAACAGGGAACACCTGTGACTGAAGAAAGCTGCATGGAGTTTTCTCTCGAGCTCCCCCACGCACTGACAATGGTTCCGGAATCCTGAGCGTGGGGAGGTTCCACCAACGGTCGGCAGCGCGTGGGTTCTAACGGAAAGCCTAAGCTCGTCTCCCCTGATGGGTTTCCTAATATCTCTGTGCCAGGGAATGCTGGGGGGGTTTGCAGGATATCCCAGTGACAGAGGCTGCCTCCCCAAGGTCAGGGAAGGTATTTCTCGGACTTCCCCGAACAGGGAACACCTGTGACTGAAGAGAGCTGCGTGGAGTTGTCTCTCGAGCTCCCCCACGCACTGACAATGGTTCCGGAATCCTGAGCGTGGGGAGGTCCACCAACGGTCGGCAGCGCGTGGGTTCTAACGGAAAGCGTAAGCTCGTATCCCCTGAGAGTTTTCCTAATATCTCTGTGCCAGGAAAAGCTAGGGGGGGTTCGCAGGATTTCCCAGTGACAGAGGCTGTCTCCCCAAAATCAGGGAATTTATTTCTCGGACTTCCCCGAACAGGGAACACCTGTGACTGAAGAGAGCTGCGTGGAGTTATCTCTCGAGCTCCCCCACGCACTGACAATGGTTCCGGGATCCTGAGCGTGTGGAGGTTCCACCAACGGTCGGCAGCGCGTGGGTTCTAACGGAATGCCTAAGCTCGTCTCCCCTGAGGGTTTTCCTAATTTCTCTGTGCCAGGGAATGCTAGGGGGGTTTGCAGGATATCCCAGTGACAGAGGCTGCCTCCCCAAGGTCAGGGAAGGTATTTCTCGGACTTCCCCGAACAGGGAACACCTGTGACTGAAGAGAGCTGCGTGGAGTTGTCTCTCGAGCTCCACCACGCACTGACAATGGTTCCGGAATCCTGAGCTTGGGGAGGTTCCACCAACGGTCGGCAATGCCTGGGTTCTAAAGGAAAGCCAAAGCTCGTCCCCCCTGAGTGTTTTCCTAATGTCTGTGTGCCAGGGAATGATAGGGGGGTTTGCAGGATATCCCAGTGACAGAGGCTGCCTCCCCAAGGTCAGGGAAGGTATTTCTCGGACTTCCCCGAACAGGGAACACCTGTGACTGAAGAGAGCTGCGTGGAGTTGTCTCTCGAGCTCCCCCACGCACTGACAATGGTTCTGGAATCCTGAGCGTGGGGAGGTTCCACCAACGGTCGTCAGCGCGTGGGTTCTAACGGAAAGCCTAAGCTCGTCTCCCCTGAGGGTTTTCATAATTTCTCTGTGCCAGGGAATGCTAGGGGGGTTTGCAGGATATCCCAGTGACAGTGGCTGCCTCCCCAAGGCCAGGGAAGTTATTTCCAGGACTTCCCCGAACAGGGAACACCTGTGACTGAAGAAAGCTGCGTGGAGTTTTCTCTCGAGCTCCCCCACGCACTGACAATGGTTCCGGAATCCTAAGCGTGGGGAGGATCCACCAACGGTCGGCAGCGCGTGGGTTCTAACGGAAAGCCTAGGCTCGTCTCCCCTGAGGGTTTTCCTAATGTCTCTGTGCCAGGGAATGCTAGGGGTGTTTGCAGGATATCCCAGTGACAGAGGCTGCCTCCCCAAGGTCAGGGAAAGTATTTCTCGGACTTCCCCGAACAGGGAACACCTGTGACTGAAGAGAGCTTCGTGGAGTTGTCTCTCGAGCTCCCCCACACACTGACAATGGTTCCGGAATCCTGAGCGTGGGGAGGTTCCACCAACGGTCGGCAGCGCGTGGGTTGTAACGAAATGCCTAAGCTCGTCTCCCCTGAGGGTTTTCAAATTGTCTCTGTGCCAGGGAATGCTAGGGGGGTTTGCAGGACATCCCAGTGACAGAGGCTGCCTCCCCAAGGTCAGGGAAGGTATTTCTCGGACTTCCCCGGATAGGGAACACCTGTGACTGAAGAGAGCTGCGTGGAGTTTTCTCTCGAGCTCCCCCACGCACTGACAATGGTTCCGGAATCCTGAGCGTGGGGAGGTTCCACCAACGGTCGGCAGCGCGTGGGTTCTAACGGAAAGCCTAAGCTCGTCTCCCCTGATGGGTTTCCTAATATCTCTGTGCCAGGGAATGCTGGGGGGGTTTGCAGGATATCCCAGTGACAGAGGCTGCCTCCCCAAGGTCAGGGAAGGTATTTCTCGGACTTCCCCGAACAGGGAACACCTGTGACTGAAGAGAGCTTCGTGGAGTTGTCTCTCGAGCTCCCCCACGCACTGACAATTGTTCCGGAATCCTGAGCGTGGGGAGGTCCACCAACGGTCGGCAGCGCGTGGGTTCTAACGGAAAGCGTAAGCTCGTATCCCCTGAGAGTTTTCCTAATATCTCTGTGCCAGGAAAAGCTAGGGGGGGTTAGCAGGATTTCCCAGTGACAGAGGCTGTCTCCCCAAAATCAGGGAATTTATTTCTCGGACTTCCCCGAACAGGGAACACCTGTGACTGAAGAGAGCTGCGTGGAGTTATCTCTCGAGCTCCCCCACGCACTGACAATGGTTCCGGGATCCTGAGCGTGTGGAGGTTCCACCAACGGTCGGCAGCGCGTGGGTTCTAACGGAATGCCTAAGCTCGTCTCCCCTGAGGGTTTTCCTAATTTCTCTGTGCCAGGGAATGCTAGGGGGGTTTGCAGGATATCCCAGTGACAGAGGCTGCCTCCCCAAGGTCAGGGAAGGTATTTCTCGGACTTCCCCGAACAGGGAACACCTGTGACTGAAGAGAGCTGCGTGGAGTTGTCTCTCGAGCTCCACCACGCACTGACAATGGTTCCGGAATCCTGAGCTTGGGGAGGTTCCACCTACGGTCGGCAACGCCTGGGTTCTAAAGGAAAGCCAAAGCTCGTCCCCCCTGAGTGTTTTCCTAATGTCTGTGTGCCAAGGAATGATAGGGGGGTTTGCAGGATATCCCAGTGACAGAGGCTGCCTCCCCAAGGTCAGGGAAGGTATTTCTCGGACTTCCCCGAACAGGGAACACCTGTGACTGAAGAGAGCTGCGTGGAGTTGTCTCTCGAGCTCCCCCACGCACTGACAATGGTTCTGGAATCCTGAGCGTGGGGAGGTTCCACCAACGGTCGTCAGCGCGTGGGTTCTAACGGAAAGCCTAAGCTCGTCTCCCCTGAGGGTTTTCCTAATTTCTCTGTGCCAGGGAATGCTAGGGGGGTTTGCAGGATATCCCAGTGACAGTGGCTGCCTCCCCAAGGCCAGGGAAGTTATTTCCAGGACTTCCCCGAACAGGGAACACCTGTGACTGAAGAAAGCTGCGTGGAGTTTTCTCTCGAGCTCCCCCACGCACTGACAATGGTTCCGGAATCCTAAGCGTGGGGAGGTTCCACCAACGGTCGGCAGCGCGTGGGTTCTAACGGAAAGCCTAGGCTCGTCTCCCCTGAGGGTTTTCCTAATGTCTCTGTGCCAGGGAATGCTAGGGGTGTTTGCAGGATATCCCAGTGACAGAGGCTGCCTCCCCAAGGTCAGGGAAGGTATTTCTCGGACTTCCCCGAACAGCGAACACCTCTGACTGAAGAGAGCTTCGTGGAGTTGTCTCTCGAGCTCCCCCACACACTGACAATGGTTCCGGAATCCTGAGCGTGGGGAGGTTCCACCAACGGTCGGCAGCGCGTGGGTTGTGACGAAATGCCTAAGCTCGTCTCCCCTGAGGGTTTTCAAAATGTCTCTGTGCCAGGGAATGCTAGGGGGGTTTGCAGGACATCCCAGTGACAGAGGCTGCCTCCCCAAGGTCAGGGAAGGTATTTCTCGGACTTCCCCGGATAGGGAACACCTGTGACTGAAGAGAGCTGCGTGGAGTTTTCTCTCGAGCTCCCCCACGCACTGACAATGGTTCCGGAATCCTGAGCGTGGGGAGGTTCCACCAACGGTCGGCAGCGCGTGGGTTCTAACGGAAAGCCTAAGCTCGTATCCGCTGAGTGTTTTCCTAATTTCTCTGTACCAGGGAATGCTAGGTGGGTTTGCAGGTTATCCCAGTGTCAGAGGATGTCTCCCCAAGGTGAGGGAAGGTATATCTTGGACTTCCCCGAACAGGGAACACCTGTGACTGAAGAGAGCTGCGTGGAGTTTTCTCTCGAGCTCCCCCACGCAATGACAATGGTTCCGGAATCCTGAGCGTGGGGAGGTTCCACCAACGGTCGGCAGCGCGTGGGTTCTAACGGAAAGCCTAAGCTCGTATCCGCTGAGTGTTTTCCTAATTTCTCTGTACCAGGGAATGCTAGGTGGGTTTGCAGGTTATCCCAGTGTCAGAGGCTGTCTCCCCAAGGTGAGGGAAGGTATTTCTTGGACTTCCCCGAACAGGGAACACCTGTGACTGAAGAGAGCTGCGTGGAGTTTTCTCTCGAGCTCCCCCACGCACTGACAATGTTTCCGGAATCCTGAGCGTGGGGAGGTTCCACCAACGGTCGGCAGCGCGTGGGTTCTAACGGAATGTCTAAGCTCGTCTCCCCTGAGGTTTTTCCTAATGTCTCTGTGCCAGGGAATGCTAGGGGTGTTTGCAGGATATCCCAGTGACAGAGGCTGCCTCCCCAAGGTCAGGGAAAATATTTCTCGGACTTCCCCGAACAGGGAACACCTGTGACTGAAGAGAGCTGCGTGGAGTTGTCTCTCGAGCTACCACATGCACTGACAATGGTTCCGGAATCCTGAGCGTGGGGAGGTTCCAACAACGGTCGGCAGCGCGTGGGTTCTAACGGAATGCCTAAGCTCGTCTCCCCTGAGGGTTTTCCTAATGTCTCTGTGCCAGGGAATGCTAGGGGGGTTTGCAGGATATCCCAGTGACAGAGGCTGCCTCCCTAAGATCAGGGAAACTATTTCTCGGACTTCCCCGAACAGGGAACACCTGTGACTGAAGAGAGCTGCGTGGAGTTGTCTCTCGAGCTCCCCCACGCACTGACAATGGTTCCGGAATCCTGAGCATGGGGAGGTTCCACCAACGGTCGGCAGCGCGTGGGTTCTAACGGAAAGCCTAAGCTCGTCTACCCTGAATGTTTTCCTAATTTCTCTGTACCAGGGAATGCTAGGTGGTTTTGCAGGTTATCCCAGTGTCAGAGGCTGACTCCCCAAGGTGAGGGAAGGTATTTCTCGGACTTCCCCGAACAGGGAACACCTGTGACTGAAGAGAGCTGCGTGGAGTTGTCTCTCGAGCTCCCCCACGCACTGACAATGTTTCCGGAATCCTGAGCGTGGGGAGGTTCCACCAACGGTCGGCAGCGCGTGGGTTCTAATGGAAAGCCAAAGCTCGCCTCCCCTGAGGGTTTTCCTAATGTCTCTGTGCCAGGAAAAGCTAGGGGGGGTTTGCAGGATTTCCCAGTGACAGAGGCTGTCTCCCCAAATCAGGGAATTTATTTCTCGGACTTCCCCGAACAGGGAACACCTGTGACTGAAGAGAGCTGCGTGGAGTTATCTCTCGAGCTCCCCCACGCACTGACAATGGTCCCGGGATCCTGAGCGTGTGGAGGTTCCACCAACGGTCGGCAGCGCGTGGGTTCTAACGGAATGCCTAAGCTCGTCTCCCCTGAGGGTTTTCCTAATGTCTCTGTGCCAGGGAATGCTAGGGGTGTTTGCAGGATATCCCAGTGACAGAGGCTGCCTCCCCAAGGTCAGGGAAGGTATTTCTCTGACTTCCCCGAACAGGGAACACCTGTGACTGAAGAGAGCTGCGTGGAGTTGTCTCTCGAGCTCCACCACGCACTGACAATTGTTCCGGAATCCTGAGCGTGGGGAGGTTCCACCAACGGTCGGCAGCGTCTGGGTTCTAAAGGAAAGCCAAAGCTCGTCCCCCCTGAGAGTTTTCCTAATGTCTGTGTGCCAGGGAATGCTGGGGGGGTTTGCAGGATATCCCAGTGACAGAGGCTGCCTCCCCAAGGTCAGCGAAGTTATTTCTCGGTCTTCCCCGAACAGGGAACACCTGTGACTGAAGAGAGCTGCGTGGAGTTGTCTCTCGAGCTCCCCCACGCACTGACAATGTTTCCGGAATCCTGAGCGTGGGAAGTTTCCACCAACGGTCGGCAGCGCGTGGGTTCTAACGGAAAGCCTAGGCTCGTCTCCCCTGAGGGTTTTCCTAATGTCTCTGTGCCAGGGAATGCTAGGGGTGTTTGCAGGATATCCCAGTGACAGAGGCTGCCTCCCCAAGGTCAGGGAAGGTATTTCTCGGACTTCCCCGTACAGCGAACACCTCTGACTGAAGAGAGCTTCGTGGAGTTGTCTCTCGAGCTCCCCCACACACTGACAATGGTTCCGGAATCCTGAGCGTGGGGAGGTTCCACCAACGGTCGGCAGCGCGTGGGTTCTAACGAAATGCCTAAGCTCGTCTCCCCTGAGGGTTTTCAAAATGTCTCTGTGCCAGGGAATGCTAGGGGGGTTTGCAGGATATCCCAGTGACAGAGGCTGCCTCCCCAAGGTCAGGGAAGGTATTTCTCGGACTTCCCCGGAGAGGGAACACCTGTGACTGAAGAGAGCTGCGTGGAGTTGTCTCTCGATCTCCACCACGCACTGACAATGTTTCCGGAATCCTGAGCGTGGGGAGGTTCCACCAACGGTCGGCAGCGCGTGGGTTCTAACGGAAAGCCTAAGCTCGTCTCCGCTGAGTGTTTTCCTAATGTCTCTGTGCCAGGCAATGCTAGGGGTGTTTCCAGGATATCCCAGTGACAGAGGCTGCCTCCACATGGTCAGGGAAGATATTTCTGTGACTTCCCCGAGCAGGGAAAACCTGTGACTGAAGAGAGCTGCGTGGATTTGTCTCTCGTGCTCCCCCACGCACTGACAATGGTTCCGGAATCCTGAGCGTGGGGAGTTTCCACCAACGGTCGGCAGCGCGTGGGTTCAAACGGAAAGCCTAAGCTCGTCTCCTCTGAGGGTTTTCCTAATATCTCTGTGCCAGGAAATGCTAGGGGTGTTTGCAGGATATCCCAGTGACAGAGGCTACCTCCCCAAGGTCAGGGAAGATATTTCTCGGTCTTCCCCGAACAGGGAACACCTGTGACTGAAGAGAGCTGCGTGGAGTTGTCTCTCGAGCTCCCCCACGCACTGACAATGGTTCCAGAATCCTGAGCGTGGGGAGGTTCCACCAACGGTCGGCAGCGCGTGGGTTCTAACGGAAAGCCTAAACTCGTCTCCCCTGAGGGTTTTCGTAATGTCTCTGTGCCAGGGAATGCTAGGGGGGTTTGCAGGATTTCCCAGTGACAGAGGTTGACTCACCAAGGTCAGGGAAGGTATTTCTCGGTCTTCCCGGAACAGGGAACACCTGTGACTGAAGAGAGCTGCGTGGAGTTGTCCCTCGAGCTCCCCCACGCACTGACAATGGTTCCGGAATCCTGAGCGTTGGGAGGTTCCACCAACGGTCGGCAGCGCGTGGGTTCTAACGGAAAGCCTAAGCTCGCCTCCTCTGAGGGTTTTCCTAATATCTCTTTGCCAGGGAATCCTAGGGGGGTTTGCAGGATATCCCAGTGACAGAGGCTGCCTCCCCAAGGTCAGGGAAGGTATTTCTCGGACTTCCCCGAACAGGGAACACCTGTGACTGAAGAGAGCTGCGTGGAGTTGTCTCTCGAGCTCCCCCACGCACTGACAATGATTCCGGAATCCTGAGCGTGGGGAGGTTCCACCAACGGTTGGCAGCGCGTGGGTTCTAACGGAAAGCCTAAGCTCGTTTCCCCTGAGGGTTTTCCTAATGTCTCTGTGTCAGGGAATGCTAACGAGGTTTGCAGGATATCCCAGTGACAGAGGCTGCCACCCCAAGGTAAGGGAAGGTATTTCTCGGACTTCCCCGAACAGGGAACACCTGTGACTGAAGAGAGCTGCGTGGAGTTGTCTCTGGAGCTCCCCCACGCACTGACAATGGTTCCGGAATCCTGAGCGTGGGGAGGATCCACCAACAGTCGGCAGCGCGTGGGTTCTAACGGAAAGCTTAAGCTCGTCTCCCCTGAGGGTTTTCCTAATGTCTCTGTGCCAGGGAAAGCTAGGGGCGTTTGCAGGATATCCCAGTGACAGAGACTGCCTCCCCAAGGTCTGGGAAGGTTTTTCTCGGACTTCCCCGAACAGGGAACACCTGTGACTGAAGAGAGCTGCGTGGAGTTGTCTCCCGAGCTCCCCCACGCACTGACAATGGTTCCGGAATCCTGAGCGTGGGGAGGTTCCACCAACGGTCGGCAGCGCGTGGGTACTAACGGAAAGCCTAAGCTCGTCTCCCCTGAGGATTTTCCTAATGTCTCTGTGCCAGGGAATGCTAGGGGGGTTTGCAGGATATCCCAGTGTCATAGGCTGCCTCCCCAATGTCAGGGAAGTTTTTTCTCGGACTTCCCAGAACAGGGAACACCTGTGAATGAAGAGAGCTGCGTGGAGTTGTCTCTCGAGCTCCCCCACGTACTGACAATTGTTCCGGAATCCTGAGCGTGGGGAGGTTCCACCAACGGTCGGCAGCGCGTGGGTTCTAACGGAAAGCCTAAGCTCGTCTCCCCTGAGGGTTTTCCTAATGTCTCGGTGCCAGGGAATGCTAGGGGGTTTTGTAGGATATCCCAGTGACAGAGGCTGCATCCCCAAGGTCAGGGAAAGTATTTCTCGGACTTCCCGGAACAGGGAACACCTGTGACTGAAGAGATCTGCGTGGAGTTGTCTCTCGAGCTCCCCCACGCACTGACAATGGTTCCGGAATCCTGAGCGTGGGGAGGTTCCACCAACGGTCGGCAGCGCGTGGGTTCTAACGGAAAGCCTAAGCTCGTCTCCCCTGAGTGTTTTCCTAATATCTCTTTGCCAGGGAATCCTAGGGGGGTTTGCAGGATATCCCAGTGACAGAGGCTGCCTCCCCAAGGTCAGGGAAGGTATTTCTTGGACTTCCCAGAACAGGGAACACCTGTGACTGAAGAGAGCTCCGTGGAGTTGTCTCTCGAGCTCCCCCACGCACTGACAATGATTCCGGAATCCTGAGCGTGGGGAGGTTCCACCAACGGTTGGCAGCGCGTGGGTTCTAACGGAAAGCCTAAGCTCGATTCCCCTGAGGGTTTTCCTAATGTCTCTGGGCCAGGGAATGCTAACGAGTTTTGCAGGATATCCCAGTGACAGAGGCTTCCTCCCCAACGCCAGGGAATTTATTTCTCGGACTTCCCCGAACAGGGAACACCTTTGACTGAAGAGAGCTTCGTGGAGTTGTCTTTCGAGCTCCCCAACGCACTGACAATGTTTCCGGAATCCTGAGGGTCGGGAGATTCCACCAACGGTCGGCAGCACGTGGGTTCTAACGGAAAGCCTAAGCTCGTCTCCCCTGAGAGTTATCCTAATTTCTCTGTGCCAGGGAATTCTAGGGGTGTTTGCAGGATATCCCAGTGAATGTGGCTGCCTCCCCAATGTCAGGGAAGGTATTTCTCGGACTTCCCCGAACAGGGAACTCCTTTGACTGAAGAGAGATTCATGGAGATGTCTCTCGAGCTCCCCCACGCACTGACAATTGTTCCGGAATCCTGAGGGTGGGGAGGTTCCACCAACGGTCGGCAGCGCGTTGGTTCTTACGGAATGTCTAAGCTCGTCTCCCCTGAGGGTTTTCCTAATGTCTCTGTGCCAGCGAATGCTAGGGGGGTTTGCAGGATATCCCAGTGACAGAGGCTGCATTCCTAAGGTCAGGGAAGGTATTTCTCGGACTTCCCCGAACAGGGAACACCTTTGACTGAAGAGAGCTGCGTGGAGTTGTCTCTCGTGCTCCCCCACGCACTGACAATGGTTCCGGAATCCTGAACTTGGGGAGGTTCCACCAGCTGTCGTCAGCGCGTGGGTTCTAACGGAAAGCCTAAGCTCGTCTCCCCTGAGGATTTTCCTAATATCCCTGGCCAGGGAATGCTAGGGGGTTTTGCAGGATATCCCAGAGACAGAGGCTGCCTCCCCAAGGTCAGGGAAGATATTTCTCGGACTTCCCCGAACAGGGAACACCTGTGACTGAAAAGAGCTTCGTGGAGATATCTCTCGAGCTTCCCCACTCACTGAAAATGGTTCCGGAATCCTGAGCGTGGGGAGGTTCCACCAACGGTCGGCAGCGCGTGGGTTCTAACGGAAAGCCTAAGCTCGTCTCCCCTGAGGGTTTTCCTAATGTCTCTGTGTCAGGGAATGCTCGGGGGGTTTGCAGGATATCCCAGTGACAGAGGCTGCCTCCCCAAGGTAAGGGAAGGTATTTCTCGGACTTCCCCGAACAGGGAACACCTGTGACTGAAGAGAGCTGCGTGGAGTTGTCTCTGGAGCTCCCCCACGCACTGACATTGGTTCCGGAATCCTGAGCGTGGGGAGGATCCACCAACAGTCGGCAGCGCGTGGGTTCTAACGGAAAGCTTAAGCTCGTCTCCCCTGAGGGTTTTCCTAATGTCTCTGTGCCAGGGAAAGCTATGGGCGTTTGCAGGATATCCCAGTGTCAGAGGCTGCCTCCCCAAGGTCTGGGAAGGTATTTCTCGGACTTCCCCGAACAGGGAACACCTGTGACTGAAGAGAGCTGCGTGGAGTTGTCTCCCGAGCTCCCCCACGCACTGACAATGGTTCCGGAATCCTGAGCGTTGGGAGGTTCCACCAACGGTCGGCAGCGCGTGGGTATTAACGGAAAGCCTAAGCTCGTCTCCCCTGAGGCTTTTCCTAATGTCTCTGTGCCAGGGAATGCTAGGGGGGTTTGCAGGATATCCCAGTGACATAGGCTGCTTCCCCAATGTCAGGGAAGTTATTTCTCGGACTTCCCAGAACAGGGAACACCTGTGAATGAATAGAGCTGCGTGGAGTTGTCTCTCGAGCTCCCCCACGTACTGACAATGGTTCCGGAATCCTGAGCGTGGGGAGGTTCCACCAACGGTCGGCAGCGCGTGGGTTCTAACGGAAAGCCTAAGCTCGTCTCCCCTGAGGGTTTTCCTAATGTCTCTGTGCCAGGGAATGCTAGGGGGCTTTGCAGGATATCCCAGTGACAGAGGCTGCATCCCCAAGGTCAGGGAAAGTATTTCTCGGACTTCCCCGAACAGGGAACACCTGTGACTGAAGAGAGCTGCGTGGAGTTGTCTCTCGAGCTCCCCCACGCACTGACAATGGTTCCGGAATCCTGAGCGTGGGGAGGTTCCACCAACTGTCGTCAGCGCGTGGGTTCTAACGGAAAGCCTAAGCTCGTCTCCCCTGAGGGTTTTCCTAATGTCCCTGGCCAGGGAATGCTAGGGGGTTTTGCAGGATATCCCTGAGACAGAGGCTGCCTCCCCAAGTCAGGGAAGGTATTTCTCGGACTTCCCCGAACAGGGAACTCCTGTGACTGAAGAGAGCTGCGTGGAGATGTCTCGCGGGCTCCCCCACGCACTGACAATGTTTCCGGAATCCTGAGCGTGGGGAGGTTCCACCAACGGTCGGCAGCGCGTGGGTTCTAACGGAAAGCCTAAGCTCGTCTCCCCTGAGGGTTTTCCTAATGACTCTGTGCCAGGGAATTCTAGGGGAGTTTGCAGGATATCCCAGTGACAGAGGCTGCCTCCCCAAGGACAGGGAAGATTTTCCTCGGACTTCCCCGTACAGGGAACACCTGTGACTGAAGAGAGCTGCGTGGAGTTGTCTCTCGAGCTCCACCACGCACTGACAATGGTTCTGGAATCCTGAGCGTGAGGAGGTTCCACCAACGGTCGGGAGTGCGTGGGATCTAACGGAATGCCTAAGCTCTCCTCCCCTGAGGGTTTTCCTTATGACTCTGTGCCAGGGAATGCTGGGGGGTTTGCAGTATATCCCAGTGACAGAGGCTGCCTCCCCAAGGTCAGGGAAGTTATTTCTCGGACTTCCCCGGACAGGGAACACCTGTGACTGAAGAGAGCTGCGTGGAGTTGTCTCTCGAGCTCCCCCACGCACTGACAATGCTTCCGGAATCCTGAGCGTGGGGAGGATCCACAAACGGTCGGCAGGGCGTGGGTTCTAACGGAAAGTCTAAGCTCGTCTCCCCTGAGGGTTTTCCTAATGTCTCTGTGCCAGGGAATGCTAGGGGTGTTTGCAGGATATCCCAGTGACAGAGGCTGCCTCCCCAAGTTCAGGGAAGATACTTCTCGGACTTCCCAGAACAGGGAACACCTGTGAATGAAGAGAGCTGCGTGGAGTTGTCTCTCGATCTCCCCCACGCACTGACAATGCTTCCGGAATCCTGAGCGTGGGGAGGTTCCACCAACGGTCGGCAGCGCTTCTGTTCTAACGGAATGCCTAAGCTCGTCTCCCGTGAGGTTTTTCCTAATGTCTCTGTGTCGGGGAATGCTAGGGGGGTTTGCAGGATATCCCAGTGACAGTGGCTGCCTCCCCAAGTTCAGGGAAGATACTTCTCGGACTTCCCAGAACAGGGAACACCTGTGAATGAAGAGAGCTGCGTGGAGTTGTCTCTCGATCTCCCCCACGCACTGACAATGCTTCCGGAATCCTGAGCGTGGGGAGGTTCCACCAACGGTCGGCAGCGCTTCTGTTCTAACGGAATGCCTAAGCTCGTCTCCCGTGAGGTTTTTCCTAATGTCTCTGTGTCGGGGAATGCTAGGGGGGTTTGCAGGATATCCCAGTGACAGTGGCTGCCTCCCCAAGGTCAGGGAAGGTATTTCTCGGACTTCCCCGAACAGGGAACACCTGTGACTGAAGAGAGTTGTGTGGAGTTGTCTCTCGAGCTCCCCCACGCACTGACACTGGTTCCGGAATACTGAGCGTGGGGAGGTTCCACCAACGATCGTCAGCGCGTGGGTTCTAACGGAAAGCCTAAGCTCGTCTCCCCTGAGGGTTTTCCTAATGTCTCTGTGCCAGGGAATGCTAGGGGGGTTTGCAGGATATCCCAGTGACAGAGGCTGCCTCCCCAAGGTCAGGGAAGATACTTCTCGGACTTCCCAGAACAGGGAACACCTGTGAATGAAGAGAGCTGCGTGGAGTTGTCTCTCGATATCCCCCACGCACTGACAATGCTTCCGGAATCCTGAGCGTGGGGAGGTTCCACCAACGGTCGGCAGCGCGTGGGTTCTAACGGAATGCCTAAGCTCGTCTCCCCTGAGGGTTTTCCTAATGTCTCTGTGCCGGGGAATGCTAGGGGGGTTTGCAGGATATCCCAGTGACAGTGACTGCCTCCCCAAGGTCAGGGAAGGTATTTCTCAGACTTCCCCTAACAGGGAACACCTGTCACTGAAGAGAGCTGCGTGGAGTTTTCTCTCGAGCTCCCCAACGCACTGACAATGGTTCAAGAATCCTGAGCGTTTGGTGGTTCCTCCAACGGTCGTCAGGGCGTGGGTTCTAACGGAAAGCCTAAGCTCGTCTCCCCTGAGGGTTTTCCTAATGTCTCTGTGCCAGGGAATCCTAGGGGGGTTTGCAGGATATCCCATTGACAGAGGCTGCCTCCCCAAGGTCAGGGAAGATTTTTCTCGGACTTCCCCGAACAGGGAACACCTGTGACTGAAGAGAGTTGCGTGGAGTTGTCTCTCGAGCTTCCCCACGCACTGACACTGGTTTCGTAATCCTGAGCGTGGGGAGGGTCCACCAACGGTCGTCAGCGCGTGGGTTCTAACGGAAAGCCTAAGCTAGTCTCCCCTGAGGGTTTTCCTAATGTCTCTGTGCCAGGGAATTCTTGGGGGGCTTGCACGATATCCCAGTGACAGAGGCTTCCTCCCCAACGTCAGGGAAGTTTTTTCTCGGACTTCCCCAGACAGGGAACCCCTGTGACTGAAGACAGCTGCGTGGAGTTGTCTCTCGAGCTCCCCCACGCACTGATAATGGTTCCGGAATCCTGAGCGTGGGGAGGTTCCACCAACGATCGGCAGCGCGTTGGTTCAAACGGAAAGCCTAAGCTCGTCTCCCCTGAGGGTTTTCCTAATATCTCTGTGCCAGGGAATGCTAGGGGGGTTTGCAGGATATCCCAGTGACAGAGGCTGCCTCCCCAAGGTCAGGGAAGGTATTTCTCGGACTTCCCCGAACAGGGAACCCCTGTGACTGAAGAGAGCTGCGTGGAGTTGTCTCTCGAGCTCCCCCACGCACTGACAATTTTTCCGGAAACATGAGCGTGGGGAGGTTCCACCAACGGTCGGCAGCGCGTGGGTTCTAACGGAAAGCCTAAGATCGTCTCCCCTGAGGGTTTTCCTATTGTCTCTGTGCCAGGGAATGCTAGGGGGGTTTGCAGGATATCCCAGTGACAGATTCTGCCTCCCCAAGGTCAGGGAAGATATTTCTCGGACTTCCCCGAACAGGGAACACCTGTGACTGAAGAGAGCTGCGTGGAGTTGTCTCTCGAGCTCCCCCACGCACTGACAATGGTTCCGGAATCCTGAGCGTGGGGAGGTTCCACCAACGGTCGGCAGCGCGTGGGTTCTAACGGAAAGCCTAAGCTCGTCTCCCCTGAGGGTTTTCCAAATGTCTCTGTGCCAGGGAATGCTAGGGGTGTTTGCAGGTTATCCCAGTGGCAGAGTCTGCCTCCCCAAGGTCAGGGAAGGTATTTCTTGGACTTCCCCGAACAGGGAACACCTCTGACTGAAGAGAGCTGCGTGGATTTGTCTCTCGATCTCCCCCACTCACTGACAATGGTTCCGGAATCCTGAGCGTGGGGAGGTTCCACCAACGGTCGGCAGCGCGTGGGTTCTAACGGAAAGCCTAAGCTCGTCTCCCCTGAGGGTTTTCCTAATTTCTCTGTGCCAGAGAATGCTAGGGGTGTTTGCAGGATATCCCAGTGACAGAGGCTGCCTCCCCAAGGTCAGGGAAGGTATTTCTCGGACTTCCCCGAACAGGGAACACCTCTGACTGAAGAGAGCTGCGTGGATTTGTCTCTCGAGCTCCCCCACTCACTGACAATGGTTACGGAATCCTGAGCGTGGGGAGGTTCCACCAACGGTCGGCAGCGCGTGGGTTCTAACGGAAAGCCTAAGCTCGTCTCCCCTGAGGGTTTTCCTAATGTGTCTGTGCCAGGGAATGCTAGGGGGTTTGCAGGATATCCCAGTGACAGAGGCTGCCTCCCCAAGATCAGGGAAGTTATTTCTCGGACTTCCCCGAACAGGGAACACCTGTGTCTGAAGAGAGCTGTGTGGAGTTGTCTCTCGAGCTCCCCCATGCACTGACAATGGTTCCGGAATCCTGAGCGTGGGGAGGTTCCACCAACGGTCGGCAGCGCGTGGGTTCTAACGGAAACCCTAAGCTCGTCTCCCCTGAGGGTTTTCCTAATGTCTCTGTGCCAGGGAATGCTAAGGGTTTTTGCAGGATATCCCAGTGACAGAGACTGCCTCCCCAAGGTCAGGGAATTTATTTCTCGGACTTCCCAGAACAGGGAACACCTGTGACTGAAGAAAGCTGCGTGGAGTTGTCTCTCGAGCTCCCCCACGCACTGACAATTGTTCTGGAATCCTGAGCGTGGGGAGGTTTCAACAACTGTCGGCAGCGCGTGGGTTCTAACGGAAAGCCTAAGCTCGTCTCCCCTGAGGGTTTTCCTAATGTCTCTGTGCCAGGGAATGCTAGGGGGGTTTGCAGGATATCCCAGTGACAGAGGCTGCCTCCCCAAGGTCAGGGAAGGTATTTCTCAGACTTCCCCGAACAGGGAACACCTGTGACTGAAGAGAGCTGCGTGGAGTTGTCTCTCGAGATCCCCCAAGCAATGACAATTTTTCCGGAATACTGAGCGTGGGGAGGTTCCACCAACGGTCGGCAGCGCGTGGGTTCTAACGGAAAGCCTAAGCTCGTCTCCCCTGAGGGTTTTCCAAATATCTCTGTGCCAGGGAATGTTACGGTGGTTTGCAGGATATCCCAGTGACAGAGGCTGCCTCCCCAAGGTCAGGGAAGGTATTTCTCGGACTTCCCCGAACAGGGAACACCTGTGACTGAAGAGAGCTGCGTGGAGTCGTCTCTCGAGTTCCCCCACACACTGACAATGGTTCCGGAATCCTGAGCGTGGGGAGGTTCCACCAACGGTCGGCAGCGCATGGGTTCTAACGGAAACCCTAAGCTCGTCTCCCCTGAGGGTTTTCCTAATGTCTCTGTGCCAGGGAATACTAGGGGTGTTTGCAGGATATCCCAGTGACAGAGTCTGCCTCCCCAAGGTCAGGGAAGGTATTTCTCGGACTTCCCCGAACAGGGAACACCTGTGACTGAAGAGAGCTGCGTGGAGTTGTCTCTCGAGCTCCCCCACCCAATGACAATGTTTCCGGAATCCTGAGCGTGGGGAGGTTCCACCAATGGTCGGCAGCGCGTGGGTTCTAACGGAAAGGGTAAGCTCGTCTCCCCTGAGGGTTTTCCTAATGTCTCTGTGCCAGGGAATGCAAGGGGTGTTTGCAGGATATCCCAGTGACAGAGGCTGCCTCCCCAAGGTCAGGGAAGGTATTTCTCGGACTTCCCCGAACAGGGAACACCTGTGACTGAAGAGAGCTGCGTGGAGTTGTCTCTCGAGATCCCCCAAGCACTGACAATGGTTCCAGAATCCTGAGCATGGGGAGGTTCCACCAACGGTCGGCAGCACGTGGGTTTTAACGGAAAGCCTAAGCTCGTCTCCCCTGAGGATTTTCCTAATGTCTCTGTGCCAGGGAATGCTAGGGGGGTTTGCAGGTTATCCCAGTGACTGGGGCTGCCTCTCCAATGTCAGGTAATTTATTTCTCGGACTTCCCCGAACAGGGAACACCTGTGACTGAAGAGAGCTTCGTGGAGTTGTCTCTCGAGCTCCCCCACGCACTGACAATGGTTCCGGAATCCTGACCGTGGGGAGGATCCACCAACGGTCGGCAGCGATTAGGTTCTAACGGAAAGCCTAAGCTCGTCTCCCCTTAAATTTTTTCCTAATGTCTCTGTGCCAGGGAATGCTAGGGGGGTTTGCAGGATATCCCAGTGACAGAGGCTGCCTCCCCAAGTTCAGGGAAGGTATTTCTCGGACTTCCCCGAACAGGGAACACCTGTGACTGAAGAGAGCTGCGTGGAGTTGTCTCTCGAGCTCCCCCATGCACTGACAATGGTTCCGGAATCCTGAGCGTGGGGAGGTTCCACCAACGGTCGGCAGCGCGTGGGTTCTAACGGAAAGCCGAAGCTCGTCTCCCCTGAGGGTTTTCCTAATGTCTCTGTGCCAGGGAATGCTTCAGCGGTTTGCAGATTATCCCAGTGACTGAGGCTGCCTCTCCAAATTCAGGGAAGGTTTTTCTCGGACTTCCCCGAACAGGGAACACCTGTGACTCAAGAGAGCTGGGTGGAGTTGTCTCTCGAGCTCCCCCACGCACTGACAATGGTTCCGGAATCCTGAGCGTGGGGAGGTTCCACCAACGGTCGGCAGCGCGTGGGTTCTAACGGAAAGCCTAAGCTCGTCTCCCCTGAGGATTTTCCTAATTTCTCTGTGCCAGGGGATTCTTGGGGGGCTTGCAGGATATCCCAGTGACCGAGGCTGCCTCCCCAAGTTCAGGGTAGGTATTTCTCGGACTTCCCCGAACAGGGAACACCTGTGACTGAAGAGAGCTGCGTGGAGTTGTCTCTCGAGCTGCCCCACGCACTGACAATGGTTCCGGAATCCTGAGAGTGGGGAGGTTCCACCAATGGTCGGCAGCGCGTGGGTTCAAACGGAAAGCCTAAGCTCGTCTCCCCTGAGGGTTTTCCTAATGTCTCTGTGTCAGGGAATGCTAGGGGGGTTTGCAGGATATCCCAGTGACGGAGCCTGCCTCCCCAAGTTCAGGGAAGGTATTCCTCGGACTTCCCCGAACAGGGAACACCTGTGACTGAAGAGAGCTGCGTGGAGTTGTCTCTCGAGCTCCCCCACGCACTGACAATGGTTCCGGAATCCTGAGCGTGGGGATGTTCCACCAAAGGTCGGCAGCGCGTGGGTTCTAACGGAAAGCCTAAGCTCGTCCCCCTGAGGGTTTTCCTAATGTCTCTGTGCCAGGGAATGCTAGGGGGGTTTGCAGTATATCCCAGTGACAGAGGCTGCCTCCCCAAGGTCAGGGAAGTTATTTCTGGGACTTCCCCAAACAGGGAACACCTGTGACTGAAAAGAGCTGCGTGGAGTTGTCTCTCGAGCTCCCCCACGCACTGACAATGGTTCCGGAATCCTGAGCGTGGGGAGGTTCCACCAACGGTCGGCAGCGCGTGGGTTCTAACGGAAAGCCTAAGCTCGTCTGCCCTGAGGGTTTTCCTAATGTGTCTGTGCCAGGGAATTCTAGGGGGTTTGCAGAATATCCCAGTGACAGAGGCTGCCTCCCCAAGGTCAGGGAAGTTATATCTCGGACTTCCCCGAACAGGGAACACCTGTGTCTGAAGAGAGCTGTGTGGAGTTGTCTCTCGAGCTCCCCCACGCACTGACAATGGTTCCGGAATCCTGAGCGTGGGGAGGTTCCACCAACGGTCGGCAGCGCGTGGGTTCTAACGGAAACCCTAAGCTCGTCTCCCCTGAGGGTTTTCCTAATGTCTCTGTGCCAGGGAATGCTAGGGGTTTTGCAGGATATCCCAGTGGCAGAGGCTGCCTCCCCAAGGTCAGGGAAGTTATTTCTCGGACTTCCCCGAACAGGGAACACCTGTGACTGTAGAGAGCTGCGTGGAATTGTCTCTCGAGCTCCCCACGCACTGACAATGATTCCGGAATCCTGAGCGTGGTGAGGTTCCACCAACGGTCGGCAGCGCGTGGGTTCTAACGGAAAGACTAAGCTCGTCTCCCCTGAGGGTTTTCCTAATGTCTCTGTGCCAGGGAATGCTAGGGGGGTTTGCAGGATATCCCAGTGACAGAGGCTGCCTCCCCAAGGTCTGGGAAGTTATTTCTCGGACTTCCCCGAACAGGGAACACCTGTGACTAAAGAGAGCTGCGTGGAGTTGTCCCTCGAGCTCCCCCAAGCACTGACAATTGTTCCGGAATCCTGAGCGTGGAGAGGTTCCACCAAAGTTTGGCAGCGCGTGGGTTCTAACGGAAAGCCTAAGCTCGTCTCCCCTGAGGGTTTTCCTAATATCTCTGTGCCAGGGAATGTTAGGGGATTTTGCAGTATATCCCAGTGTCAGAGGCAGCCTCCCCAAGTTCAGGGAAGGTATTTCTCGGACTTCCCCGAACAGGGAACACCTGTGACTGAAGAGAGCTGCGTGGAGTGGTCTCTCGAGTTCCCCCACACACTGACAATGGTTCCGGAATCCTGAGCGTGGGGAGGTTCCACCAACGGTCGGCAGCGCATGGGTTCTAACGGAAACCCTAAGCTCGTCTCCCCTGAGGGTTTTCCTAATGTCTCTGTGCCAGGGAATGCTAGGGGTGTTTGCAGGATATCCCAGTGACAGAGTCTGCCTCCCCAAGGTCAGGGAAGTTATTTCTCGGACTTCCCCGAACAGGGAACACCTGTGACTGAAGAGAGCTGCGTGGAGTTGTCTCTCGAGCTCCCCCACCCACTGACAATGTTTCCGGAATCCTGAGCGTGGGGAGGTTCCACCAATGGTCGGCAGCGCGTGGGTTCTAACGGAAAGGGTAAGCTCGTCTCCCCTGAGGGTTTTCCAAATATCTCTGTGCCAGGGAATGTTAGGGTGGTTTGCAGGATATCCCAGTGACAGAGGCTGCCTCCCCAAGGTCAGGGAAGGTATTTCTCGGACTTCCCAGAACAGGGAACACCTTCGACTGAAGAGAGCTGCGTGGAGTGGTCTCTCGAGCTCCCCCACGCACTGAGAATGGTTCCGGAATCCTGAGCGTGGGGAGGTTCCACCAACGGTCGGCAGCGCGTGGGTTCTAACGGAAAGCCTAAGCTCGTCTCCCCTGAGGGATTTCCTAATTTCTCTGTGCCAGGGAATGCTTGGGCGGTTTGCAGGGTATCCCAGTGACAGAGGCTGCCTCCCCAAGTTCAGGGAAGGTATTTCTCGGACTTCCCCGAACAGGGAACACCTGTGAATGAAGAGAGCTGCGTGGAGTTGTCTCTCGAGCTCCCCCACGCACTGACAATGGTTCCGGACTCCTGAGCGTGGGGAGGTTCCACCCACGGTCGGCAGCGCGTGGGTTCTAACGGAAAGCCTAAGCTCGTCTCCCCTGAGGGTTTTCCTAATATCTCTGTGCCAGGGAATGTTAGGGGTGTTTTCATGATATCCCAGTGACAGAGGCTGCCTCCCCAAGTTCAGGGAAGGTATTTCTCGGACTTCCCCTACAGGGAACACCTGTGACTGAATAAAGCTGCGTGGAGTGGTCTCTCGAGCTTCCCCACGCACTGACAATGTTTCCGGAATCCTGAGCGTGGGGAGGTTCCACCAACTGTCGGCAGCGCTTGGGTTCAAACGGAAAGCCTAAGCTCGTCTCCCCTGAGGGTTTTCCTAATGTCTCTGTGCCAGGGAATACTAGGGGTGTTTGCAGGATATCCCAGTGACAGAGGCTGCCTCCCCAAGGTCAGGGAAGGTGTTTCTCGGACTTCCCCAAACAGGGAACACCTGTGACTGAAGAGAGCTGTGTGGAGTTGTCTCTCGAGCTCCCTCACGCACTGACAGTTGTTCCGGAATCCTGAGCGTGGGGAGGTTCCACCAACGGTCGGCAGCGCGTGGGTTCTAACGGAAAGCCTAAGCTCGTCTCCCCTGAGGGTTTTCCTAATTTCTCTGTGCCAGGGAATGCTAGGGGGGTTTGCAGGACATCCCAGTGACAGAGGCTGCCTCCCCAAGGTCAGGGAAGGTATTTCTCGGACTTCCCCGGATAGGGAACACCTGTGACTGAAGAGAGCTGCGTGGAGTTTTCTCTCGAGCTCCCCCACGCACTGACAATGGTTCCGGAATCCTGAGCGTGTGGAGGTTCCACCAACGGTCGGCAGCGCGTGGGTTCTAACGGAAAGCCTAAGCTCGTATCCGCTGAGTGTTTTCCTAATTTCTCTGTACCAGGGAATGCTAGGTGGGTTTGCAGGTTATCCCAGTGTCAGAGGCTGTCTCCCCAAGGTGAGGGAAGGTATTTCTTGGACTTCCCCGAACAGGGAACACCTGTGACTGAAGAGAGCTGCGTGGAGTTTTCTCTCGAGCTCCCCCACGCACTGACAATGTTTCCGGAATCCTGAGCGTGGGGAGGTTCCACCAACGGTCGGCAGCGCGTGGGTTCTAACGGAATGTCTAAGCTCGTCTCCCCTGAGGTTTTTCCTAATGTCTCTGTGCCAGGGAATGCTAGGGGTGTTTGCAGGATATCCCAGTGACAGAGGCTGCCTCCCCAAGGTCAGGGAAAATATTTCTCGGACTTCCCCGAACAGGGAACACCTGTGACTGAAGAGAGCTGCGTGGAGTTGTCCCTCGAGCTCCCCCACGCACTGACAATGGTTCCGGAATCCTGAGCGTTGGGAGGTTCCACCAACGGTCGACAGCACGTGGGTTCTAACGGAAAGCCAACACTCGCCTCCCCTGAGGGTTTTCCTAATGTCTCTGTGCCAGGGAATCCTAGGGGGGTTTGCAGGATATCCCAGTGGCAGAGGCTTCCTCCCCAAGGTCAGGGAAGTTATTTCTCGGACTTCCCCGAACAGGGAACTCCTGTGACTGAAGAGAGCTGCGTGGAGTTGTCTCTCGTGCTCCCCCACGCACGGACAATGGTTCCGGAATCCTGAGAGTGGGGAGGTTCCACCAACGGTCGGCAGCGCGTGGGTTCTAACGGAAAGCCTAAGCTCGCCTCCTCTGAGGTTTTTCCTAATATCTCTTTGCCAGGGAATCCTTGGGGGGTTTGCAGGATATCCCAGTGACAGAGGCTGCCTCCCCAAGGTCAGAGAAGGTATTTCTCGGACTTCCCCGAACAGGGAACACCTGTGACTGAAGAGAGCTGCGTGGAGTTGTCTCTCGAGCTCCCCCACGCACTGACAGTGATTCCGGAATCCTGAGCGTGGGGAGGTTCCACCAACGGTCGGCAGCGCCTGGGTTCTAAAGGAAAGCCAAAGCTCGTCCCCCCTGAGTGTTTTCCTAATGTCTGTGTGCCAGGGAATGCTAGGGGGGTTTGCAGGATATCCCAGTGACAGAGGCTGCCTCCCCAAGGTCAGGGAAGTTATTTCTCGGACTTCCCCGCACAGGGAACACTTGTGAATGAAGAGAGCTGCGTGGAGATGTCTCTCGAGCTCCCCCACGCACTGACAATTGTTCCGGAATCCTGAGCGTGGGGAGGTTCCACCAACGGTCGGCAGCGCGTGGGTTCTAACGGAAAGCCTAAGCTCGTCTCCCCTGATGGTTTTCCTAATGTCTCTGTGCCAGGGAATGCTAGGGGGGTTTGCAGGATATCCCAGTTGCAGAGGCTGCCTCCCCAAGGTCAGGGAAGATATTTCTCGGACTTCCCCGAACAGGGAACACCTGTGACTGAAGAGAGCTGCGTGGAGTTGTCTCTCGAGCTCCCCCACGCACTGACAATGCTTCCGGAATCCTAAGCGTGGGGAGGTTCCACCAAAGGTCGGCAGCACGTGGGTTCTTACGGAAAGCCTAAGCTCGTCTCCCCTGAGGTTTTTCCTAATGTCTCTGTGCCAGGGAATGCTAGGGGGGTTTGCAGGATATCCCAGTGGCAGAGTCTGCCTCCCCAAATTCAGGGAAGGTATTTCACGGACTTCCCCGAACAGGGAACACCTGTGACTGAAGAGAGTTGCGTGGAATTGTCTCTCGAGCTCCCCCACGCACTGACAATGTTTCCGGAATACTGAGCGTGGGAAGGTTCCACCAACGGTCGGCAGCGCGTGGGTTCTAACGGAAAGCCTAGGCTCGTCTCCCCTGAGGGTTTTCCTAATGTCTCTGTGCGAGGGAATGCTAGGGGTGTTTGCAGGATATCCCAGTGACAGAAGCTGCCTCCCCAAAGTCAGGGAAGGTATTTCTCGGACTTCCCCGTACAGCGAACACCTCTGACTGAAGAGAGCTTCGTGGAGTTGTCTCTCGAGCTCCCCCACACACTGACAATGGTTCCGGAATCCTGAGCGTGGGGAGGTTCCACCAACGGTCGGCAGCGCGTGGGTTCTAACGAAATGCCTAAGCTCGTCTCCCCTGAGGGTTTTCAAAATGTCTCTGTGCCAGGGAATGCTAGGGGGGTTTGCAGGATATCCCAGTGACAGAGGCTGCCTCCCCAAGGTCAGGGAATGTATTTCTCGGACTTCCCCGGACAGGAAACACCTGTGACTGAAGAGAGCTGCGTGGAGTTGTCTCTCGAGCTCCATCACGCACTGACAATGGTTCCGGAATCCTGAGCGTGGGGAGGTTCCACCAACGGTCGGCAGCGCGTGGGTTCTAACGGAAAGCCTAAGCTCGTCTCCGCTGAGTGTTTTCCTAATGTCTCTGTGCCAGGCAATGCTAGGGGTGTTTCCAGGATATCCCAGTGACAGAGGCTGCCTCCACATGATCAGGGAAGAGATTTCTGTGACTTCCCCGAACAGGGAAAACCTGTGACTGAAGAGAGCTGCGTGGATTTGTCTCTCGTGCTCCCCCACGCACTGACAATGGTTCTGGAATCCTGAGCGTGGGGAGTTTCCACCAACGGTCGGCAGCGCGTGGGTTCAAACGGAAAGCCTAAGCTCGTCTCCTCTGAGGGTTTTCCTAATATCTCTGTGCCAGGAAATGCTAGGGGTGTTTGCAGGATATCCCAGTGACAGAGGCTACCTCCCCAAGGTCAGGGAAGATATTTCTCGGTCTTCCCCGAACAGGGAACACCTGTGACTGAAGAGAGCTGCGTGGAGTTGTCTCTCGAGCTCCCCCACGCACTGACAATGGTTCCGGAATCCTGAGCGTGGGGAGGTTCCACCAACGGTCGGCAGCGCGTGGGTTCTAACGGAATGCCTAAGCTCGTCTCCCCTGAGGGTTTTCCTAATGTCTCTATGCCAGGGAATGCTAGGGGTGTTTGCAGGCTATCCCAGTGACAGAGGCTGCCTCCCCAAGGTCAGGGAAGATATTTCTCGGACTTTCCCGAACAGGGAACACCTGTGACTGAAGAGAGCTTCGTGGAGTTGTCTCTCGAGCTCCCCCACGCACTGACAATGGTTCCGGAATCCTGAGCGTGAGGAGGTTCCACCAACGGTCGGCAGCGCGTGGGTTCTAACGGAAAGCCAAATCTCGTCCCCCCTGAGTGTTTTCCTAATGTCTGTGTGCCAGGGAATGCTAGGGGGGTTTGCAGGATATCCCAGGGACAGAGGCTGCCTCCCCAAATTCAGGGAAGTTATTTCTCGGACTTCCCGGAACAGGGAACACCTGTGACTGAACAGAGCTTCGTGGAGTTGTCTCTCGAGCTCCCCAAGCACTGACAATATTTCCGGAATCCTGAGCGTGGGGAGGTTCCACCAACGGTCGGCAGCGCGTGGGTTCTAACGGAAAGCCTAAGCTCGTTTCCCCTGAGGGTTTTCCTAATGTCTCTGTGTCAGGGAATGCTAACGAGGTTTGCAGGATATCCCAGTGACAGAGGCGGCCTCCCCAAGGTAAGGGAAGGTATTTCTCGGACTTCCCCGAACAGGGAACACCTGTGACTGAAGAGAGCTGCGTGGAGTTGTCTCTGGAGCTCCCCCACGCACTGACAATGGTTCCGGAATCCTGAGCGTGGGGAGGATCCACCAACAGTTGGCAGCGCGTGGGTTCTAACGGAAAGCTTAAGCTCGTCTCCCCTGAGGGTTTTCCTAATGTCTCTGTGCCAGGGAAAGCTAGGGGCGTTTGCAGGATATCCCAGTGACAGAGGCTGCCTCCCCAAGGTCTGGGAAGTTATTTCTCGGACTTCCCCGAACAGGGAACTCCTTTGACTGAAGAGAGCTTCGTGGAGATTTCTCTCGAGCTCCCCCACGCACTGACAATGGTTCCGGAATCCTGAGGGTGGGGAGGTTCCACCAACGGTCGGCAGCGCGTTGGTTCTTACGGAATGTCTAAGCTCGTCTCCCCTGAGGGTTTTCCTAATGTCTCTGTGCCAGCGAATGCTAGGGGGGTTTGCAGGATATCCCAGTGACAGAGGCTGCATTCCTAAGGTCAGGGAAGGTATTTCTCGGACTTCCCCGAACAGGGAACACCTTTGACTGAAGAGAGCTGCGTGGAGTTGTCTCTCGAGCTCCCCCACGCACTGACAATGGTTCCGGAATCCTGAACTTGGGGAGGTTCCACCAGCTGTCGTCAGCGCGTGGGTTCTAACGGAAAGCCTAAGCTCGTCTCCCCTGAGGATTTTCCTAATATCCCTGGCCAGGGAATGCTAGGGGGTTTTGCAGGATATCCCAGAGACAGAGGCTGCCTCCCCAAGGTCAGGGAAGATATTTCTCGGACTTCCCCGAACAGGGAACACCTGTGACTGAAAAGAGCTTCGTGGAGATATCTCTCGAGCTTCCCCACTCACTGAAAATGGTTCCGGAATCCTGAGCGTGGGGAGGTTCCACCAACGGTCGGCAGCGCGTGGGTTCTAACGGAAAGCCTAAGCTCGTCTCCCCTGAGGGTTTTCCTAATGTCTCTGTGTCAGGGAATGCTAGGGGGGTTTGCAGGATATCCCAGTGACAGAGGCTGCCTCCCCAAGGTAAGGGAAGGTATTTCTCGGACTTCCCCGAACAGGGAACACCTGTGACTGAAGAGAGCTGCGTGGAGTTGTCTCTGGAGCTCCCCCACGCACTGACAATGGTTCCGGAATCCTGAGCGTGGGGAGGATCCACCAACAGTCGGCAGCGCGTGGGTTCTAACGGAAAGCTTAAGCTCGTCTCCCCTGAGGGTTTTCCTAATGTCTCTGTGCCAGGGAAAGCTAGGGGCGTTTGCAGGATATCCCAGTGTCAGAGGCTGCCTCCCCAAGGTCTGGGAATGTATTTCTCGGACTTCCCCGAACAGGGAACACCTGTGACTGAAGAGAGCTGCGTGGAGTTGTCTCCCGAGCTCCCCCACGCACTGACAATGGTTCCGGAATCCTGAGCGTGGGGAGGTTCCACCAACGGTCGGCAGCGCGTGGGTATTAACGGAAAGCCTAAGCCCGTCTCCCCTGAGGCTTTTCCTAATGTCTCTGTGCCAGGGAATGCTAGGGGGGTTTGCAGGATATCCCAGTGACATAGGCTGCTTCCCCAATGTCAGGGAAGTTATTTCTCGGACTTCCCAGAACAGGGAACACCTGTGAATGAAGAGAGCTGCGTGGAGTTGTCTCTCGAGCTCCCCCACGTACTGACAATGGTTCCGGAATCCTGAGCGTGGGGAGGTTCCACCAACGGTCGGCAGCGCGTGGGTTCTAACGGAAAGCCTAAGCTCGTCTCCCCTGAGGGTTTTCCTAATGTCTCTGTGCCAGGGAATGCTAGGGGGCTTTGCAGGATATCCCAGTGACAGAGGCTGCATCCCCAAGGTCAGGGAAAGTATTTCTCGGACTTCCCCGAACAGGGAACACCTGTGACTGAAGAGAGCTGCGTGGAGTTGTCTCTCGAGCTCCCCCACGCACTGACAATGGTTCCGGAATCCTGAGCGTGGGGAGGTTCCACCAACTGTCGTCAGCGCGTGGGTTCTAACGGAAAGCCTAAGCTCGTCTCCCCTGAGGATTTTCCTAATGTCCCTGGCCAGGGAATGCTAGGGGGTTTTGCAGGATATCCCTGAGACAGAGGCTGCCTCCCCAAGGTCAGGGAAGGTATTTCTCGGACTTCCCCGAACAGGGAACTCCTGTGACTGAAGAGAGCTGCGTGGAGATGTCTCGCGAGCTCCCCCACGCACTGACAATATTTCCGGAATCCTGAGCGTGGGGAGGTTCCACCAACGGTCGGCAGCGCGTGGGTTCTAACGGAAAGCCTAAGCTCGTCTCCCCTGAGGGTTTTCCTAATGTCTCTGTGCCAGGGAATGCTAGGGGGGTTTGCAGGATATCCCAGTGACAGAGGCTGCCTCCCCAAGTTCAGGGAAGGTATTTCTCGGACTTCCCCGAACAGGGAACACCTGTGACTGAAGAGAGCTGCGTGGAGATGTCTCTGGAGCTCCCCCACGCACTGACAATGGTTCCGGAATCCTGAGCGTGGGGAGGATCCACCAACAGTCGGCAGCGCGTGGGTTCTAACGGAAAGCTTAAGCTCGTCTCCCCTGAGGTTTTTCCTAATGTCTCTGTGCCAGGGAAAGCTAGGGGCGTTTGCTGAATATCCCAGTGACAGAGGCTGCCTCCACAAGGTCTGGGAAGTTATTTCTCGGACTTCCCCGAACACGGAACACCTGTGACTGAAGAGAGTTGCGTGGAGTTGTCTCCCGAGCTCCCACACGCACTGACAATGGTTCCGGAATCCTGAGCGTGGGGAGGTTCCACCAACGGTCGGCAGCGCGTGGGTTCTAACGGAAAGCCTAAGCTCGTCTCCCCTGAGGGTTTTCCTAATTTCACTGTGCCAGGGAATGCTAGGGGGGTGTGCAGGATATCCCAGTGACATAGGCTGACTCCCCAATGTCAGGGAAGGTATTTCTCGGACTTCCCAGAACAGGGAACACCTGTGACTGAAGAGAGCTGCGTGGAGTTGTCTCTCGAGCTCCCCCACGCACTGACAATGGTTCCGGAATCCTGAGCGTGGGGAGGTTCCACCAACGGTCGGCAGTGAGTGGGTTCTAACCGAAAGCCGAAGCTCGTCTCCCCTGAGGGTTTTCCTAATGTCTCTGTGCCAGCGAATGCTTGGGGGGTTTGCAGGATATCCCAGTGACAGAGGCTGCCTCCCCAAGTTCAGGGAAGGTATTTCTCGGACTTCCCCGAACAGGGAACACCTGTGACTGAAGAGAGCTGCGTGGAGTTGTCTCTCGAGCTCCCCCACGCACTGACAATGGTTCCGGAATCCTGAGCGTGGGGAGGTTCCACCAACGGTCGGCAGCGCGTGGGTTCTAACGGAAAGCCTGAGTTCGTCTCCCCTGAGTGTTTTCCTAATGTCTCTGTGCCAGGGAATGCTAGGGGGTTTTGCAGAATATCCCAGTGACAGAGGCTGCCTCCCCAAGGTCAGGGAAGATATTTCTCGGACTTCCCCGAACAGGGAACACCTGTGAATGAAGAGAGCTGTGTGGAGTTGTCTCTCGAGATCCCCCACGCACTGACAATTTTTCCGGAATCCTGAGCGTGGGGAGGTACCACCAACGGTCGTCAGCGCGTGGGTTCAAACGGAAAGCCTAAGCTCGTATCCCCTGAGGGTTTTCCTAATGACTCTGTGCCAGGGAATTCTAGGGGAGTTTGCAGGATATCCCAGTGACAGAGGCTGCCTCCCCAAGGACAGGGAAGATTTTCCTCGGACTTCCCCGTACAGGGAACACCTGTGACTGAAGAGAGCTGCGTGGAGTTGTCTCTCGAGCTCCACCACGCACTGACAATGGTTCTGGAATCCTGAGCGTGAGGAGGTTCCACCAACGGTCGGGAGTGCGTGGGATCTAACGGAATGCCTAAGCTCTCCTCCCCTGAGGGTTTTCCTTATGACTCTGTGCCAGGGAATGCTGGGGGGTTTGCAGTATATCCCAGTGACAGAGGCTGCCTCCCCAAGGTCAGGGAAGTTATTTCTCGGACTTCCCCGAACAGGGAACACCTGTGACTGAAGAGAGCTGCGTGGAGTTGTCTCTCGAGCTCCCCCACGCACTAACAATGATTCCGGAATCCTGAGCGTGGGGAGGATCCACAAACGGTCGGCAGGGCGTGGGTTCTAACGGAAAGTCTAAGCTCGTCTCCCCTGAGGGTTTTCCTAATGTCTCTGTGCCAGGGAATGCTAGGGGTGTTTGCAGGATATCCCAGTGACAGAGGCTGCCTCCCCAAGTTCAGGGAAGATACTTCTCGGACTTCCCAGAACAGGGAACACCTGTGAATGAAGAGAGCTGCGTGGAGTTGTCTCTCGATCTCCCCCACGCACTGACAATGCTTCCGGAATCCTGAGCGTGGGGAGGTTCCACCAACGGTCGGCTGCGCTTCTGTTCTAACGGAATGCCTAAGCTCGTCTCCCGTGAGGTTTTTCCTAATGTCTCTGTGTCGGGGAATGCTAGGGGGGTTTGCAGGATATCCCAGTGACAGTGGCTGCCTCCCCAAGGTCAGGGAAGGTATTTCTCGGACTTCCCCGAACAGGGAACACCTGTGACTGAAGAGAGTTGTGTGGAGTTGTCTCTCGAGCTCCCCCACGCACTGACAGTGGTTCCGGAATACTGAGCGTGGGGAGGTTCCACCAACGATCGTCAGCGCGTGGGTTCTAACGGAAAGCCTAAGCTCGTCTCCCCTGAGGGTTTTCCTAATGTCTCTGTGCCAGGGAATGCTAGGGGGGTTTGCAGGATATCCCAGTGACAGAGGCTGCCTCCCCAAGGTCAGGGAAGATACTTCTCGGACTTCCCAGAACAGGGAACACCTGTGAATGAAGAGAGCTGCGTGGAGTTGTCTCTCGATATCCCCCACGCACTGACAATGCTTCCGGAATCCTGAGCGTGGGGAGGTTCCACCAACGGTCGGCAGCGCGTGGGTTCTAACGGAATGCCTAAGCTCGTCTCCCCTGAGGGTTTTCCTAATGTCTCTGTGCCGGGGAATGCTAGGGGGGTTTGCAGGATATCCCAGTGACAGTGACTGCCTCCCCAAGGTCAGGGAAGGTATTTCTCAGACTTCCCCTAACAGGGAACACCTGTCACTGAAGAGAGCTGCGTGGAGTTTTCTCTCGAGCTCCCCCACGCACTGACAATGGTTCAGGAATCCTGAGCGTTTGGAGGTTCCTCCAACGGTCGTTAGGGCGTGGGTTCTAACGGAAAGCCTAAGCTCGTCTCCCCTGAGGATTTTCCTAATGTCTCTGTGCCAGGGAATCCTAGGGGGGTTTGCAGGATATCCCATTGACAGAGGCTGCCTCCCCAAGGTCAGGGAAGATTTTTCTCGGACTTCCCCGAACAGGGAACACCTGTGACTGAAGAGAGTTGCGTGGAGTTGTCTCTCGAGCTTCCCCACGCACTGACACTGGTTTCGGAATCCTGAGCGTGGGGAGGTTCCACCAACGGTCGTCAGCGCGTGGGTTCTAACGGAAAGCCTAAGCTCGTCTCCCCTGAGGGTTTTCCTAATGTCTCTGTGCCAGGGAATTCTTGGGGGGCTTGCACGATATCCCAGTGACAGAGGCTTCCTCCCCAACGTCAGGGAAGGTTTTTCTCGGACTTCCCCAGACAGGGAACACCTGTGACTGAAGACAGCTGCGTGGAGTTGTCTCTCGAGCTCCCCCACGCACTGATAATGGTTCCGGAATCCTGAGCGTGGGGAGGTTCCACCAACGATCGGCAGCGCGTTGGTTCAAACGGAAAGCCTAAGCTCGTCTCCCCTGAGGGTTTTCCTAATGTCTCTGTGCCAGGGAATGCTAGGGGGGTTTGCAGGATATCCCAGTGACAGAGGCTGCCTCCCCAAGGTCAGGGAAGGTATTTCTCGGACTTCCCCGAACAGGGAACCCCTGTGACTGAAGAGAGCTGCGTGGAGTTGTCTCTCGAGCTCCCCCACGCACTGACAATTTTTCCGGAAACATGAGCGTGGGGAGGTTCCACCAACGGTCGGCAGCGCGTGGGTTCTAACGGAAAGCCTAAGATCGTCTCCCCTGAGGGTTTTCCTATTGTCTCTGTGCCAGGGAATGCTAGGGGGGTTTGCAGGATATCCCAGTGACAGATTCTGCCTCCCCAAGGTCAGGGAAGATATTTCTCGGACTTCCCCGAACAGGGAACACCTGTGACTGAAGAGAGCTGCGTGGAGTTGTCTCTCGAGCTCCCCCACGCACTGACAATGGTTCCGGACTCCTGAGCGTGGGGAGGTTCCACCAACGGTCGGCAGCGCATGGGTTCTAACGGAAAGCCTAAGCTCGTCTCCCCTGAGGGTTTTCCTAATTTCTCTGTGCCAGAGAATGCTAGGGGTGTTTGCAGGATATCCCAGTGACAGAGGCTGCCTCCCCAAGGTCAGGGAAGGTATTTCTCGGACTTCCCCGAACAGGGAACACCTCTGACTGAAGAGAGCTGCGTGGATTTGTCTCTCGAGCTCCCCCACTCACTGACAATGGTTACGGAATCCTGAGCGTGGGGAGGTTCCACCAACGGTCGGCAGCGCGTGGGTTCTAACGGAAAGCCTAAGCTCGTCTCCCCTGAGGGTTTTCCTAATGTGTCTGTGCCAGGGAATGCTAGGGGGTTTGCAGGATATCCCAGTGACAGAGGCTGCCTCCCCAAGGTCAGGGAAGTTATTTCTCGGACTTCCCCGAACAGGGAACACCTGTGTCTGAAGAGAGCTCTGTGGAGTTGTCTCTCGAGCTCCCCCACGCACTGACAATGGTTCCGGAATCCTGAGCGTGGGGAGGTTCCACCAACGGTCGGCAGCGCGTGGGTTCTAACGGAAACCCTAAGCTCGTCTCCCCTGAGTGTTTTCCTAATGTCTCTGTGCCAGGGAATGCTAAGGGTTTTTGCAGGATATCCCAGTGACAGAGACTGCCTCCCCAAGGTCAGGGAATTTATTTCTCGGACTTCCCAGAACAGGGAACACCTGTGACTGAAGAAAGCTGCGTGGAGTTGTCTCTCGAGCTCCCCCACGCACTGACAATTGTTCTGGAATCCTGAGCGTGGGGAGGTTTCAACAACTGTCGGCAGCGCGTGGGTTCTAACGGAAAGCCTAAGCTCGTCTCCCCTGAGGGTTTTCCTAATGTCTCTGTGCCAGGGAATGCTAGGGGGGTTTGCAGGATATCCCAGTGACAGAGGCTGCCTCCCCAAGGTCAGGGAAGGTATTTCTCAGACTTCCCCGAACAGGGAACACCTGTGACTGAAGAGAGCTGCGTGGAGTTGTCTCTCGAGATCCCCCAAGCAATGACAATGTTTCCGGAATCCTGAGCGTGGGGAGGTTCCACCAACGGTCGGCAGCGCGTGGGTTCTAACGGAAAGCCTAAGCTCGTCTCCCCTGAGGGTTTTCCAAATATCTCTGTGCCAGGGAATGTTAGGGTGGTTTGCAGGATATCCCAGTGACAGAGGCTGCCTCCCCAAGGTCAGGGAAGGTATTTCTCGGACTTCCCCGAACAGGGAACACCTGTGACTGAAGAGAGCTGCGTGGAGTGGTCTCTCGAGTTCCCCCACACACTGACAATAGTTCCGGAATCCTGAGCGTGGGGAGGTTCCACCAACTGTCGGCAGCGCGTGGGTTCTAACGGAAAGCCTAAGCTCGTCTCCCCTGAGGATTTTCCTAATTTCTCTGTGCCAGGGGATTCTTGGGGGGCTTGCAGGATATCCCAGTGACAGAGGCTGCCTCCCCAAGTTCAGGGTAGGTATTTCTCGGACTTCCCCGAACAGGGAACACCTGTGACTGAAGAGAGCTGCGTGGAGTTGTCTCTCGAGCTGCCCCACGCACTGACAATGGTTCCGGAATCCTGAGAGTGGGGATGTTCCACCAAAGGTCGGCAGCGCGTGGGTTCTAACGGAAAGCCTAAGCTCGTCCCCCTGAGGGTTTCCTAATGTCTCTGTGCCAGGGAATTCTAGGGGGGTTTGCAGTATATCCCAGTGACAGAGGCTGCCTCCCCAAGGTCAGGGAAGTTATTTCTGGGACTTCCCCAAACAGGGAACACCTGTGACTGAAAAGAGCTGCGTGGAGTTGTCTCTCGAGCTCCCCCACGCACTGACAATGGTTCCGGAATCCTGAGCGTGGGGAGGTTCCACCAACGGTCGGCAGCGCGTGGGTTCTAACGGAAAGCCTAAGCTCGTCTGCCCTGAGGGTTTTCCTAATGTGTCTGTGCCAGGGAATTCTAGGGGGTTTGCAGAATATCCCAGTGACAGAGGCTGCCTCCCCAAGGTCAGGGAAGTTATTTCTCGGACTTCCCCGAACAGGGAACACCTGTGTCTGAAGAGAGCTGTGTGGAGTTGTCTCTCGAGCTCCCCCACGCACTGACAATGGTTCCGGAATCCTGAGCGTGGGGAGGTTCCACCAACGGTCGGCAGCGCGTGGGTTCTAACGGAAACCCTAAGCTCGTCTCCCCTGAGGGTTTTCCTAATGTCTCTGTGCCAGGGAATGCTAGGGGTTTTGCAGGATATCCCAGTGGCAGAGGCTGCCTCCCCAAGGTCAGGGAAGTTATTTCTCGGACTTCCCCGAACAGGGAACACCTGTGACTGTAGAGAGCTGCGTGGAGTTGTCTCTCGAGCTCCCCACGCACTGACAATGATTCCGGAATCCTGAGCGTGGTGAGGTTCCACCAACGGTCGGCAGCGCGTGGGTTTTAACGGAAAGCCTAAGCTCGTCTCCCCTGAGGGTTTTCCTAATATCTCTGTGCCAGGGAATGCTTGGGGGGTTTGCAGGATATCGCAGTGACAGAGGCTGCCTCCCCAAGTTCAGGGAACGTATTTCTCGGTCTTCCCCGAACAGGGAACACCTGTGACTGAAGAGAGCTGCGTGGAGTTGTCTCTCGAGATCTCCCAAGCAGTGACAATGGTTCCGGAATCCTGAGCATGGAGAGGTTCCACCAACGGTCGGCAGTGTGTGGGTTCTAACGGAAAGCCTAAGCTCATCTCCCCTGAGGGTTTTCCTAATATCTCTGTGCCAGGGGATGTTAGGGGTGTTTGCATGATATCCCAGTGACAGAGGCTGCCTCCCCAAGTTCAGGGAAGGTATTTCTCGGACTTCCCCGTACAGGGAACACCTGTGACTGAATAGAGCTGCGTGGAGTGGTCTCTCGAGCTTCCCCACGCACTGAAAATGTTTCCGGAATCCTGAGCGTGGGGAGGTTCCACCAACGGTCGGCAGCGCGTGGGTTCTAACGGAAAGACTAAGCTCGTCTCCCCTGAGGGTTTTCCTAATGTCTCTGTGCCAGGGAATGCTAGGGGTGTTTACAGGATATCCCAGTGACAGAGGCTGACTCCCCAAGGTCAGGGTAGGTATTTCTCGGACTTCCCCGAACAGGGAACACCTGTGACTGAAGAGAGCTGCGTGGAGTTGTCTCTCGAGCTCCCTCACGCACTGACAATGTTTCCGGAATCCTGAGCGTGGGCAGGTTCCACCAACGGTCGGCAGCGCGTGGGTTCTAACGGAAAGACTAAGCTCGTCTCCCCTGAGGGTTTTCCAAATGTCTCTGTGCCAGGGAATGCTAGGGGGGTTTGCAGGATATCCCAGTGACAGAGGCTGCCTCCCCAAGGTCTGGGAAGTTATTTCACGGACTTCCCCGAACAGGGAACACCTGTGACTAAAGAGAGCTGCGTGGAGTTGTCCCTCGAGCTCCCCCAAGCACTGACAATTGTTCCGGAATCCTGAGCGTGGAGAGGTTCCACCAAAGTTTGGCAGCGCGTGGGTTCTAACGGAAAGCCTAAGCTCGTCTCCCCTGAGGGTTTTCCTAATATCTCTGTGCCAGGGAATGTTAGGGGATTTTGTAGGATATCCCAGTGTCAGAGGCAGCCTCCCCAAGTTCAGGGAAGGTATTTCTCGGACTTCCCCGAACAGGGAACACCTGTGACTGAAGAGAGCTGCGTGGAGTGGTCTCTCGAGTTCCCCCACACACTGACAATGGTTCCGGAATCCTGAGCGTGGGGAGGTTCCACCAACGGTCGGCAGCGCATGGGTTCTAACGGAAACCCTAAGCTCGTCTCCCCTGAGGGTTTTCCTAATGTCTCTGTGCCAGGGAATGCTAGGGGTGTTTGCAGGATATCCCAGTGACAGAGTCTGCCTCCCCAAGGTCAGGGAAGGTATTTCTCGGACTTCCCCGAACAGGGAACACCTGTGACTGAAGAGAGCTGCGTGGAGTTGTCTCTCGAGCTCCCCCACCCACTGACAATGTTTCCGGAATCCTGAGCGTGGGGAGGTTCCACCAATGGTCGGCAGCGCGTGGGTTCTAACGGAAAGGGTAAGCTCGTCTCCCCTGAGGGTTTTCCAAATATCTCTGTGCCAGGGAATGTTAGGATGGTTTGCAGGATATCCCAGTGACAGAGGCTGCCTCCCCAAGGTCAGGGAAGGTATTTCTCGGACTTCCCAGAACAGGGAACCCCTTCGACTGAAGAGAGCTACGTGGAGTGGTCTCTCGAGCTCCCCCACGCACTGAGAATGGTTCCGGAATCCTGAGCGTGGGGAGGTTCCACCAACGGTCGGCATCGCGTGGGTTCTAACGGAAAGCCTAAGCTCGTCTCCCCTGAGGGATTTCCTAATTTCTCTGTGCCAGGGAATGCTTGGGCGGTTTGCAGGGTATCCCAGTGACAGAGGCTGCCTCCCCAAGTTCAGGGAAGGTATTTCTCGGACTTCCCCGGACAGGGAACACCTGTGAATGAAGAGAGCTGCGTGGAGTTGTCTCTCGAGCTCCCCCACGCACTGACAATGGTTCCGGACTCCTGAGCGTGGGGAGGTTCCACCCACGGTCGGCAGCGCGTGGGTTCTAACGGAAAGCCTAAGCTCGTCTCCCCTGAGGGTTTTCCTAATATCTCTGTGCCAGGGAATGTTAGGGGTGTTTTCATGATATCCCAGTGACAGAGGCTGCCTCCCCAAGTTCAGGGAAGGTATTTCTAGGACTTCCCCTACAGGGAACACCTGTGACTGAATAGAGCTGCGTGGAGTGGTCTCTCGAGCTTCCCCACGCACTGACAATGTTTCCGGAATCCTGAGCGTGGGGAGGTTCCACCAACTGTCGGCAGCGCTTGGGTTCAAACGGAAAGCCTAAGCTCGTCTCCCCTGAGGGTTTTCCTAATGTCTCTGTGCCAGGGAATACTAGGGGTGTTTGCAGGATATCCCAGTGACAGAGGCTGCCTCCCCAAGGTCAGGGAAGGTGTTTCTCGGACTTCCCCAAACAGGGAACACCTGTGACTGAAGAGAGCTGTGTGGAGTTGTCTCTCGAGCTCCCTCACGCACTGACAGTTGTTCCGGAATCCTGAGCGTGGGGAGGTTCCACCAACGGTCGGCAGCGCGTGGGTTCTAACGGAAAGCCTAAGCTCGTCTCCCCTGAGGGTTTTCCTAATGTCTCTGTACCAGGGAATGCTAGGGGGGTTTGCAGGATATCCCAGTGACAGAGGCTGCCTCCCCAAGTTCAGGGAAGTTATTTCTCGGACTTCCCCGAACAGGGAACACCTGTGACTGAAGAGAGCTGCGTGGAGTTGTCTCTCGGGCTCCCCCACACACTGACAATGGTTTCGGAATCCTGAGTGTGGGGAGGTTCCACCAACGGTCGGCAGCGCGTGGGTTCTAACGGAAAGCCTAAGCTCGTCAACCCTGAGGGTTTTCCTTATGTCTCTGTGCCAGGGAATGCTAGGGGGGTTTGCAGGATATCCCAGTGACAGAGGCTGCCTCCCCAATGTCAGGGAAGTTATTTCTCAGACTTCCCCGAACAGGGAACACCTGTGACTGAAGAGAGCTGCGTGGAGTGGTCTCTCGAGTTCCCCCACACACTGACAAAGGTTCCGGAATCCTGAGCGTGGGGAGGTTCCACCAACGGTCGGCAGCGCGTGGGTTCTAACGGAATGCCTAAGCTCGTCTCCCCTGAGGGTTTTCCTAATGTCTCTGGGCCAGGAATTGCTTGGGCGGTTTGCAGGATATCCCAGTGACTGAGGCTGCCTCCCCAAGTTCAGGTAAGTTATTTCTCGGACTTCCATAAACAGGGAACTCCTGTGACTGAAGAGAGCTGTGTGGAGTTGTCTCTCGAGCTCCCCCACGCACTGACATTGTTTCCAGAATCCTGAGCGTGGGGAGTTTCCACCAACGTTCGGTAGCGCTTGGGTTCTAACGGAAAGCATAAGCTCGTCTCCCCTGAGGGTTTACCTAATGTCTCTGTTCCAGGGAATTCTAGGGGGTTTGCAGGATATCCCAGTGACAGAGGCTGCATCCCCAAGTTCAGGGAAGGTAATTCTCGGACTTCCCCGAACAGGGAACACCTGTGACTGAAGAGAGCTGCGTGGAGTTGTCTCTCGAGCTCCCCCACCCACTGAGAATGGTTCCGGAATCCTGAGCGTGGGGAGGTTCAACCAACGGTCGGTAGCGCGTGGGTTCTAACGGAAAGCCTAAGCTCGTCTCCCCTGATGGTTTTCCTAATGTCTCTGTGCCAGGGAATGCTAGGGGGATTTGCAGGATATCCCAGTGACAGAGGCTGCCTCCCCAAGGTCAGGGAAGGTATTTCTCGGACTTCCCCGAACAGAGAACACCTGTGACTGAAGAGAGCTGCGTGGAGTTGTCTCTCGAGATCCCCCAAGCACTGACAATGGTTCCAGAATCCTGAGCATTGGGAGGTTCCACCAACGGTCGGCAGCGCGTGGGTTTTAACGGAAAGCCTAAGCTCGTCTCCCCTGAGGATTTTCCTAATGTCTCTGTGCCAGGGAATGCTAGGGGGGTTTGCAGGTTATCCCAGTGACTGGGGCTGCCTCTCCAATGTCAGGTAATTTATTTCTCGGACTTCCCCGAACAGGGAACACCTGTGACTGAAGAGAGCTTCGTGGAGTTGTCTCTCGAGCTCCCCCACGCACTGACAATGGTTCCGGAATCCTGACCGTGGGGAGGATCCACCAACTGTCGGCAGCGCGTAGGTTCTAACGGAAAGCCTAAGCTCGTCTCCCCTTAAATTTTTTCCTAATGTCTCTGTGCCAGGGAATGCTAGGGGTTTTGCAGGATATCCCAGTGACAGAGGCTGCCTCCCCAAGTTCAGGGAAGGTATTTCTCGGACTTCCCCGAACAGGGAACACCTGTGACTGAAGAGAGCTGCGTGGAGTGATCTCTCGAGCTCCCCCACGCACTGACAATGGTTCCGGAATCCTGAGCGTGGGGAGGTACCACCAACGGTCGGCAGCGCGTGGGTTCTAACGGAAAGCCTAAGCTCGTCTCCCCTGAGTGTTTTCCTAATGTCTCTGTGCCAGGGAATGCTTCAGCGGTTTGCAGATTATCCCAGTGACTGAGGCTGCCTCTCCAAAGTCAGGGAAGGTATTTCTCGGACTTCCCCGAACAGGGAACACCTGTGACTCAAGAGAGCTTGGTGGAGTTGTCTCTCGAGCTCCCCCACGCACTGACATTTGTTCCGGAATCCTGAGCGTGGGGACGTTCCACCAACGGTCGGCAGCGCGTGGGTTCTAATGGAAAGCCTAAGCTCGTCTCCCCTGAGGGCTTTCCTAATGTCTCTGGGCCAGGGAACGCTAGGGGGATTTGCAGGATATTCCAGTGACGGAGGCTGCCTCCCCAAGTTCAGGGAAGGTTTTTCTCGGACTTCCCAGAACAGGGAACACCTGTGACTGAAGAGAGCTGCGTGGAGTTGTCTCTCGGGATCCCCCAAGCACTGACAATGGTACCGGAATCCTGAGCATGGGGAGGTTCCACCAACGGTCGGCAGCGCGTTGGTACTAACGGAAAGCCTAAGCTCGTTTCCCCTGAGGGTTTTCCTAATATCTCTGTGCCAGGGAATGTTAGGGGTGTTTTCAGGATATCCCAGTGACAGAGGCTGCCTCCCCAAGGTCAGGGAAGTTATTTCTCGGACTTCCCTGAACAGGGAACACCTGTGACTGAAGAGAGCTGCGTGGAGTGGTCTCACGAGCTAGCCCACGCACTGACAATGTTTCCGGAATCCTGAGCGTGGGGAGGTTCCACCAACGGTCGGCAGCGCCTGTGTTCTAACGGAATGCCTAAGCTCGTCTCCCCTGAGGGTTTTCCTAATTTCTCTGTGCCAGGGAATGCTTGGGCGTTTTGCAGGATATCCCAGTGACTGGGGCTGCCTCCCCAAGGTCAGGTAATTTATTTCTCGGACTTCAACGAACAGGGAACACCTGTGACTGAAGAGAGCTGCGTGGAGTTGTCTCACGAGCTCCCCCACGCACTGACAATGGTTCCGGAATCCCGAGCGTGGGGAGGTTCCACCAAAGGTGGGCAGCGCGTGGGTTCTAACGGAAAGACTAAGCTCGTCTCCCCTGAGTGTTTTCCTAATATCTCTGTGCCAGGGAATGCTAGGGGAGTTTGCAGGATATCCCAGTGACAGAGGCTGCCTCCCCAAGTTCAGGGAAGGTTTTTCTTGGACTTCCCCGAACAGGGAACACCTGTGACTGAAGAGAGCTGCGTGGAGTTTTCTCTCGAGCTCCACCATGCACTGACAATGTTTCCAGAATCCTGAGCGTGCGGATGTTCCACCAACGGTCGTCAGCGCGTGGGTTCAAACGGAAAGCCTAAGCTCGTCTCCCCTGAGGGTTTTCCTAATGTCTCTGTGCCAGGGAATGCTAGGGGGGTTTGCAGGATATCCCAGTGACAGAGGCTGCCTCCCTAATGTCAGGGAAGTTATTTCTCAGATTTCCCTGAACAGGGAACACCTGTGACTGAAGAGAGCTGCGTGGAGTTGTCTCTCGAGCTCCCCCACGCACTGACAATGGTTCCGGAATCCTGAGCGTGGGGAGGTTCCACCAACGGTCGGCAGCGCGTGGGTTCTAACGGAAAGCCTAAGCTCTTCTCCCCTGAGGGTTTTCCTAATGTCTCTGTGCCAGGGAATGCTAGGGGGGATTGCAGGATATCCCAGTGACAGAGGCTGCCTCCCAAAGGTCTGTGAAGGTATTTCTCGTACTTCCCTGAACAGGGAACACCTGTGACTGAAGAGAGCTGCGTGCAGTTGTCTCTCGAGCTCCCCCACGCACTGACAATTGTTCCGGAATCCTGAGCGTGGGGAGGTTCCACCAACGGTCGGCAGCGCGTGGGTTCTAACGGAAACCGTAAGCTCGTCTCCCCTGAATGTTTTCCTAATCTCTCTGTGCCAGGGAATGCTAGGGGGGTTTCCAGGATATCCCAGTGACAGAGGCTGCCTCCCCAAGCTCAGGGAAGGTATTTCTCGGACTTCCCCGAACAGGGAAAACCTGTGACTGAAGAGAGCTGCGTATAGTTGTTTCTCGAGCTCCCTCACGCACTGACAATGGTTCCGGAATCCTGAGCGTGGGGAGGGTCCATCAACGGTCGGCAGCGCGTGGGTTCAAACTGAAACCCTAAGCTCGTCTCCCCTGAGGATTTTCCTAATGTCTCTGTGCCAGGGAATGCTAGGGGGGTTTGCAGGATATCCCAGTGACAGAGGCTGCCTCCCCAAGGTCAGGGAAGTTATTTCTCGGACTTCCCCGAACAGGGAACACCTGTGACTAAAGAGAGCTGCGTGGAGTTGTCCCTCGAGCTCCCCCAATGCAGTGACAATTGTTCCGGAATCCTGAGCGTGGGGAGGTTCCACCAAAGTTTGGCAGCGTGTGGGTTCTAACGGAAAGCCTGAGCTCGTCTCCCCTGAGGTTTTTCCTAATATCTCTGTGAAAGGGAATGTTAGGGGGGTTTGCAGGATATCCCAGTGGCAGAGGCTGCCTCCCCAATGTCAGGGAAGTTATTTCTCAGACTTCCCCGAACAGGGAACACCTGTGACTGAAGAGAGCTGTGTGGAGTGGTCTCTCGAGTTTCCCCACACACTGACAATGGTTCCGGAATCCTGAGCGTGGGGAGGTTCCACCAACGGTCGGCAGCGCGTGGGATCTAACGGAATGCATAAGCTCGTCTCCCCTGAGGGTTTTCCTAATGTCTCTGTGCCAGGGAGAGCTTGGGTCGTTTGAAGGATATCCCAGTGACTGAGGCTGCCTCCCCAAGTTCAGGAAAGTTATTTCTCGGACTTCCCCAAACAGGGAAATCCTGTGACTGAAGAGAGCTGAGTGGAGTTGTCTCTCGAGCTCCCCCACGCACTGACAATGGTTCCGGAATCCTGAGCGTGGGGAGGTTCCACCAACGGTCGTCAGCGCGTGGGTTCTAACGGAAAGCCTAAGCTCGTCTCCCCTAAGGGTTTTCATAATGTCTCTCTGCCATGGAATGCTAGGGGGGGTTGCAGGTTATCCCAGTGACAGAGGCTGCCTCCCCAAGGTCAGGGAAGGTATTTCCCGGACTTCCCCGAACAGGGAACACCTGTGACTGAAGAGAGCTGCGTGGAGTGGTCTCTCGAGATCCCCCAAGTAATGACAACGGTTCCGGAATCCTGAGGGTGGGGAGGTTCCACCAACGGTCGGCAGCGCGTGGGTTCTAACGGAAAGTCTAAGCTCGTCTCCCCTGAGGGTTTTCATAATGTCACTGTGCCAGGCAATGCTAGGGGGGGTTGCAGGATATCCCAGTGACTGAGGCTGCCTCCCCAAGGTCAGGGAAGTTATTTCTTGGACTTCCCAGAACAGGGAACACCTGTGACTGAAGAGAGCTGCGTGGAGTTGTCTCTCGAGCTCCCCCACGCACTGACAATGGTTCCGGAATCCTAAGCGTGGGGAGGTTCCACCAACGGTCGGCAGCGCGTGGGTTCTAACGGAAAGCTTAAACTCGTCTCCCCTGAGGGTTTTCCTAATATCTCTCTACCAGGGAATGTTAGGGGGGTTTGCAGGATATCCCAGTGACAGACGCTGCCTCCCCAAGGTCAGGGAAGTTATTTCTCGGACTTCCCCGAACAGGGAACACCTGTGACTGAAGAGAGCTGCGTGGAGTGGTCTCTCGAGTTCCCCCACACACTGACAATGCTTCTGGAATCCTGAGCGTGGGGAGGTTCCAGCAAC
Organism: Vicugna pacos; assembly: GCF_048564905.1. Classification (NCBI taxonomy): domain Eukaryota; kingdom Metazoa; phylum Chordata; class Mammalia; order Artiodactyla; family Camelidae; genus Vicugna; species Vicugna pacos. Next base: position 60,268 of record NC_133021.1, read on the forward strand.
GGTCGGCAGCGCGTGGGTTCTAACGGAAACCGTAAGCTCGTCTCCCCTGAATGTTTTCCTAATCTCTCTGTGCCAGGGAATGCTAGGGGGGTTTCCAGGATATCCCAGTGACAGAGGCTGCCTCCCCAAGCTCAGGGAAGGTATTTCTCGGACTTCCCCGAACAGGGAAAACCTGTGACTGAAGAGAGCTGCGTATAGTTGTTTCTCGAGCTCCCTCACGCACTGACAATGGTTCCGGAATCCTGAGCGTGGGGAGGGTCTACCAACGGTCGGCAGCGCGTGGGTTCAAACTGAAACCCTAAGCTCGTCTCCCCTGAGGGTTTTCCTAATGTCTCTGTGCCAGGGAATGCTAGGGGGGTTTGCAGGATATCCCAGTGACAGAGGCTGCCTCCCCAAGGTCAGGGAAGTTATTTCTCGGACTTCCCCGAACAGGGAACACCTGTGACTAAAGAGAGCTGCGTGGAGTTGTCCCTCGAGCTCCCCCAACGCAGTGACAATTGTTCCGGAATCCTGAGCGTGGGGAGGTTCCACCAAAGTTTGGCAGCGTGTGGGTTCTAACGGAAAGCCTAAGCTCGTCTCCCCTGAGGTTTTTCCTAATATCTCTGTGAAAGGGAATGTTAGGGGGGTTTGCAGGATATCCCAGTGGCAGAGGCTGCCTCCCCAATGTCAGGGAAGTTATTTCTCAGACTTCCCCGAACAGGGAACACCTGTGACTGAAGGGAGCTTTGTGGAGTGGTCTCTCGAGTTCCCCCACACACTGACAATGGTTCCGGAATCCTGAGCGTGGGGAGGTTCCACCAACGGTCGGCAGCGCGTGGGTTCTAACGGAATGCATAAGCTCGTCTCCCCTGAGGGTTTTCCTAATGTCTCTGTGCCAGGGAGAGCTTGGGCGGTTTGCAGGATATCCCAGTGACTGAGGCAGCCTCCCCAAGTTCAGGAAAGTTATTTATCGGACTTCCCCAAACAGGGAACACCTGTGACTGAAGAGAGCTGCGTGGAGTTGTCTCTCGAGCTCCCCCACGCACTGACAATGTTTCCGGAATCCTGAGCGTGGGGAGGATCGACCAACGTTCGGCAGCGCCTGGTTCTAACGGAAAGCCTAAGCTCGTCTCCCCTGAGGGTTTTCCTAATGACTCTGTGCCAGGGAATGCTAGGGGTGTTAGCAGGATATCCCAGTGAAAAAGGCTGCCTCCACAAGGTCAGGGAAGTTATTTCTCGGAATTCCTTGAACAGGGAACACCTGTGACTGAAGAGAGCTGCGTGGAGTTGTCTCTCGAGCTCCCCCACGCACTGACAGTGGTTCCGGAATCCTGAGCGTGGGGAGGTTCCACCAACGGACGGCAGCGCGTTGGTTCTAACGGAAAGCATAAGCTCGTCTCCCCTGAGGGTTTTCCTAATGTCTCTGTGCCAGGGAATGCTTGGGCGGTTTGCAGGATATCCCAGTGACTGAGGCTGCCTCCCCAAGGTCAGGAAAGTTATTTCTCGGACTTCCCCGAACAGGGAACACCTGTGACTGAAGAGAGCTGCGTGGAATTGTCTCTCGAGCTCCCTCACGCACTGACAATGGTTCCGGAATCCTGAGCGTGGGGAGGTTCCACCAACGGTCGGCAGTGCGTGGGATCTAACGGAAAGCCTAAGCTCGTCTCCCCTGAGGGTTTTCCTAATATCTCTGTGCCAGGGAATGCTAGGGGGGTTTGCAGGATATCCCAGTGACAGAGGCTGCCTCCCCAAGGTCAGGGAAGGTATTTCTCGGACTTCCCCGAACAGGGAACACCTGTGACTGAAGAGAGCTGCGTGGAGTTGTCTCTCGAGCTCCCCCACGCACTGACAATGGTTCCGGAATCCTGAGCGTGGGGAGGTTCCACCAACGGTCGGCAGCCCGTGGGTTCTAACGGAAAGCCTAAGCTCGTCTCCCCTGAGGGTTTTCATAATGTCACTGTGCCAGAGAATGCTAGGGGGGGTTGCAGGATATCCCAGTGACAGAGGCTGCATCCCCAAGGTCAGGGAAGGTATTTCCCGGACTTCCCCGAACAGGGAACACCTGTGACTTAAGAGAGCTGCGTGGAGTTGTCTCTCGAGATCCCCCAAGTAATGACAACGGTTCCGGAATCCTGAGGGTGGGGAGGTTCCACCAACGGTCGGCAGCCCGTGGGTTCTAATGGAAAGCCTAAGCTCGTCTCCCCTGAGGGTTTTCATAATGTCACTGTGCCAGGGAATGCTAGGGGGGGTTGCAGGATATCCCAGTGACTGAGGCTGCCTCCCCAAGGTCAGGGAAGTTATTTCTTGGACTTCCCAGAACAGGGAACACCTGTGACTGAAGAGAGCTGCGTGGAGTTGTCTCTCGAGCTCCCCCACGCACTGACAATGGTTCCGGAATCCTGAGCGTGGGGAGGTTCCACCAACGGTCGGCAGCGCGTGGGTTCTAACGGAAAGCTTAAACTCGTCTCCCCTGAGGGTTTTCCTAATATCTCTATACCAGGGAATGTTAGGGGTGTTTGCAGGATATCCCAGTGACAGACGCTGCCTCCCCAAGGTCAGGGAATTTATTTCTCGGACTTCCCCGAACAGGGAACACCTGTGACTGAAGAAAGCTGCGTGGAGTGGTCTCTCGAGTTTCCCCACACACTGACAATGCTTCTGGAATCCTGAGCGTGGGGAGGTTCCAGCAACGGTCGGCAGCGCGTGGGTTCTAACGGAAACCGTAAGCTCGTCTCCCCTGAGTGTTTTCCTAATCTCTCTGTGCCAGGGAATGCTAGGGGGGTTTCCAGGATATCCCAGTGACAGAGGCTGCATCCCCAAGCTCAGGGAAGGTATTTCTCGGACTTCCCCGAACAGGGAAAACCTGTGAATGAAGAGAGCTGCGTATAGTTGTTTCTCGAGTTCCCACACGCACTGACAATGGTTCCGGAATCCTGAGGGTGGGGAGGGTCTACCAACGGTCGGCAGCGCGTGGGTTCAAACTGAAACCCTGAGCTCGTCTCCCCTGAGGGTTTTCCTAATGTCTCTGTGCCAGGGAATGCTAGGGGGGTTTCCAGGATATCCCAGTGACAGAGGCTGCCTCCCCAAGGTCAGGGAAGGTATTTCTCGGACTTCCCCGAACAGGGAACACTTGTGACTGAAGAGAGCTGTGTGGAGTTGTCTCTCGAGCTCCCCCACGCACTGACAATGGTTCCGGAATCCTGAGCGTGGGGAGGTTCCACCAACGGTCGGCAGCGCTTGGGTTCAAACGGAAAGCTTAAGCTAGTCTCTCCTGAGGGTTTTCCTAATGTCTCTGTGCCAGGGAATGCTAGGGGTGTTAGCAGGATATAACAGTGACAAAGGCTGCCTCCCCAAGGTCAGGGAAGTTATTTCTCGGACTTCCCCGAACAGTGAACACCTGTGACTGAAGAGAGCTGCGTGGAGTTGTCTCTCGAGCTCCACCACGCACTGACAGTGGTTCCGGAATCCTGAGCGTGGGGAGGTTCCACCAACGGTCGGCAGCGCGTTGGTTCTAACGGAAAGCATAAGCTCGTCTCCCCTGAGGGTTTTCCTACTGTCTCTGTGCCAGGGAATGCTTGGGCGGTTTGCAGGATATCCCAGTGACTGAGGCTGCCTCCCCAAGGTCAGGAAAGTTTTTTCTCGGACTTCCCCGAACAGGGAACACCTGTGACTGAAGAGAGCTGCGTGGAATTGTCTCTCGAGCTCCCTCACGCACTGTCAATGGTTCCGGAATCCTGAGAGTGGGGAGGTTCCACCAACGGTCGGCAGTGCGTGGGTTCTAACGGAAAGCCTAAGCTCGTCTCCCCTGAGGTTTTTCCTAATATCTCTGTGCCAGGGAATGCTAGGGGGGTTTGCAGGATATCCCAGTGCCAGAGGCTGCCTCCCCAAGGTCAGGGAAGGTATTTCTCGGATTTCCCCGAACAGGGAACACCTGTGACTGAAGAGAGCTGCGTGGAGTTGTCTCTCGAGCTCCCCCACGCACTGACAATGGTTCCGGAATCCTGAGCGTGGGGAGGTTCCACCAACGGTCGGCAGCGCGTGGGTTCTAACGGAAAGCTTAAGCTCGTCTCCCCTGAGGGTTTTCCTAATATCTCTCTACCAGGGAATGTTAGGGGGGTTTGCAGGATATCCCAGTGACAGACGCTGCCTCCCCAAGGTCAGGGAAGTTATTTCTCGGACTTCCCCGAACAGGGAACACCTGTGACTGAAGAGAGCTGCGTGGAGTGGTCTCTCGAGTTCCCCCACACACTGACAATGCTTCTGGAATCCTGAGCGTGGGGAGGTTCCAGCAACTGTCGGCAGCGCGTGGGTTCTAACTGAATGTTTAAGGTCGTCTCCCCTGAGGGTTTTCCTAATGTCTCTGTGCCAGGGTATGCTTGGGCGGTTTGCAGGATATCCCAGTGACTGAGGCTACCTCCCCAAGGTCAGGTAAGTTATTTCTCGGACTTCCCCGAACAGGGAACACCTGTGACTGAAGAGAGCTGCGTGGAATTGTCTCTGGAGATCCCCCACGCACTGACAATGATTCCGGAATCCTGAGCGTGGGGAGGTTCCACCAACGGTCGGCAGCGCTTGGGTTCAAACGGAAAGCTTAAGCTCGTCTCCCCTGTGGGTTTTCCTAATGTCTCTGTGCCAGGGAATGCTAGGGGTGTTAGCAGGATATCCCAGTGACAAAGACTGCCTCCCCAAGCTCAGGGAAGTTATTTCTCGGACTTCCCCGAACAGTGAACACCTGTGACTGAAGAGAGCTGCGTGGAGTTGTCTCTCGAGCTCCCCCACGCACTGACAGTGGTTCCGGAATCCTGAGCGTGGGGAGGTTCCACCAACGGACGGCAGCGCGTTGGTTCTAACGGAAAGCATAAACTCGTCTCCCCTGAGGGTTTTCCTAATGTCTCTGTGCCAGGGAATGCTTGGGCGGTTTGCAGGATATCCCAGTGACTGAGGCTGCCTCCCCAAGGTCAGGAAAGTTATTTCTCGGACTTCCCCGAACAGGGAACACCTGTGACTGAAGAGAGCTGCGTGGAGTTGTCTCTCGAGCTCCCTCACGCACTGACAATGGTTCCGCAATCCTGAGCGTGGGGAGGTTCCACCAATGGTCGGCAGCGCTTGGGTTCTAACGGAAAGCCTAAGCTCGTCTCCCCTGAGGGTTTTCCTAATATCTCTGTGCCAGGGAATGCTAGGGGGGTTTGCAGGATATCCCACTGACACAGGCTGCCTCCCCAAGGTCAGGGAAGGTATTTCTCGGACTTCCCCGAACAGGGAACACCTGTGACTGAAGAGAGCTGCGTGGAGTTGTCTCTCGAGCTCCCCCACGCACTGACAATGGTTCCGGAATCCTGAGCGTGGGGAGGTTCCACCAACGGTCGGCAGCGCGTGGGTTCTAACGGAAAGCCTAAGCTCGTCTCCCCTGAGGGTTTTCCTAATGACTCTGTGCCAGGGAATGCTAGGGGATGTGCAGGATATCCCAGTGACAGAGGCTGCCTCCCCAAGTTCAGGGAAGTTATTTCTCGGACTTCCTTGAACAGGGAACACCTGTGACTGAAGAGCTGCGTGGACTTGTTTCTCGAGCTCCCCCACGCACTGACAATGGTTCCGGAATCCTGAGCGTGGGGAGGTTCCACCAACGGTCGGCAGCGCGTGGGTTCTAACGGAAAGCCTAAGCTCGTCTCCCCTGAGGGTTTTCCTTATGTCTCTGTGCCAAGGAATGCTAGGGGGGTTTGCAGGATATCCCAGTGACAGAGGCTGCCTCCCCAAGGTCAGGGAAGTTATTTCTTGGACTTCCCAGGACAGGGAACACCTGTGACTGAAGAGAGCTGCGTGGAGTTGTCTCTCGAGCTCCCCCACGCACTGACAATGGTTCCGGAATACTGAGCATGGGGAGGTTCCACCAACTATCGGCAGCGTGTTGGTTCTAACGGAAAGCCTAAGTTCGTCTCCCCTGAGGGTTTTCCTAATGTCTCCTTACCAGTGAATGCTAGGGGTGGTTGCAAGATATCCCAGTGCAAGAGTTTGCCTCCCCAAGGTCAGGGAAGGTATTTCTCGGACTTCCCCGAACAGGGAACACCTGTGACTGCAGAGAGCTGCGTGGAGTTGTCTCTCGAGCTCCCCCACGCACTGACAATGGTTCCGGAATCCTGAGCGTGGGGAGGTTCCACCAACGGTCGGCAGAGCGTGGGTTCTAACGGAAAGCCTAAGCTCGTCTCCCCTGAGGGTTTTCTTAATGTCTCTGTGCCAGGGAATGCTAGGGGGGTGTGCAGGATATCCCAGTGACAGAGGCTGCCTCCCCAAGGTCAGGGAAAATTTTTCTCGAACTTCCCCGAACAAGGAACACCTATGACTGAAGAGAGCTGCGGGGAGTTGTCTCTCGGGCTACCCCACGCACTGACAATGGTTCGGGAATTCTGAGCGTGGGGAGGTTCCACCAAAGATCGGCAGCGCGTGGGTTCTAACGGAAAGCCTAAGCTCTTCTCCCCTGAGGGTTTTCCTAATGTCTCTGTGCCAGGGAAAGCTAGGGGGGGTTGCAGGATATCCCAGTGACAGAGGCTGCCTCCCCAAGGTCAGGGAAGGTATTTCTCGGACTTCCCCGAACAGGGAACACCTGTGAATTAAGAGAGATGCGTGGAGTTGTCTCTCGAGCTCCCCCACGCACTGACAATGTTTCCGGAATCCTGAGCGTGGGGAGGTTCCACCAACGGTCGGCAGCGCGTGGGTTCTAACGGAAAGCCTAAGCTCGTCTCCCCTGAGGGTTTTCCTAATGTCTCTGTGCCAGGGAATTCTAGGGGGGTTTGCAGGATATCCCAGTGACAGAGGATGCCTCCCCAAGTTCAGGGAAGGTATTTCTCGGACTTCCACGAACAGGGAACACCTGTGACTGAAGAGAGCTGCGTGGAGTTGTCTCTCGAGCTCCCCCACGCACTGACAATGGTTCCGGATTCTGAGCGTGGGGAGGTTCCACCAACGGTCGGCAGCGCGTGGGTTCTAACGGAAAGCCTAAGCTCGTCTCCCCTGAGGGTTTTCCTAATATCTCTGTGCCAGGGAATTCTAGGTGGGTTTGCAGGATATCCCAGTGACAGAGGCTGCCTCCCCAAGGTCAGGGTAGGTATTTCTCGGACTTCCCCGAACAGGGAACACATGTGACTGAAGAGAGCTGCGTGGAGTTGTCTCTCGAGCTCCCCCACGCACTGACAATGGTTCCGGAATACTGAGCATGGGGAGGTTCCACCAACTATCGGCAGCGTGTTGGTTCAAACGGAAAGCCTAAGTTCGTCTCCCCTGAGGGTTTTCCTAATGTCTCCTTACCAGGGAATGCTAGAGGGGTTTGCAGGATATCCCAGTGACAGAGGCTGCCTCCCCAAGGTAAGGGAAGGTATTTCTCGGACTTCCCCGAACAGGGAACACCTGTGACTGAAGAGAGCTGCGTGGAGTTGTCTCTCGAGCACCCCCACGCACTGACAATGGTTCCGGAATCCTGAGCGTGGGGAGGTTCCACCAACGGTCGGCATCGCGTGGGTTCTAACGGAAAGCCTAAACTCGTCTCCCCTGAGGGTTTTCCTAATGTCTCTGAGCCAGGGAATGCTAGGGGTGTTTGCAGGATATCCCAGTGACAGTGGCTGTCTCCCCAAGATCAGGGAAGTTATTTCTCGGAGTTCCCCTAACAGGGAACACCTGTGACTGAAGAGAGCTGCGTGGAGTTGTCTCTCGAGATCCCCCAAGCACTGACAATTGTTCCGGAATCCTGAGCGTGGGGAGGTTTCACCAACGGTCGGCAGCGCGTGGATTCTAACGGAAAGTCTAAGCTCGTCTCCCCTGAGGGTTTTCCTAATGTCTCTGTTCCAGGGAATGCTAGGGGGGTTTGCAGGATATCCCAGTGACAGAGGCTGCCTCCCCAAGGTCAGGGAAGGTATTTCTCGGACTTCCCCGAACAGGGAACACCTGTGACTGAAGAGAGCTGCGTGGAGTTGTCTCTCGAGCTCCCCCACGCACTGACAATGATTCCGGAATCCTGAGCGTGGGGAGGTTTCACCAACGGTCGACAGCGTGTGGGTTCTAACGGAAAGCCTAAGCTTGTCTCCCCTGAGGGTTTTCCTAATGTCTCTGTGCCAGGGAATGCTAGGGGGGTTTGCAGGATATCCCAGTGACAGAGGCTGCCTCCCCAAGGTCAGGGAAGGTATTTCTCGGACTTCCCCGAAGAGGGAACACCTGTGACTGAAGAGATCTGCGTGGAGTTGTCTCTCGAGCTCCCCCACGCACTGACAATGGTTCCGGAATCCTGAGCGTGGGGAGGTTCCACCAACGGTCGGCAGCGCGTGGGATCTAACGGAAAGCCTAAGCTCGTCTCCCCTGAGGGTTTTCCTAATGTCTCTGTGCCAGGGAATTCTAGGGGTATTTGCAGGATATCCCAGTGACAGAGGCTGCCTCCCCAAGGTCAGGGAAGTTATTTCTCGGACTTCCCCGAACAGGGAACACCTGTGACTGAAGAGAGCTTCGTGGAGTTGTCTCTCGGGCTCCCCCACGCACTGACAATGGTTCCGGAATTCTGAGCGTGGGGAGATTCCACCAACGGTCGTCAGCGCGTGGGTTCTAACGGAAAGCCTAAGCTCGTCTCCCCTGAGGGTTTTCCTAATATCTCTGTGCCAGGGAATGCTAGGGGTGTTTGCAGGATATCCCAGTGACAGAGGCTGCTTCCCCAAGGTCAGGGAAGATATTTTTCGGACTTCCCCGAACAGGGAACACCTGTGACTGAAGAGAACTGCGTGGAGTTGTCTCTCGAGCTCCCACACGCACTGATAATGGTTCCGGAATCCTGTACGTGGGGAGGTTCCACCTACGGTCGGCAGCGCGTGGGTTCTTACGAAAAGCCTAAGCTCGTCTCCCCTGAGGGTTTTACTAATGTCTCTGTGCCAGGGAATGCTAGGGGGGTTTGCAGGTTATCCCAGTGACAGAGGCCACCTCCCCAAGGTCAGGGAAGCTACTTCTCGGACTTCCTCGAACAGGGAACACCTGTGACTGAAGAGAGCTGCGTGGGGTTGTCTCTCGAGCTCCCCCACGCACTGACACTGGTTCCAGAATCCTGAGCGTGGGGAGGTTCCACCAACGGTCGGCAGCGCGTGGGTTCTAACGGAAAGCCTAAGCTCGTCTCCCCTGAGGGTTTTCCTAATGTCTCTGTGCCAGGGAATGCTAGGGGGGTTTGCAGGATATCCCAGTGACAGAGGCTGCATCCTCAAGGTCAGGGAAGTTATTTTTCGGACTTCCACGAACAGGGAACACCTGGGACTGTAGAGAGATGCGTGGAGTTGTCTCTCGAGCTCCCCCACGCACTGACAATGGTTCCGGAATCCTGAGCGTGGGGAGGTTCCACCAACGGTCGTCAGCACGTGGGTTCTAACGGAAAGCTTAAGCTCATCTCCCCTGAGGATTTTCCTAATATCTCTGTGCCAGGGAATACTAGGGCGGTTTGCAGGATATCCCAGTGACAGAGGCTGCCTCCCCAAGGTCAGGGAAGGTATTTCTCGGACTTCCCCGAACAGGGAACACCTGTGAGTGAAGAGAGCTGCGTGGAGTTGTCTCTCGAGCTCCCCCACGCCCTGACAATTGTTCCGGAATCCTGAGCGTGGGGAGGTTCCACCAAAGTTTGGCAGCGTGTGGGTTTTAACGGAAAGCCTAAGCTCGTCTCCCCTGAGGTTTTTCCTAATATCTCTGTGAAAGGGAATGTTAGGGGGTTTTGCAGGATATCCCAGTGGCAGAGGCTGCCTCCCCAATGTCAGGGAAGTTATTTCTCAGACTTCCCCGAACAGGGAACACCTGTGACTGAAGGGAGCTTTGTGGAGTGGTCTCTCGAGTTCCCCCACACACTGACAATGGTTCCGGAATCCTGAGCGTGGGGAGGATCCACCAACGGTCGGCAGCGCGTGGGTTCTAACGGAATGCATAAGCTCGTCTCCCCTGAAGGTTTTCCTAATGTCTCTGTGCCAGGGAGAGCTTGGGCGGTTTGCAGGATATCCCAGTGACTGAGGCAGCCTCCCCAAGTTCAGGAAAGTTATTTATCGGACTTCCCCAAACAGGGAACACCTGTGACTGAAGAGAGCTGCGTGGAGTTGTCTCTCGAGCTCCCCCACGCACTGACAATGTTTCCGGAATCCTGAGCGTGGGGAGGTTCGACCAACGTTCGGCAGCGCCTGGTTCTAACGGAAAGCCTAAGCTCGTCTCCCCTGAGGTTTTTCCTAATGACTCTGTGCCAGGGAATGCTAGGGGTGTTAGCAGGATATAACAGTGAAAAAGGCTGCCTCCACAAGGTCAGGGAAGTTATTTCTCGGACTTCCTTGAACAGGGAACACCTGTGACTGAAGAGAGCTGCGTGGAGTTGTCTCTCGAGCTCCCCCACGCACTGACAGTGGTTCCGGAATCCTGAGCGTGGGGAGGTTCCACCAACGGACGGCAGCGCGTTGGTTCTAACGGAAAGCATAAGCTCGTCTCCCCTGAGGGTTTTCCTAATGTCTCTGTGCCAGGGAATGCTTGGGTGGTTTGCAGGATATCCCAGTGACTGAGGCTGCCTCCCCAAGGTCAGGAAAGTTATTTCTCGGACTTCCCCGAACATTGAACACCTGTGACTGAAGAGAGCTGCGTGGAATTGTCTCTCGAGCTCCCTCACGCACTGACAATGGTTCCGGAATCCTGAGAGTGGGGAGGTTCCACCAACGGTCGGCAGTGCGTGGGATCTAACGGAAAGCCTAAGCTCGTCTCCCCTGATGGTTTTCCTAATATCTCTGTGCCAGGGAATGCTAGGGGGGTTTGCAGGATATCCCAGTGACAGAGGCTGCCTCCCCAAGGTCAGGGAAGGTATTTCTCGGACTTTCCCGAACAGGGAACACCTGTGACTGAAGAGAGCTGCGTGGAGTTGTCTCTCGAGCTCCCCCACGCACTGACAATGGTTCCGGAATCCTGAGCGTGGGGAGGTTCCACCAACGGTCGGCAGCCCGTGGGTTCTAACGGAAAGCCTAAGCTCGTCTCCCCTGAGGGTTTTCATAATGTCACTGTGCCAGAGAATGCTAGGGGGGGTTGCAGGATATCCCAGTGACAGAGGCTGCATCCCCAAGGTCAGGGAAGGTATTTCCCGGAATTCCCCGAACAGGGAACACCTGTGACTTAAGAGAGCTGCGTGGAGTTGTCTCTCGAGATCCCCCAAGTAATGACAACGGTTCCGGAATCCTGAGGGTGGGGAGGTTCCACCAACGGTCGGCAGCCCGTGGGTTCTAACGGAAAGCCTAAGCTCGTCTCCCCTGAGGGTTTTCATAATGTCACTGTGCCAGGGAATGCTAGGGGGGGTTGCAGGATATCCCAGTGACTGAGGCTGCCTCCCCAAGGTCAGGGAAGTTATTTCTTGGACTTCCCAGAACAGGGAACACCTGTGACTGAAGAGAGCTGCGTGGAGTTGTCTCTCGAGCTCCCCCACGCACTGACAATGGTTCCGGAATCCTGAGCGTGGGGAGGTTCCACCAACGGTCGGCAGCGCGTGGGTTCTAACGGAAAGCTTAAACTCGTCTCCCCTGAGGGTTTTCCTAATATCTCTATACCAGGGAATGTTAGGGGTGTTTGCAGGATATCCCAGTGACAGACGCTGCCTCCCCAAGGTCAGGGAATTTATTTCTCGGACTTCCCCGAACAGGGAACACCTGTGACTGAAGAGAGCTGCGTGGAGTGGTCTCTCGAGTTCCCCCATACACTGACAATGCTTCTGGAATCCTGAGCGTGGGGAGGTTCCAGCAACGGTCGGCAGCGCGTGGGTTCTAACGGAAACCGTAAGCTCGTCTCCCCTGAGTGTTTTCCTAATCTCTCTGTGCCAGGGAATGCTAGGGGGGTTTCCAGGATATCCCAGTGACAGAGGCTGCCTCCCCAAGCTCAGGGAAGGTATTTCTCGGACTTCCCCGAACAGGGAAAACCTGTGACTGAAGAGAGCTGCGTGGAGTTGTCTCTCGAGCTCCCCCACGCACTGACAGTGGTTCCGGAATCCTGAGCGTGGGGAGGTTCCACCAACTTACGGCAGCGCTTTGGTTCTAACGGAAAGCATAAGCTCGTCTCCCCTGAGGGTTTTCCTACTGTCTCTGTGCCAGGGAATGCTTGGGCGGTTTGCAGGATATCCCAGTGACTGAGGCTGCCTCCCCAAGGTCAGGAAAGTTTTTTCTCGGACTTCCCCGAACAGGGAACACCTGTGACTGAAGAGAGCTGCGTGGAATTGTCTCTCGAGCTCCCTCACGCACTGTCAATGGTTCCGGAATCCTGAGCGTGGGGAGGTTCCACCAACGGTCGGCAGCGCGTGGGTTCTAACGGAAAGCTTAAGCTCGTCTCCCCTGAGGGTTTTCCTAATATCTCTCTACCAGGGAATGTTAGGGGGGTTTGCAGGATATCCCAGTGACAGACGCTGCCTCCCCAAGGTCAGGGAAGTTATTTCTCGGACTTCCCCGAACAGGGAACACCTGTGACTTAAGAGAGCTGCGTGGAGTTGTCTCTCGAGATCCCCCAAGTAATGACAACGTTTCCGGAATCCTGAGGTTGGGGAGGTTCCACCAACGGTTGGCAGCGAGTGGGTTCTAACGGAAAGCCTAAGATCGTATCACCTGAGGGTTTTCATAATGTCACTGTGCCAGGGAATGCTAGGGGGTGTTGCAGGATATCCCAGTGACTGAGGCTGCCTCCCCAAGGTCAGGGAAGGTATTTCCCGGACTTCACCGAACAGGGAACACCTGTGACTGAAGAGAGCTGCGTGGAGTGGTCTCTCGAGTTCCCCCACACACTGACAATGGTTCCGGAATCCTGAGCGTGGGGAGGTTCCACCAACGGTCGACAGCACGTGGGTTCTAACGGAAAGCCTAAGCTCTTCTCCCCTGAGGGTTTTCCTAATTTCTCTGTGCCAGGGAATGCTAGGGGGGTTTGCAGGATATCCCAGTGTCAGAGGCTGCCTCCCCAAGGTCAGTGAAGGTATTTCTCGGACTTCCCCGTACAGGGAACACCTGTGACTGAACAGAGCTGCGTGGAGTTGTCTCTCGAGCTCCCCCACGCACTGACAATGGTTCCGGAATCCTGAGCGTGGGGAGGTTCCACCAACGGTCGGCAGCGCGTGGGTTCTAACGGAAAGCGTAAGCTCGTCTCCCCTGAGGGTTTTCCTAATCTCTCTGTGCCAGGGAATGCTAGGGGGTTTTCCAGGATATCCCAGTGTCAGAGGCTGCCTCCCCAAGGTCAGGGAAGGTATTTCTCGGACTTCCCCGAACAGTGAACACCTGTGACTGAAGAGAGCTGCGTGGAGTTGTCTCTCGAGCTCCCCCACGCACTGACAGTGGTTCCGGAATCCTGAGCGTGGGGAGGTTCCACCAACGGACGGCAGCGCGTTGGTTCTAACGGAAAGCGTAAGCTCGTCTCCCCTGAGGGTTTTCCTAATGTCTCTGTGCCAGGGAATGCTTGGGCGGTTTGCAGGATATCCCAGTGACTGAGGCTGCCTCCCCAAGGTCAGGAAAGTTATTTCTCGGACTTCCCCGAACACGGAACACCTGTGACTGAAGAGAGCTGCGTGGAGTTGTCTCTCGAGCTCCCTCACGCACTGACAATGGTTCCGCAATCCTGAGCGTGGGGAGGTTCCACCAATGGTCGGCAGCGCTTGGGTTCTAACGGAAAGCCTAAGCTCGTCTCCCCTGAGGGTTTTCCTAATATCTCTGTGCCAGGGAATGCTAGGGGGGTTTGCAGGATATCCCACTGACACAGGCTGCCTCCCCAAGGTCAGGGAAGGTATTTCTCGGACTTCCCCGAACAGGGAACACCTGTGACTGAAGAGAGCTGCGTGGAGTTGTCTCTCGAGCTCCCCCACGCACTGACAATGGTTCCGGAATCCTGAGCGTGGGGAGGTTCCACCAACGGTCGGCAGCGCGTGGGTTCTAACGGAAAGCCTAAGCTCGTCTCCCCTGAGGGTTTTCATATTGTCACTATGCCAGGGAATGCTAGGGGGGGTTGCAGGATATCCCAGTGACAGAGGCTGCCTCCCCAAGGTCAGGGAAGGTATTTCCCGGACTTCCCCGAACAGGGAACACCTGTGACTTAAGAGAGCTGCGTGGAGTTGTCTCTCGAGATCCCCCAAGTAATGACAACGTTTCCGGAATCCTGAGGTTGGGGAGGTTCCACCAACGGTCGGCAGCGAGTGGGTTCTAACGGAAAGCCTAAGATCGTATCCCCTGAGGGTTTTCATAATGTCACTGTGCCAGGGAATGCTAGGGGGTGTTGCAGGATATCCCAGTGACTGAGGCTGCCTCCCCAAGGTCAGGGAAGGTATTTCCCGGACTTCACCGAACAGGGAACACCTGTGACTGAAGAGAGCTGCGTGGAGTGGTCTCTCGATTTCCCCCACACACTGACAATGGTTCCGGAATCCTGAGCGTGGGGAGGTTCCACCAACGGTCGACAGCGCGTGGGTTCTAACGGAAAGCCTAAGCTCTTCTCCCCTGAGCGTTTTCCTAATTTCTCTGTGCCAGGGAATGCTAGGGGGGTTTGCAGGATATCCCAGTGTCAGAGGCTGCCTCCCCAAGGTCAGTGAAGGTATTTCTCGGACTTCCCCGAACAGGGAACACCTGTGACTGAACAGAGCTGCGTGGAGTTGTCTCTCGAGCTCCCCCACGCACTGACAATGGTTCCGGAATCCTGAGCGTGGGGAGGTTCCACCAACGGTCGGCAGCGCGTGGGTTCTAACGGAAAGCGTAAGCTCGTCTCCCCTGAGGGTTTTCCTAATCTCTCTGTGCCAGGGAATGCTAGGGGGGTTTCCAGGATATCCCAGTGTCAGAGGCTGCCTCCCCAAGGTCAGGGAACGTATTTCTCGGACTTCCCCGAACAGGGAAAACCTGTGAATGAAGAGAGCTGCTTATAGTTGTTTCTCGAGCTCCCTCACGCACTGACAATGTTTCCGGAATCCTGAGCGTGGGGAGGTTCCACCAACGATCGGCAGCGCGTGGGTTCTAACGGAAAGCCTAAGCTCGTCTCCCCTGAGGGTTTTCCTAATATCTCTGTGCCAGGGAATTCTAGGGGTTTTTGCAGGATATCCCAGTGACTGAGGCTGCCTCCCCAAGTTCAGGGAAGGTATTTCTCGGACTTCCCCGAACAGGGAACACCTGTGACTGAAGAGAGCTGCGTGGAATTGTCTCTCGAGCTCCCCCACGCACTGACAATGGTTCCGGATCCTGAGGGTGGGGACGATCCACCAACGGTCGGCAGCGCGTGGGTTCTAACGGACAGCCTAAGCTCGTCTCTCCTGAGGGTTTTCCTAATATCTCTGTGCCAGGGAATGCTTGGTGGGTTTGCAGGATATCCCAGTGACAGAGGCTGCTTCCCCAAGGTCAGGGTAGGTATTTCTCGGACTTCCCCGAACAGGGAACACCTGTGACTGAAGGGAGCTGCGTGGAGTTGTCTCTCGAGCTCCCCCACGCACTGACAATTGTTCCGCAATCCTGTGCGTGGGGAGATTCCACCAACGGTCGGCAGCGCGTGGGTTCTAACTGAAAGCCTAAGCTCGTCTCCCCTGAGGGTTTTCCAAATATCTCTGTGCCAGGGAATGCTAGGGGGGTTTGCAGGATATCCCAGTGACAGAGGCTGCCTCCCCAAGGTCAGGGAAGTTATTTCTCGGACTTCCCCGCACAGGGAACACTTGTGAATGAAGAGAGCTGCGTGGAGATGTCTCTCGAGCTCCCCCACGAACTGACAATTGTTCCGGAATCCTGAGCGTGGGGAGGTTCCACCAACGGTCGGCAGCGCGTGGGTTCTAACGGAAAGCCTAAGCTCGTCTCCCCTGATGGTTTTCCTAATGTCTCTGTGCCAGGGAATGCTAGGGGGGTTTGCAGGATATCCCAGTTGCAGAGGCTGCCTCCCCAAGGTCAGGGAAGATATTTCTCGGACTTCCCCGAACAGGGAACACCTGTGACTGAAGAGAGCTGCGTGGAGTTGTCTCTCGAGCTCCCCCACGCACTGACAATTGTTCCGGAATCCTGAGCGTGAGGAGGTACCACCAACGGTCGGCAGCGCGTTGGTTCTAACGTAAAGCCTAAGCTTGTCTCCCCTGATGGTTTTCCTAATGTCTCTGTGCCAGGGAATGCTAGGGGGGTTTGCAGGATATCCCAGTGACATAGGCTGCCTCCCCAAGGTCAGGGAAGGTATTTCTCAGACTTCCCCGAACAGGGAACACCTGTGACTGTAGAGAGTTGCGTGGAGTTGTCTCTCGAGCTCCCCCAAGCACTGACAATGGTTCTGGAATCCTTAGCGTGGGGATGTTCCACCAAAGGTCGGCAGCGCGTGGGTTCTTACGGAAAGCCTAAGCTCGTCTCCCCTGAGGGTTTTCCTAAATTCTCTGTGCCAGGGAATGCTAGGGGGGTTTGCAGGATATCCCAGTGACAGAGGCTGCCTCACCAAGGTCAGGGAAGGTATTTCTCAGACTTCCCCGAACAGGGAACACCTGTGACTGTAGAGAGCTGCGTGGAGTTTTCTCTCGACCTCCCCCACGCACTGACAATGGTTTTGGAATCCTGAGCGTGGCGAGGTTCCACCAACGGTCGGCAGCGCGTGGGTTCTTACGGAAAGCCTAAGCTCATCTCCCCTGAGAGTTTTCCTAATGTCTATGTGCCAGGGAATGCTAGGGGGGTTTGCAGGATATCCCAGTGACAGAGGCTGCCTCCCCAAAGTCAGGGAAGTTATTTCTCGGACTTCACCGTACAGGGAACACCTGTGACTGAAGAGAGCTGCGTGGAGTTGTCTCTCGTGCTCCCCCACGCACTGACATTGGTTCCGGAATCCTGAGCGTGGGGAGGTTCCACCAACGGTCGGCAGCGCGTGGGTTCTAACTGAAAGCCTAAGCTCGTCTCCCCTGAGGGTTTTCCTAATGTCTCTGTGCCAGGGAATGCTAGGGGGGTTTGCAGGATATCCCAGTGACAGAGGCTGCCTCCCCAAGGTCAGGGAAGTTATTTCTCTGACTTCCCTGAAAAGGGAACACCTGTTACTTAAGAGAGCTGCGTGGAGTTGTCTCTCGAGCTCCCACACGCACTGACAATGGTTCCGGAATCCTGAGCGTGGGGAGGTTCCACCAACGATCGGCACCGCGTGGGTTCTAACGGAAAGCCTAAGCTCGTCTCCCCTGAGGGTTTTCCTAATGTCTCTGTGCCAGGGAATGCTTGGGGGGTTTGCAGGATATCCCAGTGAAAGAGGCTGCCTCCCCAAGGTCAGGGAAGTTATTTCTCGGACATCCCTAAACAGGGAACACCTGTGACTGAAGAGAGCTGCGTGGAGTTGTCTCTCGAGCTCCCCCACGCACTGACAATGGTTCCGGAATACTGAGCATGGGGAGGTTCCACCAACTATCGGCAGCGTGTTGGTTCTAACGGAAAGCCTAGGCTCGTCTCCCCTGAGGGTTATCCTAATGTCTCCTTACCAGGGAATGCTAGGGGTGGTTGCAGGATATCCCAGTGCAAGAGTTTGACTCCCCAAGGTCAAGGAAGGTATTTCTCGGACTTCCCCGAACAGGGAATACCTGTGACTGAAGAGAGCTGCGTGGAGTTGTCTCTCGAGCTCCCCCACGCACTGACAATGTTTCCGGAATCCTGAGCGTGGGGAGGTTCCACCAACGATCGGCAGCGCGTGGGTTCTAACGGAAAGCCTAAGCTCGTCTCCCCTGAGGGTTTTCCTAATATCTCTGTGCCAGGGAATTCTAGGGGTTTTTGCAGGATATCCCAGTGACTGAGGCTGCCTCCCCAAGTTCAGGGAAGGTATTTCTCGGACTTCCCCGAACAGGGAACACCTGTGACTGAAGAGAGCTGCGTGGAATTGTCTCTCGAGCTCCCCCACGCACTGACAATGGTTCCGGATCCTGAGGGTGGGGAGGATCCACCAACGGTCGGCAGCGCGTGGGTTCTAACGGAAAGCCTAAGCTCGTCTCTCCTGAGGGTTTTCCTAATATCTCTGTGCCAGGGAATGCTTGGTGGGTTTGCAGGATATCCCAGTGACAGAGGCTGCTTCCCCAAGGACAGGGTAGGTATTTCTCGGACTTCCCCGAACAGGGAACACCTGTGACTGAAGGGAGCTGCGTGGAGTTGTCTCTCGAGCTCCCCCACGCACTGACAATTGTTCCGCAATCCTGTGCGTGGGGAGATTCCACCAACGGTCGGCAGCGCGTGGGTTCTAACTGAAAGCCTAAGCTCGTCTCCCCTGAGGGTTTTCCAAATATCTCTGTGCCAGGGAATGCTAGGGGGGTTTGCAGGATATCCCAGTGACAGAGGCTGCCTCCCCAAGGTCAGGGAAGTTATTTCTCGGACTTCCCCGCACAGGGAACACTTGTGAATGAAGAGAGCTGCGTGGAGATGTCTCTCGAGCTCCCCCACGCACTGACAATTGTTCCGGAATCCTGAGCGTGGGGAGGTTCCACCAACGGTCGGCAGCGCGTGGGTTCTAACGGAAAGCCTAAGCTCGTCTCCCCTGATGGTTTTCCTAATGTCTCTGTGCCAGGGAATGCTAGGGGGGTTTGCAGGATATCCCAGTTGCAGAGGCTGCCTCCCCAAGGTCAGGGAAGATATTTCTCGGACTTCCCCGAACAGGGAACACCTGTGACTGAAGAGAGCTGCGTGGAGTTGTCTCTCGAGCTCCCCCACGCACTGACAATGGTTCCGGAATCCTGAGCGTGAGGAGGTTCCACCAACGGTCGGCAGCGCGTTGGTTCTAACGTAAAGCCTAAGCTCGTCTCCCCTGATGGTTTTCCTAATGTCTCTGTGCCAGGGAATGCTAGGGGGGTTTGCAGGATATCCCAGTGACATAGGCTGCCTCCCCAAGGTCAGGGAAGGTATTTCTCAGACTTCCCCGAACAGGGAACACCTGTGACTGTAGAGAGTTGCGTGGAGTTGTATCTCGAGCTCCCCCACGCACTGACAATGGTTCTGGAATCCTGAGCGTGGGGATGTTCCACCAAAGGTCAGCAGCGCGTGGGTTCTTACGGAAAGCCTAAGCTCGTCTCCCCTGAGGGTTTTCCTAAATTCTCTGTGCCAGGGAATGCTAGGGGGGTTTGCAGGATATCCCAGTGACAGAGGCTGCCTCACCAAGGTCAGGGAAGGTATTTCTCAGACTTCCCCGAACAGGGAACACCTGTGACTGTAGAGAGCTGCGTGGAGTTTTCTCTCGACCTCCCCCACGCACTGACAATGGTTCTGGAATCCTGAGCGTGGCGAGGTTCCACCAACGGTCGGCAGCGCGTGGGTTCTTACGGAAAGCCTAAGCTCGTCTCCCCTGAGAGTTTTCCTAATGTCTATGTGCCAGGGAATGCTAGGGGGGTTTGCAGGATATCCCAGTGACAGAGGCTGCCTCCCCAAAGTCAGGGAAGTTATTTCTCGGACTTCACCGAACAGGGAACACCTGTGACTGTAGAGAGCTGCGTGGAGTTGTCTCTCGTGCTCCTCCACGCACTGACAATGTTTCCGGAATCCTGAGCGTGGGGAGGTTCCACCAACGGTCGGCAGCGCGTGGGTTCTTACGGAAAGCCTAAGCTCGTCTCCCCGGAGGGTTTTCCTAATATCTCTGTGCCAGGGAATGCTAGGGCGGTTTGCAGGATATCCCAGTGACAGAGGCTGCCTCCCCAAGGTCAGGGAAGGTATTTCTCGGACTTCCACGAACAGGGAACACCTGTAATTGAAGAGAGCTGCGTGGAGTTGTCTCTCGAGCTCCCCCACGCACTGACAATGGTTCCGGAATCCTGAGCGTGGGGAGGTTCCACCAACGGTCGGCAGAGCGTGGGTTCTAACGGAAAGCCTAAGCTCGTCTCCCCTGAGGGTTTTCCTAATGTCTCTGTGCCAGGGAATGCTAGGGGGGTTTGCAGGATATCCCAGTGACAGAGGCTTCCTCCCCAAGGTCAGGGAAGGTATTTCTCGGACTTCCCCGATCAGGGAACACCTGTGACTGAAGAGAGCTGCGTGGAGTTGTCTCTCGAGCACCCCCACGCACTGACAATGGTTCCGGAATCCTGAGCGTGGGGAGGTTCCACCAACGGTCGACATCGCGTGGGTTCTAACGGAAAGCCTAAACTCGTCTCCCCTGAGGTTTTTCCTAATGTCTCTGAGCCAGGGAATGCTAGGGGTGTTTGCAGGATATCCCAGTGACAGTGGCTGTCTCCCCAAGATCAGGGAAGTTATTTCTCGGACTTCCCCGAACAGGGAACACCTGTGACTGAAGAGAGCTGCGTGGAGTTGTCTCTCGAGCTCCCCCACGCACTGACAATGGTCCCGGAATTCTGAGCGTGGGGAGATTCCACCAACGGTCGTCAGCGCGTGGGTTCTAACGGAAAGCCTAAGCTCGTCTCCCCTGAGGGTTTTCCTAATATCTCTGTGCCAGGAAATGCTAGGGGTGTTTGCAGGATATCCCAGTGACAGAGGCTGCATCCCCAAGGTCAGGGAAGTTATTTTTCGGACTTCCCCGAACAGGGAACACCTGTGACTGAAGAGAGCTGCGTGGAGTTGTCTCTCGAGCTCCCCCACGCACTGATAATGGTTCCGGAATCCTGTGCGTGGGGAGGTTCCACCAACGGTCGGCAGAGCGTGGGTTCTAACGAAAAGCCTAAGCTCGTCTCCCCTGAGGGTTTTCCTAATGTCTCTGTGCCAGGGAATGCTAGGGGGGTTTGCAGGATATCCCAGTGACAGAGGCTACCTCCCCAAGGTCAGGGAATCTACTTCTCGGACTTCCTCGAACAGGGAACACCTGTGACTGAAGAGAGCTGCGTGGGGTTGTCTCTCGAGCTCCCCCACGCACTGACACTGGTTCCAGAATCCTGAGCGTGGGGAGGTTCCACCAACGGTCGGCAGCGCGTGGGTTCTAACGGAAAGCCTAAGCTCGTCTCCCCTGAGGGTTTTCCTAATGTCTCTGTGCCAGGGAATGCTAGGGGGGTTTGCAGGATATCCCAGTGACAGAGGCTGCATCCTCAAGGTCAGGGAAGTTATTTCTCGGACTTCCACGAACAGGGAAAACCTGTGACTGTAGAGAGATGCGTGGAGTTGTCTCTCGAGCTCCCCCACGCACTGACAATGTTTCCGGAATCCTGAGCGTGGGGAGGTTCCACCAACGGTCGTCAGCACGTGGGTTCTAACGGAAAGCTTAAGCTCATCTCCCCTGAGGGTTTTCCTAATATCTCTGTGCCAGGGAATACTAGGGCGGTTTGCAGGATATCCCAGTGACAGAGGCTGCCTCCCCAAGGTCAGGGAAGGTATTTCTCGGACTTCCCCGAACAGGGAACACCTGTGAGTGAAGAGAGCTGCGTGGAGTTGTCTCTCGAGCTCCTCCACGCACTGACAATGGTTCTGGAATCCTGAGCGTGGGGAGGTTCCACCAACGGTCGGCAGGGCGTGGGTTCTTACGGAAAGCCTAAGCTCGTCTCCCCCTGAGGGTTTTCATAATGTCTCTGTGCCAGGGAATGCTAGGGGGGTTTGCAGGATATCCCAGTGAGAGAGGCTGCCTCCCCAAGGTCAGGGAAGTTATTTCTCGGACTTCCCCGAACAGGGAACACCTGTGACTGAAGAGAGGTGCGTGGAGTTGTCTCTCGAGCTCCCCCACGCACTGACATTGGTTCCGGAATCCTGAGCGTGGGGAGGTTCCACCAACGGTCGGCAGCGCGTGGGTTCTAACTGAAAGCCTAAGCTCGTCTCCCTTGAGGGTTTTCCTAATGTCTCTGTGCCAGGAAATGCTAGGGGTGTTTGCAGGATATCCCAGTGACAGAGGCTGCCTCCCCAAGGTCAGGGAAGTTATTTCTCTGACTTCCCTGAAAAGGGAACACCTGTTACTTAAGAGAGCTGCGTGGAGTTGTCTCTCGAGCTCCCCCACGCACTGACAATTGTTCCGGAATCCTGAGCGTGGGGAGGTTCCACCAACGGTCGGCACCGCGTGGGTTCTAACGGAAAGCCTAAGCTCGTCTCCCCTGAGGGTTTTCCTAATGTCTCTGTGCCAGGGAATGCTTGGGGGGTTTGCAGGATATCCCAGTGAAAGAGGCTGCCTCCCCAAGGTCAGGGAAGTTATTTCTCGGACATCCCTAAACAGGGAACACCTGTGACTGAAGAGAGCTGCGTGGAGTTGTCTCTCGAGCTCCCCCACGCACTGACAATGTTTCCGGAATCCTGAGCGTGGGGAGGTTCCACCAACGGTCGGCAGGGCGTGGGTTCTTACGGAAAGCCTAAGCTCGTCTCCTCGGAGGGTTTTCCTAATATCTCTGTGCCAGGGAATGCTAGGGCGGTTTGCAGGATATCCCAGTGACAGAGGCTGCCTCCCCAAGGTCAGGGAAGGTATTTCTCGGACTTCCACGAACAGGGAACACCTGTAATTGAAGAGAGCTGCGTGGAGTTGTCTCTCGAGCTCCCCCATGCACTGACAATTGTTCCAGAATCCTGAGCGTGGGGAGGTTCCACCAACGGTCGGCAGAGCGTGGGTTCTAACGGAAAGCCTAAGCTCGTCTCCCCTGAGGGTTTTCCTAATGTCTCTGTGCCAGGGAATGCTAGGGGGGTTTGCAGGTTATCCCAGTGTCAGAGGCTGCCTCCCCAAGGTAAGGGAAGGTATTTCTCGGACTTCCCCGATCAGGGAACACCTGCGACTGAAGAGAGCTGCGTGGAGTTGTCTCTCGAGCACCCCCTCGCACTGACAATGGTTCCGGAATCCTGAGCGTGGGGAGGTTCCACCAACGGTCGACATCGCGTGGGTTCTTACGGAAAGCCTAAACTCGTCTCCCCTGAGGTTTTTCCTAATGTCTCTGAGCCAGGGAATGCTAGGGGTGTTTGCAGGTTATCCCAGTGACAGTGGCTGTCTCCCCAAGATCAGGGAAGTTTTTTCTCGGACTTCCCCGAACAGGGAACACCTGTGACTGAAGAGAGCTGCGTGGAGTTGTCTCTCGAGGTCCCCCACGCACTGACAATTTTTCCGGAATTCTGAGCGTGGGGAGATTCCACCAACGGTCGTCAGCGCGTGGGTTCTAACGGAAAGCCTAAGCTCATCTCCCCTGAGGGTTTTCCTAATGTCTCTGTGCCAGGGAATGCTAGGGGTGTTTGCAGGATATCCCAGTGACAGAGGCTGCATCCTCAAGGTCAGGGAAGTTATTTCTCGGACTTCCACGAACAGGGAACACCTGTGACTGTAGAGAGATGCGTGGAGTTGTCTCTCGAGCTCCCCCACGCACTGACAATGGTTCCGGAATCCTGAGCGTGGGGAGGTTCCACCAACGGTCGTCAGCACGTGGGTTCTAACGGAAAGCTTAAGTTCATCTCCCCTGAGGGTTTTCCTAATATCTCTGTGCCAGGGAATACTAGGGCGGTTTGCAGGATATCCCAGTGACAGAGGCTGCCTCCCCAAGGTCAGGGAAGGTATTTCTCGGACTTCCCCGAACAGGGAACACCTGTGAGTGAAGAGAGCTGCGTGGAGTTGTCACTCGAGCTCCCCCACGCACTGACAATTTTTCCGGAATCCTGAGCGTGGGGAGGTTCCTCTAACGGTCGGAAGCGCGTGGATTCAAACGGAAAGCCTAAGCTCGTCTCCCCTGAGGGTTTTCCTAATATCTCTGTGCCAGGGAATGCTAGAGGGTTTTGCAGGATATCCCAGTGACAGAGGCTGCCTCCCCAATTTCAGGGAAGGTATTTCTCGGATTTCCCAGAACAGGGAACACCTGTGACTGAAGAGAGCTGCGTGGAGTTGTCTCTCGAGCTCCCCCACGCACTGACAATGGTTCCGGAATCCTGAGCGTGGGGAGGTTATACCAACGGTCGGCAGCGCGTGGGTTCTAACGGAAAGCCTAAGCTCGTCTCCCCTGAGGGTTTTCCTAATGTCTCTGTGCCAGGGAATGCCAGGGGGGTTTGCAGGATATCCCAGTGACAGAGGCTGCATCCCCAAGGTCAGGGAAGTTATTCCTCGGACTTCCGCGAACAGGGAACACCTGTGAATGAAGAGAGCTGCGTGGAGTTGTCTCTCGAGTTCCCCCACGCACTGACAATGGTTCCGGAATCCTGAGCGTGGGGAGGTTCCACCAACGGTCGGCGGCGCGTGGGTTCTAACGGAAAGCCTAAGCTCGTCTCCCCTGAGGGTTTTCCTAATATCTCTTTGCCAGGGAATATTAGGGGGGTTTGCAGGATATCCCAGTGACAGAGGCTGCCTCCCCAAGGTCAGGGAAGGTATTTCTCGGACTTCCCCGAACAGTGAACACCTGTGACTGAAGAGAGCTGTGTGGAGTTGTCTCTCGAGCTCCCCCACGCACTGACAATTTTTCCGGATTCCTGAGCGTGGGGAGGTTCCACCAACGGTCGGCAACGCGTGGGTTCAAACGGAAAGCCTAAGCTCGTCTCCCCTGAGGGTTTTCCTAATGTCTCTGTGCCAGGGAATGCTAGGGGGGTTTGCAGGATATCCCAGTGACAGAGGCTGCCTCCCCAAGGTCAGGGAAGGTATTCCTCGGACTTCCCCGAACAGAGAACACCTGTGACTGAAGAGATCTGCGTGGATTTGTCTCTCGAGCGACCCCACGCACTGACAATGGTTCCGGAATCCTGAGCGTGGGGAGGTTCCACCAACGGTCGGCAGCGCTTGGGTTCTAACGGAAAGCCTAAGCTAGTCTCCCCTGAGGGATTTCCTAATGTCTCTGTGCCAGGGAATGCTATGGGGGTTTGCAGGATATCCCAGTGACAAAGGCTGCCTCCCCAAGGTCAGGGAAAGTATTTCTCGGACTTCCCCGTACAGGGAACACCTGTGACTGAAGAGAGCTGCGTGGAGTTGTCTCTCTAGCTCCCCCACGCACTGACAATGGTTCCGGAATCCTGAGCGTGGGGAGGTTCCAGCAACGGTCGGCAGAGCGTGGGATCTATCGGAAAGCCTAAGCTCGTGTCCCCTGAGGGTTTTCCTAATGTCTCTCTGCCAGGGAATGTATGGGCGTTTTGCAGGTTATGCCAGTGACAGAGGCTGCCTCCCCAAGGTCAGGGAAAGTATTTCTCGGACTTCCCCGAACAGGGAACACCTGTGACTGAAGAGAGCTGCGTGGAGTTGTCTCTCGAGCTCCCCCAAGCACTGACACTGGTTCCGGAATCCTGAGCGTGGGGAGGTTCCACCAACTTTCGGCAGCGCGTGGGTTCTAAAGGAATGCCTAAGCTCGTGTCCCCTGAGGGTTTTCCTAATGTCTCTGTGCCAGTCAATGCTAGGGGGGTTTGCAGGATATCCCAGTGACAGAGGCTGCCTCCCCAAGGTCAGGGAAGGTATTTCTCGGACTTCCCCGAACAGGGAACACCTGTGACTGAAGTGAGCTGCGTGGAGTTGTCTCTCGAGCTTCCCCACGCACTGACAATGGTTCCGGAATCCTGAGCGTGGGGAGGTTCCACCAACGGTCGGCAGCGCGTGGGTTCTAACGGAAAGCCTAAGCTCGTCTGCCCTGAGGGTTTTCTTAATGTCTCTGTGCCAGGGAATGCTAGGGGGGTTTGCAGGATATCCCAGTGACAGAGGCTGCCACCCCGAGGTCAGGGAAGATACTTCTCGGACTTCCCCGAACAGGGAACACCTGTGACTGAAGAGAGCTGCGTGGAGTTGTCTCACGAGTTCCCCCACGCACTGACACTGGATCCGGAATCCTGAGCGTGGGGAGGTTCCACCAATGGACGGCAGCACGTGGGTTCTAATGGAAAGCCTATGCTCGTCTCCCCTGAGAGTTTTCCTAATGTCTCTGTGCCAGGGAATGCTAGGGGGGTTTGCAGGTTATCCCAGTGACAGAGGCTGCCTCCCCAAGGTCAGGGAAGGTATTTCTCGGACTTCCCCGAACAGGGAACACCTGTGACTGAAGAGAGTTGCGTGGAGTTGTCTCTCGAGCTCCCCCACGCACTGACACAGGTTCCGGAATCCTGAGCGTGGGGAGGTTCCACCAAAGGTCGGCAACACGTGGGTTCAAACGAAAAGCCGAAGCTCGTCTCCCCTGAGGGTTTTCCTAATATCTCTGTGCGAGGGAATGCTACGGGGGGTTTGCAGGATATCCCAGTGACAGAGGCTGCCTCCCCAAGTTCAGGGAAGCTATTTCTCGGACTTCCCCGAACAGGGAACAGCTGTGAATGAAGAGAGCTGTGTGGAGTTGTCTCTCGAGCTCCCTTAGGCACTGACAATGATTCCGGAATCCTGAGCGTGGGGAGGTTCCACCAACGGTCGGCAGCGCGTGGGTTCAAACGGAAAGCTTAAGCTCGTCTCCCCTGAGTGTTTTCCTTATTTCTCTGTGCCAGGGAATGCTAGGGGGGTTTGCAGGATATCCCAGTGACAGAGGCTGCCTCCCCAAGATCAAGGAAGTTATTTCTCGGACTTCCCCAAACAGGGAACACCTGTGACTGAAGAGAGCTGCGTGGAGTTTTCTCTCGAGCTCCCACACGCACTGACAATGATTCCGGAATCCTGAGCGTGGGGAGGTTCCACCAACGGTCGGCAGCGCGTGGGTTCTAACGGAAAGCCTGAGTTCGTCTCCCCTGAGTGTTTTCCTAATGTCTCTGTGCCAGGGAATGCTAGGGGGTTTTGCAGAATATCCCAGTGACAGAGGCTGCCTCCCCAAGGTCAGGGAAGATATTTCTCGGACTTCCCCGAACAGGGAACACCTGTGAATGAAGAGAGCTGTGTGGAGTTGTCTCTCGAGATCCCCCACGCACTGACAATTTTTCCGGAATCCTGAGCGTGGGGAGGTACCACCAACGGTCGTCAGCGCGTGGGTTCAAACGGAAAGCCTAAGCTCGTATCCCCTGAGGGTTTTCCTAATGACTCTGTGCCAGGGAATTCTAGGGGAGTTTGCAGGATATCCCAGTGACAGAGGCTGCCTCCCCAAGGACAGGGAAGATTTTCCTCGGACTTCCCCGTACAGGGAACACCTGTGACTGAAGAGAGCTGCGTGGAGTTGTCTCTCGAGCTCCACCACGCACTGACAATGGTTCTGGAATCCTGAGCGTGAGGAGGTTCCACCAACGGTCGGGAGTGCGTGGGATCTAACGGAATGCCTAAGCTCTCCTCCCCTGAGGGTTTTCCTTATGACTCTGTGCCAGGGAATGCTGGGGGGTTTGCAGTATATCCCAGTGACAGAGGCTGCCTCCCCAAGGTCAGGGAAGTTATTTCTCGGACTTCCCCGAACAGGGAACACCTGTGACTGAAGAGAGCTGCGTGGAGTTGTCTCTCGAGCTCCCCCACGCACTAACAATGATTCCGGAATCCTGAGCGTGGGGAGGATCCACAAACGGTCGGCAGGGCGTGGGTTCTAACGGAAAGTCTAAGCTCGTCTCCCCTGAGGGTTTTCCTAATGTCTCTGTGCCAGGGAATGCTAGGGGTGTTTGCAGGATATCCCAGTGACAGAGGCTGCCTCCCCAAGTTCAGGGAAGATACTTCTCGGACTTCCCAGAACAGGGAACACCTGTGAATGAAGAGAGCTGCGTGGAGTTGTCTCTCGATCTCCCCCACGCACTGACAATGCTTCCGGAATCCTGAGCGTGGGGAGGTTCCACCAACGGTCGGCTGCGCTTCTGTTCTAACGGAATGCCTAAGCTCGTCTCCCGTGAGGTTTTTCCTAATGTCTCTGTGTCGGGGAATGCTAGGGGGGTTTGCAGGATATCCCAGTGACAGTGGCTGCCTCCCCAAGGTCAGGGAAGGTATTTCTCGGACTTCCCCGAACAGGGAACACCTGTGACTGAAGAGAGTTGTGTGGAGTTGTCTCTCGAGCTCCCCCACGCACTGACAGTGGTTCCGGAATACTGAGCGTGGGGAGGTTCCACCAACGATCGTCAGCGCGTGGGTTCTAACGGAAAGCCTAAGCTCGTCTCCCCTGAGGGTTTTCCTAATGTCTCTGTGCCAGGGAATGCTAGGGGGGTTTGCAGGATATCCCAGTGACAGAGGCTGCCTCCCCAAGGTCAGGGAAGATACTTCTCGGACTTCCCAGAACAGGGAACACCTGTGAATGAAGAGAGCTGCGTGGAGTTGTCTCTCGATATCCCCCACGCACTGACAATGCTTCCGGAATCCTGAGCGTGGGGAGGTTCCACCAACGGTCGGCAGCGCGTGGGTTCTAACGGAATGCCTAAGCTCGTCTCCCCTGAGGGTTTTCCTAATGTCTCTGTGCCGGGGAATGCTAGGGGGGTTTGCAGGATATCCCAGTGACAGTGACTGCCTCCCCAAGGTCAGGGAAGGTATTTCTCAGACTTCCCCTAACAGGGAACACCTGTCACTGAAGAGAGCTGCGTGGAGTTTTCTCTCGAGCTCCCCCACGCACTGACAATGGTTCAGGAATCCTGAGCGTTTGGAGGTTCCTCCAACGGTCGTTAGGGCGTGGGTTCTAACGGAAAGCCTAAGCTCGTCTCCCCTGAGGATTTTCCTAATGTCTCTGTGCCAGGGAATCCTAGGGGGGTTTGCAGGATATCCCATTGACAGAGGCTGCCTCCCCAAGGTCAGGGAAGATTTTTCTCGGACTTCCCCGAACAGGGAACACCTGTGACTGAAGAGAGTTGCGTGGAGTTGTCTCTCGAGCTTCCCCACGCACTGACACTGGTTTCGGAATCCTGAGCGTGGGGAGGTTCCACCAACGGTCGTCAGCGCGTGGGTTCTAACGGAAAGCCTAAGCTCGTCTCCCCTGAGGGTTTTCCTAATGTCTCTGTGCCAGGGAATTCTTGGGGGGCTTGCACGATATCCCAGTGACAGAGGCTTCCTCCCCAACGTCAGGGAAGGTTTTTCTCGGACTTCCCCAGACAGGGAACACCTGTGACTGAAGACAGCTGCGTGGAGTTGTCTCTCGAGCTCCCCCACGCACTGATAATGGTTCCGGAATCCTGAGCGTGGGGAGGTTCCACCAACGATCGGCAGCGCGTTGGTTCAAACGGAAAGCCTAAGCTCGTCTCCCCTGAGGGTTTTCCTAATGTCTCTGTGCCAGGGAATGCTAGGGGGGTTTGCAGGATATCCCAGTGACAGAGGCTGCCTCCCCAAGGTCAGGGAAGGTATTTCTCGGACTTCCCCGAACAGGGAACCCCTGTGACTGAAGAGAGCTGCGTGGAGTTGTCTCTCGAGCTCCCCCACGCACTGACAATTTTTCCGGAAACATGAGCGTGGGGAGGTTCCACCAACGGTCGGCAGCGCGTGGGTTCTAACGGAAAGCCTAAGATCGTCTCCCCTGAGGGTTTTCCTATTGTCTCTGTGCCAGGGAATGCTAGGGGGGTTTGCAGGATATCCCAGTGACAGATTCTGCCTCCCCAAGGTCAGGGAAGATATTTCTCGGACTTCCCCGAACAGGGAACACCTGTGACTGAAGAGAGCTGCGTGGAGTTGTCTCTCGAGCTCCCCCACGCACTGACAATGGTTCCGGACTCCTGAGCGTGGGGAGGTTCCACCAACGGTCGGCAGCGCATGGGTTCTAACGGAAAGCCTAAGCTCGTCTCCCCTGAGGGTTTTCCTAATTTCTCTGTGCCAGAGAATGCTAGGGGTGTTTGCAGGATATCCCAGTGACAGAGGCTGCCTCCCCAAGGTCAGGGAAGGTATTTCTCGGACTTCCCCGAACAGGGAACACCTCTGACTGAAGAGAGCTGCGTGGATTTGTCTCTCGAGCTCCCCCACTCACTGACAATGGTTACGGAATCCTGAGCGTGGGGAGGTTCCACCAACGGTCGGCAGCGCGTGGGTTCTAACGGAAAGCCTAAGCTCGTCTCCCCTGAGGGTTTTCCTAATGTGTCTGTGCCAGGGAATGCTAGGGGGTTTGCAGGATATCCCAGTGACAGAGGCTGCCTCCCCAAGGTCAGGGAAGTTATTTCTCGGACTTCCCCGAACAGGGAACACCTGTGTCTGAAGAGAGCTCTGTGGAGTTGTCTCTCGAGCTCCCCCACGCACTGACAATGGTTCCGGAATCCTGAGCGTGGGGAGGTTCCACCAACGGTCGGCAGCGCGTGGGTTCTAACGGAAACCCTAAGCTCGTCTCCCCTGAGTGTTTTCCTAATGTCTCTGTGCCAGGGAATGCTAAGGGTTTTTGCAGGATATCCCAGTGACAGAGACTGCCTCCCCAAGGTCAGGGAATTTATTTCTCGGACTTCCCAGAACAGGGAACACCTGTGACTGAAGAAAGCTGCGTGGAGTTGTCTCTCGAGCTCCCCCACGCACTGACAATTGTTCTGGAATCCTGAGCGTGGGGAGGTTTCAACAACTGTCGGCAGCGCGTGGGTTCTAACGGAAAGCCTAAGCTCGTCTCCCCTGAGGGTTTTCCTAATGTCTCTGTGCCAGGGAATGCTAGGGGGGTTTGCAGGATATCCCAGTGACAGAGGCTGCCTCCCCAAGGTCAGGGAAGGTATTTCTCAGACTTCCCCGAACAGGGAACACCTGTGACTGAAGAGAGCTGCGTGGAGTTGTCTCTCGAGATCCCCCAAGCAATGACAATGTTTCCGGAATCCTGAGCGTGGGGAGGTTCCACCAACGGTCGGCAGCGCGTGGGTTCTAACGGAAAGCCTAAGCTCGTCTCCCCTGAGGGTTTTCCAAATATCTCTGTGCCAGGGAATGTTAGGGTGGTTTGCAGGATATCCCAGTGACAGAGGCTGCCTCCCCAAGGTCAGGGAAGGTATTTCTCGGACTTCCCCGAACAGGGAACACCTGTGACTGAAGAGAGCTGCGTGGAGTGGTCTCTCGAGTTCCCCCACACACTGACAATAGTTCCGGAATCCTGAGCGTGGGGAGGTTCCACCAACTGTCGGCAGCGCGTGGGTTCTAACGGAAAGCCTAAGCTCGTCTCCCCTGAGGATTTTCCTAATTTCTCTGTGCCAGGGGATTCTTGGGGGGCTTGCAGGATATCCCAGTGACAGAGGCTGCCTCCCCAAGTTCAGGGTAGGTATTTCTCGGACTTCCCCGAACAGGGAACACCTGTGACTGAAGAGAGCTGCGTGGAGTTGTCTCTCGAGCTGCCCCACGCACTGACAATGGTTCCGGAATCCTGAGAGTGGGGATGTTCCACCAAAGGTCGGCAGCGCGTGGGTTCTAACGGAAAGCCTAAGCTCGTCCCCCTGAGGGTTTCCTAATGTCTCTGTGCCAGGGAATGCTAGGGGGGTTTGCAGTATATCCCAGTGACAGAGGCTGCCTCCCCAAGGTCAGGGAAGTTATTTCTGGGACTTCCCCAAACAGGGAACACCTGTGACTGAAAAGAGCTGCGTGGAGTTGTCTCTCGAGCTCCCCCACGCACTGACAATGGTTCCGGAATCCTGAGCGTGGGGAGGTTCCACCAACGGTCGGCAGCGCGTGGGTTCTAACGGAAAGCCTAAGCTCGTCTGCCCTGAGGGTTTTCCTAATGTGTCTGTGCCAGGGAATTCTAGGGGGTTTGCAGAATATCCCAGTGACAGAGGCTGCCTCCCCAAGGTCAGGGAAGTTATTTCTCGGACTTCCCCGAACAGGGAACACCTGTGTCTGAAGAGAGCTGTGTGGAGTTGTCTCTCGAGCTCCCCCACGCACTGACAATGGTTCCGGAATCCTGAGCGTGGGGAGGTTCCACCAACGGTCGGCAGCGCGTGGGTTCTAACGGAAACCCTAAGCTCGTCTCCCCTGAGGGTTTTCCTAATGTCTCTGTGCCAGGGAATGCTAGGGGTTTTGCAGGATATCCCAGTGGCAGAGGCTGCCTCCCCAAGATCAGGGAAGTTATTTCTCGGACTTCCCCGAACAGGGAACACCTGTGACTGTAGAGAGCTGCGTGGAGTTGTCTCTCGAGCTCCCCACGCACTGACAATGATTCCGGAATCCTGAGCGTGGTGAGGTTCCACCAACGGTCGGCAGCGCGTGGGTTTTAACGGAAAGCCTAAGCTCGTCTCCCCTGAGGGTTTTCCTAATATCTCTGTGCCAGGGAATGCTTGGGGGGTTTGCAGGATATCGCAGTGACAGAGGCTGCCTCCCCAAGTTCAGGGAACGTATTTCTCGGTCTTCCCCGAACAGGGAACACCTGTGACTGAAGAGAGCTGCGTGGAGTTGTCTCTCGAGATCTCCCAAGCAGTGACAATGGTTCCGGAATCCTGAGCATGGAGAGGTTCCACCAACGGTCGGCAGTGTGTGGGTTCTAACGGAAAGCCTAAGCTCATCTCCCCTGAGGGTTTTCCTAATATCTCTGTGCCAGGGGATGTTAGGGGTGTTTGCATGATATCCCAGTGACAGAGGCTGCCTCCCCAAGTTCAGGGAAGGTATTTCTCGGACTTCCCCGTACAGGGAACACCTGTGACTGAATAGAGCTGCGTGGAGTGGTCTCTCGAGCTTCCCCACGCACTGAAAATGTTTCCGGAATCCTGAGCGTGGGGAGGTTCCACCAACGGTCGGCAGCGCGTGGGTTCTAACGGAAAGACTAAGCTCGTCTCCCCTGAGGGTTTTCCTAATGTCTCTGTGCCAGGGAATGCTAGGGGTGTTTACAGGATATCCCAGTGACAGAGGCTGACTCCCCAAGGTCAGGGTAGGTATTTCTCGGACTTCCCCGAACAGGGAACACCTGTGACTGAAGAGAGCTGCGTGGAGTTGTCTCTCGAGCTCCCTCACGCACTGACAATGTTTCCGGAATCCTGAGCGTGGGCAGGTTCCACCAACGGTCGGCAGCGCGTGGGTTCTAACGGAAAGACTAAGCTCGTCTCCCCTGAGGGTTTTCCAAATGTCTCTGTGCCAGGGAATGCTAGGGGGGTTTGCAGGATATCCCAGTGACAGAGGCTGCCTCCCCAAGGTCTGGGAAGTTATTTCACGGACTTCCCCGAACAGGGAACACCTGTGACTAAAGAGAGCTGCGTGGAGTTGTCCCTCGAGCTCCCCCAAGCACTGACAATTGTTCCGGAATCCTGAGCGTGGAGAGGTTCCACCAAAGTTTGGCAGCGCGTGGGTTCTAACGGAAAGCCTAAGCTCGTCTCCCCTGAGGGTTTTCCTAATATCTCTGTGCCAGGGAATGTTAGGGGATTTTGTAGGATATCCCAGTGTCAGAGGCAGCCTCCCCAAGTTCAGGGAAGGTATTTCTCGGACTTCCCCGAACAGGGAACACCTGTGACTGAAGAGAGCTGCGTGGAGTGGTCTCTCGAGTTCCCCCACACACTGACAATGGTTCCGGAATCCTGAGCGTGGGGAGGTTCCACCAACGGTCGGCAGCGCATGGGTTCTAACGGAAACCCTAAGCTCGTCTCCCCTGAGGGTTTTCCTAATGTCTCTGTGCCAGGGAATGCTAGGGGTGTTTGCAGGATATCCCAGTGACAGAGTCTGCCTCCCCAAGGTCAGGGAAGGTATTTCTCGGACTTCCCCGAACAGGGAACACCTGTGACTGAAGAGAGCTGCGTGGAGTTGTCTCTCGAGCTCCCCCACCCACTGACAATGTTTCCGGAATCCTGAGCGTGGGGAGGTTCCACCAATGGTCGGCAGCGCGTGGGTTCTAACGGAAAGGGTAAGCTCGTCTCCCCTGAGGGTTTTCCAAATATCTCTGTGCCAGGGAATGTTAGGATGGTTTGCAGGATATCCCAGTGACAGAGGCTGCCTCCCCAAGGTCAGGGAAGGTATTTCTCGGACTTCCCAGAACAGGGAACCCCTTCGACTGAAGAGAGCTACGTGGAGTGGTCTCTCGAGCTCCCCCACGCACTGAGAATGGTTCCGGAATCCTGAGCGTGGGGAGGTTCCACCAACGGTCGGCATCGCGTGGGTTCTAACGGAAAGCCTAAGCTCGTCTCCCCTGAGGGATTTCCTAATTTCTCTGTGCCAGGGAATGCTTGGGCGGTTTGCAGGGTATCCCAGTGACAGAGGCTGCCTCCCCAAGTTCAGGGAAGGTATTTCTCGGACTTCCCCGGACAGGGAACACCTGTGAATGAAGAGAGCTGCGTGGAGTTGTCTCTCGAGCTCCCCCACGCACTGACAATGGTTCCGGACTCCTGAGCGTGGGGAGGTTCCACCCACGGTCGGCAGCGCGTGGGTTCTAACGGAAAGCCTAAGCTCGTCTCCCCTGAGGGTTTTCCTAATATCTCTGTGCCAGGGAATGTTAGGGGTGTTTTCATGATATCCCAGTGACAGAGGCTGCCTCCCCAAGTTCAGGGAAGGTATTTCTAGGACTTCCCCTACAGGGAACACCTGTGACTGAATAGAGCTGCGTGGAGTGGTCTCTCGAGCTTCCCCACGCACTGACAATGTTTCCGGAATCCTGAGCGTGGGGAGGTTCCACCAACTGTCGGCAGCGCTTGGGTTCAAACGGAAAGCCTAAGCTCGTCTCCCCTGAGGGTTTTCCTAATGTCTCTGTGCCAGGGAATACTAGGGGTGTTTGCAGGATATCCCAGTGACAGAGGCTGCCTCCCCAAGGTCAGGGAAGGTGTTTCTCGGACTTCCCCAAACAGGGAACACCTGTGACTGAAGAGAGCTGTGTGGAGTTGTCTCTCGAGCTCCCTCACGCACTGACAGTTGTTCCGGAATCCTGAGCGTGGGGAGGTTCCACCAACGGTCGGCAGCGCGTGGGTTCTAACGGAAAGCCTAAGCTCGTCTCCCCTGAGGGTTTTCCTAATGTCTCTGTACCAGGGAATGCTAGGGGGGTTTGCAGGATATCCCAGTGACAGAGGCTGCCTCCCCAAGTTCAGGGAAGTTATTTCTCGGACTTCCCCGAACAGGGAACACCTGTGACTGAAGAGAGCTGCGTGGAGTTGTCTCTCGGGCTCCCCCACACACTGACAATGGTTTCGGAATCCTGAGTGTGGGGAGGTTCCACCAACGGTCGGCAGCGCGTGGGTTCTAACGGAAAGCCTAAGCTCGTCAACCCTGAGGGTTTTCCTTATGTCTCTGTGCCAGGGAATGCTAGGGGGGTTTGCAGGATATCCCAGTGACAGAGGCTGCCTCCCCAATGTCAGGGAAGTTATTTCTCAGACTTCCCCGAACAGGGAACACCTGTGACTGAAGAGAGCTGCGTGGAGTGGTCTCTCGAGTTCCCCCACACACTGACAAAGGTTCCGGAATCCTGAGCGTGGGGAGGTTCCACCAACGGTCGGCAGCGCGTGGGTTCTAACGGAATGCCTAAGCTCGTCTCCCCTGAGGGTTTTCCTAATGTCTCTGGGCCAGGAATTGCTTGGGCGGTTTGCAGGATATCCCAGTGACTGAGGCTGCCTCCCCAAGTTCAGGTAAGTTATTTCTCGGACTTCCATAAACAGGGAACTCCTGTGACTGAAGAGAGCTGTGTGGAGTTGTCTCTCGAGCTCCCCCACGCACTGACATTGTTTCCAGAATCCTGAGCGTGGGGAGTTTCCACCAACGTTCGGTAGCGCTTGGGTTCTAACGGAAAGCATAAGCTCGTCTCCCCTGAGGGTTTACCTAATGTCTCTGTTCCAGGGAATTCTAGGGGGTTTGCAGGATATCCCAGTGACAGAGGCTGCATCCCCAAGTTCAGGGAAGGTAATTCTCGGACTTCCCCGAACAGGGAACACCTGTGACTGAAGAGAGCTGCGTGGAGTTGTCTCTCGAGCTCCCCCACCCACTGAGAATGGTTCCGGAATCCTGAGCGTGGGGAGGTTCAACCAACGGTCGGTAGCGCGTGGGTTCTAACGGAAAGCCTAAGCTCGTCTCCCCTGATGGTTTTCCTAATGTCTCTGTGCCAGGGAATGCTAGGGGGATTTGCAGGATATCCCAGTGACAGAGGCTGCCTCCCCAAGGTCAGGGAAGGTATTTCTCGGACTTCCCCGAACAGAGAACACCTGTGACTGAAGAGAGCTGCGTGGAGTTGTCTCTCGAGATCCCCCAAGCACTGACAATGGTTCCAGAATCCTGAGCATTGGGAGGTTCCACCAACGGTCGGCAGCGCGTGGGTTTTAACGGAAAGCCTAAGCTCGTCTCCCCTGAGGATTTTCCTAATGTCTCTGTGCCAGGGAATGCTAGGGGGGTTTGCAGGTTATCCCAGTGACTGGGGCTGCCTCTCCAATGTCAGGTAATTTATTTCTCGGACTTCCCCGAACAGGGAACACCTGTGACTGAAGAGAGCTTCGTGGAGTTGTCTCTCGAGCTCCCCCACGCACTGACAATGGTTCCGGAATCCTGACCGTGGGGAGGATCCACCAACTGTCGGCAGCGCGTAGGTTCTAACGGAAAGCCTAAGCTCGTCTCCCCTTAAATTTTTTCCTAATGTCTCTGTGCCAGGGAATGCTAGGGGTTTTGCAGGATATCCCAGTGACAGAGGCTGCCTCCCCAAGTTCAGGGAAGGTATTTCTCGGACTTCCCCGAACAGGGAACACCTGTGACTGAAGAGAGCTGCGTGGAGTGATCTCTCGAGCTCCCCCACGCACTGACAATGGTTCCGGAATCCTGAGCGTGGGGAGGTACCACCAACGGTCGGCAGCGCGTGGGTTCTAACGGAAAGCCTAAGCTCGTCTCCCCTGAGTGTTTTCCTAATGTCTCTGTGCCAGGGAATGCTTCAGCGGTTTGCAGATTATCCCAGTGACTGAGGCTGCCTCTCCAAAGTCAGGGAAGGTATTTCTCGGACTTCCCCGAACAGGGAACACCTGTGACTCAAGAGAGCTTGGTGGAGTTGTCTCTCGAGCTCCCCCACGCACTGACATTTGTTCCGGAATCCTGAGCGTGGGGACGTTCCACCAACGGTCGGCAGCGCGTGGGTTCTAATGGAAAGCCTAAGCTCGTCTCCCCTGAGGGCTTTCCTAATGTCTCTGGGCCAGGGAACGCTAGGGGGATTTGCAGGATATTCCAGTGACGGAGGCTGCCTCCCCAAGTTCAGGGAAGGTTTTTCTCGGACTTCCCAGAACAGGGAACACCTGTGACTGAAGAGAGCTGCGTGGAGTTGTCTCTCGGGATCCCCCAAGCACTGACAATGGTACCGGAATCCTGAGCATGGGGAGGTTCCACCAACGGTCGGCAGCGCGTTGGTACTAACGGAAAGCCTAAGCTCGTTTCCCCTGAGGGTTTTCCTAATATCTCTGTGCCAGGGAATGTTAGGGGTGTTTTCAGGATATCCCAGTGACAGAGGCTGCCTCCCCAAGGTCAGGGAAGTTATTTCTCGGACTTCCCTGAACAGGGAACACCTGTGACTGAAGAGAGCTGCGTGGAGTGGTCTCACGAGCTAGCCCACGCACTGACAATGTTTCCGGAATCCTGAGCGTGGGGAGGTTCCACCAACGGTCGGCAGCGCCTGTGTTCTAACGGAATGCCTAAGCTCGTCTCCCCTGAGGGTTTTCCTAATTTCTCTGTGCCAGGGAATGCTTGGGCGTTTTGCAGGATATCCCAGTGACTGGGGCTGCCTCCCCAAGGTCAGGTAATTTATTTCTCGGACTTCAACGAACAGGGAACACCTGTGACTGAAGAGAGCTGCGTGGAGTTGTCTCACGAGCTCCCCCACGCACTGACAATGGTTCCGGAATCCCGAGCGTGGGGAGGTTCCACCAAAGGTGGGCAGCGCGTGGGTTCTAACGGAAAGACTAAGCTCGTCTCCCCTGAGTGTTTTCCTAATATCTCTGTGCCAGGGAATGCTAGGGGAGTTTGCAGGATATCCCAGTGACAGAGGCTGCCTCCCCAAGTTCAGGGAAGGTTTTTCTTGGACTTCCCCGAACAGGGAACACCTGTGACTGAAGAGAGCTGCGTGGAGTTTTCTCTCGAGCTCCACCATGCACTGACAATGTTTCCAGAATCCTGAGCGTGCGGATGTTCCACCAACGGTCGTCAGCGCGTGGGTTCAAACGGAAAGCCTAAGCTCGTCTCCCCTGAGGGTTTTCCTAATGTCTCTGTGCCAGGGAATGCTAGGGGGGTTTGCAGGATATCCCAGTGACAGAGGCTGCCTCCCTAATGTCAGGGAAGTTATTTCTCAGATTTCCCTGAACAGGGAACACCTGTGACTGAAGAGAGCTGCGTGGAGTTGTCTCTCGAGCTCCCCCACGCACTGACAATGGTTCCGGAATCCTGAGCGTGGGGAGGTTCCACCAACGGTCGGCAGCGCGTGGGTTCTAACGGAAAGCCTAAGCTCTTCTCCCCTGAGGGTTTTCCTAATGTCTCTGTGCCAGGGAATGCTAGGGGGGATTGCAGGATATCCCAGTGACAGAGGCTGCCTCCCAAAGGTCTGTGAAGGTATTTCTCGTACTTCCCTGAACAGGGAACACCTGTGACTGAAGAGAGCTGCGTGCAGTTGTCTCTCGAGCTCCCCCACGCACTGACAATTGTTCCGGAATCCTGAGCGTGGGGAGGTTCCACCAACGGTCGGCAGCGCGTGGGTTCTAACGGAAACCGTAAGCTCGTCTCCCCTGAATGTTTTCCTAATCTCTCTGTGCCAGGGAATGCTAGGGGGGTTTCCAGGATATCCCAGTGACAGAGGCTGCCTCCCCAAGCTCAGGGAAGGTATTTCTCGGACTTCCCCGAACAGGGAAAACCTGTGACTGAAGAGAGCTGCGTATAGTTGTTTCTCGAGCTCCCTCACGCACTGACAATGGTTCCGGAATCTTGAGCGTGGGGAGGGTCCATCAACGGTCGGCAGCGCGTGGGTTCAAACTGAAACCCTAAGCTCGTCTCCCCTGAGGATTTTCCTAATGTCTCTGTGCCAGGGAATGCTAGGGGGGTTTGCAGGATATCCCAGTGACAGAGGCTGCCTCCCCAAGGTCAGGGAAGTTATTTCTCGGACTTCCCCGAACAGGGAACACCTGTGACTAAAGAGAGCTGCGTGGAGTTGTCCCTCGAGCTCCCCCAATGCAGTGACAATTGTTCCGGAATCCTGAGCGTGGGGAGGTTCCACCAAAGTTTGGCAGCGTGTGGGTTCTAACGGAAAGCCTGAGCTCGTCTCCCCTGAGGTTTTTCCTAATATCTCTGTGAAAGGGAATGTTAGGGGGGTTTGCAGGATATCCCAGTGGCAGAGGCTGCCTCCCCAATGTCAGGGAAGTTATTTCTCAGACTTCCCCGAACAGGGAACACCTGTGACTGAAGAGAGCTGTGTGGAGTGGTCTCTCGAGTTTCCCCACACACTGACAATGGTTCCGGAATCCTGAGCGTGGGGAGGTTCCACCAACGGTCGGCAGCGCGTGGGATCTAACGGAATGCATAAGCTCGTCTCCCCTGAGGGTTTTCCTAATGTCTCTGTGCCAGGGAGAGCTTGGGTCGTTTGAAGGATATCCCAGTGACTGAGGCTGCCTCCCCAAGTTCAGGAAAGTTATTTCTCGGACTTCCCCAAACAGGGAAATCCTGTGACTTAAGAGAGCTGAGTGGAGTTGTCTCTCGAGCTCCCCCACGCACTGACAATGGTTCCGGAATCCTGAGCGTGGGGAGGTTCCACCAACGGTCGTCAGCGCGTGGGTTCTAACGGAAAGCCTAAGCTCGTCTCCCCTAAGGGTTTTCATAATGTCTCTCTGCCATGGAATGCTAGGGGGGGTTGCAGGTTATCCCAGTGACAGAGGCTGCCTCCCCAAGGTCAGGGAAGGTATTTCCCGGACTTCCCCGAACAGGGAACACCTGTGACTGAAGAGAGCTGCGTGGAGTGGTCTCTCGAGATCCCCCAAGTAATGACAACGGTTCCGGAATCCTGAGGGTGGGGAGGTTCCACCAACGGTCGGCAGCGCGTGGGTTCTAACGGAAAGTCTAAGCTCGTCTCCCCTGAGGGTTTTCATAATGTCACTGTGCCAGGCAATGCTAGGGGGGGTTGCAGGATATCCCAGTGACTGAGGCTGCCTCCCCAAGGTCAGGGAAGTTATTTCTTGGACTTCCCAGAACAGGGAACACCTGTGACTGAAGAGAGCTGCGTGGAGTTGTCTCTCGAGCTCCCCCACGCACTGACAATGGTTCCGGAATCCTAAGCGTGGGGAGGTTCCACCAACGGTCGGCAGCGCGTGGGTTCTAACGGAAAGCTTAAACTCGTCTCCCCTGAGGGTTTTCCTAATATCTCTCTACCAGGGAATGTTAGGGGGGTTTGCAGGATATCCCAGTGACAGACGCTGCCTCCCCAAGGTCAGGGAAGTTATTTCTCGGACTTCCCCGAACAGGGAACACCTGTGACTGAAGAGAGCTGCGTGGAGTGGTCTCTCGAGTTCCCCCACACACTGACAATGCTTCTGGAATCCTGAGCGTGGGGAGGTTCCAGCAACGGTCGGCAGCGCGTGGGTTCTAACGGAAACCGTAAGCTCGTCTCCCCTGAATGTTTTCCTAATCTCTCTGTGCCAGGGAATGCTAGGGGGGTTTCCAGGATATCCCAGTGACAGAGGCTGCCTCCCCAAGCTCAGGGAAGGTATTTCTCGGACTTCCCCGAACAGGGAAAACCTGTGACTGAAGAGAGCTGCGTATAGTTGTTTCTCGAGCTCCCTCACGCACTGACAATGGTTCCGGAATCCTGAGCGTGGGGAGGGTCTACCAACGGTCGGCAGCGCGTGGGTTCAAACTGAAACCCTAAGCTCGTCTCCCCTGAGGGTTTTCCTAATGTCTCTGTGCCAGGGAATGCTAGGGGGGTTTGCAGGATATCCCAGTGACAGAGGCTGCCTCCCCAAGGTCAGGGAAGTTATTTCTCGGACTTCCCCGAACAGGGAACACCTGTGACTAAAGAGAGCTGCGTGGAGTTGTCCCTCGAGCTCCCCCAACGCAGTGACAATTGTTCCGGAATCCTGAGCGTGGGGAGGTTCCACCAAAGTTTGGCAGCGTGTGGGTTCTAACGGAAAGCCTAAGCTCGTCTCCCCTGAGGTTTTTCCTAATATCTCTGTGAAAGGGAATGTTAGGGGGGTTTGCAGGATATCCCAGTGGCAGAGGCTGCCTCCCCAATGTCAGGGAAGTTATTTCTCAGACTTCCCCGAACAGGGAACACCTGTGACTGAAGGGAGCTTTGTGGAGTGGTCTCTCGAGTTCCCCCACACACTGACAATGGTTCCGGAATCCTGAGCGTGGGGAGGTTCCACCAACGGTCGGCAGCGCGTGGGTTCTAACGGAATGCATAAGCTCGTCTCCCCTGAGGGTTTTCCTAATGTCTCTGTGCCAGGGAGAGCTTGGGCGGTTTGCAGGATATCCCAGTGACTGAGGCAGCCTCCCCAAGTTCAGGAAAGTTATTTATCGGACTTCCCCAAACAGGGAACACCTGTGACTGAAGAGAGCTGCGTGGAGTTGTCTCTCGAGCTCCCCCACGCACTGACAATGTTTCCGGAATCCTGAGCGTGGGGAGGATCGACCAACGTTCGGCAGCGCCTGGTTCTAACGGAAAGCCTAAGCTCGTCTCCCCTGAGGGTTTTCCTAATGACTCTGTGCCAGGGAATGCTAGGGGTGTTAGCAGGATATCCCAGTGAAAAAGGCTGCCTCCACAAGGTCAGGGAAGTTATTTCTCGGAATTCCTTGAACAGGGAACACCTGTGACTGAAGAGAGCTGCGTGGAGTTGTCTCTCGAGCTCCCCCACGCACTGACAGTGGTTCCGGAATCCTGAGCGTGGGGAGGTTCCACCAACGGACGGCAGCGCGTTGGTTCTAACGGAAAGCATAAGCTCGTCTCCCCTGAGGGTTTTCCTAATGTCTCTGTGCCAGGGAATGCTTGGGCGGTTTGCAGGATATCCCAGTGACTGAGGCTGCCTCCCCAAGGTCAGGAAAGTTATTTCTCGGACTTCCCCGAACAGGGAACACCTGTGACTGAAGAGAGCTGCGTGGAATTGTCTCTCGAGCTCCCTCACGCACTGACAATGGTTCCGGAATCCTGAGCGTGGGGAGGTTCCACCAACGGTCGGCAGTGCGTGGGATCTAACGGAAAGCCTAAGCTCGTCTCCCCTGAGGGTTTTCCTAATATCTCTGTGCCAGGGAATGCTAGGGGGGTTTGCAGGATATCCCAGTGACAGAGGCTGCCTCCCCAAGGTCAGGGAAGGTATTTCTCGGACTTCCCCGAACAGGGAACACCTGTGACTGAAGAGAGCTGCGTGGAGTTGTCTCTCGAGCTCCCCCACGCACTGACAATGGTTCCGGAATCCTGAGCGTGGGGAGGTTCCACCAACGGTCGGCAGCCCGTGGGTTCTAACGGAAAGCCTAAGCTCGTCTCCCCTGAGGGTTTTCATAATGTCACTGTGCCAGAGAATGCTAGGGGGGGTTGCAGGATATCCCAGTGACAGAGGCTGCATCCCCAAGGTCAGGGAAGGTATTTCCCGGACTTCCCCGAACAGGGAACACCTGTGACTTAAGAGAGCTGCGTGGAGTTGTCTCTCGAGATCCCCCAAGTAATGACAACGGTTCCGGAATCCTGAGGGTGGGGAGGTTCCACCAACGGTCGGCAGCCCGTGGGTTCTAATGGAAAGCCTAAGCTCGTCTCCCCTGAGGGTTTTCATAATGTCACTGTGCCAGGGAATGCTAGGGGGGGTTGCAGGATATCCCAGTGACTGAGGCTGCCTCCCCAAGGTCAGGGAAGTTATTTCTTGGACTTCCCAGAACAGGGAACACCTGTGACTGAAGAGAGCTGCGTGGAGTTGTCTCTCGAGCTCCCCCACGCACTGACAATGGTTCCGGAATCCTGAGCGTGGGGAGGTTCCACCAACGGTCGGCAGCGCGTGGGTTCTAACGGAAAGCTTAAACTCGTCTCCCCTGAGGGTTTTCCTAATATCTCTATACCAGGGAATGTTAGGGGTGTTTGCAGGATATCCCAGTGACAGACGCTGCCTCCCCAAGGTCAGGGAATTTATTTCTCGGACTTCCCCGAACAGGGAACACCTGTGACTGAAGAAAGCTGCGTGGAGTGGTCTCTCGAGTTTCCCCACACACTGACAATGCTTCTGGAATCCTGAGCGTGGGGAGGTTCCAGCAACGGTCGGCAGCGCGTGGGTTCTAACGGAAACCGTAAGCTCGTCTCCCCTGAGTGTTTTCCTAATCTCTCTGTGCCAGGGAATGCTAGGGGGGTTTCCAGGATATCCCAGTGACAGAGGCTGCATCCCCAAGCTCAGGGAAGGTATTTCTCGGACTTCCCCGAACAGGGAAAACCTGTGAATGAAGAGAGCTGCGTATAGTTGTTTCTCGAGTTCCCACACGCACTGACAATGGTTCCGGAATCCTGAGGGTGGGGAGGGTCTACCAACGGTCGGCAGCGCGTGGGTTCAAACTGAAACCCTGAGCTCGTCTCCCCTGAGGGTTTTCCTAATGTCTCTGTGCCAGGGAATGCTAGGGGGGTTTCCAGGATATCCCAGTGACAGAGGCTGCCTCCCCAAGGTCAGGGAAGGTATTTCTCGGACTTCCCCGAACAGGGAACACTTGTGACTGAAGAGAGCTGTGTGGAGTTGTCTCTCGAGCTCCCCCACGCACTGACAATGGTTCCGGAATCCTGAGCGTGGGGAGGTTCCACCAACGGTCGGCAGCGCTTGGGTTCAAACGGAAAGCTAAAGCTAGTCTCTCCTGAGGGTTTTCCTAATGTCTCTGTGCCAGGGAATGCTAGGGGTGTTAGCAGGATATAACAGTGACAAAGGCTGCCTCCCCAAGGTCAGGGAAGTTATTTCTCGGACTTCCCCGAACAGTGAACAC
Source organism: Vicugna pacos (assembly GCF_048564905.1). Lineage (NCBI taxonomy): Eukaryota > Metazoa > Chordata > Mammalia > Artiodactyla > Camelidae > Vicugna > Vicugna pacos. The sequence continues at coordinate 103,681 of NC_133021.1, forward strand.
CTGTGACTGAAGAGAGCTGCGTGGAGTTGTCTCTCGAGCTCCACCACGCACTGACAGTGGTTCCGGAATCCTGAGCGTGGGGAGGTTCCACCAACGGTCGGCAGCGCGTTGGTTCTAACGGAAAGCATAAGCTCGTCTCCCCTGAGGGTTTTCCTACTGTCTCTGTGCCAGGGAATGCTTGGGCGGTTTGCAGGATATCCCAGTGACTGAGGCTGCCTCCCCAAGGTCAGGAAAGTTTTTTCTCGGACTTCCCCGAACAGGGAACACCTGTGACTGAAGAGAGCTGCGTGGAATTGTCTCTCGAGCTCCCTCACGCACTGTCAATGGTTCCGGAATCCTGAGAGTGGGGAGGTTCCACCAACGGTCGGCAGTGCGTGGGTTCTAACGGAAAGCCTAAGCTCGTCTCCCCTGAGGTTTTTCCTAATATCTCTGTGCCAGGGAATGCTAGGGGGGTTTGCAGGATATCCCAGTGACAGAGGCTGCCTCCCCAAGGTCAGGGAAGGTATTTCTCGGATTTCCCCGAACAGGGAACACCTGTGACTGAAGAGAGCTGCGTGGAGTTGTCTCTCGAGCTCCCCCACGCACTGACAATGGTTCCGGAATCCTGAGCGTGGGGAGGTTCCACCAACGGTCGGCAGCGCGTGGGTTCTAACGGAAAGCTTAAGCTCGTCTCCCCTGAGGGTTTTCCTAATATCTCTCTACCAGGGAATGTTAGGGGGGTTTGCAGGATATCCCAGTGACAGACGCTGCCTCCCCAAGGTCAGGGAAGTTATTTCTCGGACTTCCCCGAACAGGGAACACCTGTGACTGAAGAGAGCTGCGTGGAGTGGTCTCTCGAGTTCCCCCACACACTGACAATGCTTCTGGAATCCTGAGCGTGGGGAGGTTCCAGCAACTGTCGGCAGCGCGTGGGTTCTAACTGAATGTTTAAGGTCGTCTCCCCTGAGGGTTTTCCTAATGTCTCTGTGCCAGGGTATGCTTGGGCGGTTTGCAGGATATCCCAGTGACTGAGGCTACCTCCCCAAGGTCAGGTAAGTTATTTCTCGGACTTCCCCGAACAGGGAACACCTGTGACTGAAGAGAGCTGCGTGGAATTGTCTCTGGAGATCCCCCACGCACTGACAATGATTCCGGAATCCTGAGCGTGGGGAGGTTCCACCAACGGTCGGCAGCGCTTGGGTTCAAACGGAAAGCTTAAGCTCGTCTCCCCTGTGGGTTTTCCTAATGTCTCTGTGCCAGGGAATGCTAGGGGTGTTAGCAGGATATCCCAGTGACAAAGACTGCCTCCCCAAGCTCAGGGAAGTTATTTCTCGGACTTCCCCGAACAGTGAACACCTGTGACTGAAGAGAGCTGCGTGGAGTTGTCTCTCGAGCTCCCCCACGCACTGACAGTGGTTCCGGAATCCTGAGCGTGGGGAGGTTCCACCAACGGACGGCAGCGCGTTGGTTCTAACGGAAAGCATAAACTCGTCTCCCCTGAGGGTTTTCCTAATGTCTCTGTGCCAGGGAATGCTTGGGCGGTTTGCAGGATATCCCAGTGACTGAGGCTGCCTCCCCAAGGTCAGGAAAGTTATTTCTCGGACTTCCCCGAACAGGGAACACCTGTGACTGAAGAGAGCTGCGTGGAGTTGTCTCTCGAGCTCCCTCACGCACTGACAATGGTTCCGCAATCCTGAGCGTGGGGAGGTTCCACCAATGGTCGGCAGCGCTTGGGTTCTAACGGAAAGCCTAAGCTCGTCTCCCCTGAGGGTTTTCCTAATATCTCTGTGCCAGGGAATGCTAGGGGGGTTTGCAGGATATCCCACTGACACAGGCTGCCTCCCCAAGGTCAGGGAAGGTATTTCTCGGACTTCCCCGAACAGGGAACACCTGTGACTGAAGAGAGCTGCGTGGAGTTGTCTCTCGAGCTCCCCCACGCACTGACAATGGTTCCGGAATCCTGAGCGTGGGGAGGTTCCACCAACGGTCGGCAGCGCGTGGGTTCTAACGGAAAGCCTAAGCTCGTCTCCCCTGAGGGTTTTCCTAATGACTCTGTGCCAGGGAATGCTAGGGGATGTGCAGGATATCCCAGTGACAGAGGCTGCCTCCCCAAGTTCAGGGAAGTTATTTCTCGGACTTCCTTGAACAGGGAACACCTGTGACTGAAGAGCTGCGTGGACTTGTTTCTCGAGCTCCCCCACGTACTGACAATGGTTCCGGAATCCTGAGCGTGGGGAGGTTCCACCAACGGTCGGCAGCGCGTGGGTTCTAACGGAAAGCCTAAGCTCGTCTCCCCTGAGGGTTTTCCTTATGTCTCTGTGCCAAGGAATGCTAGGGGGGTTTGCAGGATATCCCAGTGACAGAGGCTGCCTCCCCAAGGTCAGGGAAGTTATTTCTTGGACTTCCCAGGACAGGGAACACCTGTGACTGAAGAGAGCTGCGTGGAGTTGTCTCTCGAGCTCCCCCACGCACTGACAATGGTTCCGGAATACTGAGCATGGGGAGGTTCCACCAACTATCGGCAGCGTGTTGGTTCTAACGGAAAGCCTAAGTTCGTCTCCCCTGAGGGTTTTCCTAATGTCTCCTTACCAGTGAATGCTAGGGGTGGTTGCAAGATATCCCAGTGCAAGAGTTTGCCTCCCCAAGGTCAGGGAAGGTATTTCTCGGACTTCCCCGAACAGGGAACACCTGTGACTGCAGAGAGCTGCGTGGAGTTGTCTCTCGAGCTCCCCCACGCACTGACAATGGTTCCGGAATCCTGAGCGTGGGGAGGTTCCACCAACGGTCGGCAGAGCGTGGGTTCTAACGGAAAGCCTAAGCTCGTCTCCCCTGAGGGTTTTCTTAATGTCTCTGTGCCAGGGAATGCTAGGGGGGTGTGCAGGATATCCCAGTGACAGAGGCTGCCTCCCCAAGGTCAGGGAAAATTTTTCTCGAACTTCCCCGAACAAGGAACACCTATGACTGAAGAGAGCTGCGGGGAGTTGTCTCTCGGGCTACCCCACGCACTGACAATGGTTCGGGAATTCTGAGCGTGGGGAGGTTCCACCAAAGATCGGCAGCGCGTGGGTTCTAACGGAAAGCCTAAGCTCTTCTCCCCTGAGGGTTTTCCTAATGTCTCTGTGCCAGGGAAAGCTAGGGGGGGTTGCAGGATATCCCAGTGACAGAGGCTGCCTCCCCAAGGTCAGGGAAGGTATTTCTCGGACTTCCCCGAACAGGGAACACCTGTGAATTAAGAGAGATGCGTGGAGTTGTCTCTCGAGCTCCCCCACGCACTGACAATGTTTCCGGAATCCTGAGCGTGGGGAGGTTCCACCAACGGTCGGCAGCGCGTGGGTTCTAACGGAAAGCCTAAGCTCGTCTCCCCTGAGGGTTTTCCTAATGTCTCTGTGCCAGGGAATTCTAGGGGGGTTTGCAGGATATCCCAGTGACAGAGGATGCCTCCCCAAGTTCAGGGAAGGTATTTCTCGGACTTCCACGAACAGGGAACACCTGTGACTGAAGAGAGCTGCGTGGAGTTGTCTCTCGAGCTCCCCCACGCACTGACAATGGTTCCGGATTCTGAGCGTGGGGAGGTTCCACCAACGGTCGGCAGCGCGTGGGTTCTAACGGAAAGCCTAAGCTCGTCTCCCCTGAGGGTTTTCCTAATATCTCTGTGCCAGGGAATTCTAGGTGGGTTTGCAGGATATCCCAGTGACAGAGGCTGCCTCCCCAAGGTCAGGGTAGGTATTTCTCGGAATTCCCCGAACAGGGAACACATGTGACTGAAGAGAGCTGCGTGGAGTTGTCTCTCGAGCTCCCCCACGCACTGACAATGGTTCCGGAATACTGAGCATGGGGAGGTTCCACCAACTATCGGCAGCGTGTTGGTTCAAACGGAAAGCCTAAGTTCGTCTCCCCTGAGGGTTTTCCTAATGTCTCCTTACCAGGGAATGCTAGAGGGGTTTGCAGGATATCCCAGTGACAGAGGCTGCCTCCCCAAGGTAAGGGAAGGTATTTCTCGGACTTCCCCGAACAGGGAACACCTGTGACTGAAGAGAGCTGCGTGGAGTTGTCTCTCGAGCACCCCCACGCACTGACAATGGTTCCGGAATCCTGAGCGTGGGGAGGTTCCACCAACGGTCGGCATCGCGTGGGTTCTAACGGAAAGCCTAAACTCGTCTCCCCTGAGGGTTTTCCTAATGTCTCTGAGCCAGGGAATGCTAGGGGTGTTTGCAGGATATCCCAGTGACAGTGGCTGTCTCCCCAAGATCAGGGAAGTTATTTCTCGGAGTTCCCCTAACAGGGAACACCTGTGACTGAAGAGAGCTGCGTGGAGTTGTCTCTCGAGATCCCCCAAGCACTGACAATTGTTCCGGAATCCTGAGCGTGGGGAGGTTTCACCAACGGTCGGCAGCGCGTGGATTCTAACGGAAAGTCTAAGCTCGTCTCCCCTGAGGGTTTTCCTAATGTCTCTGTTCCAGGGAATGCTAGGGGGGTTTGCAGGATATCCCAGTGACAGAGGCTGCCTCCCCAAGGTCAGGGAAGGTATTTCTCGGACTTCCCCGAACAGGGAACACCTGTGACTGAAGAGAGCTGCGTGGAGTTGTCTCTCGAGCTCCCCCACGCACTGACAATGATTCCGGAATCCTGAGCGTGGGGAGGTTTCACCAACGGTCGACAGCGTGTGGGTTCTAACGGAAAGCCTAAGCTTGTCTCCCCTGAGGGTTTTCCTAATGTCTCTGTGCCAGGGAATGCTAGGGGGGTTTGCAGGATATCCCAGTGACAGAGGCTGCCTCCCCAAGGTCAGGGAAGGTATTTCTCGGACTTCCCCGAAGAGGGAACACCTGTGACTGAAGAGATCTGCGTGGAGTTGTCTCTCGAGCTCCCCCACGCACTGACAATGGTTCCGGAATCCTGAGCGTGGGGAGGTTCCACCAACGGTCGGCAGCGCGTGGGATCTAACGGAAAGCCTAAGCTCGTCTCCCCTGAGGGTTTTCCTAATGTCTCTGTGCCAGGGAATTCTAGGGGTATTTGCAGGATATCCCAGTGACAGAGGCTGCCTCCCCAAGGTCAGGGAAGTTATTTCTCGGACTTCCCCGAACAGGGAACACCTGTGACTGAAGAGAGCTTCGTGGAGTTGTCTCTCGGGCTCCCCCACGCACTGACAATGGTTCCGGAATTCTGAGCGTGGGGAGATTCCACCAACGGTCGTCAGCGCGTGGGTTCTAACGGAAAGCCTAAGCTCGTCTCCCCTGAGGGTTTTCCTAATATCTCTGTGCCAGGGAATGCTAGGGGTGTTTGCAGGATATCCCAGTGACAGAGGCTGCTTCCCCAAGGTCAGGGAAGATATTTTTCGGACTTCCCCGAACAGGGAACACCTGTGACTGAAGAGAACTGCGTGGAGTTGTCTCTCGAGCTCCCACACGCACTGATAATGGTTCCGGAATCCTGTACGTGGGGAGGTTCCACCTACGGTCGGCAGCGCGTGGGTTCTTACGAAAAGCCTAAGCTCGTCTCCCCTGAGGGTTTTACTAATGTCTCTGTGCCAGGGAATGCTAGGGGGGTTTGCAGGTTATCCCAGTGACAGAGGCCACCTCCCCAAGGTCAGGGAAGCTACTTCTCGGACTTCCTCGAACAGGGAACACCTGTGACTGAAGAGAGCTGCGTGGGGTTGTCTCTCGAGCTCCCCCACGCACTGACACTGGTTCCAGAATCCTGAGCGTGGGGAGGTTCCACCAACGGTCGGCAGCGCGTGGGTTCTAACGGAAAGCATAAGCTCGTCTCCCCTGAGGGTTTTCCTAATGTCTCTGTGCCAGGGAATGCTAGGGGGGTTTGCAGGATATCCCAGTGACAGAGGCTGCATCCTCAAGGTCAGGGAAGTTATTTTTCGGACTTCCACGAACAGGGAACACCTGGGACTGTAGAGAGATGCGTGGAGTTGTCTCTCGAGCTCCCCCACGCACTGACAATGGTTCCGGAATCCTGAGCGTGGGGAGGTTCCACCAACGGTCGTCAGCACGTGGGTTCTAACGGAAAGCTTAAGCTCATCTCCCCTGAGGATTTTCCTAATATCTCTGTGCCAGGGAATACTAGGGCGGTTTGCAGGATATCCCAGTGACAGAGGCTGCCTCCCCAAGGTCAGGGAAGGTATTTCTCGGACTTCCCCGAACAGGGAACACCTGTGAGTGAAGAGAGCTGCGTGGAGTTGTCTCTCGAGCTCCCCCACGCCCTGACAATTGTTCCGGAATCCTGAGCGTGGGGAGGTTCCACCAAAGTTTGGCAGCGTGTGGGTTTTAACGGAAAGCCTAAGCTCGTCTCCCCTGAGGTTTTTCCTAATATCTCTGTGAAAGGGAATGTTAGGGGGTTTTGCAGGATATCCCAGTGGCAGAGGCTGCCTCCCCAATGTCAGGGAAGTTATTTCTCAGACTTCCCCGAACAGGGAACACCTGTGACTGAAGGGAGCTTTGTGGAGTGGTCTCTCGAGTTCCCCCACACACTGACAATGGTTCCGGAATCCTGAGCGTGGGGAGGATCCACCAACGGTCGGCAGCGCGTGGGTTCTAACGGAATGCATAAGCTCGTCTCCCCTGAAGGTTTTCCTAATGTCTCTGTGCCAGGGAGAGCTTGGGCGGTTTGCAGGATATCCCAGTGACTGAGGCAGCCTCCCCAAGTTCAGGAAAGTTATTTATCGGACTTCCCCAAACAGGGAACACCTGTGACTGAAGAGAGCTGCGTGGAGTTGTCTCTCGAGCTCCCCCACGCACTGACAATGTTTCCGGAATCCTGAGCGTGGGGAGGTTCGACCAACGTTCGGCAGCGCCTGGTTCTAACGGAAAGCCTAAGCTCGTCTCCCCTGAGGTTTTTCCTAATGACTCTGTGCCAGGGAATGCTAGGGGTGTTAGCAGGATATAACAGTGAAAAAGGCTGCCTCCACAAGGTCAGGGAAGTTATTTCTCGGACTTCCTTGAACAGGGAACACCTGTGACTGAAGAGAGCTGCGTGGAGTTGTCTCTCGAGCTCCCCCACGCACTGACAGTGGTTCCGGAATCCTGAGCGTGGGGAGGTTCCACCAACGGACGGCAGCGCGTTGGTTCTAACGGAAAGCATAAGCTCGTCTCCCCTGAGGGTTTTCCTAATGTCTCTGTGCCAGGGAATGCTTGGGTGGTTTGCAGGATATCCCAGTGACTGAGGCTGCCTCCCCAAGGTCAGGAAAGTTATTTCTCGGACTTCCCCGAACATTGAACACCTGTGACTGAAGAGAGCTGCGTGGAATTGTCTCTCGAGCTCCCTCACGCACTGACAATGGTTCCGGAATCCTGAGAGTGGGGAGGTTCCACCAACGGTCGGCAGTGCGTGGGATCTAACGGAAAGCCTAAGCTCGTCTCCCCTGATGGTTTTCCTAATATCTCTGTGCCAGGGAATGCTAGGGGGGTTTGCAGGATATCCCAGTGACAGAGGCTGCCTCCCCAAGGTCAGGGAAGGTATTTCTCGGACTTTCCCGAACAGGGAACACCTGTGACTGAAGAGAGCTGCGTGGAGTTGTCTCTCGAGCTCCCCCACGCACTGACAATGGTTCCGGAATCCTGAGCGTGGGGAGGTTCCACCAACGGTCGGCAGCCCGTGGGTTCTAACGGAAAGCCTAAGCTCGTCTCCCCTGAGGGTTTTCATAATGTCACTGTGCCAGAGAATGCTAGGGGGGGTTGCAGGATATCCCAGTGACAGAGGCTGCATCCCCAAGGTCAGGGAAGGTATTTCCCGGAATTCCCCGAACAGGGAACACCTGTGACTTAAGAGAGCTGCGTGGAGTTGTCTCTCGAGATCCCCCAAGTAATGACAACGGTTCCGGAATCCTGAGGGTGGGGAGGTTCCACCAACGGTCGGCAGCCCGTGGGTTCTAACGGAAAGCCTAAGCTCGTCTCCCCTGAGGGTTTTCATAATGTCACTGTGCCAGGGAATGCTAGGGGGGGTTGCAGGATATCCCAGTGACTGAGGCTGCCTCCCCAAGGTCAGGGAAGTTATTTCTTGGACTTCCCAGAACAGGGAACACCTGTGACTGAAGAGAGCTGCGTGGAGTTGTCTCTCGAGCTCCCCCACGCACTGACAATGGTTCCGGAATCCTGAGCGTGGGGAGGTTCCACCAACGGTCGGCAGCGCGTGGGTTCTAACGGAAAGCTTAAACTCGTCTCCCCTGAGGGTTTTCCTAATATCTCTATACCAGGGAATGTTAGGGGTGTTTGCAGGATATCCCAGTGACAGACGCTGCCTCCCCAAGGTCAGGGAATTTATTTCTCGGACTTCCCCGAACAGGGAACACCTGTGACTGAAGAGAGCTGCGTGGAGTGGTCTCTCGAGTTCCCCCATACACTGACAATGCTTCTGGAATCCTGAGCGTGGGGAGGTTCCAGCAACGGTCGGCAGCGCGTGGGTTCTAACGGAAACCGTAAGCTCGTCTCCCCTGAGTGTTTTCCTAATCTCTCTGTGCCAGGGAATGCTAGGGGGGTTTCCAGGATATCCCAGTGACAGAGGCTGCCTCCCCAAGCTCAGGGAAGGTATTTCTCGGACTTCCCCGAACAGGGAAAACCTGTGACTGAAGAGAGCTGCGTGGAGTTGTCTCTCGAGCTCCCCCACGCACTGACAGTGGTTCCGGAATCCTGAGCGTGGGGAGGTTCCACCAACTTACGGCAGCGCTTTGGTTCTAACGGAAAGCATAAGCTCGTCTCCCCTGAGGGTTTTCCTACTGTCTCTGTGCCAGGGAATGCTTGGGCGGTTTGCAGGATATCCCAGTGACTGAGGCTGCCTCCCCAAGGTCAGGAAAGTTTTTTCTCGGACTTCCCCGAACAGGGAACACCTGTGACTGAAGAGAGCTGCGTGGAATTGTCTCTCGAGCTCCCTCACGCACTGTCAATGGTTCCGGAATCCTGAGCGTGGGGAGGTTCCACCAACGGTCGGCAGCGCGTGGGTTCTAACGGAAAGCTTAAGCTCGTCTCCCCTGAGGGTTTTCCTAATATCTCTCTACCAGGGAATGTTAGGGGGGTTTGCAGGATATCCCAGTGACAGACGCTGCCTCCCCAAGGTCAGGGAAGTTATTTCTCGGACTTCCCCGAACAGGGAACACCTGTGACTTAAGAGAGCTGCGTGGAGTTGTCTCTCGAGATCCCCCAAGTAATGACAACGTTTCCGGAATCCTGAGGTTGGGGAGGTTCCACCAACGGTTGGCAGCGAGTGGGTTCTAACGGAAAGCCTAAGATCGTATCACCTGAGGGTTTTCATAATGTCACTGTGCCAGGGAATGCTAGGGGGTGTTGCAGGATATCCCAGTGACTGAGGCTGCCTCCCCAAGGTCAGGGAAGGTATTTCCCGGACTTCACCGAACAGGGAACACCTGTGACTGAAGAGAGCTGCGTGGAGTGGTCTCTCGAGTTCCCCCACACACTGACAATGGTTCCGGAATCCTGAGCGTGGGGAGGTTCCACCAACGGTCGACAGCACGTGGGTTCTAACGGAAAGCCTAAGCTCTTCTCCCCTGAGGGTTTTCCTAATTTCTCTGTGCCAGGGAATGCTAGGGGGGTTTGCAGGATATCCCAGTGTCAGAGGCTGCCTCCCCAAGGTCAGTGAAGGTATTTCTCGGACTTCCCCGTACAGGGAACACCTGTGACTGAACAGAGCTGCGTGGAGTTGTCTCTCGAGCTCCCCCACGCACTGACAATGGTTCCGGAATCCTGAGCGTGGGGAGGTTCCACCAACGGTCGGCAGCGCGTGGGTTCTAACGGAAAGCGTAAGCTCGTCTCCCCTGAGGGTTTTCCTAATCTCTCTGTGCCAGGGAATGCTAGGGGGTTTTCCAGGATATCCCAGTGTCAGAGGCTGCCTCCCCAAGGTCAGGGAAGGTATTTCTCGGACTTCCCCGAACAGTGAACACCTGTGACTGAAGAGAGCTGCGTGGAGTTGTCTCTCGAGCTCCCCCACGCACTGACAGTGGTTCCGGAATCCTGAGCGTGGGGAGGTTCCACCAACGGACGGCAGCGCGTTGGTTCTAACGGAAAGCGTAAGCTCGTCTCCCCTGAGGGTTTTCCTAATGTCTCTGTGCCAGGGAATGCTTGGGCGGTTTGCAGGATATCCCAGTGACTGAGGCTGCCTCCCCAAGGTCAGGAAAGTTATTTCTCGGACTTCCCCGAACACGGAACACCTGTGACTGAAGAGAGCTGCGTGGAGTTGTCTCTCGAGCTCCCTCACGCACTGACAATGGTTCCGCAATCCTGAGCGTGGGGAGGTTCCACCAATGGTCGGCAGCGCTTGGGTTCTAACGGAAAGCCTAAGCTCGTCTCCCCTGAGGGTTTTCCTAATATCTCTGTGCCAGGGAATGCTAGGGGGGTTTGCAGGATATCCCACTGACACAGGCTGCCTCCCCAAGGTCAGGGAAGGTATTTCTCGGACTTCCCCGAACAGGGAACACCTGTGACTGAAGAGAGCTGCGTGGAGTTGTCTCTCGAGCTCCCCCACGCACTGACAATGGTTCCGGAATCCTGAGCGTGGGGAGGTTCCACCAACGGTCGGCAGCGCGTGGGTTCTAACGGAAAGCCTAAGCTCGTCTCCCCTGAGGGTTTTCATATTGTCACTATGCCAGGGAATGCTAGGGGGGGTTGCAGGATATCCCAGTGACAGAGGCTGCCTCCCCAAGGTCAGGGAAGGTATTTCCCGGACTTCCCCGAACAGGGAACACCTGTGACTTAAGAGAGCTGCGTGGAGTTGTCTCTCGAGATCCCCCAAGTAATGACAACGTTTCCGGAATCCTGAGGTTGGGGAGGTTCCACCAACGGTCGGCAGCGAGTGGGTTCTAACGGAAAGCCTAAGATCGTATCCCCTGAGGGTTTTCATAATGTCACTGTGCCAGGGAATGCTAGGGGGTGTTGCAGGATATCCCAGTGACTGAGGCTGCCTCCCCAAGGTCAGGGAAGGTATTTCCCGGACTTCACCGAACAGGGAACACCTGTGACTGAAGAGAGCTGCGTGGAGTGGTCTCTCGATTTCCCCCACACACTGACAATGGTTCCGGAATCCTGAGCGTGGGGAGGTTCCACCAACGGTCGACAGCGCGTGGGTTCTAACGGAAAGCCTAAGCTCTTCTCCCCTGAGCGTTTTCCTAATTTCTCTGTGCCAGGGAATGCTAGGGGGGTTTGCAGGATATCCCAGTGTCAGAGGCTGCCTCCCCAAGGTCAGTGAAGGTATTTCTCGGACTTCCCCGAACAGGGAACACCTGTGACTGAACAGAGCTGCGTGGAGTTGTCTCTCGAGCTCCCCCACGCACTGACAATGGTTCCGGAATCCTGAGCGTGGGGAGGTTCCACCAACGGTCGGCAGCGCGTGGGTTCTAACGGAAAGCGTAAGCTCGTCTCCCCTGAGGGTTTTCCTAATCTCTCTGTGCCAGGGAATGCTAGGGGGGTTTCCAGGATATCCCAGTGTCAGAGGCTGCCTCCCCAAGGTCAGGGAACGTATTTCTCGGACTTCCCCGAACAGGGAAAACCTGTGAATGAAGAGAGCTGCTTATAGTTGTTTCTCGAGCTCCCTCACGCACTGACAATGTTTCCGGAATCCTGAGCGTGGGGAGGTTCCACCAACGATCGGCAGCGCGTGGGTTCTAACGGAAAGCCTAAGCTCGTCTCCCCTGAGGGTTTTCCTAATATCTCTGTGCCAGGGAATTCTAGGGGTTTTTGCAGGATATCCCAGTGACTGAGGCTGCCTCCCCAAGTTCAGGGAAGGTATTTCTCGGACTTCCCCGAACAGGGAACACCTGTGACTGAAGAGAGCTGCGTGGAATTGTCTCTCGAGCTCCCCCACGCACTGACAATGGTTCCGGATCCTGAGGGTGGGGACGATCCACCAACGGTCGGCAGCGCGTGGGTTCTAACGGACAGCCTAAGCTCGTCTCTCCTGAGGGTTTTCCTAATATCTCTGTGCCAGGGAATGCTTGGTGGGTTTGCAGGATATCCCAGTGACAGAGGCTGCTTCCCCAAGGTCAGGGTAGGTATTTCTCGGACTTCCCCGAACAGGGAACACCTGTGACTGAAGGGAGCTGCGTGGAGTTGTCTCTCGAGCTCCCCCACGCACTGACAATTGTTCCGCAATCCTGTGCGTGGGGAGATTCCACCAACGGTCGGCAGCGCGTGGGTTCTAACTGAAAGCCTAAGCTCGTCTCCCCTGAGGGTTTTCCAAATATCTCTGTGCCAGGGAATGCTAGGGGGGTTTGCAGGATATCCCAGTGACAGAGGCTGCCTCCCCAAGGTCAGGGAAGTTATTTCTCGGACTTCCCCGCACAGGGAACACTTGTGAATGAAGAGAGCTGCGTGGAGATGTCTCTCGAGCTCCCCCACGAACTGACAATTGTTCCGGAATCCTGAGCGTGGGGAGGTTCCACCAACGGTCGGCAGCGCGTGGGTTCTAACGGAAAGCCTAAGCTCGTCTCCCCTGATGGTTTTCCTAATGTCTCTGTGCCAGGGAATGCTAGGGGGGTTTGCAGGATATCCCAGTTGCAGAGGCTGCCTCCCCAAGGTCAGGGAAGATATTTCTCGGACTTCCCCGAACAGGGAACACCTGTGACTGAAGAGAGCTGCGTGGAGTTGTCTCTCGAGCTCCCCCACGCACTGACAATTGTTCCGGAATCCTGAGCGTGAGGAGGTACCACCAACGGTCGGCAGCGCGTTGGTTCTAACGTAAAGCCTAAGCTTGTCTCCCCTGATGGTTTTCCTAATGTCTCTGTGCCAGGGAATGCTAGGGGGGTTTGCAGGATATCCCAGTGACATAGGCTGCCTCCCCAAGGTCAGGGAAGGTATTTCTCAGACTTCCCCGAACAGGGAACACCTGTGACTGTAGAGAGTTGCGTGGAGTTGTCTCTCGAGCTCCCCCAAGCACTGACAATGGTTCTGGAATCCTGAGCGTGGGGATGTTCCACCAAAGGTCGGCAGCGCGTGGGTTCTTACGGAAAGCCTAAGCTCGTCTCCCCTGAGGGTTTTCCTAAATTCTCTGTGCCAGGGAATGCTAGGGGGGTTTGCAGGATATCCCAGTGACAGAGGCTGCCTCACCAAGGTCAGGGAAGGTATTTCTCAGACTTCCCCGAACAGGGAACACCTGTGACTGTAGAGAGCTGCGTGGAGTTTTCTCTCGACCTCCCCCACGCACTGACAATGGTTTTGGAATCCTGAGCGTGGCGAGGTTCCACCAACGGTCGGCAGCGCGTGGGTTCTTACGGAAAGCCTAAGCTCATCTCCCCTGAGAGTTTTCCTAATGTCTATGTGCCAGGGAATGCTAGGGGGGTTTGCAGGATATCCCAGTGACAGAGGCTGCCTCCCCAAAGTCAGGGAAGTTATTTCTCGGACTTCACCGTACAGGGAACACCTGTGACTGAAGAGAGCTGCGTGGAGTTGTCTCTCGTGCTCCCCCACGCACTGACATTGGTTCCGGAATCCTGAGCGTGGGGAGGTTCCACCAACGGTCGGCAGCGCGTGGGTTCTAACTGAAAGCCTAAGCTCGTCTCCCCTGAGGGTTTTCCTAATGTCTCTGTGCCAGGGAATGCTAGGGGGGTTTGCAGGATATCCCAGTGACAGAGGCTGCCTCCCCAAGGTCAGGGAAGTTATTTCTCTGACTTCCCTGAAAAGGGAACACCTGTTACTTAAGAGAGCTGCGTGGAGTTGTCTCTCGAGCTCCCACACGCACTGACAATGGTTCCGGAATCCTGAGCGTGGGGAGGTTCCACCAACGATCGGCACCGCGTGGGTTCTAACGGAAAGCCTAAGCTCGTCTCCCCTGAGGGTTTTCCTAATGTCTCTGTGCCAGGGAATGCTTGGGGGGTTTGCAGGATATCCCAGTGAAAGAGGCTGCCTCCCCAAGGTCAGGGAAGTTATTTCTCGGACATCCCTAAACAGGGAACACCTGTGACTGAAGAGAGCTGCGTGGAGTTGTCTCTCGAGCTCCCCCACGCACTGACAATGGTTCCGGAATACTGAGCATGGGGAGGTTCCACCAACTATCGGCAGCGTGTTGGTTCTAACGGAAAGCCTAGGCTCGTCTCCCCTGAGGGTTATCCTAATGTCTCCTTACCAGGGAATGCTAGGGGTGGTTGCAGGATATCCCAGTGCAAGAGTTTGACTCCCCAAGGTCAAGGAAGGTATTTCTCGGACTTCCCCGAACAGGGAATACCTGTGACTGAAGAGAGCTGCGTGGAGTTGTCTCTCGAGCTCCCCCACGCACTGACAATGTTTCCGGAATCCTGAGCGTGGGGAGGTTCCACCAACGATCGGCAGCGCGTGGGTTCTAACGGAAAGCCTAAGCTCGTCTCCCCTGAAGGTTTTCCTAATATCTCTGTGCCAGGGAATTCTAGGGGTTTTTGCAGGATATCCCAGTGACTGAGGCTGCCTCCCCAAGTTCAGGGAAGGTATTTCTCGGACTTCCCCGAACAGGGAACACCTGTGACTGAAGAGAGCTGCGTGGAATTGTCTCTCGAGCTCCCCCACGCACTGACAATGGTTCCGGATCCTGAGGGTGGGGAGGATCCACCAACGGTCGGCAGCGCGTGGGTTCTAACGGAAAGCCTAAGCTCGTCTCTCCTGAGGGTTTTCCTAATATCTCTGTGCCAGGGAATGCTTGGTGGGTTTGCAGGATATCCCAGTGACAGAGGCTGCTTCCCCAAGGACAGGGTAGGTATTTCTCGGACTTCCCCGAACAGGGAACACCTGTGACTGAAGGGAGCTGCGTGGAGTTGTCTCTCGAGCTCCCCCACGCACTGACAATTGTTCCGCAATCCTGTGCGTGGGGAGATTCCACCAACGGTCGGCAGCGCGTGGGTTCTAACTGAAAGCCTAAGCTCGTCTCCCCTGAGGGTTTTCCAAATATCTCTGTGCCAGGGAATGCTAGGGGGGTTTGCAGGATATCCCAGTGACAGAGGCTGCCTCCCCAAGGTCAGGGAAGTTATTTCTCGGACTTCCCCGCACAGGGAACACTTGTGAATGAAGAGAGCTGCGTGGAGATGTCTCTCGAGCTCCCCCACGCACTGACAATTGTTCCGGAATCCTGAGCGTGGGGAGGTTCCACCAACGGTCGGCAGCGCGTGGGTTCTAACGGAAAGCCTAAGCTCGTCTCCCCTGATGGTTTTCCTAATGTCTCTGTGCCAGGGAATGCTAGGGGGGTTTGCAGGATATCCCAGTTGCAGAGGCTGCCTCCCCAAGGTCAGGGAAGATATTTCTCGGACTTCCCCGAACAGGGAACACCTGTGACTGAAGAGAGCTGCGTGGAGTTGTCTCTCGAGCTCCCCCACGCACTGACAATGGTTCCGGAATCCTGAGCGTGAGGAGGTTCCACCAACGGTCGGCAGCGCGTTGGTTCTAACGTAAAGCCTAAGCTCGTCTCCCCTGATGGTTTTCCTAATGTCTCTGTGCCAGGGAATGCTAGGGGGGTTTGCAGGATATCCCAGTGACATAGGCTGCCTCCCCAAGGTCAGGGAAGGTATTTCTCAGACTTCCCCGAACAGGGAACACCTGTGACTGTAGAGAGTTGCGTGGAGTTGTATCTCGAGCTCCCCCACGCACTGACAATGGTTCTGGAATCCTGAGCGTGGGGATGTTCCACCAAAGGTCAGCAGCGCGTGGGTTCTTACGGAAAGCCTAAGCTCGTCTCCCCTGAGGGTTTTCCTAAATTCTCTGTGCCAGGGAATGCTAGGGGGGTTTGCAGGATATCCCAGTGACAGAGGCTGCCTCACCAAGGTCAGGGAAGGTATTTCTCAGACTTCCCCGAACAGGGAACACCTGTGACTGTAGAGAGCTGCGTGGAGTTTTCTCTCGACCTCCCCCACGCACTGACAATGGTTCTGGAATCCTGAGCGTGGCGAGGTTCCACCAACGGTCGGCAGCGCGTGGGTTCTTACGGAAAGCCTAAGCTCGTCTCCCCTGAGAGTTTTCCTAATGTCTATGTGCCAGGGAATGCTAGGGGGGTTTGCAGGATATCCCAGTGACAGAGGCTGCCTCCCCAAAGTCAGGGAAGTTATTTCTCGGACTTCACCGAACAGGGAACACCTGTGACTGTAGAGAGCTGCGTGGAGTTGTCTCTCGTGCTCCTCCACGCACTGACAATGTTTCCGGAATCCTGAGCGTGGGGAGGTTCCACCAACGGTCGGCAGCGCGTGGGTTCTTACGGAAAGCCTAAGCTCGTCTCCCCGGAGGGTTTTCCTAATATCTCTGTGCCAGGGAATGCTAGGGCGGTTTGCAGGATATCCCAGTGACAGAGGCTGCCTCCCCAAGGTCAGGGAAGGTATTTCTCGGACTTCCACGAACAGGGAACACCTGTAATTGAAGAGAGCTGCGTGGAGTTGTCTCTCGAGCTCCCCCACGCACTGACAATGGTTCCGGAATCCTGAGCGTGGGGAGGTTCCACCAACGGTCGGCAGAGCGTGGGTTCTAACGGAAAGCCTAAGCTCGTCTCCCCTGAGGGTTTTCCTAATGTCTCTGTGCCAGGGAATGCTAGGGGGGTTTGCAGGATATCCCAGTGACAGAGGCTTCCTCCCCAAGGTCAGGGAAGGTATTTCTCGGACTTCCCCGATCAGGGAACACCTGTGACTGAAGAGAGCTGCGTGGAGTTGTCTCTCGAGCACCCCCACGCACTGACAATGGTTCCGGAATCCTGAGCGTGGGGAGGTTCCACCAACGGTCGACATCGCGTGGGTTCTAACGGAAAGCCTAAACTCGTCTCCCCTGAGGTTTTTCCTAATGTCTCTGAGCCAGGGAATGCTAGGGGTGTTTGCAGGATATCCCAGTGACAGTGGCTGTCTCCCCAAGATCAGGGAAGTTATTTCTCGGACTTCCCCGAACAGGGAACACCTGTGACTGAAGAGAGCTGCGTGGAGTTGTCTCTCGAGCTCCCCCACGCACTGACAATGGTCCCGGAATTCTGAGCGTGGGGAGATTCCACCAACGGTCGTCAGCGCGTGGGTTCTAACGGAAAGCCTAAGCTCGTCTCCCCTGAGGGTTTTCCTAATATCTCTGTGCCAGGAAATGCTAGGGGTGTTTGCAGGATATCCCAGTGACAGAGGCTGCATCCCCAAGGTCAGGGAAGTTATTTTTCGGACTTCCCCGAACAGGGAACACCTGTGACTGAAGAGAGCTGCGTGGAGTTGTCTCTCGAGCTCCCCCACGCACTGATAATGGTTCCGGAATCCTGTGCGTGGGGAGGTTCCACCAACGGTCGGCAGAGCGTGGGTTCTAACGAAAAGCCTAAGCTCGTCTCCCCTGAGGGTTTTCCTAATGTCTCTGTGCCAGGGAATGCTAGGGGGGTTTGCAGGATATCCCAGTGACAGAGGCTACCTCCCCAAGGTCAGGGAATCTACTTCTCGGACTTCCTCGAACAGGGAACACCTGTGACTGAAGAGAGCTGCGTGGGGTTGTCTCTCGAGCTCCCCCACGCACTGACACTGGTTCCAGAATCCTGAGCGTGGGGAGGTTCCACCAACGGTCGGCAGCGCGTGGGTTCTAACGGAAAGCCTAAGCTCGTCTCCCCTGAGGGTTTTCCTAATGTCTCTGTGCCAGGGAATGCTAGGGGGGTTTGCAGGATATCCCAGTGACAGAGGCTGCATCCTCAAGGTCAGGGAAGTTATTTCTCGGACTTCCACGAACAGGGAAAACCTGTGACTGTAGAGAGATGCGTGGAGTTGTCTCTCGAGCTCCCCCACGCACTGACAATGTTTCCGGAATCCTGAGCGTGGGGAGGTTCCACCAACGGTCGTCAGCACGTGGGTTCTAACGGAAAGCTTAAGCTCATCTCCCCTGAGGGTTTTCCTAATATCTCTGTGCCAGGGAATACTAGGGCGGTTTGCAGGATATCCCAGTGACAGAGGCTGCCTCCCCAAGGTCAGGGAAGGTATTTCTCGGACTTCCCCGAACAGGGAACACCTGTGAGTGAAGAGAGCTGCGTGGAGTTGTCTCTCGAGCTCCTCCACGCACTGACAATGGTTCTGGAATCCTGAGCGTGGGGAGGTTCCACCAACGGTCGGCAGGGCGTGGGTTCTTACGGAAAGCCTAAGCTCGTCTCCCCCTGAGGGTTTTCATAATGTCTCTGTGCCAGGGAATGCTAGGGGGGTTTGCAGGATATCCCAGTGAGAGAGGCTGCCTCCCCAAGGTCAGGGAAGTTATTTCTCGGACTTCCCCGAACAGGGAACACCTGTGACTGAAGAGAGGTGCGTGGAGTTGTCTCTCGAGCTCCCCCACGCACTGACATTGGTTCCGGAATCCTGAGCGTGGGGAGGTTCCACCAACGGTCGGCAGCGCGTGGGTTCTAACTGAAAGCCTAAGCTCGTCTCCCTTGAGGGTT
Source organism: Vicugna pacos (assembly GCF_048564905.1). Lineage (NCBI taxonomy): Eukaryota > Metazoa > Chordata > Mammalia > Artiodactyla > Camelidae > Vicugna > Vicugna pacos. The sequence goes on from NC_133021.1 coordinate 121,981, forward strand.
TTCCTAATGTCTCTGTGCCAGGAAATGCTAGGGGTGTTTGCAGGATATCCCAGTGACAGAGGCTGCCTCCCCAAGGTCAGGGAAGTTATTTCTCTGACTTCCCTGAAAAGGGAACACCTGTTACTTAAGAGAGCTGCGTGGAGTTGTCTCTCGAGCTCCCCCACGCACTGACAATTGTTCCGGAATCCTGAGCGTGGGGAGGTTCCACCAACGGTCGGCACCGCGTGGGTTCTAACGGAAAGCCTAAGCTCGTCTCCCCTGAGGGTTTTCCTAATGTCTCTGTGCCAGGGAATGCTTGGGGGGTTTGCAGGATATCCCAGTGAAAGAGGCTGCCTCCCCAAGGTCAGGGAAGTTATTTCTCGGACATCCCTAAACAGGGAACACCTGTGACTGAAGAGAGCTGCGTGGAGTTGTCTCTCGAGCTCCCCCACGCACTGACAATGTTTCCGGAATCCTGAGCGTGGGGAGGTTCCACCAACGGTCGGCAGGGCGTGGGTTCTTACGGAAAGCCTAAGCTCGTCTCCTCGGAGGGTTTTCCTAATATCTCTGTGCCAGGGAATGCTAGGGCGGTTTGCAGGATATCCCAGTGACAGAGGCTGCCTCCCCAAGGTCAGGGAAGGTATTTCTCGGACTTCCACGAACAGGGAACACCTGTAATTGAAGAGAGCTGCGTGGAGTTGTCTCTCGAGCTCCCCCATGCACTGACAATTGTTCCAGAATCCTGAGCGTGGGGAGGTTCCACCAACGGTCGGCAGAGCGTGGGTTCTAACGGAAAGCCTAAGCTCGTCTCCCCTGAGGGTTTTCCTAATGTCTCTGTGCCAGGGAATGCTAGGGGGGTTTGCAGGATATCCCAGTGTCAGAGGCTGCCTCCCCAAGGTAAGGGAAGGTATTTCTCGGACTTCCCCGATCAGGGAACACCTGCGACTGAAGAGAGCTGCGTGGAGTTGTCTCTCGAGCACCCCCTCGCACTGACAATGGTTCCGGAATCCTGAGCGTGGGGAGGTTCCACCAACGGTCGACATCGCGTGGGTTCTTACGGAAAGCCTAAACTCGTCTCCCCTGAGGTTTTTCCTAATGTCTCTGAGCCAGGGAATGCTAGGGGTGTTTGCAGGTTATCCCAGTGACAGTGGCTGTCTCCCCAAGATCAGGGAAGTTTTTTCTCGGACTTCCCCGAACAGGGAACACCTGTGACTGAAGAGAGCTGCGTGGAGTTGTCTCTCGAGGTCCCCCACGCACTGACAATTTTTCCGGAATTCTGAGCGTGGGGAGATTCCACCAACGGTCGTCAGCGCGTGGGTTCTAACGGAAAGCCTAAGCTCATCTCCCCTGAGGGTTTTCCTAATGTCTCTGTGCCAGGGAATGCTAGGGGTGTTTGCAGGATATCCCAGTGACAGAGGCTGCATCCTCAAGGTCAGGGAAGTTATTTCTCGGACTTCCACGAACAGGGAACACCTGTGACTGTAGAGAGATGCGTGGAGTTGTCTCTCGAGCTCCCCCACGCACTGACAATGGTTCCGGAATCCTGAGCGTGGGGAGGTTCCACCAACGGTCGTCAGCACGTGGGTTCTAACGGAAAGCTTAAGTTCATCTCCCCTGAGGGTTTTCCTAATATCTCTGTGCCAGGGAATACTAGGGCGGTTTGCAGGATATCCCAGTGACAGAGGCTGCCTCCCCAAGGTCAGGGAAGGTATTTCTCGGACTTCCCCGAACAGGGAACACCTGTGAGTGAAGAGAGCTGCGTGGAGTTGTCACTCGAGCTCCCCCACGCACTGACAATTTTTCCGGAATCCTGAGCGTGGGGAGGTTCCTCTAACGGTCGGAAGCGCGTGGATTCAAACGGAAAGCCTAAGCTCGTCTCCCCTGAGGGTTTTCCTAATATCTCTGTGCCAGGGAATGCTAGAGGGTTTTGCAGGATATCCCAGTGACAGAGGCTGCCTCCCCAATTTCAGGGAAGGTATTTCTCGGATTTCCCAGAACAGGGAACACCTGAGACTGAAGAGAGCTGCGTGGAGTTGTCTCTCGAGCTCCCCCACGCACTGACAATGGTTCCGGAATCCTGAGCGTGGGGAGGTTATACCAACGGTCGGCAGCGCGTGGGTTCTAACGGAAAGCCTAAGCTCGTCTCCCCTGAGGGTTTTCCTAATGTCTCTGTGCCAGGGAATGCCAGGGGGGTTTGCAGGATATCCCAGTGACAGAGGCTGCATCCCCAAGGTCAGGGAAGTTATTCCTCGGACTTCCGCGAACAGGGAACACCTGTGAATGAAGAGAGCTGCGTGGAGTTGTCTCTCGAGTTCCCCCACGCACTGACAATGGTTCCGGAATCCTGAGCGTGGGGAGGTTCCACCAACGGTCGGCGGCGCGTGGGTTCTAACGGAAAGCCTAAGCTCGTCTCCCCTGAGGGTTTTCCTAATATCTCTTTGCCAGGGAATGCTAGGGGGGTTTGCAGGATATCCCAGTGACAGAGGCTGCCTCCCCAAGGTCAGGGAAGGTATTTCTCGGACTTCCCCGAACAGTGAACACCTGTGACTGAAGAGAGCTGTGTGGAGTTGTCTCTCGAGCTCCCCCACGCACTGACAATTTTTCCGGATTCCTGAGCGTGGGGAGGTTCCACCAACGGTCGGCAACGCGTGGGTTCAAACGGAAAGCCTAAGCTCGTCTCCCCTGAGGGTTTTCCTAATGTCTCTGTGCCAGGGAATGCTAGGGGGGTTTGCAGGATATCCCAGTGACAGAGGCTGCCTCCCCAAGGTCAGGGAAGGTATTCCTCGGACTTCCCCGAACAGAGAACACCTGTGACTGAAGAGATCTGCGTGGATTTGTCTCTCGAGCGACCCCACGCACTGACAATGGTTCCGGAATCCTGAGCGTGGGGAGGTTCCACCAACGGTCGGCAGCGCTTGGGTTCTAACGGAAAGCCTAAGCTAGTCTCCCCTGAGGGATTTCCTAATGTCTCTGTGCCAGGGAATGCTATGGGGGTTTGCAGGATATCCCAGTGACAAAGGCTGCCTCCCCAAGGTCAGGGAAAGTATTTCTCGGACTTCCCCGTACAGGGAACACCTGTGACTGAAGAGAGCTGCGTGGAGTTGTCTCTCTAGCTCCCCCACGCACTGACAATGGTTCCGGAATCCTGAGCGTGGGGAGGTTCCAGCAACGGTCGGCAGAGCGTGGGATCTATCGGAAAGCCTAAGCTCGTGTCCCCTGAGGGTTTTCCTAATGTCTCTCTGCCAGGGAATGTATGGGCGTTTTGCAGGTTATGCCAGTGACAGAGGCTGCCTCCCCAAGGTCAGGGAAAGTATTTCTCGGACTTCCCCGAACAGGGAACACCTGTGACTGAAGAGAGCTGCGTGGAGTTGTCTCTCGAGCTCCCCCAAGCACTGACACTGGTTCCGGAATCCTGAGCGTGGGGAGGTTCCACCAACTTTCGGCAGCGCGTGGGTTCTAAAGGAATGCCTAAGCTCGTGTCCCCTGAGGGTTTTCCTAATGTCTCTGTGCCAGTCAATGCTAGGGGGGTTTGCAGGATATCCCAGTGACAGAGGCTGCCTCCCCAAGGTCAGGGAAGGTATTTCTCGGACTTCCCCGAACAGGGAACACCTGTGACTGAAGTGAGCTGCGTGGAGTTGTCTCTCGAGCTTCCCCACGCACTGACAATGGTTCCGGAATCCTGAGCGTGGGGAGGTTCCACCAACGGTCGGCAGCGCGTGGGTTCTAACGGAAAGCCTAAGCTCGTCTGCCCTGAGGGTTTTCTTAATGTCTCTGTGCCAGGGAATGCTAGGGGGGTTTGCAGGATATCCCAGTGACAGAGGCTGCCACCCCGAGGTCAGGGAAGATACTTCTCGGACTTCCCCGAACAGGGAACACCTGTGACTGAAGAGAGCTGCGTGGAGTTGTCTCACGAGTTCCCCCACGCACTGACACTGGATCCGGAATCCTGAGCGTGGGGAGGTTCCACCAATGGACGGCAGCACGTGGGTTCTAATGGAAAGCCTATGCTCGTCTCCCCTGAGAGTTTTCCTAATGTCTCTGTGCCAGGGAATGCTAGGGGGGTTTGCAGGATATCCCAGTGACAGAGGCTGCCTCCCCAAGGTCAGGGAAGGTATTTCTCGGACTTCCCCGAACAGGGAACACCTGTGACTGAAGAGAGTTGCGTGGAGTTGTCTCTCGAGCTCCCCCACGCACTGACACAGGTTCCGGAATCCTGAGCGTGGGGAGGTTCCACCAAAGGTCGGCAACACGTGGGTTCAAACGAAAAGCCGAAGCTCGTCTCCCCTGAGGGTTTTCCTAATATCTCTGTGCGAGGGAATGCTACGGGGGGTTTGCAGGATATCCCAGTGACAGAGGCTGCCTCCCCAAGTTCAGGGAAGCTATTTCTCGGACTTCCCCGAACAGGGAACAGCTGTGAATGAAGAGAGCTGTGTGGAGTTGTCTCTCGAGCTCCCTTAGGCACTGACAATGATTCCGGAATCCTGAGCGTGGGGAGGTTCCACCAACGGTCGGCAGCGCGTGGGTTCAAACGGAAAGCTTAAGCTCGTCTCCCCTGAGTGTTTTCCTTATTTCTCTGTGCCAGGGAATGCTAGGGGGGTTTGCAGGATATCCCAGTGACAGAGGCTGCCTCCCCAAGATCAAGGAAGTTATTTCTCGGACTTCCCCAAACAGGGAACACCTGTGACTGAAGAGAGCTGCGTGGAGTTTTCTCTCGAGCTCCCACACGCACTGACAATGGTTCCGGAATCCTGAGCGTGGGGAGGTTCCACCAACGGTCGTCAGCGCGTGGGTTCTAACGGAAAGCCTAAGCTCGTATCCCCTGAGGGTTTTCCTAATGTCTTTGTGCCAGGGAATGCTAGGGGGTTTGCAGGATATCCCAGTGACAGAGGCTGCCTCCCCAAATTCAGGGAAGGTATTTCTCGGACTTCCCCGAACAGGGAACACCTGTGACTGAAGAGAGCTGCGTGGAGTTGTCTCTCGAGCTCCCCCACGCACTGACAATATTTCCGGAATCCTGAGCGTGGGGAGGTTCAACCATCGGTCGGCAGCGCGTGGGTTCTAACGGAAAGCCTAAGCTCGTCTCCCCTGAGGGTTTTCCTAATGTCTCTGTGCCAGGAAATGCTAGGGGGGTTTGCAGGATATCCCAGTGACAGAGGCTGCCTCCCCAAGGTCAGGGAAGGTATTTCTCGGACTTCCCCGTACAGGGAACACCTGTGACTGAAGAGAGCTGCGTGGAGTTGTCTCTCTAGCTCCCCCACGCACTGACAATGGTTCCGGAATCCTGAGCGTGGGGAGGTTCCAGCAACGGTCGGCAGAGCGTGGGATCTATCGGAAAGCCTAAGCTCGTCTCCCCTGAGGGTTTTCCTAATATCTCTTTGCCAGGGAATGCTAGGGGGGTTTGCAGGATATCCCAGTGACAGAGGCTGCCTCCCCAAGGTCAGGGAAGGTATTTCTCGGACTTCCCCGAACAGGGAACACCTGTGACTGAAGAGAGCTGTGTGGAGTTGTCTCTCGAGCTCCCCCACGCACTGACAATTTTTCCGGATTCCTGAGCGTGGGGAGGTTCCACCAACGGTCGGCAACGCGTGGGTTCAAACCGAAAGCCTAAGCTCGTCTCCCCTGAGGGTTTTCCTAATGTCTCTGTGCCAGGGAATGCTAGGGGGGTTTGCAGGATATCCCAGTGACAGAGGCTGCCTCCCCAAGGTCAGGGAAGGTATTCCTCGGATTTCCCCGAACAGAGAACACCTGTGACTGAAGAGATCTGCGTGGATTTGTCTCTCGAGCGCCCCCACGCACTGACAATGGTTCCGGAATCCTGAGCGTGGGGAGGTTCCACCAACGGTCGGCAGCGCTTGGGTTCTAACGGAAAGCCTAAGCTAGTCTCCCCTGAGGGTTTTCCAAATGTCTCTGTGCCAGGGAATGCTATGGGGTTTTGCAGGATATCCCAGTGACAAAGGCTGCCTCCCCAAGGTCAGGGAAAGCATTTCTCGGACTTCCCCGAACAGAGAACACCTGTGACTGTAGAGAGCTGCATGAAGTTGTCTCTCGAGCTCCCCCACGCACTGACAATGGTTCCGGAATCCTGAGCGTGGGGAGGTTCCACCAACGGTCGGCAGCGCGTGGGTTCAAACGGAAAGCCTAAGCTCGTCTCCCCTGAGGGTTTTCCTAATATCTCTGTGCCAGGGAATGCTAGGGGGGTTTGCAGGATATCCCAGTGACAGAGGCTGCCTCCCCAAGGTCAGGGAAGATACTTCTCGGACTTCCCCGTACAGGGAACACCTGTGACTGAAGAGAGCTACGTGGAGTTGTCTCACGAGTTCCCCCACGCACTGACAATGGTTCCGGAATCCTGAGCGTGGGGAGGTTCCACCAACGGACGGCAGCACGTGGGTTCTAATGGAAAGCCTAAGCTCGTCTCCCCTGAGAGTTTTCCTAATTTCTCTGTGCCAGGGAATGCTAGGGGGGTTTGCAGGATATCCCTGTGACAGAGGCTGCCTCCCCAAGGTCAGGGAAGGTATTTCTCGGACTTCCCCGAACAGGGAACACCTGTGACTGAAGAGAGCTGCGTGGAGTTGTCTCTCGAGCTCCCCCAAGCACTGACACTGGTTCCGGAATCCTGAGCGTGGGGAGGTTCCACCAACTTTCGGCAGCGCGTGGGTTCTAAAGGAATGCCTAAGCTCGTGTCCCCTGAGGGTTTACCTAATGTCTCTGTGCCAGGGAATGCTAGGGGGGTTTGCAGGATATCCCAGTGACAGAGGCTGCCTCCCCAAGGTCAGGGAAGGTATTTCTCGGACTTCCCCGAACAGGGAACACCTGTGACTGAAGTGAGCTGCGTGGAGTTGTCTCTCGAGCTTCCCCACGCACTGACAATGGTTCCGGAATCCTGAGCGTGGGGGGGTTCCACCAACGGTCGGCAGCGCGTGGGTTCTAACGGAAAGCCTAAGCTCGTCTGCCCTGAGGGTTTTCTTAATATCTCTGTGCCAGGGAATGCTAGGGGGGTTTGCAGGATATCCCAGTGATAGAGGCTGCCACCCCGAGGTCAGGGAAGATACTTCTCGGACTTCCCCGAACAGGGAACACCTGTGACTGAAGAGAGCTGCGTAGAGTTGTCTCACGAGTTCCCCCACGCACTGACACTGGTTCCGGAATCCTGAGCGTGGGGAGGTTCCACCAACGGACGGCAGCACGTGGGTTCTAATGGAAAGCCTATGCTCGTCTCCCCTGAGAATTTTCCTAATGTCTCTGTGTCAGGGAATGCTAGGGGGGTTTGCAGGATATCCCAGTGACAGAGGCTGCCTCCCCAAGCTCAGGGAAGGTATTTCTCGGACTTCCCCGAACAGGGAACACCTGTGACTGAAGAGAGATGCGTGGAGTTGTCTCTCGAGCTCCCCCACGCACTGACACTGGTTCCGGATTCCTGAGCGTGGGGAGGTTCCACCAACTGTCGGCAGCGCGTGGGTTCTAACGGAATGCCTAAGCTCGTCTCCCCTGAGTGTTTTCCTAATGTCTCTGTGCCACGGAATGCAAGGGGGGTTTGCAGGATATCCCAGTGACAGAGGCTGCCTCCCCAAGGTCAGGGAAGGTATTTCTCGGACTTCCCCGAACAGGAAACACCTGTGACTGAAGAGAGTTGCGTGGAGTTGTCTCTCGAGCTACCCCACGCACTGACAATGGTTCCGGAATCCTGAGCATGGGGAGGTTCCACCAACGGTCGGCAGCGCGTGGGTTCTAACGGAATGCCTAAGCTCGTCTCCCCTGAGGATTTTCCTAATTTCTCTGTGCCAGGGAATGCTAGGGGGGTTTGCAGGATATCCCAGTGACAGTGGCTGCCTCCCCAAGATCAGGAAAGGTATTTCTCGGACTTCCCCAAACAGGGAACACCTGTGACTGAAGAGAGCTGCGTGGAGTTGTCTCTCGAGCTCCCCCACGCACTGACAATTGTTCCGGATTCCTGAGCGTGGGGAGGTTCCACCAAAGGTCGGCACCACGTGGGTTCTAACGAAAAGCCGAAGCTCGTCTCCCCTGAGGGTTTTCCTAAGGTCTCTGTGCCAGGGAATGCTAGGGGGGTTTGAAGGATATCCCAGTGACCGAGGCTGCCTCCCCAAGGTCAGGGAAGTTATTTCTCGGACTTCCCCAAACAGGGAACACCTGTGACTGAAGAGAGCTGCGTGGAGTTGTCTCTCGATCTCCCCCACGCACTGAAAATTTTTCCGGAATCCTGAGCGTGGGGAGGTTCCACCAATGGTCGGCAGCCCGTGGGTTCTTACGGAAAGCCTAAGCTCGTCTCCCCTGAGTGTTTTCCTAATATCTCTGTGCGAGGGAATGCTACGGGGGGTTTGCAGGATATCCCAGTGACAGAGGCTGCCTCCCCAAGGTCAGGGAAGGTATTTCTCGGACTTCCCCGAACATGGAACAGCTGTGAATGAAGAGAGCTGTGTGGAGTTGTCTCTCGAGCTCCCCTACGCACTGACAATGGTTCCGGAATCCTGAGCGTGGGGAGGTTCCACCAACGGTCGGCAGCGCGTGGGTTCAAACGGAAAGCTTAAGCTCGTCTCCCCTGAGTGTTTTCCTTTTTTCTCTGTGCCAGGGAATGCTAGGGGTGTTTGCAGGATATCCCAGTGACAGAGGCTGCCTCCCCAAGATCAGGGAAGTTATTTCTCGGACTTCCCCAAACAGGGAACACCTGTGACTGAAGAGAGCTGCGTGGAGTTTTCTCTCGAGCTCCCACACGCACTGACAATGGTTCCGGAATCCTGAGCGTGGGGAGGTTCCACCAACGGTCGTCAGCGCGTGGGTTCTAACGGAAAGCCTAAGCTCGTATCCCCTGAGGGTTTTCCTAATGTCTTTGTGCCAGGGAATGCTAGGGGGTTTGCAGGATATCCCAGTGACAGAGGCTGCCTCCCCAAATTCAGGGAAGGTATTTCTCGGACTTCCCCGAACAGGGAACACCTGTGACTGAAGAGAGCTGCGTGGAGTTGTCTCTCGAGCTCCCCCACGCACTGACAATATTTCCGGAATCCTGAGCGTGGGGAGGTTCAACCATCGGTCGGCAGCGCGTGGGTTCTAACGGAAAGCCTAAGCTCGTCTCCCCTGAGGGTTTTCCTAATGTCTCTGTGCCAGGAAATGCTAGGGGGGTTTGCAGGATATCCCAGTGACAGAGGCTGCCTCCCCAAGGTCAGGGAAGGTATTTCTCGGACTTCCCCGTACAGGGAACACCTGTGACTGAAGAGAGCTGCGTGGAGTTGTCTCTCTAGCTCCCCCACGCACTGACAATGGTTCCGGAATCCTGAGCGTGGGGAGGTTCCAGCAACGGTCGGCAGAGCGTGGGATCTATCGGAAAGCCTAAGCTCGTCTCCCCTGAGGCTTTTCCTAATATCTCTTTGCCAGGGAATGCTAGGGGGGTTTGCAGGATATCCCAGTGACAGAGGCTGCCTCCCCAAGGTCAGGGAAGGTATTTCTCGGACTTCCCCGAACAGGGAACACCTGTGACTGAAGAGAGCTGTGTGGAGTTGTCTCTCGAGCTCCCCCACGCACTGACAATTTTTCCGGATTCCTGAGCGTGGGGAGGTTCCACCAACGGTCGGCAACGCGTGGGTTCAAACCGAAAGCCTAAGCTCGTCTCCCCTGAGGGTTTTCCTAATGTCTCTGTGCCAGGGAATGCTAGGGGGGTTTGCAGGATATCCCAGTGACAGAGGCTGCCTCCCCAAGGTCAGGGAAGTTATTCCTCGGATTTCCCCGAACAGAGAACACCTGTGACTGAAGAGATCTGCGTGGATTTGTCTCTCGAGCGCCCCCACGCACTGACAATAGTTCCGGAATCCTGAGCGTGGGGAGGTTCCACCAACGGTCGGCAGCGCTTGGGTTCTAACGGAAAGCCTAAGCTAGTCTCCCCTGAGGGTTTTCCTAATGTCTCTGTGCCAGGGAATGTTATGGGGGTTTGCAGGATATCCCAGTGACAAAGGCTGCCTCCCCAAGGTCAGGGAAAGTATTTCTCGGACTTCCCCGAACAGAGAACACCTGTGACTGTAGAGAGCTGCATGAAGTTGTCTCTCGAGCTCCCCCACGCACTGACAATGGTTCCGGAATCCTGAGCGTGGGGAGGTTCCACCAACGGTCGGCAGCGCGTGGGTTCAAACGGAAAGCCTAAGCTCGTCTCCCCTGAGGGTTTTCCTAATATCTCTGTGCCAGGGAATGCTAGGGGGGTTTGCAGGATATCCCAGTGACAGAGGCTGCCTCCCCAAGGTCAGGGAAGATACTTCTCGGACTTCCCCGTACAGGGAACACCTGTGACTGAAGAGAGCTACGTGGAGTTGTCTCACGAGTTCCCCCACGCACTGACAATGGTTCCGGAATCCTGAGCGTGGGGAGGTTCCACCAACGGACGGCAGCACGTGGGTTCTAATGGAAAGCCTAAGCTCGTCTCCCCTGAGAGTTTTCCTAATTTCTCTGTGCCAGGGAATGCTAGGGGGGTTTGCAGGATATCCCTGTGACAGAGGCTGCCTCCCCAAGGTCAGGGAAGGTATTTCTCGGACTTCCCCGAACCGGGAACACCTGTGACTGAAGAGAGCTGCGTGGAGTTGTCTCTCGAGCTCCCCCAAGCACTGACACTGGTTCCGGAATCCTGAGCGTGGGGAGGTTCCACCAACTTTCGGCAGCGCGTGGGTTCTAAAGGAATGCCTAAGCTCGTGTCCCCTGAGGGTTTTCCTAATGTCTCTGTGCCAGGGAATGCTAGGGGGGTTTGCAGGATATCCCAGTGACAGAGGCTGCCTCCCCAAGGTCAGGGAAGGTATTTCTCGGACTTCCCCGAACAGGGAACACCTGTGACTGAAGTGAGCTGCGTGGAGTTGTCTCTCGAGCTTCCCCACGCACTGACAATGGTTCCGGAATCCTGAGCGTGGGGGGGTTCCACCAACGGTCGGCAGCGCGTGGGTTCTAACGGAAAGCCTAAGCTCGTCTGCCCTGAGGGTTTTCTTAATATCTCTGTGCCAGGGAATGCTAGGGGGGTTTACAGGATATCCCAGTGGCAGAGGCTGCCACCCCGAGGTCAGGGAAGATACTTCTCGGACTTCCCCGAACAGGGAACACCTGTGACTGAAGAGAGCTGCGTGGAGTTGTCTCACGAGTTCCCCCACGCACTGACACTGGTTCCGGAATCCTGAGCGTGGGGAGGTTCCACCAACGGACGGCAGCACGTGGGTTCTAATGGAAAGCCTATGCTCGTCTCCCCTGAGAATTTTCCTAATGTCTCTGTGTCAGGGAATGCTAGGGGGGTTTGCAGGATATCCCAGTGACAGAGGCTGCCTCCCCAAGCTCAGGGAAGGTATTTCTCGGACTTCCCCGAACAGGGAACACCTGTGAATGAAGAGAGATGCGTGGAGTTGTCTCTCGAGCTCCCCCACGCACTGACACTGGTTCCGGAATCCTGAGCGTGGGGAGGTTCCACCAACTGTCGGCAGCGCGTGGGTTCTAACGGAATGCCTAAGCTCGTCTCCCCTGAGTGTTTTCCTAATGTCTCTGTGCCACGGAATGCTAGGGGGGTTTGCAGGATATCCCAGTGACAGAGGCTGCCTCCCCAAGGTCAGGGAAGGTATTTCTCGGACTTCCCCGAACAGGAAACACCTGTGACTGAAGAGAGTTGCGTGGAGTTGTCTCTCGAGCTACCCCACGCACTGACAATGGTTCCGGAATCCTGAGCATGGGGAGGTTCCACCAACGGTCGGCAGCGCGTGGGTTCTAACGGAATGCCTAAGCTCGTCTCCCCTGAGTATTTTCCTAATTTCTCTGTGCCAGGGAATGCTAGGGGGGTTTGCAGGATATCCCAGTGACAGTGGCTGCCTCCCCAAGATCAGGAAAGGTATTTCTCGGACTTCCCCAAACAGGGAACACCTGTGACTGAAGAGAGCTGCGTGGAGTTGTCTCTCGAGCTCCCCCACGCACTGACAATTGTTCCGGATTCCTGAGCGTGGGGAGGTTCCACCAAAGGTCGGCACCACGTGGGTTCTAACGAAAAGCCGAAGCTCGTCTCCCCTGAGGGTTTTCCTAAGGTCTCTGTGCCAGGGAATGCTAGGGGGGTTTGAAGGATATCCCAGTGACCGAGGCTGCCTCCCCAAGGTCAGGGAAGTTATTTCTCGGACTTCCCCAAACAGGGAACACCTGTGACTGAAGAGAGCTGCGTGGAGTTGTCTCTCGATCTCCCCCACGCACTGAAAATTTTTCCGGAATCCTGAGCGTGGGGAGGTTCCACCAATGGTCGGCAGCCCGTGGGTTCTTACGGAAAGCCTAAGCTCGTCTCCCCTGAGTGTTTTCCTAATATCTCTGTGCGAGGGAATGCTACGGGGGGTTTGCAGGATATCCCAGTGACAGAGGCTGCCTCCCCAAGGTCAGGGAAGGTATTTCTCGGACTTCCCCGAACATGGAACAGCTGTGAATGAAGAGAGCTGTGTGGAGTTGTCTCTCGAGCTCCCCTACGCACTGACAATGGTTCCGGAATCCTGAGCGTGGGGAGGTTCCACCAACGGTCGGCAGCGCGTGGGTTCAAACGGAAAGCTTAAGCTCGTCTCCCCTGAGTGTTTTCCTTATTTCTCTGTGCCAGGGAATGCTAGGGGGGTTTGCAGGATATCCCAGTGACAGAGGCTGACTCCCCAAGATCAGGGAAGTTATTTCTCTGACTTCCCCAAACAGGGAACACCTGTGACTGAAGAGAGCTGCGTGGAGTTTTCTCTCGAGCTCCCACACGCACTGACAATGGTTCCGGAATCCTGAGCGTGGGGAGGTTCCACCAACGGTCGGCAGCGCGTGGGTTCTAACGGAAAGCCTATGCTCGTATCCCCTGAGGGTTTTCCTAATGTCTATGTGCCAGGGAATGCTAGGGGGTTTGCAGGATATCCCAGTGACAGAGGCTGCCTCCCCAAGTTCAGGGAAGGTATTTCTCGGACTTCCCCGAACAGGGAACACCTGTGAATGAAGAGAGATGTGTGGAGTTGTCTCTCGAAATCCCCCACGCACTGACAGTATTTACGGAATCCTGAGCGTGGGGAGGTTCCACCATCGGTCGGCAGCGCGTGGGTTCTAACGGAAAGCCTAAGCTCGTCTCCCCTGAGGGTTTTCCTAATGTCTCTGTGCCAGGAAATGCTAGGGGGGTTTGCAGGATATCCCAGTGACAGAGGCTGCCTCCCCAAGGTCAGGGAAGGTATTTCTCGGACTTCCCCGTACAGGGAACACCTGTGACTGAAGAGAGCTGCGTGGAGTTGTCTCTCTAGGTCCCCCACGCACTGACAATGGTTCCGGAATCCTGAGCGTGGGGAGGTTCCAGCAACGGTCGGCAGAGCGTGGGATCTATCGGAAAGCCTAAGCTCGTCTCCCCTGAGGGTTTTCCTAATGTCTCTCTGCCAGGGAATGTATGGGCGTTTTGCAGGTTATCCCAGTGACAGAGGCTGCCTCCCCAAGGTCAGGGAAGTTATTTCTCGGACTTCCCCGAACAGGGAACACCTGTGACTTAAGAGAGCTGCGTGGAGTTGTCTCTCGAGCTCCCCCACGCACTGACAATGATTCCGGAATCCTGAGCGTGGGGAGGTTCCACCAACGGTCGGTATCGCGTGGGTTCTAACGGAAAGCCTAAGCTCGTCTCCCCTGAGGTTTTTCCTAATGTCTCTGTGCCAGGAAATGCTAGGGGGGTTTGCAGGATATTCCAGTGACAGAGGCTGCCTCCCCAAGATCAGGGAAGGTATTTCTAAGACTTCCCCGAACAGGGAACACCTGTGACTGAAGAGAGCTGCGTGGAGTTGTCTCTCGAGCTCCCCCACGCACTGACAATGATTCCGGAATCGTGAGCATGGGGAGGTTCCACCAACGGTCGGGAGCGCGTGGGTTCTAAAGGAAAGCCTAAGCTCATCTCCCCTGAGGGATTTCCTAATGTCTCTGTGCCAGGTAATGCTAGGGGGGTTTGCAGGATATCCCAGTGACAGAGGCTGCCTCCCCAAAGTCAGGGAAGGTATTTTTCGGACTTCGCCGAACAGGAACACCTGTGACTGAAGAGAGCTGCGTGGAGTTGTCTCTCGAGCTCCCCCACGCACTGACAATGGTTCCGGAATCCTGATCGTGGGGAGGTTCCACCAACGGTCGGCAGCGAGTGGGTTCTAACGGAAAGCCTAAGCTCGTCTCCCCTGAGGGTTTTCCTAATGTCTCTGAGCCAGGGAATGCTAGGTGGATTTGCAAGCTATCCCAGTGACAGAGGCTGCCTCCCCAAGTTCAGGGTAATTATTTCTCGGACTTCCCCGAACAGGGAACACCTGTGACTGAAGAGAGCTGCGTGGAGTTGTCTCTCGAGCTCCCCCACGCACTGACAATTGTTCCGGATTCCTGAGCGTGGGGAGGTTCCAGCAACGGTCGGTAGCGCGTGGGTTCTAACGGAAAGCCTAAGCTCGTCTCCCCTGAGGTTTTTCCTAATGTGTCTGTGCCAGGAAATGCTAGGGGGGTTTGCAGGATATCCCAGTGGCAGAGGCTGCCTCCCCAAGATCAGGGAAGGTATTTCTCAGACTTCCCCGAACAGGGAACACCTGTGACTGAAGAGAGCTGCGTGGAGTTCTCTCTTGAGCTCCCCCACGCACTGAAAATGTTTCCGGAATCCTGTTCGTGAGGAGGTTCCACCAACGGTCGGCAGCGCGTGGGTTCTAACGTAAAGACTAAGCTCGTCTCCCCTGAGGGTTTTCCTAATGTCTCTGTGCCAGGGAATGCTAGGGGGGTTTGCAGGATATCCCAGTGACAGAGGCTGCCTCCCCAAGGTCAGGGAAGCTATTTCTCGGACTTCCCCGAACAGGGAACACCTGTGACTGAAGAGACCTGCATGGAGATGTCTCTCGAGCTCCCCCACGCACAGACAATGGTTCCGGAATCCTGAGCGTGGGGAGGTTCCACCAACGGTCGGCAGCGCGTGGGTTCTAACGGAAATCCTAAGCTCGTCTCCCCTGAGGGTTTTCCTAATGTCTCTGTGCCAGGGAATGCTAGGGGAATTTGCAGGCTATCCCAGTGACAGAGGCTGCCTCCCCAAGGTCAGGGAAGAAAATTCTCGGACTTCCCCAAACAGGGAACACCTGTGACTGAAGAGAGCTGCGTGGAGTTGTCTCTAGAGCTCCCCCACGCACTGACAATTGTTCCGGAATCCTGAGCGTGGGGAGGTTCCAGCAACGGTCGGCAGCGCGTGGGTTCTAACGGAAAGCCTAAGCTCGTCTTCCCTGAGGGTTTTCCTAATGTCTCTGTGGCAGGGAATGCTAGGGGGGTTTGCAGGATATCCCAGTGACAGAGGCTGACTCCCCAAGGTCAGGGAAGTTATTTCTCGGACTTCCCCGAACAGGGAACACCTGTGACTGAAGAGAGCTGCGTGGAGTTGTCTCTCGAGCTCCCCCACGCACTGACAATGATTCCGTAATCGTGAGCATTTGGAGGTTCCACCAACGGTCGGGAGCGCATGGGTTCTAACGGAAAGCCTAAGCTCATCTCCCCTGAGGGTTTTCCTAATGTCTCTGTGGCAGGGAATGCTAGGGGGGTTTGCAGGATATCCCAGTGACAGAGGCTGCCTCCCCAAGGTCAGGGAAGTTATTTCTCGGACTTCCCCGAACAGGGAACACCTGTGACTGAAGAGAGCTGCGTGGAGTTGTCTCTCGAGCTCCCCCACGCACTGACAATGATTCCGTAATCGTGAGCATTTGGAGGTTCCACCAACGGTCGGGAGCGTGTGGGTTCTAACGGAAAGCCTAAGATCAACTCCCCTGAGGGTTTTCATAATGTCTCTGTACCAGGGAATGCTAGGGGTGTTTGCAGGATATCCCAGTGACAGAGGCTGCCTCCCCAAGGTCAGGGAAGTTATTTCTCGGACTTCCCCGAACAGGGAACACCTGTGACTGAAGAGAGCTGCATGGAGATGTCTCTCGAGCTCCCCCACGCACTGACAATGGTTACGGAATCCTGAGCGTGGGGAGGTTCCAAAAACGGTCGGCAGTGCGTGGGTTCTAACGGAAAGCCTAAGCTCGTCTCCCCTGAGGGTTTTCCTAATGTCTCTGTGCCAGGGAACGCTAGGGGGGTTTGCAGGATATCCCAGTGTCAGAGGCTGCCTCCCCAAGGTCAGGGAAAGTACTTCTCGGACTTCCCCGAACAGGGAACACCTGTGACTGAAGAGACCTGCGTGGAGTTGTCTCTCGAGATCCCCCACGGACTGACAATGGTTCCGGAATCCTGAGCGTGGGGAGGTTCCACCAACGGTCGGCAGCGCGTGGTTTCTAACTGAAAGCCTAAGCTCGTCTCCCCTGAGGGTTTTCCTAATGTCTCTGTGCCAGGAAATGCTAGGGGGGTTTGCAGGATATCCCAGTGACAGAGGCTGCCTCCCCAAGGTCAGGGAAGGTATTTCTCGGACTTCCCCGTACAGGGAACACCTGTGACTGAAGAGAGCTGCGTGGAGTTGTCTCTCTAGCTCCCCCACGCACTGACAATGGTTCCGGAATCCTGAGCGTGGGGAGGTTCCAGCAACGGTCGGCAGACCGTGGGATCTATCGGAAAGCCTAAGCTCGTCTCCCCTGAGGGTTTTCCTAATGTCTCTCTGCCAGGGAATGTATGGGCGTTTTGCAGGATATCCCAGTGACAGAGGCTGCCTCCCCATGGTCAGGGAAGGTATTTCTCGGACTTCCCCGAACAGGGAACACCTGTGACTTAAGAGAGCTGCGTGGAGTTGTCTCTCGAGCTCCCCAACGCACTGACAATGGTTCCGGAATCCTGAGCGTGGGGAGGTTCCACCAACGGTCGGCAGCGCGTGGGTTCTAACGGAAAGCCTAAGCTCGTTTCCCCTGAGGGTTTTCCTAATGTCTCTGTGCCAGGGAATGCTAGGGGGGTTTGCAGGATATCCCAGTGACAGAGGCTGCCTCCCCAAAGTCAGGGAAGGTATTTTTCGGACTTCGCCGAACAGGAACATCTGTGACTGAAGAGAGCTGCGTGGAGTTGTCTCTCGAGCTCCCCCACGCACTGACAATGGTTCCGGAATCCTGATCGTGGGGAGGTTCCACCAACGGTCGGCAGCGCGTGGGTTCTAACGGAAAGCCTAAGCTCGTCTTCCCTGAGGGTTTTCCTAATGTCTCTGTGCCAGGGAATGCTAGGGGGGTTTGCAGGATATCCCAGTGACAGAGGCTGCCTCCCCAAGGTCAGGGAAAGTACTTCTCGGACTTCCCCGAACAGGGAACACCTGTGACTGAAGAGAGATGCGTGGAGTTGACTCTCGAGTTCCCCCACGCACTGACAATGGTTCCGGAATCCTGAGCGTGTGGAGGTTCCAACAACGGACGGTAGCGCGTGGTTTCTAACGGAAAGCCTAAGCTCGTCTCCCCTGAGGGTTTTCCTAATATCTCTGTGCCAGGGGATGCTAGGGGGTTTTGCAGGATATCCCAGTGACAGAGGCTGCCTCCCCAAGGTCAGGGAAGGTGTTTCTCGGACTTCCCCGAACAGGGAACACCTGTGACTGAAGAGAGTTGCGCGGAGTTTTCTCTCGAGTTCCCCCATGCACTGACAATGGTTCCGGAATCGTGAGCATAGGGAGGTTCCACCAACGGACGGGAGCGCGTGGGTTCTAACGTAAAGCCTAAGCTCGTCTCCCCTGAGGGTTTTCCTAATGTCTCTCTGCCAGGGAATGTATGGGCGGTTTGCAGGATATCCCAGTGACAGAGGCTGCCTCCCCAAGGTCAGGGAAGGTATTTCTCGGACTTCCCCGAACAGGGAACTCCTGTGACTTAAGAGAGCTGCGTGGAGTTGTCTCTCGATCTCCCCCACGCACTGACAATGTTTCCGGAATCCTGAGCGTGGGGAGGTTCCACCAAGGTCGGCAGCGCGTGGGTTCTAACGGAAAGCCTAAGCTCGATTCCCCTGAGGGTTTTTCTAATTTCTCTGTGCCAGGGAATGCTAGGGGGGTTTGCAGGCTATCCCAGGGACAGAGGCTGCCTCCCCAATGTCAGGGAAGGTATTTCTCGGACTTCCCCGAACAGGGAACACCTGTGACTGAAGAGAGCTGCGTGGAGTTGTCTCTCGAGCTCCCCCACGCACTGACAATGGTTCCGGAATCCTGAGCGTGGGGAGGTTCCAGCAACGGTCGGCAGCGCGTGGGTTCTAACGGAAAGCCTAAGCTCGTCTCCCCTGAGGTTTTTCCTAATGTCTCTGTGCCAGGGAATGCTAGGGGGGTTTGCAGGATATCCCAGTGACAGAGGCTGCCTCCCCAAGGTCAGGGAAGGTATTTCTCGGACTTCCCCGAACAGGGAACACCTGTGACTGAAGAGAGCTACGTGGAGTTCTCTCTCGAGCTCCCCCACGCACTGAAAATGTTTCCGGAATCCTGTTCGTGGGGAGGTTCCACCAACGGTCGGCAGCGCGTGGGTTCTAACGGAAAGCCTAAGTTCGTCTCCTCTGAGGGTTTTCCTAATGTCTCTGTGCCAGGGAATGCTAGGGGGGTTTGCAGGATATCCCAGTGACAGAGGCTGCCTACCCAAGCTCAGGGAAGGTATTTCTCGGACTTCCCCGAACAGGGAACACCTGTGACTGAAGAGAGCTGCATGGAGATGTCTCTCGAGCTCCCCCACGCACTGACAATGGTTCTGGAATCCTGAGCGTGGGGAGGTTCCACCAACGGTCGGCAGCGCGTGGGTTCTAACGGAAAGCCTAAGCTCGATTCCCCTGAGGGTTTTCCTAATTTCTCTGTGCCAGGGAATGCTAGGGGGGTTTGCAGGATATCCCAGTGACAGAGGCTGCCTCCCCAAGGTCAGGAAAGTTATTTCTCGGACTTCCCCGAACAGGGAACACCTGTGACTGAAGAGAGCTGCATGGAGATATCTCTCGAGCTCCCCCACGCACTGACAATGGTTCCGGAATCCTGAGCGTGGGGAGGTTCCAGCAACGGTCGGCAGCGCGTGGGTTCTAACGGAAAGCGTAAGCTCGTCTCCCCTGAGGGTTTTCCTTATATCTCTGTGCCAGGGAATGCTAGGGGGGTTTGCAGGATATTCCAGTGTCAGAGGCTGCCTCCCCAAGGTCAGGGAAGCTATTTCTCGGACTTCCCCTAACAGGGAACACCTGTGACTGAAGACAGCTGCGTGGAGTTGTCTCTCGAGCTCCCCCACTCTCTGAAAATGGTTCCGGAATCCTGAGCGTGGGGAGGTTCCACCAACGGTCGGCAGCGCTTGGGTTCTAACCGAAAGCCTAAGCTCGTATCCCCTGAGGGTTTTCCTAATGTCTCTGTGCCAGGGAATGCTAGGGGGATTTGCAGGATATCCCAGTGACATAGGCTGCCCCCCAAAGTCAGGGAAGTTATTTCTCGGACTTCCCCGAACAGGGAACACCTGTGACTGAAGAGAGCTGCGTGGAGTTGTCTCTCGAGATCCCCCACGCACTGAGAATGGTTCCGGAATTCTGAGCGTGGGGAGGTTCCACCAACTGTCGTCAGCGCGTGGGTTCTAACGGAAAGCCTAAGCTCATCTCCCCTGAGGGTTTTCCTAATATCTCTGTGCCAGGGAATGCTAGGTGGGTTTGCAGGTTATCCCAGTGACAGAGGCTGCCTCCCCAAGGTCAGGGAAGTTATTTCTCGGACTTCCCCGGACAGGGAACACCTGTGACTGAAGTGAACTGCATGGAGATGTCTCTCGAGCTCCCCCACGCACTGACAATGGTTCCGGAATCCTGAGCGTGGGGAGGTTCCACCAACTGTCGTCAGCGCGTGGGTTCTAACGGAAAGCCTAAGCTCGATTCCCCTGAGGGTTTTTCTAATTTCTCTGTGCCAGGGAATGCTAGGGGGGTTTGCAGGCTATCCCAGGGACAGAGGCTGCCTCCCCAATGTCAGGGAAGGTATTTCTCGGACTTCCCCGAACAGGGAACACCTGTGACTGAAGAGAGCTCCGTGGAGTTGTCTCTCGAGCTCCCCCACGCACTGACAATGGTTCCGGAATCCTGAGCGTGGGGAGGTTCCAGCAACGGTCGGCAGCGCGTGGGTTCTAACGGAAAGCCTAAGCTCGTCTCCCCTGAGGTTTTTCCTAATGTCTCTGTGCCAGGGAATGCTAGGGGGGTTTGCAGGATATCCCAGTGACAGAGGCTGCCTCCCCAAGGTCAGGGAAGGTATTTCTCGGACTTCCCCGAACAGGGAACACCTGTGACTGAAGAGAGCTACGTGGAGTTCTCTCTCGAGCTCCCCCACGCACTGAAAATGTTTCCGGAATCCTGTTCGTGGGGAGGTTCCACCAACGGTCGGCAGCGCGTGGGTTCTAACGGAAAGCCTAAGTTCGTCTCCTCTGAGGGTTTTCCTAATGTCTCTGTGCCAGGGAATGCTAGGGGGGTTTGCAGGATATCCCAGTGACAGAGGCTGCCTACCCAAGCTCAGGGAAGGTATTTCTCGGACTTCCCCGAACAGGGAACACCTGTGACTGAAGAGAGCTGCATGGAGATGTCTCTCGAGCTCCCCCACGCACTGACAATGGTTCTGGAATCCTGAGCGTGGGGAGGTTCCACCAACGGTCGGCAGCGCGTGGGTTCTAACGGAAAGCCTAAGCTCGATTCCCCTGAGGGTTTTCCTAATTTCTCTGTGCCAGGGAATGCTAGGGGGGTTTGCAGGATATCCCAGTGACAGAGGCTGCCTCCCCAAGGTCAGGAAAGTTATTTCTCGGACTTCCCCGAACAGGGAACACCTGTGACTGAAGAGAGCTGCATGGAGATATCTCTCGAGCTCCCCCACGCACTGACAATGGTTCCGGAATCCTGAGCGTGGGGAGGTTCCAGCAACGGTCGGCAGCGCGTGGGTTCTAACGGAAAGCGTAAGCTCGTCTCCCCTGAGGGTTTTCCTTATATCTCTGTGCCAGGGAATGCTAGGGGGGTTTGCAGGATATTCCAGTGTCAGAGGCTGCCTCCCCAAGGTCAGGGAAGCTATTTCTCGGACTTCCCCTAACAGGGAACACCTGTGACTGAAGACAGCTGCGTGGAGTTGTCTCTCGAGCTCCCCCACTCTCTGAAAATGGTTCCGGAATCCTGAGCGTGGGGAGGTTCCACCAACGGTCGGCAGCGCTTGGGTTCTAACCGAAAGCCTAAGCTCGTATCCCCTGAGGGTTTTCCTAATGTCTCTGTGCCAGGGAATGCTAGGGGGATTTGCAGGATATCCCAGTGACATAGGCTGCCCCCCAAAGTCAGGGAAGTTATTTCTCGGACTTCCCCGAACAGGGAACACCTGTGACTGAAGAGAGCTGCGTGGAGTTGTCTCTCGAGATCCCCCACGCACTGAGAATGGTTCCGGAATTCTGAGCGTGGGGAGGTTCCACCAACTGTCGTCAGCGCGTGGGTTCTAACGGAAAGCCTAAGCTCATCTCCCCTGAGGGTTTTCCTAATATCTCTGTGCCAGGGAATGCTAGGTGGGTTTGCAGGTTATCCCAGTGACAGAGGCTGCCTCCCCAAGGTCAGGGAAGTTATTTCTCGGACTTCCCCGGACAGGGAACACCTGTGACTGAAGTGAACTGCATGGAGATGTCTCTCGAGCTCCCCCACGCACTGACAATGGTTCCGGAATCCTGAGCGTGGGGAGGTTCCACCAACGGTCGGCAGCGCGTGGGTTCTAACGGAAAGCCTAAGCTCGTCTCCCCTGAGGGTTTTCCTAATGTCTCTGTGCCAGGGAATGCTAGGGGGTTTTGCAGGATATCCCAGTGACAGAGGCTGCCTCCCCAAGGCCAGGGAAGGTATTTCTCGGACTTCCCCGAACAGGGAACACCTGTGACTGAAGAGAGCTGCGTGGAGATGTCTCTCGAGCTCCCCCACGCACTGACAATGGTTCCGGAATCCTGAGCGTGGGGAGGTTCCACCAACGGTCGGCAGCGCGTGGGTTCTAACGGAAAGCCTAAGCTCGTCTCCCCTGAGGGTTTTCCTAATATCTCTCTGCCAGGGAATGTAAGGGGTGTTTGCAGGATATCCCAGTGACAGAGGCTGCCTCCCCAATGTCAGGGAAGGTATTTCTCGGACTTCCCCGAACAGGGAACACCTGTGACTGAAGAGAGCTGCGTGGAGTGGTCTCTCGAGTTCCCCCACACACTGACAATGGTTCCGAAATACTGAGCGTGGGGAGGTTCCACCAACGGTCGGCAGCGCGTGGGTTCTAACGGAATGCCTAAGCTCGTCTCCCCTGAGGGTTTTCCTAATGTCTCTGTGCCAGGGAATGCTTGGGCGGTTTGCAGGATATCCCAGTGATTGAGGCTGCCTCCACACGGTCAGGTAAGTTGTTTCTCGGACTTCCCCGAACATGGAACACCTGTGACTGAAGAGAGCTGCGTGGAATTGTCTCTGGAGTTCCCCAACGAGCTGACAATGGTTCCGGAATCCTGAGCGTGGGGACGTTCCACCAACGGTAGGCAGAGCGTGGGTTCTAACGGAAAGCCTAAGCTCGTCTCCCCTGAGGGTTTTCCTAATATCTCTGGGCCAGGGAAATTACGGGGTTTTGCAGGATATACCAGTGACAGAAGCTGCCTCCCCAAGGTCAGGGAAGGTATTTATCGGGCTTTCCCGATCAGGGAACACCTGTGACTGAAAAGAAATGCGTGGATTGGTCTCTCGAGCTCAGCCACGCACTGAAAATCGTTCCGGAATCCTGAGCGTGGGGAGGTTCCACCAACGGCCGGCAGCTCGTGGGTTCTAACGGAAAGCCTAAGCTCGCCTCCCTTGAGGGTTTTCCTAATATCTCTGTGCCAGGGAATCCTAGGGGGGTTTGAAGGATATCCCAGTGACAGAGGCTGCCTCCCCAAGGTCAGGGAAGTTATTTCTCGGACTTCCCCGAACAGGGAACACCTGTGACTGAAGAGAGCTGCGTGGAGTTGTCTCTCGAGCTCCCCCACACACTGACAATGTTTCCGGAATCCTGAGCGTGGGGAGGTTCCACCAACGGTCGGCAGCGCGTGGGTTTTAACGGAAAGCCTAAGCTCGTCTCCCCTGAGGGTTTTCCTAATGTATCTGTGCCAGGGTATTCTATGGGGGTTTGCAGGATATCCCAGTGACAGAGGCTGCATCCCCAAGGTCACGGAAGGTTTTTCTCGGACTTCCCCGAACAGGGAACACCTGTGACTGAAGAGAGCTGCATGGAGTTGTCTCTCGAGCTCCCCCACGCACTTACAATGGTTCCGGAATCCTGAGCGTGGGGAGGTTCCACCAACGGTCGGCAGCGCGTGGGTTCTAACGGAATGCCTAAGCTCGTCTCCCCTGAGGGTTTTCCTAATATCTCTGTGCCAGGGAATGCTAGGGGGGTCTGCAGGATATCCCAGTGACAGAGGCTGCCTCCACAAATTCACGTAAAGTATTTCTTGGACTTCCCCGAACAGGGAACACCTGTGACTGAAGAGAGCTACGTGGAGTTCTCTCTCGAGCTCCCCCACGCACTGAAAATGTTTCCGGAATCCTGTTCGTGGGGAGGTTCCACCAACGGTCGGCAGCGCGTGGGTTCTAACGGAAAGCCTAAGTTCGTCTCCTCTGAGGGTTTTCCTAATGTCTCTGTGCCAGGGAATGCTAGGGGGGTTTGCAGGATATCCCAGTGACAGAGGCTGCCTACCCAAGCTCAGGGAAGGTATTTCTCGGACTTCCCCGAACAGGGAACACCTGTGACTGAAGAGAGCTGCATGGAGATGTCTCTCGAGCTCCCCCACGCACTGACAATGGTTCTGGAATCCTGAGCGTGGGGAGGTTCCACCAACGGTCGGCAGCGCGTGGGTTCTAACGGAAAGCCTAAGCTCGATTCCCCTGAGGGTTTTCCTAATTTCTCTGTGCCAGGGAATGCTAGGGGGGTTTGCAGGATATCCCAGTGACAGAGGCTGCCTCCCCAAGGTCAGGAAAGTTATTTCTCGGACTTCCCCGAACAGGGAACACCTGTGACTGAAGAGAGCTGCATGGAGATATCTCTCGAGCTCCCCCACGCACTGACAATGGTTCCGGAATCCTGAGCGTGGGGAGGTTCCAGCAACGGTCGGCAGCGCGTGGGTTCTAACGGAAAGCGTAAGCTCGTCTCCCCTGAGGGTTTTCCTTATATCTCTGTGCCAGGGAATGCTAGGGGGGTTTGCAGGATATTCCAGTGTCAGAGGCTGCCTCCCCAAGGTCAGGGAAGCTATTTCTCGGACTTCCCCTAACAGGGAACACCTGTGACTGAAGACAGCTGCGTGGAGTTGTCTCTCGAGCTCCCCCACGCACTGACAATTGTTCCGGAATCCTGAGCGTGGGGAGGTTCCAGCAACGGTCGGCAGCGCGTGGGTTCTAACGGAAAGCCTAAGCTCGTCTTCCCTGAGGGTTTTCCTAATGTCTCTGTGGCAGGGAATGCTAGGGGGGTTTGCAGGATATCCCAGTGACAGAGGCTGACTCCCCAAGGTCAGGGAAGTTATTTCTCGGACTTCCCCGAACAGGGAACACCTGTGACTGAAGAGAGCTGCGTGGAGTTGTCTCTCGAGATCCCCCACGCACTGAGAATGGTTCCGGAATTCTGAGCGTGGGGAGGTTCCACCAACTGTCGTCAGCGCGTGGGTTCTAACGGAAAGCCTAAGCTCATCTCCCCTGAGGGTTTTCCTAATATCTCTGTGCCAGGGAATGCTAGGTGGGTTTGCAGGTTATCCCAGTGACAGAGGCTGCCTCCCCAAGGTCAGGGAAGTTATTTCTCGGACTTCCCCGGACAGGGAACACCTGTGACTGAAGTGAACTGCATGGAGATGTCTCTCGAGCTCCCCCACGCACTGACAATGGTTCCGGAATCCTGAGCGTGGGGAGGTTCCACCAACGGTCGGCAGCGCGTGGGTTCTAACGGAAAGCCTAAGCTCGTCTCCCCTGAGGGTTTTCCTAATGTCTCTGTGCCAGGGAATGCTAGGGGGTTTTGCAGGATATCCCAGTGACAGAGGCTGCCTCCCCAAGGCCAGGGAAGGTATTTCTCGGACTTCCCCGAACAGGGAACACCTGTGACTGAAGAGAGCTGCGTGGAGATGTCTCTCGAGCTCCCCCACGCACTGACAATGGTTCCGGAATCCTGAGCGTGGGGAGGTTCCACCAACGGTCGGCAGCGCGTGGGTTCTAACGGAAAGCCTAAGCTCGTCTCCCCTGAGGGTTTTCCTAATATCTCTCTGCCAGGGAATGTAAGGGGTGTTTGCAGGATATCCCAGTGACAGAGGCTGCCTCCCCAATGTCAGGGAAGGTATTTCTCGGACTTCCCCGAACAGGGAACACCTGTGACTGAAGAGAGCTGCGTGGAGTGGTCTCTCGAGTTCCCCCACACACTGACAATGGTTCCGAAATACTGAGCGTGGGGAGGTTCCACCAACGGTCGGCAGCGCGTGGGTTCTAACGGAATGCCTAAGCTCGTCTCCCCTGAGGGTTTTCCTAATGTCTCTGTGCCAGGGAATGCTTGGGCGGTTTGCAGGATATCCCAGTGATTGAGGCTGCCTCCACACGGTCAGGTAAGTTGTTTCTCGGACTTCCCCGAACATGGAACACCTGTGACTGAAGAGAGCTGCGTGGAATTGTCTCTGGAGTTCCCCAACGAGCTGACAATGGTTCCGGAATCCTGAGCGTGGGGACGTTCCACCAACGGTAGGCAGAGCGTGGGTTCTAACGGAAAGCCTAAGCTCGTCTCCCCTGAGGGTTTTCCTAATATCTCTGGGCCAGGGAAATTACGGGGTTTTGCAGGATATACCAGTGACAGAAGCTGCCTCCCCAAGGTCAGGGAAGGTATTTATCGGGCTTTCCCGATCAGGGAACACCTGTGACTGAAAAGAAATGCGTGGATTGGTCTCTCGAGCTCAGCCACGCACTGAAAATCGTTCCGGAATCCTGAGCGTGGGGAGGTTCCACCAACGGCCGGCAGCTCGTGGGTTCTAACGGAAAGCCTAAGCTCGCCTCCCTTGAGGGTTTTCCTAATATCTCTGTGCCAGGGAATCCTAGGGGGGTTTGAAGGATATCCCAGTGACAGAGGCTGCCTCCCCAAGGTCAGGGAAGTTATTTCTCGGACTTCCCCGAACAGGGAACACCTGTGACTGAAGAGAGCTGCGTGGAGTTGTCTCTCGAGCTCCCCCACACACTGACAATGTTTCCGGAATCCTGAGCGTGGGGAGGTTCCACCAACGGTCGGCAGCGCGTGGGTTTTAACGGAAAGCCTAAGCTCGTCTCCCCTGAGGGTTTTCCTAATGTATCTGTGCCAGGGAATTCTATGGGGGTTTGCAGGATATCCCAGTGACAGAGGCTGCATCCCCAAGGTCACGGAAGGTTTTTCTCGGACTTCCCCGAACAGGGAACACCTGTGACTGAAGAGAGCTGCATGGAGTTGTCTCTCGAGCTCCCCCACGCACTTACAATGGTTCCGGAATCCTGAGCGTGGGGAGGTTCCACCAACGGTCGGCAGCGCGTGGGTTCTAACGGAATGCCTAAGCTCGTCTCCCCTGAGGGTTTTCCTAATATCTCTGTGCCAGGGAATGCTAGGGGGGTCTGCAGGATATCCCAGTGACAGAGGCTGCCTCCACAAATTCAGGTAAAGTATTTCTTGGACTTCGCCGAACAGGGAACACCTGTGACTGAAGAGAGCTGCATGGAGTTGTCTCTCGAGCTCCCCCACGCACTGACAATGGTTCCGGAATCCTGAGCGTGGGGAGGTTCCACCAACGGTCGGCAGCGCGTGGGTTCTAACGGAAAACCTAAGCTCGTCTCCCCTGAGGGTTATCCTAATGTCTCTGAGCCATGGAATGCTAGGGGGTTTGCAGGATATCCCAGTGACAGAGGCTGCCTCCCCAAGGTCAGGGAAGGTATTTCTCGGACTTCCCCGAACAGGGAACACCTGTGACTGAAGAGAGCTGCGTGGAGTTGTCTCTCGAGCTCCCCCACGCACTGACAATGGTTCCGGAATCCTGAGCGTGCGGAGGTTCCACCAACCGTTGGCAGAGCATGGGTTCTAACGGAAATCCTAAGCTCGTCTCCCCTGAGGGTTTTCCTAATGTCTCTGTGCCAGGGAATGCTAGGGGTGTTTGCAGGATATCCCAGTGTCAGAGGCTGCCTCCCCAAGGTCAGGGAAGGTATTTCTCGGACTTCCAAGAACAGGGAACACCTGTGAGTGAAGAGAGCTGCGTGGAGTTGTCTCTCGAGCTCCCCCACGCACTGACAATGGTTCCGGAATCCTGAGCGTGGGGAGGTTCCATCAACGGTCGGCAGCGCGTGGGTTCTAACGGAAAGCCTAAGCTCGTCTCCCCTGAGGGTTTTCCTAATATCTCTGTGCCAGGGAATACTAGGGGTGTTTGCAGGATATGCCAGTGACAGATGCTGCCTCCCCAAAATAAGGGAACTTATTTCTCGGACTTCCCCGAACAGGGAACACCTGTGAATGAAGAGAGCTGCGTGGAGTTGTCTCTCGAGCTCCCCCACGCACTGACAATTGTTCCGGGATCCTGAGCGTGGGGAGGTTCCACCAACGGTCGGCAGCGCGTGGGTTCTTACGGAAAGCCTAAGCTCGTCTCCCCTGAGGGTTTTCCTAATATCTCTGTGCCAGGGAATGCTAGGGCCGTTTGCAGGATATCCCAGTGACAGAGGCTGCCTCCCCAAGTTCAGGGAAGTTATTTCTCGGACTTCACCAAACAGGGAACAACTGTGACTGAAGGGAGCTGCGTGGAGTTGTCTCTCAAGCTCCCCCACGCACTGACAATGGTTCCGGAATCCTGAGCTTGGGGAGGTTCCACCAACGGTCGGTAGCGCGTGGGTTCTAACGGAAAGCCTAAGCTCGATTCCCCTGAGGGTTTTCCTAATTTCTCTGTGCCAGGGAATGCTAGGGGGGTTTGCAGGATATCCCAGTGACAGAGGCTGCCTCCCCAAAGTCAGGGAAGTTATTTTTCGGACTTCGCCGAACAGGAACACCTGTGACTGAAGAGAGCTGCGTGGAGTTGTCTCTCGAGCTCCCCCACGCACTGACAATTGTTCCGGAATCCTGAGCGTGGGGAGGTTCCAGCAACGGTCGGCAGCGCGAGGGTTGTAACGGAAAGCCTAAGGTCGTCTCCCCTGATGATTTTCCTAATGTCTCTTTGGCAGGGAATGCTAGGGGGGTTTGCAGGATATCCCAGTGACAGAGACTGCCTCCCCAAGGTCAGGGAAGGTATTTCTCGGACTTCCGCCAACAGGGAACACCTGTGACTGAAGAGAGCTGCGTGGAGTTGTCTCTCGAGCTCCCCCACGCACTGACAATGATTCCGGAATCGTGAGCATGGGGAGGTTCCACCAACGGTCGGGAGCGCGTGGGTTCTAACGGAAAGCCTAAGCTCGTCTCCCCTGAGGATTTTCCTACTGACTCTGTGCCAGGGAATGCTAGTGGGGGTGCAGGATATCCCAGTGCAGAGGCTGCCTCCCCAAGGTCAGGGAAGGTATTTCTCGGACTTCCCCGAACAGGGAACACCTGTGAGTGAAGAGAGCTGCGTGGAGTTGTCTCTCGAGCTCCCCCACGCACTGACAATGGTTCCGGAATACTGAGGGTGGGGAGGTTCCACCAACGGTCGGCAGCGCGTGGGTTCTAACGGAATGGCTAAGCTCGTCTCCCCTGAGGGTTTTCCTAATGTCTCTGTGCCAGGGAATGCTAGGGGTGTTTGCAGGATATCCCAGTGAGAGAGGCTGCCTCCCTAAAGTCAGGGAAGTTATTTCTCGGACTTCCCCGAACAGGGAACACCTGTGACTGAAGAGAGCTGCGTGGAATTGTCTCTCGACCTCCCCCACGCACTGACAATGGTTCCGGAATCCTGAGCGTGGGGAGGATCCACCAACGGTCGGCAGCGCGTGGGTTCTAACGGAAAGCCTAAGATCGTCTCCCCTGAGGGTTTTCCTAATGTCTCTGTGCCAGGGAAAGCTAGGGGGGTTTGCAGGATATCCCAGTGACAGAGGTTGCCTCCCCAAGGTCAGGGAAGTTATTTCTCGGACTTCCCCAAACAGGGAACACCTGTGACTGAAGAGAGCTGCGTGGAGTTGTCTCTCGAGCTCCCCCACGCACTGACAATGGTTTCGGAATCCTGAGCGTGGGGAGGTTCAACCAACGGTCGGAAGCGCGTGGGTACTTACGGAAAGCCTAAGCTCGTCTCCCTGAGGGTTTTCCTAATATCTCTGTGCCAGGGAATGCTACGGCGGTTTGCAGGATATCCCAGTGACAGAGGCTGAATTCCCAAGGTCAGGGAAGGTATTTCTCGGACTTCCCCAAACAGGGAACACCTGTGACTGAAGAGAGCTGTGTGGATTTGTCTCTCGAACTCCCGCACGCACTGACAATGGTTCTGGAATCCTGAGCGTGGGGAGGTTCCACCAACGGTCGGCAGCACGTGGGTTCTAAAGGAAAGCCTAAGATCGTCTCCCCTGAGGGTTTTCCTAATGTCTCTGTGCCAGGGAATGCTAGGGGGGTTTGCAGGATATCCCAGTGACAAAGGCTGCCTCCCCAAGGTCAGGGAAGTTATTTCTCGGACTTCCCCGAACAGAGAACACCTGTGACTGTAGAGAGCTGCATGGAGTTGTCTCTCGAGCTCCCCCACGCACTGACAATTGTTCCGGAATCCTGAGCGTGGAGAGGTTCCACCAACGGTCGGCAGCGCGTGGGTTCTAACGGAAAACCTAAGCTCGTCTCCCCTGAGGGTTTTCCTAATGTCTCTGTGCCAGGGAATGCTAGGGGGGTTTGCAGGATATCCCAGTGACAGAGGCTGCCTCCCCGATGTCAGGGAAGATACTTCTCGGACTTCCCCGAACAGGGAACACCTGTGACTGAAGAGAGCTGCGTGGAGTTGTCTCACGAGTTCCCCCACGCACTGACAATGGTTCCGGAATCCTGAGCGTGGGGAGGTTCCACCAAAGGACGGCAGCACGTGGGTTCTAATGGAAAGCCTAAGCTCGTCTCCCCTGAGTGTTTTCCTAATGTCTCTGTGCCAGGGAATGCTAGGGGGGTTTGCAGGATATCCCAGTGACAGAGGCTGCCTACCCAAAGTCAGGGAAGGTATTTCTCGGACTTCCCCGAACAGGGAACACCTGTGACTGAAGAGAGTTGCGTGGAGTTGTCTCTCGAGCTCCCCCACGCACTGACACTGGTTCCGGAATCCTGAGCGTGGGGAGGTTCCACCAACTGTCGGCAGCGCGTGGGTTCTAACGGAATGCCTAAGCTCGTCTCCCCTGAGGTTTTTCCTAATGTCTCTGTGCCAGGGAATGCTAGGGGGGTTTGCATGATATCCCAGTGACCGAGGCTTCCTCCCCAAGGTCAGGGAAGTTATTTCTCGGACTTCCCCGAACAGGGAACACCTGTGACTGAAGAGAGTTGCGTGGAGTTGTCTCTCGAGATCCCCCACGCACTGACAATTTTTCCGGAATCCTGAGCTTGGGGAGGTTCCACCAACGGTCGGCAGCGCGTGCGTTCTAACGGAAAGCCTAAGCTCGTCTCCCCTGAGGGTTTTCCTAATGTCTCTGTGCCAGGGAATTCATGGGGGGCTTGCAGGATATCCCAGTGACAGTGGCTGCCTCTCCAAGGTCAGGGAATGTATATTCTCGGACTTCCCCGAACAGGGAA
The DNA here is from genome assembly GCF_048564905.1 of Vicugna pacos. NCBI lineage: Eukaryota > Metazoa > Chordata > Mammalia > Artiodactyla > Camelidae > Vicugna > Vicugna pacos. The sequence goes on from NC_133021.1 coordinate 152,522, forward strand.
CATCTGTGACTGAAGAGAGCTGCGTGGAGTTGTCTCTCGAGCTCCCCCACGCACTGACAATGGTTCCGGAATCCTGAGCGTGGGGAGGTTCCACCAACGGTCGGTAGCGCGTGGGTTCTAACGGAAAGCCTAAGCTCGTTTCCCCTGAGGGTTTTAATAATGTCTCTGGGCCAGGGAATGCTAGGGGATTTGCAGGATATCCCAGTGACAGAGGCTGCCTCCCCCAGGGAAGGGAAGGTATTTCTCGGACTTCCCCGAAAAGGGAACACCTGTGACTGAAGAGAGCTGCGTGGAGTTGTCTCTCGAGCTCCCCCACGCACTGACAATTGTTCCGGAATCCTGAGCGTGGGGAGGTTCCACCAACGGTCGGCAGCGTGTGGGTTCTAACGGAAAGCCAAAGCTTGTCTCCCCTGAGGGTTTTCCTAATGTCTCTGTGCCAGGGAATGCTAGGGGGTTTGCAGGATATCCCAGTGACAGAGTCTGCCTCCACAAGGTCAGGGAAGGTATTTCTCGGACTTCCCTGAACAGGGAACACCTGTGAGTGAAGAGATCTGCGTGGAGTTGTCTCTCGAGATCCCCCACGCACTGACAATGGTTCCGGAATCCTGAGCGTGAGGAGGTTCCACCAACGGTCGGCAGCGCGTGGGTTCTAACGAAAAGCCTAAGCTCGTCTCCCCTGAGGGTTTTCCTAATGTCTCTGTGCCAGGGAATTCTAGGGGGGTTTTCAGGATATCACAGTGACAGAGGCTACCTCCCAAAGGTCAGGCACGGTACTTCTCGGTCTTCCCCGAACAGGGAACACCTGTGATTGAAGAGAGCTGCGTGGAGTTGTCTATCGAGCTCCCCACGCACTGACACTGGTTCCAGAATCCTGGGCGTGGGGAGGTTCCACCAACGGTCGGCAGCGCGTGGGTTCTAACGGAAAGCCTAAGCTCGTCTCCCCTGAGGGTTTTCCTAATGTCTCTGTGCCAGGGAATGCTAGGCGGGTTTGCAGGATATCCCAGTGACAGAGGCTGCCTCCCCAAGGTCAGGGAAGGTATTTCTCGGACTTCCCCGAACAGGGAACACCTGTGACTGAAGAGAGCTGCGTGGAGTTCTCTTTCGTGCACCCCCACGCACTGACAATGGTTCCGGAATCCTGAGCGTGGGGAGGTTCCACCAACGGTCGGCATCGCGTGGGTTCTAACGGAAAGCCTAAACTCGTCTCCCCTGAGGGTTTTCCTAATATCTCTGAGCCAGAGAATGCTAGGGGTGTTTGAATGATATCCCAGTGACAGTGGCTGCCTCCCCAAGATCAGGGAAGTTATTCCTCGGAGTTCCCCTAACAGGGAACACCTGTGACTGAAGAGAGCTGCGTGGAGTTGTCTCTCGAGCTCCCCCACGCACTGACAATGGTTCCGGAATCCTGAGCGTGGGTAGGTTCCACCAACGGTCGTCAGCGCGTGGGTTCTAACGGAAAGCCTAAGCTCGTCTCCTCTGAGGGTTTTCCTAATGTCTCTGTGCCAGGGAATGCTAGGGGGGTTTGCAGGATATCCCATTGACAGAGGCTACCTCCCCAAAGTCAGGGAAGATATTTCTCGGACTTCCCCGAACACGGAACACCTGTGAATGAAGAGAGATGTGTGGAGTTGTCTCTCGAGCTCCCCCACGCACTGACAATTGTTCCGGAATCCTGAGCGTGGGGAGGTTTCACCAACGGTCGGAAGCGCGTGGGTTCTAACGGAAAGCCTAAGCTCGTCTCCCCTGAGGGTTTTCCTAATGTCTCTGTGCCAGGGAATGCTAGGGGGGTTTGCAGGATATCCCAGTGACAGAGGCTGCCTCCCCAAGGTCAGGGAAGGTATTTCTCAGACTTCCCCGAACATGGAACACCTGTGATTATAGAGAGCTGCGTGGAGTTGTCTCTCGACTTCCCCCACGCACTGACAATGATTCCGGAATCCTGAGCGTGTGGAGGTTCCACCAACGGTCGGCAGCGCGTGGGTTATAACGGAAAGCCTAAGCTCGTCTCCCCTGAGGGTTTTCCTAATGTCTCTGTGCCAGGGAATTCATGGGGGGCTTGCAGGATATCCCAGTGACAGTGGCTGCCTCTCCAAGGTCAGGGAATATATATTCTCGGACTTCCCCGAACAGGGAACACCTGTGACTGAAGAGAGCTGCGTGGAGTTGTCTCTCGAGCTCCCCCACGCACTGACAATGGTTCCGGAATCCTGAGCGTGGGGAGGTTCCACCAACGGTCGGTAGCGCGTGGGTTCTAACGGAAAGCCTAAGCTCGTTTCCCCTGAGGGTTTTAATAATGTCTCTGTGCCAGGGAATGCTAGGGGATTTGCAGGATATCCCAGTGACAGAGGCTGCCTCCCCAAGGGAAGGGAAGGTATTTCTCGGACTTCCCCGAAAAGGGAACACCTGTGACTGAAGAGAGCTGCGTGGAGTTGTCTCTCGAGCTCCCGCACGCACTGACATTTGTTCCGGAATCCTGAGATTGGGGAGGTTCCACCAACGGTCGGCAGCGCGTGGGTTCTAACGGAAAGCCTAAGCTCGTCTCCCCTGAGGGTTTTCCTAATTTCTCTGTGCCAGGGAATGCTAGGGGTTTTGCAGGATATCCCAGTAACAGAGGCTGCATCCCCAAGGTCAGGGAAGTTATTTCTCGGACTTCCCCGAACAGGGAACACCTGTGACTGAAGAGAGCTACGTGGAGTTGTCTCTTGAGCTCCCCCACGCACTGACAATGGTTACGGAATCCTGAGCGTGGGGAGGTTCCACCAACGGTCGGCAGCGCGTGGGTTCTAACGGAAAGCCGAAGCTCGTCTCCCCTGAGTGTTTTTCTAATGTCTCTGTGCCAGGGAATGCTAGGGGGTTTGCAGGATATCCCAGTGACAGAAGCTGCCTCCCCAAGGTCAGGGAAGTTCTTTCTTGGACTTCCGCAAACAGGGAACACCTGTGACTGAAGAGAGCTTCGTGGAGTTGTCTCTCGAGCTCCCCCACGCACTGACAATGGTTCCGGAATCCTGAGCGTGGGGAGGTTCCACCAACGGTCGGCAGCGCGTGGGTTCTAACTGATAGCCTAAGCTCGTCTCCCCTGAGGATTTTCCTAATGTCTCTGTGCCAGGGAATGCTAGGGGTGTTTGCAGGGTATCCCAGTGACAGAGGCTGCCTCCCCAAGGTCAGGGAAGGTGTTTCTCTGACTTCCCTGAAAAGGGAACACCTGTTACTTAAGAGAGCTGCGTGGAGTTGTCTCTCGAGCTCCCACACGCACTGACAATGTTTCCGGAATCCTGAGCGTGGGGAGGTTCCACCAACGGTCGGCAGCGCGTGGGTTCTAACGAAAAGCCTAAGCTCAACTCCCCTGAGAGTTTTCCTAATGTCTCTGTGCCAGGGAATGCTTGGGGGGTTTGCAGGATATCCCAGTGACAGAGGCTGCCTCCCCAAGGTCAGGGAAGGTATTTCTCGGACTTCCACGAACAGGGAACACCTGTGACTGAAGAGAGCTGCGTGGAGTTGTCTCTCGACCTCCCCCACGCACTGACAATGGTTCCGGAATCCTGAGCGTGGGGAGGTTCCACCAACGGTCGGCAGCGCGTGGGTTCAAACGGAAAGCCTAAGCTCGTCTCCCCTGAGGGTTTTCCTAATGTCTCTGTGCCAGGGCATGCTAGGGGGGTTTGCAGGATATCCCAGTGACAGAGGTTGCCTCCCCAAGGTCAGGGAAGTTATTTCTCGGACTTCCCCAAACAGGGAACACCTGTGACTGAAGAGAGCTGCGTGGAGTTGTCTCTCGAGCTCCCCAGGCACTGACAATGGTTCCGGAATCCTGAGCGTGGGGAGGTTCAACCAACGGTCGGAAGCGCGTGGGTACTTACGGAAAGCCTAAGCTCGTCTCCCTGAGGGTTTTCCTAATATCTCTGTGCCAGGGAATGCTACGGCGGTTTGCAGGATATCCCAGTGACAGAGGCTGAATTCCCAAGGTCAGGGAAGGTATTTCTCGGACTTCCCCGAACAGGGAACACCTGTGACTGAAGAGAGCTGCGTGGAGTTGTCTCTCGAGCTCCTCCACGCACTGACAATGGTTCCGGAATCCTGAGTATGGGGAGGTTCCACCATCTATCGGCAGCGTGTTGGTTCTAACGGAAAGCCTAAGTTCGTCTCCCCTGAGGGTTTTCCTAATGTCTCTGAGCCAGGGAATGCTAGGGGTGTTTGAAGGATATCCCAGTGACAGTGGCTGAGTCCCCAAGATCAGGGAAGTTATTTCTCGGAGTTCCCCTAACAGGGAACACCTGTGACTGAAGAGAGCTGCGTGGAGTTCTCTCTCGAACTCCCGCACGCACTGACAATGGTTCTGGAATCCTGAGCGTGGGGAGGTTCCACCAACGGTCGGCAGCGCGTGGGTTCTAAAGGAAAGCCTAAGATCGTCTCCCCTGAGGGTTTTCCTAATGTCTCTGTGCCAGGGAATGCTAGGGGGGTTTGCAGTATATCCCAGTGACAAAGGCTGCCTCCCCAAGGTCAGGGAAGTTATTTCTCGGACTTCCCCGAACAGAGAACACCTGTTACTGTAGAGAGCTGCATGGAGTTGTCTCTCGAGCTCCCCCACGCACTGACAATGGTTCCGGAATCCTGAGCGTGGGGAGGTTCCACCAACGGTCGGCAGCGCGTGGGTTCTAACGGAAAACCTATGCTCGTCTCCCCTGAGGGTTTTCCTAATGTCTCTGTGCCAGGGAATGCTAGGGGGGTTTGCAGGATATCCCAGTGACAGAGGCTGCCTCCCCGAGGTCAGGGAAGATACTTCTCGGACTTCCCCGAACAGGGAACACCTGTGACTGAAGAGAGCTGCGTGGAGATGTCTCACGAGTTCCCCCACGCACTGACAATGTTTCCGGAATCCTGAGCGTGGGGAGGTTCCACCAAAGGACGGCAGCACGTGGGTTCTAATGGAAAGCCTAAGCTCGTCTCCCCTGAGTGTTTTCCTAATGTCTCTGTGCCAGGGAATGCTAGGGGGGTTTGCAGGATATCCCAGTGACAGAGGCTGCCTACCCAAAGTCAGGGAAGGTATTTCTCGGACTTCCCCGAACAGGGAACACCTGTGACTGAAGAGAGTTGCGTGGAGTTGTCTCTCGAGCTCCCCCACGCACTGACACTGGTTCCGGAATCCTGAGCGTGGGGAGGTTCCACCAACTGTCGTCAGCGCGTGGGTTCTAACGGAATGCTTAAGCTCGTCTCCCCTGAGGATTTTCCTAATGTCTCTGTGCCAGGGAATGCTAGGGGGGTTTGCATGATATCCCAGTGACAGAGGCTTCCTCCCCAAGGTCAGGGAAGTTATTTCTCGGACTTCCCCGAACAGGGAACACCTGTGACTGAAGAGAGTTGCGTGGAGTTGTCTCTCGAGATCCCCCACGCACTGACAATTTTTCCGGAATCCTGAGCTTGGGGAGGTTCCACCAACGGTCGGCAGCGCGTGGGTTCTAACGGAAAGCCTAAGCTCGTCTCCCCTGAGGGTATTCCTAATGTCTCTGTGCCAGGGAATTCATGGGGGGCTTGCAGGATATCCCAGTGACAGTGGCTGCCTCTCCAAGGTCAGGGAATGTATATTCTCGGACTTCCCCGAACAGGGAACACCTGTGACTGAAGAGAGCTGCGTGGAGTTGTCTCTCGAGCTCCCCCACGCACTGACAATGGTTCCGGAATCCTGAGCGTGGGGAGGTTCCACCAACGGTCGGTAGCGCGTGGGTTCTAACGGAAAGCCTAAGCTCGTTTCCCCTGAGGGTTTTAATAATGTCTCTGTGCCAGGGAATGCTTGGGGATTTGCAGGATATCCCAGTGACAGAGGCTGCCTCCCCAAGGGAAGGGAAGATATTTCTCGGAGTTCCCCGAAAAGGGAACACCTGTGACTGAAGAGAGCTGCGTGGAGTTCTCTCTCGAGCTCCCGCACGCACTGACATTTGTTCCGGAATCCTGAGATTGGGGAGGTTCCACCAAAGGTCGGCAGCGCGTTGGTTCTAACGGAAAGCCGAAGCTCGTCTCCCCTGAGTGTTTTTCTAATGTCTCTGTGCCAGGGAATGCTAGGGGGTTTGCAGGATATCCCAGTGACAGAAGCTGCCTCCCCAAGGTCAGGGAAGTTCATTCTTGGACTTCCGCAAACAGGGAACACCTGTGACTGAAGAGAGCTGCGTGGAGTTGTCTCTCGAGCTCCCCCACGCACTGACAATGGTTCCGGAATCCTGAGCGTGGGGAGGTTCCACCAACGGTCGGCAGCGCGTGGGTTCTAACTGAAAGCCTAAGCTCGTCTCCCCTGAGGATTTTCCTAATGTCTCTGTGCCAGGGAATGCTAGGGGTGTTTGCAGGGTATCCCAGTGACAGAGGCTGCCTCCCCAAGGTCAGGGAAGGTGTTTCTTGGTCTTCCCTGAAAAGGGAACACCTGTTACTTAAGAGAGCTGCGTGGAGTTGTCTCTCGAGCTCCCACACGCACTGACAATGTTTCCGGAATCCTGAGCGTGGGGAGGTTCCACCAACGGTCGGCAGCGCGTGGGTTCTAACGAAAAGCCTAAGCTCATCTCCCCTGAGGGTTTTCCTAATGTCTCTGTGCCAGGGAATGCTTGGGGGGTTTGCAGGATATCCCAGTGACAGAGGCTGCCTCCCCAAGGTCAGGGAAGGTATTTCTCGGACTTCCACGAACAGGGAACACCTGTGATTGAAGAGAGCTGCGTGGAGTTGTCTCTCGAGCTCCCCCACGCACTGACAATGCTTCCGGAATCCTGAGCGTGGGGAGGTTCCACCAACGGTCGGCAGCGTGTGGGTTCTAACGGAAAGCCAAAGCTTGTCTCCACTGAGGGTTTTCCTAATGTCTCTGTGCCAGGGAATGCTAGGGGGTTTGCAGGATATCCCAGTGACAGAGACTGCCTCCACAAGGTCAGGGAAGGTATTTCTCGGACTTCCCTGAACAGGGAACACCTGTGAGTGAAGAGAGCTGCGTGGAGTTGTCTCTCGAGCTTCCCCACGCACTGACAATTTTTCGGAAATCCTGAGCGTGGGGAGGTCCACAAACGGTAGGCTGCGCGTGGGTTCTAACGGAAAGAATAAGCTCGACTCCCCTGAGGGTTTTCCTAATATCTCTGTGCCAGGGAATGCTAGGTGGGTTTGCAGGATATCCCAGTGACAGAGGCTGCCTCCCTAAGGTCAGGGAAGGTATTTCTCGGACTTCCCCGAACAGGGAACACCTGTGACTGAAGAGAGCTGCGTGGAGTTGTCTCTCGAGCTCCCCCACGCACTGACAATAGTTCCGCAATCCTGTGCGTGGGGAGATTCCACCAACGGTCGGCAGCGCGTGGGTTCTATCTTAAAACCTAAGCTCGTCTCCCCTGAGGGTTTTCCTAATATCTCTGTGCCAGGGAATGCTAGGGGGGTTTGCAGGATATCCCAGGGACAGAGGCTGACCCCCAAGGTCAGGGAAGGTATTTCTCGGACTTCCCCGAACAGGGAACACCTGTGACTGAAGAGAGCTGCGTGGAGTTGTCTCTCGAGCTCCTCCACGCACTGACAATGGTTCCGGAATACTGAGTATGGGGAGGTTCCACCATCTATCGGCAGCGTGTTGGTTCTAACGGAAAGCCTAAGTTCGTCTCCCCTGAGGGTTTTCCTAATGTCTCTGAGCCAGGGAATGCTAGAGGTGTTTGAAGGATATCCCAGTGACAGTGGCTGCCTCCCCAAGATCAGGGAAGTTATTTCTCGGAGTTCCCCTAACAGGGAACACCTGTGACTGAAGAGAGCTGCGTGGAGTTGTCTCTCGAACTCCCGCACGCACTGACAATGGTTCTGGAATCCTGAGCGTGGGGAGGTTCCACCAACGGTCGGCAGCGCGTGGGTTCTAAAGGAAAGCCTCAGATCGTCTCCCCTGAGGGTTTTCCTAATGTCTCTGTGCCAGGGAATGCTAGGGGGGTTTGCAGTATATCCCAGTGACAAAGGCTGCCTCCCCAAGGTCAGGGATGTTATTTCTCGGACTACCCCGAACAGAGAACACCTGTGACTGTAGAGAGCTGCATGGAGTTGTCTCTCGAGCTCCCCCATGCACTGACAATGGTTCCGGAATCCTGAGCGTGGGGAGGTTCCACCAACGGTCGGCAGCGCGTGGGTTCTAACGGAAAACCTAAGCTCGTCTCCCCTGAGGGTTTTCCTAATGTCTCTGTGCCAGGGAATGCTAGTGGGGTTTGCAGGATATCCCAGTGACAGAGGCTGCCTCCCCGAGGTCAGGGAAGATACTTCTCGGACTTCCCCGAACAGGGAACACCTGTGACTGAAGAGAGCTGCGTGGAGTTGTCTCTCGAGCTCCCCCACGCACTGACAATGGTTCCAGAATCCTGAGCGTGGGGAGGTTCCACCAACGGTCGGCAGCGCGTGGGTTCTAACGGAAAGCCTAAGCTCGTCTCCCCTGAGGATTTTCCTAATGTCTCTGTGCCAGGGAATGCTAGGGGGGTTTGCATGCTATCCCAGTGACAGAGGCTTCCTCCCCAAGGTCAGGGAAGTTATTTCTCGGACTTCCCCGAACAGGGAACACCTGTGACTGAAGAGAGCTGCGTGGAGTTCTCTCTCGAGCTCCCGCACGCACTGACATTTGTTCCGGAATCCTGAGATTGGGGAGGTTCCACCAACGGTCGGCAGCGCGTGGGTTCTAACGGAAAGCCTAAGCTCGTCTCCCCTGAGGGTTTTCCTAATTTCTCTGTGCCAGGGAATGCTAGGGGTTTTGCAGGATATCCCAGTGACAGAGGCTGCCTCCCCAAGGTCAGGGAAGGTATTTCTCGGACTTCCCCGAACAGGGAACACCTGTGACTGAAGAGAGCTACGTGGAGTTGTCTCTCGAGCTCCCCCACGCACTGACAATGGTTACGGTATCCTGAGCGTCGGAAGGTTCCACCAACGGTCGGCAGCGCGTGGGTTCTAACGGAAAGCCGAAGCTCGTCTCCCCTGAGTGTTTTTCTAATTTCTCTGTGCCAGGGAATGCTAGGGGGTTTGCAGGATATCCCAGTGACAGAAGCTGCCTCCCCAAGGTCAGGGAAGTTCTTTCTTGGACTTCCGCAAACAGGGAACACCTGTGACTGAAGAGAGCTGCGTGGAGTTGTCTCTCGAGCTCCCCCACGCACTGACAATGGTTCCGGAATCCTGAGCGTGGGGAGGTTCCAAGAACGGTCGGCAGCGCGTGGGTTCTAACGGAAAGCCTAAGCTCGACTCCCCTGAGGGTTTTCCTAATGTCTCTGTGCCAGGGAATGCTAGGGGGTTTGCAGGATATCCCAGTGACAGAGGCTGCCTCCACAAGGTCAGGGAAGGTATTTCTCGGACTTACCTGAACAGGGAACACCTGTGAGTGAAGAGATCTGCGTGGAGTTGTCTCTCGAGCTCCCCCACGCACTGACAATGGTTCCGGAATCCTGAGCGTGGGGAGGTTCCACCAACGGTCGGCAGCGCGTGGGTTCTAACGAAAAGCCTAAGCTCGTCTCCCCAACGGTTTTCCTAATGTCTCTGTGCCAGGGAATTCTAGGGGGGTTTTCAGGATATCACAGTGACAGAGGCTACCTCCCCAAGGTCAGGGACGGTACTTCTCGGACTTCCCCGAAAAGGGAACACCTGTGATTGAAGAGAGCTGCGTGGATTTGTCTATCGAGCTCCCCACGCACTGACACTGGTTCCAGAATCCTGGGCGTGGGGAGGTTCCACCAACGGTCGGCAGCGCGTGGGTTCTAACGGAAAGCCTAAGCTCGTCTCCCCTGAGGGTTTTCCTAATGTCTCTGTGCCAGGGAATGCTAGGGGGTTTTGCAGGATATCCCAGTGACAGAGGCTGCCTCCTCAAGGTCGGGGAAGGTATTTCTCGGACTTCCCCGAACAGGGAACACCTGTGACTGAAGAGAGCTGCGTGGAGTTGTCTTTCGAGCACCCCCACGCACTGACAATGGTTCCGGAATCCTGAGCGTGGGGAGGTTCCACCAACGGTCGGCATCGCGTGGGTTCTAACGGAAAGCCTAAACTCGTCTCCCCTGAGGGTTTTCCTAATGTCTCTGAGCCAGGGAATGCTAGGGGTGTTTGAATGATATCCCAGTGACAGTGGCTGCCTCCCCAAGATCAGGGAAGTTATTTCTCGGAGTTCCCCTAACAGGGAACACCTGTTACTGAAGAGAGCTGCGTGGAGTTGTCTCTCGAGCTCCCCCACGCACTGACAATGGTTCCGGAATCCTGAGCGTGGGTAGGTTCCACCAACGGTCGGCAGCGCGTGGGTTCTAACGGAAAGCCTAAGCTCGTCTCCTCTGAGGGTTTTCCTAATGTCTCTGTGCCAGGGAATGCTAGGGGGGTTTGCAGGATATCCCAGTGACAGAGGCTGCGTCCCCAAGGTCAGGGAAGATATTTCTCGGACTTCCCCGAACACGGAACACCTGTGAATGAAGAGAGCTGCGTGGAGTTGTCTCTCGAGCTCCCCCACGCACTGACAATGGTTCCGGAATCCTGAGCGTGGGGAGGTTTCACCAACGGTCGGCAGCGCGTGGGTTCTAACGGAAAGCCTAAGCTCGTCTCCCCTGAGGATTTTCCTAATGTCTCTGTGCCAGGGAATGCTAGGGGGGTTTGCAGGATATCCCAGTGACAGAGGCTGCCTCCCCAAGGTCAGGGAAGGTTTTTCTCAGACTTCCCCGAACATGGAACACCTGTGACTATAGAGAGCTGCGTGGAGTTGTCTCTCGACTTCCCCCACGCACTGACAATGATTCCGGAATCCTGAGCGTGGGGAGGTTCCACCAACGGTCGTCAGCTCGTGGGTTCTAACGGAAAGCCTAAGCTCGTCTCCCCTGAGGGTTTTCCTAATGTCTCTGTGCCAGGGAATTCATGGGGGGCTTGCAGGATATCCCAGTGACAGTGGCTGCCTCTCCAAGGTCAGGGAATGTATATTCTCGGACTTCCCCGAACAGGGAACACCTGTGACTGAAGAGAGCTGCGTGGAGTTGTCTCTCGAGCTCCCCCACGCACTGACAATGGTTCCGGAATCCTGAGCGTGGGGAGGTTCCACCAACGGTCGTTAGCGCGTGGGTTCTAACGGAAAGCCTAAGCTCGTTTCCCCTGAGGTTTTTAATAATGTCTCTGTGCCAGGGAATGCTAGGGGATTTGCAGGATATCCCAGTGACAGAGGCTGCCTCCCCAAGGGAAGGGAAGGTATTTCTCGGACTTCCCCGAAAAGGGAACACCTGTGACTGAAGAGAGCTGCATGGAGTTGTCTCTCGAGCTCCCGCACGCACTGACATTTGTTCCGGAATCCTGAGATTGGGGAGGTTCCACCAACGGTCGGCAGCGCGTGGGTTCTAACGGAAAGCCTAAGCTCGTCTCCCCTGAGGGTTTTCCTAATTTCTCTGTGCCAGGGAATGCTAGGGGTTTTGCAGGATATCCCAGTGACAGAGGCTGCCTCCCCAAGGTCAGGGAAGGTATTTCTCGGACTTCCCCGAACAGGGAACACCTGTGACTGAAGAGAGCTACGTGGAGTTGTCTCTCGAGCTCCCCCACGCACTGACAATGGTTACGGTATCCTGAGCGTCGGAAGGTTCCACCAACGGTCGGCAGCGCGTGGGTTCTAACGGAAAGCCGAAGCTCGTCTCCCCTGAGTGTTTTTCTAATGTCTCTGTGCCAGGGAATGCTAGGGGGTTTGCAGGATATCCCAGTGACAGAAGCTGCCTCCCCAAGGTCAGGGAAGTTCTTTCTTAGACTTCCGCAAACAGGGAACACCTGTGACTGAAGAGAGCTGCGTGGAGTTGTCTCTCGAGCTCCCCCACGCACTGACAATGGTTCCGGAATCCTGAGCGTGGGGAGGTTCCAAGAACGGTCGGCAGCGCGTGGGTTCTAACGGAAAGCCTAAGCTCGACTCCCCTGAGGGTTTTCCTAATGTCTCTGTGCCAGGGAATGCTAGGGGGTTTGCAGGATATCCCAGTGACAGAGGCTGCCTCCACAAGGTCAGGGAAGGTATTTCTCGGACTTACCTGAACAGGGAACACCTGTGAGTGAAGAGATCTGCGTGGAGTTGTCTCTCGAGCTCCCCCACGCACTGACAATGGTTCCGGAATCCTGAGCGTGGGGAGGTTCCACCAACGGTCGGCAGCGCGTGGGTTCTAACGAAAAGCCTAAGCTCGTCTCCCCAACGGTTTTCCTAATGTCTCTGTGCCAGGGAATTCTAGGGGGGTTTTCAGGATATCACAGTGACAGAGGCTACCTCCCCAAGGTCAGGGACGGTACTTCTCTAGACTTCCCCGAAAAGGGAACACCTGTGATTGAAGAGAGCTGCGTGGATTTGTCTATCGAGCTCCCCACGCACTGACACTGGTTCCAGAATCCTGGGCGTGGGGAGGTTCCACCAACGGTCGGCAGCGCGTGGGTTCTAACGGAAAGCCTAAGCTCGTCTCCCCTGAGGGTTTTCCTAATGTCTCTGTGCCAGGGAATGCTAGGGGGTTTTGCAGGATATCCCAGTGACAGAGGCTGCCTCCCCAAGGTCGGGGAAGGTATTTCTCGGACTTCCCCGAACAGGGAACACCTGTGACTGAAGAGAGCTGCGTGGAGTTGTCTTTCGAGCACCCCCACGCACTGACAATGGTTCCGGAATCCTGAGCGTGGGGAGGTTCCACCAACGGTCGGCATCGCGTGGGTTCTAACGGAAAGCCTAAACTCGTCTCCCCTGAGGGTTTTCCTAATGTCTCTGAGCCAGGGAATGCTAGGGGTGTTTGAATGATATCCCAGTGACAGTGGCTGCCTCCCCAAGATCAGGGAAGTTATTTCTCGGAGTTCCCCTAACAGGGAACACCTGTTACTGAAGAGAGCTGCGTGGAGTTGTCTCTCGAGCTCCCCCACGCACTGACAATGGTTCCGGAATCCTGAGCGTGGGTAGGTTCCACCAACGGTCGGCAGCGCGTGGGTTCTAACGGAAAGCCTAAGCTCGTCTCCTCTGAGGGTTTTCCTAATGTCTCTGTGCCAGGGAATGCTAGGGGGGTTTGCAGGATATCCCAGTGACAGAGGCTGCGTCCCCAAGGTCAGGGAAGATATTTCTCGGACTTCCCCGAACACGGAACACCTGTGAATGAAGAGAGCTGCGTGGAGTTGTCTCTCGAGCTCCCCCACGCACTGACAATGGTTCCGGAATCCTGAGCGTGGGGAGGTTTCACCAACGGTCGGCAGCGCGTGGGTTCTAACGGAAAGCCTAAGCTCGTCTCCCCTGAGGATTTTCCTAATGTCTCTGTGCCAGGGAATGCTAGGGGGGTTTGCAGGATATCCCAGTGACAGAGGCTGCCTCCCCAAGGTCAGGGAAGGTTTTTCTCAGACTTCCCCGAACATGGAACACCTGTGACTATAGAGAGCTGCGTGGAGTTGTCTCTCGACTTCCCCCACGCACTGACAATGATTCCGGAATCCTGAGCGTGGGGAGGTTCCACCAACGGTCGTCAGCTCGTGGGTTCTAACGGAAAGCCTAAGCTCGTCTCCCCTGAGGGTTTTCCTAATGTCTCTGTGCCAGGGAATTCATGGGGGGCTTGCAGGATATCCCAGTGACAGTGGCTGCCTCTCCAAGGTCAGGGAATGTATATTCTCGGACTTCCCCCAACAGGGAACACCTGTGACTGAAGAGAGCTGCGTGGAGTTGTCTCTCGAGCTCCCCCACGCACTGACAATGGTTCCGGAATCCTGAGCGTGGGGAGGTTCCACCAACGGTCGTTAGCGCGTGGGTTCTAACGGAAAGCCTAAGCTCGTTTCCCCTGAGGTTTTTAATAATGTCTCTGTGCCAGGGAATGCTAGGGGATTTGCAGGATATCCCAGTGACAGAGGCTGCCTCCCCAAGGGAAGGGAAGGTATTTCTCGGACTTCCCCGAAAAGGGAACACCTGTGACTGAAGAGAGCTGCATGGAGTTGTCTCTCGAGCTCCCGCACGCACTGACATTTGTTCCGGAATCCTGAGATTGGGGAGGTTCCACCAACGGTCGGCAGCGCGTGGGTTCTAACGGAAAGCCTAAGCTCGTCTCCCCTGAGGGTTTTCCTAATTTCTCTGTGCCAGGGAATGCTAGGGGTTTTGCAGGATATCCCAGTGACAGAGGCTGCCTCCCCAAGGTCAGGGAAGGTATTTCTCGGACTTCCCCGAACAGGGAACACCTGTGACTGAAGAGAGCTACGTGGAGTTGTCTCTCGAGCTCCCCCACGCACTGACAATGGTTACGGAATCCTGAGCGTGGGGAGGTTCCACCAACGGTCGGCAGCGCGTGGGTTCTATCGGAAAGCCGAAGCTCGTCTCCCCTGAGTTTTTTTCTAATGTCTCTGTGCCAGGGAATGCTAGGGGGTTTGCAGGATATCCCAGTGACAGAAGGTGCCTCCCCAAGGTCAGGGAAGTTCTTTCTTGGACTTCCGCAAACAGGGAACACCTGTGACTGAAGAGAGCTGCGTGGAGTTGTCTCTAGAGCTCCCCCACGCACTGACAATGGTTCCGGAATCCTGAGCGTGGGGAGGTTCCACCAACGGTCGGCAGCGCGTGGGTTCTAACTGAAAGCCTAAGCTCGTCTCCCCTGAGGATTTTCCTAATGTCTCTCTGCCAGGGAATGCTAGGGGGGTTTGCAGGGTATCCCAGTGACAGAGGCTGCCTCCCCAAGGTCAGGGAAGGTGTTTCTCTGACTTCCCTGAAAAGGGAACACCTGTTACTTAAGAGAGCTGCGTGGAGTTGTCTCTCGAGCTCCCACACGCACTGACAATGTTTCCGGAATCCTGAGCGTGGGGAGGTTCCACCAACGGTCGGGCAGCGCGTGGGTTCTAACGAAAAGCCTAAGCTCATCTCCCCTGATGGTTTTCCTAATTTCTCTGTGCCAGGGAATGCTTGGGGGGTTTGCAGGATATCCCAGTGACAGAGGCTGCCTCCCCAAGGTCAGGGAAGGTATTTCTCGGACTTCCACGAACAGGGAACACCTGTGATTGAAGAGAGCTGCGTGGAGTTGTCTCTCGAGCTCCCCCACGCACTGACAATGCTTCCGGAATCCTGAGCGTGGGGAGGTTCCACCAACGGTCGGCAGATCGTGGGTTCTAACGGAAAGCCTAAGCTCGTCTCCCCTGAGGGTTTTCCTAATGTCTCTGTGCCAGGGAATGCTAGGGGGGTTTGCAGGATATCCCAGTGACAGAGGATGCCTCCCCAAGGTCAGGGAAGGTATTTCTCGGACTTCCCCGAACAGGGAACACCTGTGACTGAAGAGAGCTGTGTGGAGTTGTCTCTCGAGCACCCCCACGCACTGACAATGGTTCCGGAATCCTGAGCGTGGGGAGTTTCCACCAACGGTCGGCATCGCGTGGGTTCTAACGGAAAGCCTAAACTCGTCTCCCCTGAGGGTTTTCCTAATGTCTCTGAGCCAGGGAATGCTAGGGGTGTTTGAAGGATATCCCAGTGACAGTGGCTGCCTCCCCAATATCAGGGAAGTTATTTCTCGGAGTTCCCCTAACAGGGAACACCTGTGACTCAAGAGAGCTGCGTGGAGTTGTCTCTCGAGCTCCCCCACGCACTGACAATGGTTCCGGAATCCTGAGCGTGGGGAGGTTCCACCAACGGTCGGCAGCGCGTGGGTTCTAACGGAAAGCCTAAGCTCGTCTCCTCTGAGGGTTTTCCTAATGTCTCTGTGCCAGGGAATGCTAGGTGTGTTTGCAGGATATCCCAGTGACAGAGGTTGCATCCCCAAGGTCAGGGAAGTTATTTCTCGGACTTCCCCGAACAGGGAACACCTGTGAATGAAGAGAGCTGCGTGGAGTTGTCTCTCGAGCTCCCCCACGCACTGACAATGGTTCCGGAATCCTGAGCGTGGGGAGGTTTCACCAACGGTCGGCAGCGCGTGGGTTCTAACGGAAAGCCTAAGCTCGTCTCCCCTGAGGATTTTCCTAATGTCTCTGCGCCAGGGAATGCTAGGGGGGTTTGCAGGATATCCCAGTGACAGAGGCTGCCTCCCCAAGTTCAGGGAAGGTATTTCTCAGACTTCCCCGAACAGGGAACACCTGTGACTATAGAGAGCTGCGTGGAGTTGTCTCCGACTTCCCCCACGCACTGACAATGATTCCGGAATCCTGAGCGTGGGGAGGTTCCACCAACGGTCGGCAGCGCGTGGGTTCTAACGGTAAGCCTAAGCTCGTCTCCCCTGAGGGTTTTCCTAATGTCTCTGTGCCAGGGAATCCTAGGTGGGTTTGCAGAATATCCCAGTGACAGAGGCTGCCGCCCCAACGTCAGGGAAGTTATTTCTCGGACTTCCCAGAACAGGGAACACCTGTGACTGAAGAGCTGCATGGAGTTGTCTCTCGAGCTCCCCCACGCACTGACAATGTTTCCGGAATCCTGAGCGTGGGGAGGTTCCACCAACGGTCGGCAGCCCGTGGGTTCTAACGGAAAGCCTAAGTTCGTCTCCCCTGATGGTTTTCCTAATGTCTCTGTGCCAGGGAATGCTAGGGGGGTTTGCAGTATATCCCAGTGACAGAGGCTGCCTCCCCAAGGTCAGGGAAGTTATTTCTCGGACTTCCCCGTACAGGGAACACCTGTGACTGAAGAGATCTTCGTGGAGTTGTCTCTCGAGCTCCCCCACGCACTGACAATGGTTCCGGAATCCTGAGCGTGGGGAGGTTCCACCAACGGTCGGCAGCGCGTGGGTTCTAACGGAAAGCCTAAACTCGTCTCCCCTGAGGGTTTTCCTAATATCTCTGTGACAGGGAATGCTAGGGTTGTTTTCAGGATATCCCAGTGACAGAGGCTGCCTCCCCAAGGTCAGGGAAGGTATTTCTCGGACTTCCCCGAACAGGGAACACCTGTGAATGAAGAGAGCTGCGTGGAGTTGTCTCTCGAGCTCCCCCACGCACTGACAATGGTTCCGGAATCCTGAGCGTGGGGAGGTTCCACCAACGGTCGGCAGCGCGTGGGTTCTAACGGAAAGCCTAAGCTCATCTCCCCTGAGGGTTTTCCTAATGTCTCTTTGCCAGGGAATGCTAGGGGGGGTTGCAGGTAATCCCAGTGACAGAGGCTGCCTCCCCAAGTTCAGGGAAGGTTTTTCTCGTACTTCCCCGAACAGGGAACACCTGTGACTGAAGAGAGACGCGTGGAGCTGTCTCTCGAGCTCCCCAACGCACTGACAATTGTTCCGGAATCCTGAGCGTGGGGAGGTTCCACCAACGGTCGGCAGCGCGTGGGTTCTAACGGAAAGCCTAAGCTCGTCTCCCCTGAGGGTTTTCCTAATGTCTCTGTGCCAGGGAATGTTAGGGGGGGTTGCAGGATATCCCAGTGACAGAGGCTGCCTCCCCAAGGTCAGGGAAGTTATTTCTCGGACTTCCCCGAACAGGGAGCACCTGTGACTGAAGATAGCTGCGGGGAGTTGTCTCTCGAGCTCCCCCACGCACTGACAATAGTTCCGAAATCCTGAGCGTGGGGAGGTTCCACCAACGGTCGGCAGCGAGTGGGTTCTAACGGAAAGCATAAGGTCGTCTCCCCTGAATTTTTTCCTAATGTCTCTGTGCCAGGGAATGCTAGGGGGGGTTGCAGGATGTCCCAGTGGCAGAGGCTGCCTCCCCAAGGTCAGGGAAGGTATTTCACGGACTTCCCCGAACAGGGAACACCTGTGACTGAAGAGAGCTGCGTGGAGTTGTCTCTCGAGCTCCCCCACGCACTGACAATGGTTCCGGATTCGTGAGCGTGGGGAGGTTCTACCAACTGTCGGCAGCGCGTGGGTTCTAACGGAAAGACTAAGCTCGTCTCCCCTGAGGGTTTTCCTAATGTCTCTGTGCCACGGAATGCTTGGGGGGTTTGTAGGATATCCCAGTGACAGAGGCTGCCTCCCCAAGCTCAGGGAAGTTATTTCTCGGACTTCCCCGAACAGGGAACACCTGTGACTTAAGAGAGCTGCGTGGAGTTGTCTCTCGGGATACCCCAAGCAATGACAATGTTTCCGGAATCCTGAGCGTGGGGAGGTTCTACCAACGGTCGGCAGCGCGTGGGTTCTAACGGAAAGCCTAAGCTCGTCTCCCCTGAGTGTTTTCCTAATATCTCTCTGCCAGGGAATGTTAGGGGGGTTTGCAGGATATCCCAGTGACAGAGGCTGCCTCCCCAAGGTCAGGGAAGGTATTTCTCGGACTTCCCCGAACAGGGAACACCTGTGACTGAAGAGAGCTGCGTGGAGTGGTCTCTCGAGTTCCCCCACACACTGACAATGGTTCCGGAATCCTGAGCGTGGGGAGGTTCCACCAACGGTCGGCAGCGCGTGGGTTCTAACAGAATGCCTAAGCTCGTCTCCCCTGAGGGTTTTCCTAATGTCTCTGTGCCAGGGAATGCTTGGGCGGTTTGCAGGATATCCCAGTGATGGAGGCTGCCTCCCCACGGTCAGGTAAATTGTTTCTCGGACTTCCCCGAACAGGGAACCCCTGTGACTGAAGAGAGCTGCGTGGAATTGTCTCTGGAGTTCCCCAACGAGCTGACAATTGTTCCGGAATCCTGAGCGTGGGGAGGTTCCACCAACGGTCGGCAGCGCTTGGGTTCTAATGGAAAGCCTAAGCTCGTCTCCCCTGAGGGTTTTCCTAATGTCTCTGTGCCAGGGAATGCTAGGTGGGTTTGCAGCATATCCCAGTGACAGAGGCTGCCTCCCCAAAGTCAGGGAAGGTATTTCTCGGACTTCCCCGAACACGGAACACCTGTGAATGAAGAGAGCTGCGTGGAGTTGTCTCTCGAGCTCACCCACGCACTGACAATGTTAACGGAATCCTGAGCGTGGGGAGGTTCCACCACCGGTCGGCAGAGCGTGGGTTCTTACGGAAAGCCTAAGCTCGTCTCCCCTGAGGGTTTTCCTAATATCTCTGTGCCTGGGAATGCTAGGGCGGTTTGCAGGTTATCCAGTGACAGAGGCTTCCTCCCCAAGGTCAGGGAAGTTATTTCTCGGACTTCCCCGAACAGGGAACACCTGTGACTGAAGAGAGCTGCGTGGAGTTGTCTCTCGAGCTCCCCCACGCACTGACAATGGTTCCGGAATCCTGAGAGTGGGGAGGTTCCACCAACGGTCGGCAGCGCGTGGGTTCTTACGGAAAGCCTAAGCTCGTATCCCCTGAGGGCTTTCCTAATGTCTCTGTGCCAGGGAATGCTAGGGGGGTTTGCAGGATATCCCAGTGACAGAGGCAGCCTCCCCAAGGTCAGGGAAGTTATTTCTCGGACTTCCCCAAACAGGGAAAACCTGTGACTGAAGAGAACTGCGTGGAGTTGTCTCTCGAGCTCCCCCACACACTGACAATGGTTCCGGAATCCTGAGCGTGGGGAGGTTCCACCAACGGTCGGCAGCACGTGGGTTCTTACGGAAAGCCTAAGCTCGTCTCCCCTGAGGGTTTTCCTAATATCTCTGTGCCAGGGAATGCTAGGGGGGTTTGCAGGATATCCCAGTGACAGAGGCAGCCTCCCCAAGGTCAGGGAAGTTATTTCTCGGACTTCCCCAAACAGGGAACACCTGTGACTGAAGAGTACTGCTTGGAGATGTCTCTCGAGCTCCCAAACGCACTGACAATCTTTCCGGAATCCTGAGCGTGGGGAGGTTCCACCAACGGTCGGCAGCACGTGGGTTCTTACGGAAAGCCTAAGCTCGTCTCCCCTGAGGGTTTTCCTACATTCCATTTGCCAGGGAATGCTAGGGGAGTTTGTAGGATATCCCAGTGACAGAGGCTGCCTCCCCAAGTTCAGGGAAGGTATTTCTCGGACTTCCCCGAACAGGGAACACCTGTGACTGAAGAGAGCTGCGTGGAGTTGTCTCTCGAGCTCCCCCACGCACTGACAATGGTTCCGGAATCCTGAGCGTGGGGAGGTTCCACGAACTGTCGGCAGCGCGTGGGTTCTAACGGAATGCCTAAGCTCGCCTCCCCTGAGGGTTTTCCTAATGTCTCTGTGCCAGGGAATGCTAGGGGGGTTTGCAGGATATCCCAGTGACTGAGGCTGCCTCCCCAAGTTCAGGGAAGGTATTTCTCGGACTTCCCCGAACAGGGAACACCTGTGACTGAAGAGAGCTGCGTGGAGTTGTCTCTCGAGATCCCCCACGCACTGACAATGGTTCCGGATTCCTGAGCTAGGGGAGGTTCCACCAACGGTCGGCAGCGCGTGGGTTCTAACGGAAAGCCTAAGCTCGTCTCCCCTGAGGATTTTCCTAATGTCTCTGTGCCAGGGAATGCTAGGGGGTTTGCAGGATATCCCAGTGACAGAGCTCCCTCCCCAAGGTCAGGGAAGGTATTTCTCGGACTTCCCCGAACAGGGAACAACTGTGACTAAAGAGAGCTGCGTGGAGTTGTCTCTCGAGCTCCCCACGCACTGACAATGGTTCCCGAATCCTGAGCGTGGGGAGGTTTCACCAACCGTTGGCAGAGCGTGGGTTCTAATGGAAAGCCTAAGCTCGTTTCCCCTGAGTGTTTTCCTAATGTCTCTGTGCCAGGGAATGCTAGGGGGGTTTGCAGGATATCCCAGTGGCAGAGGTTGCCTCCCCAAGTTCAGGGAAGGCATTTCTCGGACTTCCCCGATCAGGGAACCCCTGTGACTGAAGAGAGCTGCGTGGAGTTGTCTCTCGAGCTCCCCCACGCACTGACAATGGTTCCGGAATCCTGAACGTGGGGAGGTTCCACCAACGTTCGGCAGGGCGTTGGTTCAAACAGAAAGTATAAACTCGTCTCCCCTGAGGGTTTTCCTAATGTCTCTGTGCCAGGGAATGCTAGGGGGGTTTGCAGGATATCCCAGTGACAGAGGCTGCCTCCCCAAGGTCACGGAATGTATTTCTCGGACTTCCCCGAAAAGGGAACACCTGTGACTGAAGAAAGCTGCGTGGAGTTGTCTCTCGAGCTCCCCCACGCACTGACAATAGTTCCGGAATCCTGAGCGTGGGGAGGTTCCACCAACGGTCGGCAGCGCGGGGGTTCTAACGGAAAGCCTAAGCTCGTATCCCCTGAGGGTTTTCCTAATGTCTCTGTGCCAGGGAATGCTAGGGGGGTTTGCAGGATATCCCAGTGACAGAGGCTGCCTCCCCAAGATCAGGGAAGATATTTCTCGGACTTCCCCGAACAGGGAACACCTGTGACTGAAGAGAGCTGCGTGGAGTTGTCCCTCGAGCTCCCCCACTCACTGACAATGTTTCCGGAATCCTGAGCGTGGGGAGGTTCCACCAACGGTCGGCAGCGCGGGGGTTCTAACGGAAAGCCTAAGCTCGTCTCCCCTGAGGGTTTTCCTAATGTCTCTGTGCCAGGGAATGCTAGGGGGGTTTGCAGGATATCCCAGTGACAGAGGCTGCCTCCCCAAGGTCAGGGAAGTTATTTCTCGGACTTCCCCGAACAGGGAACACCTGTGACTGAAGAGAGCTGCGTGGAGTTGTCTCTCGAGCTCCCCCAAGCACTGACAATGGTTCTGGAATCCTGAGCGTGGGGAGGTTCCACCAACGGTCGGCAGCGCGTGGGTTCTAACGGAAAGCCTAAGCTCGTCTCCCCTGAGGGTTTTCCTAATGTCTCTGTGCCAGGGAATGCTAGGGGGTTTGCAGGATATCCCAGTGACAGAGCTCCCTCCCCAAGGTCAGGGAAGGTATTTCTCGGACTTCCCCGAACAGGGAACAACTGTGACTAAAGAGAGTTGCGTCGAGTTGTCTCTCGAGCTCCCCACGCACTGACAATGGTTCCGGAATCCTGAGCGTGGGGAGGTTTCACCAACCGTTGGCAGAGCGTGGGTTCTAATGGAAAGCCTAAGCTCGTCTCCCCTGAGGGTTTTCCTAATGTCTCTGTGCCAGGGAATGCTAGGGGGGTTTGCAGGATATCCCAGTGGCAGAGGTTGCCTCCCCAAGTTCAGGGAAGGTATTTCTCGGACTTCCCCGATCAGGGAACCCCTGTGACTGAAGAGAGCTGCGTGCAGTTGTCTCTCGAGCTCCCCCATGCTCTGACAATGGTTCCGGAATCCTGAACGTGGGGAGGTTCCACCAACGTTCGGCAGGGCGTTGGTTCTAACGGAAAGCATAAACTCGTCTCCCCTGAGGGTTTTCCTAATGTCTCTGTGCCAGGGAATGCTAGGGGTGTTTGCAGGATATTCCAGTGACAGAGGCTGCCTCCCCAAGGTCACGGAAGGTATTTCTCGGACTTCCCCGAAAGGGGAACACCTGTGACTGAAGAAAGCTGCGTGGAGTTGTCTCTCGAGCTCCCCCAAGCACTGACAATTGTTCCGGAATCCTGAGCGTGGGGAGGTTCCACCAACGGTCGGCAGCTCGTGGGTTCAAACGAAAAGCCTAAGCTCGTCTACCCTGAGGGTTTTCCTAATGTCTCTTTGCCAGGGAATCCTAGGGGGAGTTGAAGGATATCCCAGTGTCAGAGGCTGCCTCCCCAAGGTAAGGGAAGCTATTTCTCGGACTTCTCGGAACAGGGAACACCTGTGCCTGAAGAGAGCTGCCTGGAGTTGTCTCTCGAGCTCCCCCACGCACTGACAATGGTTCCGGAATCCTGAGCGTGGGGAGGTTCAACCAACGGTCGGCAGCGCGTGGGTTCTTACGGAAAGCCTAAGCTCGTCTCCCTGAGGGTTTTCCTAATATCTCTGTGCCAGGGAATGCTACGGCGGTTTGCAGGATATCCCAGTGACAGAGGCTGAATTCCCAAGGTCAGGGAAGGTATTTCTCGGACTTCCCCGAACATGGAACACCTGTGACTGAAGAGAGCTGCGTGGAGTTGTCTTTCGATCTCCCCCACGCAATGACAATGGTTCCGGATTCCTGAGCGTGGGGAGGTTCCACCAAAGGTCGGAAGCGCGTGGGTTCAAACGGAAAGCCTAAGCTCGTCTCCCCTGAGGATTTTCCTAATGACTCTGTGCCAGGGAATCCTACGGGGGTTTGAAGGATATCCCAGTGACAGAGGCTGCCTCCCCAAGGTCAGGGAAGGTATTTCTCGGACTTCCCCTAACAGGGAACCCCTGTGACTGAAGAGAGCTGCGTGGAGTTGTCTCTCGAACTCCCCCACGCACTGAAATTGGTTCCGGAATCCTGAGCGTGGGGAGGTTCCACCAACGGTCGGCAGCGCGTGGGTTCTAACTGAAAGCCTAAGCTCGTCTCCCCTGAGGATTTTCCTAATGTCTCTGTGCCAGGGAATGCTAGGGGGGTTTGCAGTATATTCCAGTGACAGATGCTGCCTCCCAAAGGTCAGGGAAGGTATTTCTCGGACTTCCCCGAACAGGGAACACCTGTGACTGAAGAGAGGTGCGTGGAGTTGTCTCTCGAGCTCCCCCACGCACTGACATTGGTTCGGGAATTCTGAGCGTGGGGAGGTTCCACCAACGGTCGGCAGCGCGTGGGTTCTAACTGAAAGCCTTAGTCCGTCTCCCCTGAGGGTTTTCCTAATGTCTCTGTGCCATGGAATGCTAGGGGGGTTTGCAGGATATCCCAGTGACAGAGGCTGCCTCCCCAAGGTTAGGGAAGTTATTTCTCGGACTTCCCCGAACAGGGAACACCTGTGACTGAAGAGAGCTGCGTGGAGTTGTCTCTCGAGCTCCCCCACACACTGACAATGGTTCCGGAATCCTGAGCGTGGGGAGGTTCCACCAACGTTCAGCAGCGCGTGGGTTCTTACGGAAAGCATAAGCTCGTCTCCCCTGAGGGTTTTCCTAATGTCTCTGTGCCAGGGAATGCTAGGGGGGTTTGCAGGATATCCCAGTGACAGAGGCTGCCTCCCCAAGGTCAGGGAAGGTATTTCTCGGACTTCCCCGAACAGGGAACACCTTTGAATTAAGAGAGCTGCGTGGAGTTGTCTCTCGAGCTCCCCCACGCACTGACAATTGTCCCGGAATCCTGAGCGTGGGGAGGTTCCACCACGGGTCGGCAGGGCGTGGGTTCTAACGGAAAGCCTAAGCTCGTATCCCCTGAGGCTTTTCCTAATATCTCTGTGCCAGGGAATGCTAGGGGATTTTGCAGGATATCCCAGTGACAGAGGCTGCCTCCCCAAGGTCAGGGAAGGTATTTCTCGGACTTCCCCGAACAGGGAACACCTGTGACAGAAGAGAGCTGCGTGGAGTTGTCTCTCGAGCTCCCCCAAGCACTGACAATGATTCCGGAATCCTGAGCTTCGGGAGGTTCCACCAACACTTGGCAGAGCGTGGGTTCAAACGGAAAGCCTAATCTCGTCTCCCCTGAGGGTTTTCCTAATGTCTCTGTGCCAGGGAATGCTAGGGGGTTTGCAGGATATCCCAGTGACAGAGGCTGCCTCCCCAAGATCAGGGAAGATATTTCTCGGACTTCCCCGAACAGGGAACACCTGTGACTGAAGAGAGCTGCGTGGAGTTGTCTCTCGAGCTCCCCCACGCACTGACAATGGTTCCGGAATCCTGAGCGTGGGGAGGTTCCACCAACGGTCGGCAGCGCGGGGGTTCGAACGGAAAGCCTAAGCTCGTCTCCCCTGAGGGTTTTCCTGATGTCTCTGTGCCATGGAATGCTAGGGGTGTTTGCAGGATATCCCGGTGACAGAGGCTGCCTCCCCAAGGTCAGGGAAGCTTTTTCTCGACTTCCCCGAACAGGGAACATCTGTGACTGAAGGGAGCTGCGTGGAGTTTTCTCTCGAGCTCCCCCACGCACTGACAATTTTTCCGGAATTCTGAGCGTGGGGAGGTTCCACGAACGGTCGGCAGCGCGTGGGTTCTAACGGAATGCCTAAGCTCGTCTCCCCTAAGGGTTTTCCTAATGTCTCTGTGCCAGGGAATGCTAGGGGGGTTTGCAGGATATCCCAGTTACAGAGTCTGCCTCCCCAAGGTCAGGGAAGGTATTTCTCGGACTTCCCCGAACAGGGAACACCTGTGACTGAAGAGAGCTGCGTGGAGTTGTCTCTCGAGATCCCCCACGCACTGACAATGGTTCCGGAATCCTGAGCTTGGGGAGGTTCCACCAACGGTCGGCAGCGCGTGGGTTCTAACGGAAAGCCTAAGCTCGTCTCCCCTGAGGGTTTTCCTAATGTCTCTGTGCCAGGGAATGCTAGGGGGTTTGCAGGATTTCCCAGTGACAGAGCTCCCTCCCCAAGGTCAGGGAAGGTATTTCTCGGACTTCCCCGAACAGGGAACAACTGTGACTAAAGAGAGCTGCGTGGAGTTGTCTCTCGAGCTCCCCACGCACTGACAATGATTCCGGAATCCTGAGCGTGGGGAGGTTTCACCAACCGTTGGCAGAGCATGGGTTCTAATGGAAAGCCTAAGCTCGTTTCCCCTGAGTGTTTTCCTAATGTCTCTGTGCCAGGGAATGCTAGGGGGGTTTGCAGGATATCCCAGTGGCAGAGGTTGCCTCCCCAAGTTCAGGGAAGGTATTTCTCGGACTTCCCCGATCAGGGAAACCCTGTGACTGAAGAGAGCTGCGTGGAGTTGTCTCTCGAGCTCCCCCACGCACTGACAATGGTTCCGGAATCCTGAGCGTGGGGAGTTTCCACCAACGGTCGGCAGCGCGTGGGTTGTAACGGAATGCCTAAGCTCGTCTCCCCTGAGGTTTTTCCTAATGTCTCTGTGCCAGGGAATGCTAGGTGGGTTTGCAGGATATCCCAGTGACAGAGGCTGCCTCCCCAATGTCAGGGAAGGTATTTCTCGGTCTTCCCCGTACAGGGAACTCCTGTGACTGAAGAGAGCTGCGAGGAGTTGTCTCTCGAGCTCCCCCACGCACTGACAATGGTTCCGGAATCCTGAGCTTGGGGAGGATCCACCAACAGTTGGCAGAGCGTGGGTTCTAACGGAAAGCCTAAGCTCGTCTCCCCTGAGTGTTTTCCTAATGTCTCTGTGCCAGGGAATGCTAGGGGGGTTTGCAGGATATCCCAGTGACAGAGGCTGCCTCCCCAAGGTCAGGGAAGGTATTTCTCGGACTTCCCCGAACAGGGAACCCCTGTGACTGAAGAGGCCTGCGTGGAGTTTTCTCTCGAGCTCCCCCACGCACTGACAATGTTTCCGGAATCCTGAGCATGGGGAGGTTCCACCAACGGTCGTCAGCGCGTGGGTTTTAACGGAAAGCCTAAGCTCGTCTCCCCTGAGGGTTTTCCTAATGTCTCTGTGCCAGGGAATGCTAGGGGGGTTTGCAGGATATCCCAGTGCCATAGGCTGCCTCCCCAAGGTCAGGGAAGTTATTTCTCGGACTTCCCCGAACAGGGAACACCTGTGACTGAAGAGAGTTGCGTGGAGATGTCTCTCGAGCTCCCCCACGCACTGACAATGGTACCGGAATCCTGAGCGTGGGGAGGTTCCACCAACTGTTGGCAGCGCGTGGGTTCTAACGGAAAGCCTAAGATCGCCACCCCTGAGGATTTTCCTAATATCTCTGTGCCAGGGAATGCTAGGGGTGTTTGCAGGATATCCCAGTGACAGAGGCTGAATCCCCAAGGTCAGTGAAGGTTTTTCTCGGACTTCCCCGAACAGGGAACACCTGTGACTGAAGAGAGCTGCGTGGAGTTGACTCTCGAGCTCCCCCACGCACTGACAATGTTTCCGGAATCCTGAGCGTGGGGAGGTTCCACCAAAGGTCGGCAGCGCGTGGGTTCTAACGGAAAGCCTAAGCTCGTCTCCCCTGAGGGTTTTCCTAATGTCTCTGTGCCAGGGATTGCTAGGGGGTTTTGCAGGATATCCCAGTGACAGAGGCTGCTTCCCCAAGGTCAGGGAAGGTATTTCTCGGACTTCCCCGAACAGGGAACACCTGTGACTGAAGAGAGCTGCGTGGAGTTGTCTCTCGAGATCCACCACGCCCTGACAATAGTTCCGGAATCCTGAGCGTGGGGAGGTTCCAACAACGGTCGGCAGTGCGTGGGTTCTAAGGGAATGCCTAAGCTCGTCTCCCCTGAGGGATTTCCTAATGTCTCTGTGCCAGGGAATGCTAGGGGGTTTGCAGGATATCCCAGTGACAGAGGCTGCCTCCCCAAGGTCAGGGAAGATATTTCTCGGACTTCCCCGAACAGGGAACACCTGTGACTGAAGAGAACTGCATGGAGTTGTCTCTCGAACTCCCCCACACACTGACAATGGTTCCGGAATCCTGAGCGTAGGGAGGTTCCACCAACGGTCGGCAGCGCGTGGGTTCTAACGGAATGCCTATGCTCGTCTCCCCTGAGGGTTTTCCTAATGTCTCTGTGCCAGGGAATGCTAGGGGTTTTGCAGGATATCCCAGTGACATAGGCTGCCTCCCTAAAATCAGGGAAGGTATTTCCCGGACTTCGCCGAACACGGAACACCTGTGACTGAAGAGAGCTGCGTGGAGTTGTCTCTCGAGCTCCCCCATACACTGACAATGGTTCTGGAATGCTGAGCGTGGGGAGGTTCCACCAACGGTCGGCAGCGAGTGGGTTCTAACGGAAAGCCTAAGCTCGTCTCCCCTGAGGGTTTTCCTAATGTCTCTGTGCCAGGGAATGCTAGGGGTATTTGCAGGATATCGCAGTGACAGAGGCTGCCGCCCCAAGATCAGGGAAGTTATTTCTCGGACTTCCCCGAACAGGGAACACCTGTGACTGAAGAGAGCTGCGTGGAGTTGTCTCTCGAGCTCCCCCATGCACTGACAATGGTTCCGGAATCATGAGCGTGGGAATGTTCCACCAACGGTCGGCAGCGCGTGGGTTCTAACGGAAAGCCTAAGCTCGTCTCCCCTGAGGGTTTTCCTAATGTCTCTGTGCCAGGGAATGCTAGGGGGGTTTGCAGGATATCCCAGTGACAGAGGCTGCCTCCCCAAAATCAGGGAAGTTATTTCTCGGACTTCCCCGAACAGGGAACCCCTGTGACAGAAGAGAGCTGCGTGGAGTTGTCTCTCGAGCTCCCCCACGCACTGACAATGGTTCCGGAATCCTGAGCGTGGGGATGTTCCACCAATGGTGGGCAGCGCGTGGGTTCTAAAGGAAAGCCTAAGCTCGTCTCCCCTGAGTCTTTTCCTAATGTCTCTGTGCCAGGAATGCTAGGGGGGTTTGCAGGATATCCCAGTGACAGAGGCTGCCTCCCCAAGGTCAGGGAAGTTATTTCTCGGACTTCCCCGAACAGGGAACACCTGTGACTGAAGAGAGTTGCGTGGAGTTGTCTCTCGAGCTCCCCCACGCACTGACAATGATTCCGGAATCCTGTGCGTGCGGAGGTTCCACCAACGGTCGGCAGCGCGTGGGTTCTAACGGAAAGCCTAAGCTCGTCTCCCCTGAGGGTTTTCCTAATGTCTCTGTGCCAGGGAATGCTAGGGGGGTTTGCAGGATATCCCAGTGTCAGTGGCTACCTCCCCAAGTTCAGGGAAGTTATTTCTCGGACTTCCCCGAACAGGGAACACCTGTGACTGAAGAGAGCTGCGTGGAGTTGTCTCTTGAGATCCCCCAAGCAATGACAATGGTTCCGGAATCCCGAGCGTGGGGAGGTTCCACCAACGGTCGGCAGCGCGTGGGTTCTAACGGAAAGCCTAAGCTCGCCTCCCCTGAGACTTTTCCTAATATCTCTGTGCCAGGGAATGTTAGGGTGGTTTGCAGGATATCCCAGTGACAGAGTCTGCCTCCCCAAGGTCAGGGAAGGTGTTTCTCGGACTTCCCCGAACAGGGAACCCCTGTGAATGAAGAGAGCTGCGTGGAGTTTTCTCTCGAGCTCCCCCACGCTCTGACAATGGTTCCGGAATCCTGAGCGTGGGGAGGTTCCACCATCGGTCGGCAGCGCGTGTGTTCTAACGGAAAGCCTAAGATCGTCTCCCCTGAGGGATTTCCTAATGCCTCGATGCCAGGGAATGCTTGGGTGGTTTGCAGGATATCGCAGTGACTGAGGCTGCCTCCCCAAGATCAGGGAATTTATTTCTCGGACTTCCCCGAACAGGGAACACCTGTGACTGAAGAGAGCTGCGTGGAGTTGTCTCTCGAGCTCCCCCACGCACTGACAATGGTTCCGGAATCCTGAGCGTGGGGAGGTTCCACCAACGGTCGGCAGCGTGTGGGATCTAACGGAAAGCCTAAGCTCGTCTCCCCTGAGTGTTTTCCTAACCTCTCTGTGCCAGGAATGCTAGGGGGGTTTGCATGATATCCCAGTGACAGAGGCTGCCTCCTCAAGGTCAGGGAAGTTATTTCTCGGACTTCCCCGAACAGGGAACACCTGTGACTGAAGAGAGTTGCGTGAAGTTGTCTCTCGAGCTCCCCCACGCTCTGACAATGGTTCCGGAATCCTGAGCGTGGGGAGGTTCCACCATCGGTCGGCAGCGCGTGTGTTCTAACGGAAAGCCTAAGATCGTCTCCCCTGAGGGATTTCCTAATGCCTCGGTGCCAGGGAATGCTTGGGTGGTTTGCAGGATATCGCAGTGACTGAGGCTGCCTCCCCAAGATCAGGGAATTTATTTCTCGGACTTCCCCGAACAGGGAACCCCTGTGACTGAAGGGAGCTGCGTGGAGTTGTTTCTTGAGCTCCCCCACGCACTGACAATGGTTCCGGAATCCTGAGCGTGGGGAGGTTCCACCAACGGTCCTCAGCGCGTGGTTTCAAACGGAAAGCCTAAGCTCGTCTCCCCTGAGGGTTTTCCTAATATCTCTGTGCCAGGGAATGCTAGGGGGGTTTGCAGGATATCCCAGTGACATAGGCTGCATCCCTAAAATCAGGAAAGGTATTTCCCGGACTTCGCCGAACACGGAACACCTGTGACTGAAGAGAGCTGCGTGGAGTTGTCTCTCGAGGTCCCCCATGCACTGACAATGGTTCTGGAATGCTGAGCGTGGGGAGGTTCCACCAACGGTCGGCAGCGCGTGGGTTCTAACGGAAAGCCTAAGCTCGTCTCCCCTGAGGGTTTTCCTAATGTCTCTGTGCCAGGGAATGCTAGGGGTATTTGCAGGATATCGCAGTGACAGAGGCTGCCGCCCCAAGATCAGGGAATTTATTTCTCGGACTTCCCCGAACAGGGAACACCTGTGACTGAAGAGAGCTGCGTGGAGTTGTCTCTGGAGCTCCCCCATGCACTGACAATGTTTCCGGAATCATGAGCGTGGGAATGTTCCACCAACGGTCGGCAGCACGTGGGTTCTTACGGAAAGCCTAAGCTCGTCTCCCCTGAGGATTTTCCTAATGTCCCTGTGCCAGGGAATGCTAGGGAAGTTTGCAGGATATCCCAGTGACAGAGGATGACTCCCCAAGGTCAGGGAAGGTATTTCTCAGACTTCCCCGAACAGGGAACCCCTGTGACTGAAGGGAGCTGCGTGGAGTTGTTTCTTGAGCTCCCCCACGCACTGACAATAGTTCCGGAATCCTGAGCGTGGGGAGGTTCCACCAACGGTCCTCAGCGCGTGGTTTCAAACGGAAAGCCTAAGCTGGTCTCCCCTGAGGGTTTTCCTAATGTCTCTGTGCCAGGGAATGCTAGGGGTTTTGCAGGATATCCCAGTGACATAGGCTGCCTCCCTAAAATCAGGGAAGGTATTTCCCGGACTTCGCCGAACACGGAACACCTGTGACTGAAGAGAGCTGCGTGGAGTTGTCTCTCGAGCTCCCCCATGCACTGACAATGGTTCTGGAATGCTGAGCGTGGGGAGGTTCCACCAACGGTCGGCAGCGAGTGGGTTCTAACGGAAAGCCTAAGCTCGTCTCCCCTGAGGGTTTTCCTAATGTCTCTGTGCCAGGGAATGCTAGGGGTATTTGCAGGATATCGCATTGACAGAGGCTGCCGCCCCAAGATCAGGGAAGT
Source organism: Vicugna pacos (assembly GCF_048564905.1). NCBI lineage: Eukaryota > Metazoa > Chordata > Mammalia > Artiodactyla > Camelidae > Vicugna > Vicugna pacos. Next base: position 183,157 of record NC_133021.1, read on the forward strand.
TATTTCTCGGACTTCCCCGAACAGGGAACACCTGTGACTGAAGAGAGCTGCGTGGAGTTGTCTCTCGAGCTCCCCCATGCACTGATAATGGTTCCGGAATCATGAGCGTGGGAATGTTCCACCAACGGTCGGCAGCGCGTGGGTTCTAACGGAAAGCCTAAGCTCGTCTCCCCTGAGGGTTTTCCTAATGTCTCTTTGCCAGGGAATGCTAGGGGGGTTTGCAGGATATCCCAGTGACAGAGGCTGCCTCCCCAAAATCAGGGAAGTTATTTCTCGGACTTCCCCGAACAGGGAACCCCTGTGACAGAAGAGAGCTGCGTGGAGTTGTCTCTCGAGCTCCCCCACGCACTGACAATGGTTCCGGAATCCTGAGCGTGGGGATGTTCCACCAATGGTGGGCAGCGCGTGGGTTCTAAAGGAAAGCCTAAGCTCGTCTCCCCTGAGTGTTTTCCTAATGTCTCTGTGCCAGGAATGCTAGGGGGGTTTGCAGGATATCCCAGTGACAGAGGCTGCCTCCCCAAGGTCAGCGAAGTTATATCTCGGACTTCCCCGAACAGGGAACACCTGTGACTGAAGAGAGTTGCGTGGAGTTGTCTCTCGAGCTCCCCCACGCACTGACAATGGTTCCGGAATCCTGTGCGTGCGGAGGTTCCACCAACGGTCGGCAGCGCGTGGGTTCTAACGGAAAGCCTAAGCTCGTCTCCCCTGAGGGTTTTCCTAATGTCTCTGTGCCAGGGAATGCTAGGGGTGGTTGCAGGATATCCCAGTGCCAGAGGCTGCCTCCCCAAGTTCAGGGAAGGTATTTCTCGGACTTCCCCGAACAGGGAACACCTGTGACTGAATAGAGCTGCGTGGAGTTGTCTCTCGGGCTCCCCCACGCACTGACAATGGTTCCGGAATCCTGAGCTTGGGGAGGATCCACCAACGGTCGTCAGCGCGTGGGTTCTAACGGAAAGCCTAAGCTCGTCTCCCCTGAGGGTTTTCCTAATATCTCTGTGCCAGGTAATGCTAGGGGTGGTTTGCAGGATATCCCAGTGACAGAGGCTGCCTCCCCAAGGTCAGGGAAGTTTTTCCTCGGACTTCTCTGAACAGGGAACACCTGTGACTGAAGAAAGCTGCGTGGAGTTGTCTCTCGAGCTCCCCCACGCACTGACAATATTTCCGGAATTCTGAGCGTGGGGAGGTTCCACCAACAGTCGGCAGGGCGTGGGTTGTAACGGAAAGCCTAAGCTCGCCTCCCCTGAGGGTTTTCCGAATGTCTCTGTGCCAGGGAATGCTAGGGGGTGTTGCAGGATATCCCAGTGACAGAGGCTGCCTCCCCAAGGTCAGGGAAGTTATTTCTCGGACTTCGACGAACAGGGAACACCTGTGACTGAAGAGAGCTGCGTGAAGTTGTCTCTCGAGCTCCCCCACGCACTGACAATGGTTCCGGAATCCTGAGCGTGGGGAGGTTCCACCAACGGTCGTCAGCGCGTGGGTTCTAACGGAAAGCCTAAGCTCGTCTCCCCTGAGGGTTTTCCTAATGTCTCTGTGTCAGGGAATGCTAGGGGGTTTGCAGGATATCCCAGTGACATAGGCTGCCTCCCCAAGGTCAGGGAAGGTATTTCTCGGACTTCACTAAACAGGGAACACCTGTGACTGAAGAGAGCTGCGTGGAGTTGTCACTCGAGCTCCCCCACGCACTGACAATGGTTACGGAATCCTGAGCGTGGGGAGGTTCCACCAACGGTCGGCAGCGTGTGGATTCTAACGGAATGCCAAAGCTCGTCTCCCCTGAGGTTTTTCCTAATGTCTCTGTGCCAGGGAATGCTAGGGGTGATTGCAGGATATCCCGGTGACCGAGGCTGCCTCCCCAAGTTCAGGGAAGGTATTTCCCGGACTTCCCCGAACAGGGAACACCTGTGACTGAAGAGAGCTGCGTGGAGTTGTCTCTCGAGCTCCCCCACGCACTGGAAACGGTTCCGGAATCCTGAGCGTGGGGAGGTTCCACCAACGGTCGGCAGCGCTTGGGTTCTAACGGAATGTCTATGCTCGTCTCCCCTGAGGCTTTTCCTAATGTCTCTGTGCCAGGGAATGCTTGTTGGGTTTGCAGGATATCCCGGTGACAGAGGCTGCCTCCCCAAGGTCAGGGAATGTATTTCTCGGACTTCCCCGATCAGGGAACACCTGTGACTGAAGAGAGCTGCGTGGAGTTGTCTCTCGAGCTCCCCCACGCACTGACAATGGTTCCGGAATCCTGAGCGTGGGGAGGTTCCACCAACGGTCGGCAGCGCTTGGGTTCTAACGGAATGTCTATGCTCGTCTCCCCTGAGGTTTTTCCTAATGTCTCTGTTCCTGGAAATGCTAGGGGGTTTGCAGGACATCCCGGTGAAATAGGCAGCCTCCACAATGTCAGGGAATGTTTTTCTCAGACTTCCCCGAACAGGGAACACCTGTGACTGAAGAGAGCTGCGTGGAGTTGTCTCTCGAGCTCCCCCACGCACTGGCAATGGTTCCGGAATCCTGAGCGTGGGGTGGTTCCACCAACGGTCGGCAGCGCGTGGGTTCAAACGGAATGCCTAAGCTCGTCTCCCCTGAGTTTTTTAATAATGTCCCTGTGCCAGGAATGCTAGGGGGCTTTGCAGGATATCCCGGTGACCGAGGCTGCATCCCCAAGGTCAGGGAATGTATTTCCCAGACTTCCCCGAACAGGGAACACCTGTGACTGAAGAGAGCTGCGTGGAGTTTTCTCTCGAGCTCCCCAACGCACTGACAATCTTTCCGGAATCCTGAGTCTGTGGAGGTTCCACCAACGGTCGTCAGCGCGTGGGTTCTAACGGAATGCATAAGCTCGTCTCCCCTGAGTGTTTTCCTAATGTCTCTGTGCCAGGGAATGCTAGCGGTGTTTGCAGGATATCCCGATGACAGAGGCTGCCTCCCCAAGGACAGGGAATGTATTTCTCGGACTACACCGAACAGGGAACACCTGTGACTGAAGAGAGCTGCGTGGAGTTGTCTCTCGAGCTCCCCCACGCACTGACAATGGTTCCGGAATCCTGAGCGTGGGGAGGTTCCACCAACGGTCTGCAGCGCACGGGTTCTATCGGAATGCCTAAGCTCGTCTCCCATGAGGGTTTTCCTAATATCTCTGTGCCAGGGAATGTTAGGGGGGTTTGCAGGATATCCCAGTGACCGAGGCTGTCTCCCCAAGTTCAGGGTAGGTATTTCTCGGACTTCCCCGAACAGGGAACACCTGTGACTGAAGAGGCTGCGTGGAGTTGTCTCTCGAGCTCCCCCACGCACTGACAATGGTTCCGGAATCCTGAGCTTGGGGAGGTTCCACCAACGGTCGGCAGCGCGTGGATTCTAACGGAATGCCGAAGCTCGTCTCCCCTGAGTGTTTTCCTAATATCTCTGTGCCAGGGAATGCTAGGGGGGTTGTAGGTTAACCCAGTGACAGAGGCTGCCTCCCCAATGTCAGGGAAGGTATTTCTCGGACTTCCCCGAACAGGGAACACCTGTGACTGAAGAGAGCTGCGTGGAGATGTCTCTCGAGCTCCCCCACGCACTGACAATTGTTCCGGAATCCTGAGCTTCGGGAGGTTCCACCAACGGTCGGCAGCGCGTGGGTTCTAACGGAAAGCCTAAGCTCGTCTCCCCTGAGGGTTTTCCTAATGTCTCTGTGGCAGGGAATGCTAGGGGTGTTTGCAGGATATCCCAGTGACAGAGGCTGCCTCCCCAAGGTCAGGGTAGTTATTTCTCGGACTTCCCCGAACAGGGAACACCTGTGACTGAAGAGAGCTGCGTGGAGTTGTCTCTCGAGCTCCCCCACGCACTGACAATGGTTCCGGAATCCTGAGCGTGGGGAGGTTCCACCAGAGGTCGGCAGCGCGTGGGTTCTAGCAGAAAGCCTAAGCTCGTCTCCCCAAGGGTTTTCCTAATGTCTCTGTGCCAGGGAATGCTAGGGGGGTTTGCAGGATATCCCAGTGACAGAGGCTGCCTCCCCAAGTTCATGGAAGGTATTTCTCGGACTTCCCCGAACAGGGAATACCTGTGACTGAAGAGAGATGCGTGGAGTTGTCTCTCGAGCTCCCCCACACACTGACAATGGTTCCGGAATCCTGAGCGTGGGGAGGTTCCACCAACGGTCGGCAGGGCGTGGGTTCTAACGGAAAGCCTAAGCTCGTCTCCCCAAGGGTTTTCCTAATGTCTCTGTGCCAGGGAATGCTAGGGGGGTTTGCAGGATATCCCAGTGACAGAGGCTGCCTCCCCAAGGTCATGGAAGGTATTTCTCGGACTTCCCCGAACACGGAACACCTGTGACTGAAGAGAGATGCGTGGAGTTGTCTCTCGTGCTCCCCCACGCACTGACAATGGTTCCGGAATCCTGAGCGTGGGGAGGTTCCACCAACGGTCGGCAGCGCGTGGGTTCTAACGGAAAGCCTAAGCTCGAATCCCCTGAGCGTTTTCCTAATGTCTCTGTGCCAGGGAATGCTAGGGCCGTTTGCAGGATATCCCAGTGACAGAGGCTGCCTCCCAAAGATCAGGGAAGGTACTTCTCGGACTTCCCCGAACAGGGAACACATGTGACTGAAGAGAGCTGCGTGGAGTTGTCTCTCGAGCTCCCCCACGCACTGACAATGGTTCCGGGATCCTGAGCGTGGGGAGGTTCCACCAACGGTCGGCAGCGCGTGGGTTCTAACGGAATGCCTAAGCTCGTCTCCCCTGAGGGTTTTCCTAATATCTCAGTGCCAGGGATTGCTTGGGGGGTTTGCAGGATATCCCTGTGACAGAGGCTGCCTCCCCAAAGTCAGGGAAGGTATTTCTCGGACTTCCGCGAACAGGGAACACCTGTGACTGAAGAGAGCTGCGTGGAGTTGTCTCTCGAGCTCCCCCACGCACTGACAATGGTTCCGGAATCCTGAGCTTGGGGAGGTTCCACCAACGGTCGGCAGCGCGTGGGTTCTAACGGAAAGCCTAAGCTCGTCTCCCCTGAGGGTTTTCCTAATGTCTCTGTGCCAGGGAATGCTAGGGTGGTTTGCAGGATATCCCAGTGACAGAGGCTGCCTCCCCAAGGTCAGGGAAGGTATTTCTCGGACTTCCCCGAACAGGGAACACCTGTGACTTAAGAGAGCTGCGTGGAGTTGTCTCTCGAGCTCCCCCACGCACTGAAAATGGTTCCGGAATCCTGAGCGTGGGGAGGTTACACCAAAGGTCGGCAGCACGTGGGTTCTAACGGAAAGCCTAAGCTCGTCTCCCCTGAGGGTTTTCCTAATGTCTCTGTGCCAGGGAATGCTAGGGGGGTTTGCAGGATATCCCAGTGACAGAGGCTGCCTCCCCAAGGTCATGGAAGGTATTTCTCGGACTTCCCCGAACAGGGAACACCTGTGACTGAAGAGAGATGCGTGGAGTTGTCTCTCGAGCTCCCCCACACACTGACAATGGTTCCGGAATCCTGAGCGTGGGGAGGTTCCACCAACGGTCGGCAGGGCGTGGGTTCTAACGGAAAGCCTAAGCTCGTCTCCCCAAGGGTTTTCCTAATGTCTCTGTGCCAGGGAATGCTAGGGGGGTTTGCAGGATATCCCAGTGACAGAGGCTGCCTCCCCAAGGTCATGGAAGGTATTTCTCGGACTTCCCCGAACAGGGAACACCTGTGACTGAAGAGAGATGCGTGGAGTTGACTCTCGTGCTCCCCCACGCACTGACAATGGTTCCGGAATCCTGAGCGTGGGGAGGTTCCACCAACGGTCGGCAGCGCGTGGGTTCTAACGGAAAGCCTAAGCTCGTCTCCCCTGAGGGTTTTCCTAATGTCTCTGTGCCAGGGAATGATAGGGGGCTTTGCAGGATACCCCAGTGACAGAGGCTGCCTCCCCAAGGTCAGGGAAGGTTTTACACGGACTTCCCCGAACAGGGAACACCTGTGACTGAAGAGAGCTGCGTGGAGTTGTCTCTCGTGCTCCCCCACGCACTGACAATTGTTCCGGAATCCTGAGCGTGGGGAGGTTCCACCAACGGTCGGCAGCGTTGGGTTCAAACGAAAAGCCTAAGCTCGTCTCCCCTGAGGGTTTTCCTAATGTCTCTGTGCCAGGGAATGCTAGGGTGGTTTGCAGGATATCCCAGTGACAGAGGCTGCCTCCCCAAGGTCAGGGAAGGTATTTCTCGGACTTCCCCGAACAGGGAACACCTGTGACTGAAGAGAGCTGCGTGGAGTTGTCTCTCGAGCTCCCCCACGCACTGACAATGGTTCCGGAATCTTGAGCGTGGGGAGGTTCCACCAACGGTCGGCAGCGCGTGGGTTCGAACGGAATGCCTAAGCTCGTCTCCCCTGAGGATTTTCCTAATATCTCAGTGCCAGGGATTGCTTGGGGGGTTTGCAGGTTATCCCAGTGATAGAGACTGCCTCCCCAAAGTCTGGGAAGGTATTTCTCGGAATTCCCCGAACAGGGAACAACTGTGACTGAAGAGAGCTGCGTGGAGTTGTCTCTCGAGCTCCCCCACGCACTGACAATGTTTCCGGAATCCTGAGCGTGGGGAGGTACCACCAACGGTCGGCAGCGCCTGGTTTCTAACGGAAAGCCTAAGCTCGACTCCCCTGAGGGTTTTCCTAATGTCTCTGTGCAAGGGAATGCTTGGGGTGTTTGCAGGATATCCCTGTGACAGAGGCTGCCTCCCCAAAGTCAGGGAAGGTATTTCTCGGACATCCCCGGACAGGGAACACCTGTGACTGGAGAGAGGTGCGTGGAGTTGTCTCTCGAGCTCCCCCACGCACTGACAATTGTTCCGGAATCCTGAGCTTGGGGAGGTTCCACCAACGGTCGGCAGCGCGTGGTTTCCAACGGAAAGCCTAAGCTCGTCTCCCCTGAGGGTTTTCCTAATGTCTCTGTGCCAGGGAATGCTAGGGGGTGTTGCAGGATATCCCAGTGAAAGAGGCTGCCTCCCCAAGATCAGGGAAGGTATTTCTCGGACTTCCCCGAACAGGGAAAACATGTGACTGAAGAGAGCTGCGTGGAGTTGTCTCTCGAGCTCCCTCACGCACTGACAATGGTTCCGGAATCCTGAGCGTGGGGAGGTTCCACCAACGGTCGGCAGCGCGTGGGTTCTAACGGAAAGCCTAAGCTCGTCTCCCCTGAGGGTTTTCCTAATGTCTCTGTGCCAGGGAATGCTAGGGGGGTTTGCAGGATATCCCAGTGACAGAGGCTGCCTCCCCAAGGTAAGGGAAGGTATTTCTCGGACTTCCCCGAACAGGGAACACCTGTGACTTAAGAGAGCTGCGTGGAGTTGTCTCTCGAGCTCCCCCACGCACTGACAATTGTTCCGGAATCCTGAGCGTGGGGAGGTTACACCAAAGGTCGGCAGCACGTGGGTTCTAACGGAAAGCCTAAGCTCGTCTCCCCTGAGGTTTTTCCTAATGTCTCTGTGCCAGGGAATGCTACAGGGGTTTGCAGGATATCCCAGTAACAGAGGCTGCCTCCCCAAGGTCACGGAAGTTATTTCTCGGACTTCTCCGATCAGGGAACACCTGTGACTTAAGAGAGCTGCGTGGAGTTGTCTCTCGAGCTCCCCCACGCAATGACAATGGTTCCGGAATCCTGAGCGTGGGGAGGTTACACCAAAGGTCGGCAGCACTGGGTTCTAACGGAAAGCCTAAGCTCGTCTCCCCTGAGGTTTTTCCTAATGTCTCTGTGCCAGGGAATGCTACAGGGGTTTGCAGGATATCCCAGTAACAGAGGCTGCCTCCCCAAGGTCACGGAAGTTATTTCTCGGACTTCCCCGAACAGGGAACACATGTGACTGAAGAGAGCTGCGTGGAGTTGTCTCTCGAGCTCCCCCACGCACTGACAATGGTTCCGGAATCCTGAGCGTGGGGAGGTTCCACCAACGGTCGGCAGCGCGTGGGTTCTAACGGAATGCCTAAGCTCGTCTCCCCTGAGGGTTTTCCTAATGTCTCTGTGCCAGGGATTGCTAGGTTGGTTTGCAGGATATCCCAGTAACACAGGCTGCCTCCCCAAGGTCACGGAAGGTTTTTCTCGGACTTCCCAAAACAGGGAACACATGTGACTGAAGAGAGTTGCGTCGAGTTGTCTCTCGAGCTCCACCACGCACTGACAATGGTTCCGGAATCTTGAGCGTGGGGAGGTTCCACCAACGGTCGGCAGCGCGTGGGTTCTAACGGAATGCCTAAGCTCGTCTCCCCTGAGGGTTTTCCTAATATCTCAGTGCTAGGGATTGCTTGGGGGGTTTGCAGGATATCCCAGTGACAGAGGCTGCCTCCCCAAGGTCAGGGAAGGTATTTCTCGGACTTCACCGAACAGGGAACACCTGTGACTGAAGAGAGCTGCGTGGAGTTGTCTCTCGAGCTCCCCCACGCACTGACAATGGTTCCGGAATCCTGAGCGTGGGGAGGTTCCACCAACGGTCGGCAACGCGTGGATTCTAACGGAAATCCTAAGCTCCTCTCCCCTGAGGGTTTTCCTAATTTCTCTGTGCCAGGGAATGCTAGGGGGTTTTGCAGGATATCCCAGTGACATAGGCTGCCTCCCCAAGGTCAAAGAAGATATTTCTCGGACTTCCCCTAACAGGGAACACCTGTGACTGAAGAGAGATGCGAGGAGTTGTCTCCCGAGCTCCCCCACGCACTGACAATGGTTCCGGAATCCTGAGCGTGGGGAGGTTCCACCAACGGTCGGCAGCACGTGGGTTCTAACGGAATGCCTAAGCTCGTCTCCCCTGAGGGTTTTCCTAATATCTCTCTGCTAGGGAATGCTAGGGGTGTTTGCAGGATATCCCAGTGACAGTGGCTGCCTCCCCAAGGTCAGGGAAGTTATTTCTCGGACTTCCCCGAACAGGGAACACCTGCGACTGAAGAGAGCTGTGTGGAGTTGTCTCTCGAGCTTCCCCAGGCACTGACAATGGTTCCGGAATCCTGAGTGTGGGGAGGTTCCACCAACGTTCGGCAGCGCGTGGGTTCTAACGGAAAGCCTAAGCTCGTCTCCCCTGAGGATTTTCCTAATGTCTCTGTGCCAGGGTATGCTAGGGAGTTTTGCAGTATATCCCAGTTTCAGAGGCTGTCTCCCCAAGGTCAGGGAAGGTATTTCTCGGACTTCCCCGAACAGGGAACACCTGTGACTGAAGAGAGCTACGTGGAGTTGTCTCTCGAGCTCACCCACGCACTGACAATGGTTCCGGAATCCTGAGCGTGGGGATGTTCCACCATCGGTCGGCAGCGCGTGGGTTCTAACGGAAAGCCTAAGCTCGTCTCCCCTGTGGGTTTTCCTAATCTCTCTGTGCCAGGGAATGCTAGGGGTGATTGAAGGATATCCCAGTGTCAGATGCTGCCTCCCCAAGGTCAGGGAAGTTATTTCTCGGACTTCCCCTAACAGGGAACACCTGTAACTGAAGAGAGCTTCGTGGAGTTCTCTCTCGAGCTCACCCAGGCACTGACAATTTTTCCGGAATCCTGAGCGTGGTGAGGTTCCACCAACGTTCGGCAGCGCGTGGGTTCTAACGGAATGCCTGAGCTCGTCTCCCCTGAGGGTTTTCCTAATGTCTCTGTGCCAGGGAATGCTAGGGGGGTTTGCAGGATATCCCAGTGACAGAGGCTGCCTCCCCAAGTTCAGGGAATGTATTTCTCGGACTTCCCCGAACAGGGAACACCTGTGACTGAAGAGAGCTGCGTGTAGTTTTCTCTCAATCTCCCCCACGCACTGACAATGTTTCCGGAATCCTGAGCGTGGGGAGGTTCCACCAACGGTCGGCAGCGCGTGGGTTCTAACGGAAAGCCTAAGCTCGTCTCCCCTGAGGGTTTTCCTAATTTCTCTGTGCCAGGGAATGCTAGGGGGGTTTGCAGGATATCCCAGTGACAGAGGCTGCCTCCCCAAGGTCATGGAAGGTATTTCTCGGACTTCCCCGAACAGGGAACACCTGTGACTGAAGAGAGCTGCGTGGAGTTGTCTCTCGAGCTCCCCCACGCACTGACAATGGTTCCGGAATCCTGAGCGTGGGGAGGTTCCACCAAAGTTCGGCAGTGCCTGGGTTCTAACGGAAAGCCTAAGCTCGTCTCCCCTGAGGGTTTTCCTAATGTCTCTGTGCCAGGGAATGCTAGGGGAATTTGCAGGATATCCCAGTGACAGAGGCTGCCTCCCCAAGGTCAGGGAAGGTATTTCTCGGACTTCCCCGAACAGGGAACACCTGTGACTGAAGAGAGCTGCGTGGAGTTGTCTCTCGAGCTCCCCCACGCACTGACAATGGTTCCGGAATCCTGAGCGTGGGGAGGTTCCACCAACGGTCGGCAGCGCGTGGGTTCTAACGGAAAGAATAAGCTATACTCCCCTGAGGCTTTTCCTAATGTCTCTGTGCAAGGGAATGCTAGGGGGGTTTGCAGGATATCCCAGTGACAGAGGGTGCCTCCCCAAGGTCAGGGAATTTATTTCTCGGACTTCCCTGAACAGGGAACACCTGTGACTGTAGAGAGCTGCGTGGAGTGGTCTCTCGAGCTCCCCCACGCACTGACATTGTTTCCGGAATCCTGAGCGTGGTGAGGTTCCACCAACGGTCGGCAGCGCGTGGGTTCTAACGGAAAGCCTAAGCTCGTCTCCCCTGAGGGTTTTCCTAATGTCTCTGTGCCAGGGAATGCTAGGGGGGTTTGCAGGATATCCCAGTGACAGAGGCTGCCTCCCCAAGGTCATGGAAGGAATTTCTCGGACTTCCCCGAACAGGGAACACCTGTGAATGAAGAGAGTTGCGTGGAGTTGTCTCTCGAGCTCCCCCACGCACTGACAATGGTTCCGGAATCCTGAGCGTGGGGAGGTTCCACCAACGGTCGGCAGCGCGTGGGTTCTAACGGAAAGCCTAAGCTCGTCTCCCCTGAGGGTTTTCCTTATTTCTCTGTGCCAGGGAATGCTAGGGGGTTTTGCAGGATATCCCAGTGACAGAGGCTGCCTCCCCAAGGTCATGGAAGGTATTTCTCGGACTTCCCCGAACAGGGAACACCTGTGACTGAAGAGAGTTCCGTGGAGTTGTCTCTCGAGCTCCCCCACGCACTGACAATGGTTCCGGAATCCTGAGCGTGGGGATGTTCCACCAAAGTTCGGCAGCGCCTGGGTTCGAACGGAAAGCCTAAGCTCGTCTCCCTGAGGGTTTTCCTAATGTCTCTGTGCCAGGGAATGCTAGGGGGTTTTGCAGGATATCCCAGTGACAGAGGCTGCCTCCCCAAGGTCAGGGAAGTTATTTCTCGGACTTCCCCGAACAGGGAACACCTGTGACTGTAGAGAGCTGCGTGGAGTTGTCTTTCGAGCTCCCCCACGCACTGACAATGTTTCCGGAATCCTGAGCGTGGGGAGGTTCCACCAACGGTCGGCAGCGCGTGGGTTCTAACGGAAAGCCTAAGCTCTACTCCCCTGAGTGTTTTCCTAATGTCTCTGTGCCAGGGAATGCTAGGGGGGTTTTCAGGTTATCCCAGTGACAGAGGCTACCTCCCCAATGACAGGAAAGTTATTTTTCGGACTTCCCCGAACATGGAACACCTGTGACTGAAGAGAGTTGCGTGGAGTTGTCTCTCGAGGTCCCCCACGCACTGACAATGATTTCGGAATCCTGAGCGTGGGGAGGTTCCACCAACGGTCGGCAGCGCGTGGGTTCTAACGGAATGCCTAAGCTCGTCTCTCCTGAGGGTTTTCCAAATGTCTCTGTGCCAGGGAATGCTAGGGGGATTTGCAGGATATCCCAGTGACAGAGGCTGCCTCCCCAAGGTCAGGGAATTTATTTCTCGGACTTCCCCGAACAGGGAACACCTGTGACTGAAGAGAGCTGCGTGGAGTTGTCTCTCGAGCTACCCCACGCACTGACTATGGTTCCGGAATCCTGAGCGTCGGGAGGTTCCACCAACGGTCGGCAGGGTGTGGGTTCTAATGGAAAGCCTAAGCTCGTCTCCCGTGAGGGTTTTCCTAATGTCTCTGTGCCTGTGAATGCTAGGGGGGTTTGCAGGATATCCCAGTGACCGAGGCTGACTCCCCAAGGTCAGTGAAGTTATTTCTTGGACTTCCCCGAACAGGGAACACCTGTGAATGTAGAGAGATGCGTGGAGTTGTCTCTCGAGTTCCCCCACGCACTGACAATGGTTCCGGAATCCTGAGCGTGGGGAGGTTCCAACAACGGTCGGCAGCGCGTGGGTTCTAACGGAAAGCCTAAGCTCGTCTCCCCTGAGGGTATTCCTAATGTCTCTGTGCCAGGGAATGCTAGGGGGGTTTGCAGGATATCCCAGTGACAGAGGCTGCCTCCCCAAGATCAGGGAAAGTATTTCTCGGACTTCCCCGAACAGGGAACACCTGTGACTGAAGAGAGTTGCGTGGAGTTGTCTCTCGAGCTTCCCCACGCACTGACAATTGTTCCGGAATCCTGAGCGTGGGGAGGTTCACCAACGGTCGGCAGCGCCTGGTTTCTAACGGAAAGCCTAAGCTCGTCTCCCTGAGGGTTTTCCTAATGTCTCTGTGCCAGGGAATGCTAGGGGGGTTTGCAGGCTATCCCAGTGACAGAGGTTGCCTCCCCAAGGTCAGGGAAGGTATTTCTCGGACTTCCCCGAACAGGGAACACCTGTGACTGTAGACAGCTGCGTGGAGTTGTCTCTCGAGCTCCCACACGCACTGACAATTGTTCCGGAATCCTGAGCGTGGGGAGGTTCCACCAACGGTCGGCAGCGCGTGGGTTCTAACGGAAAGACTAAGCTATTCTCCCCGGAGGGTTTTCCTAATTTCTCTGTGCCAGGGAATGCTAGGGGGATTTGCAGGTTATCCCAGTGATAGAGGCTGCCTCCCCAAGGTCAGGGAATTTATTTCTCGGACTTCCCCGAACAGGGAACACCTGTGACTGAAGAGAGCTGCGTGGAGTTGTTTCTCGAGATACCCCACGCACTGATTATGTTTCCGAAATCCTGAGCGTGGGGAGGTTTCTCCAACGGTCGGCAGGGCGTGGGTTCTAATGGAAAGCCTAAGCTCGTCTCCCCTGAGGGTTTTCCTAATTTCTCTTTGCCAGGGATTGCTAGGGGGGTTTGCAGGTTATCCCAGTGACATAGGCTGACTCCCCAAGTTCAGGGAAGTTATTTCTCGGACTTCCCCGAACAGGGAACACCTGTGACTGTAGACAGCTGCGTGGAGTTGTCTCTCGAGCTCCCCCACGCACTGAAAATGGTTCCAGAATCCTGAGCGTGGGGAGGTTCCACCAACGGTCGGCAGCGCGTGGGTTCTAATGAAAAGCCTAAGCTCGTCTCCTGTGAGGGTTTTCCTAATGTCTCTGTGCCAGGGAATGCTAGGGGGGTTTGCAGGATATCCCAGTGACAGAGGCTGCATCCCCAATGTCAGGGAAGTTATTTCTCGGACGTCCCCAAACAGGGAACACCTGTGACTGAAGAGAGCTGCGTGGAGTTGTCTCTCGAGCTCCCCCATGCACTGACAATGGTTCCGGAATCCTGAGCGTGGGGAGGTTCCACCAACTGTCGGCAGCGCTTGGGTTCTAACGGAAAGCCTAAGCTCTTCTCCCCTGAGGCTTTTCCTAATGTCTCTGTGCCAGGGAATGCTAGGGGGGATTGCAGGATATCCCAGTGACAGAGGCTGCCTCCCCAAGTTCAGGGAAGGTATTTCTCGGACTTCCCCGACAGGGAACACCTGTGACTGAAGAGAGCTGCGTGGAGTTGTCTCTCGAGCTCCCCCACGCACTGACAATGGTTCCGGAATCCTGAGCGTGGGGAGGTTCCACCAACGGTCGGCAGCGCGTTGGTTCTAACGGAAAGCTTAAGCTATACTCCCCTGAGGGTTTTCCTAATGTCTCTGTGCCAGGGAATGCTAGGGGGGTTTGCAGGATATCCCAGTGACAGAGGCTGCCTCCCCAAGGTCAGGGAAATTATTTCTCGGACTTCCCCGAACAGGGAACACCTGTGACTGAAGAGAGCTGCGTGGAGTTGTCTCTCGAGCTTCCCCACGCACTGACTATGTTTCCGGAATCCTGAGCGTGGGGAGGTTCCACCAAAGGTCGGCAGAGCGTGGGTTCTAATGGAAAGCCTAAGCTCGTCTCCTGTGAGGGTTTTCCTAATGTCTCTGTGCCAGGGAATGCTAGGGGGTTTTGCAGGATATCCCAGTGGCAGAGGCTGACTCCCCAAGGTCAGGGAAGTTTTTACTCGGACTTCCCAGAACAGGGAACACCTGTGACTGTAGAGAGCTGCGTGGAGTTGTCTCTCGAGCTCCCCCACGCACTGACAATTGTTCCGGAATCCTGAGCGTGGGGAGGTTCCACCAACGGTCGGCAGCTCGTGGGTTCTAACGAAAAGCCTAAGCTATACTCCCCTGAGGGTTTTCCTAATGTCTCTGTGCCAGGGAATGCTAGGGGGGTTTGCAGGATATCCCAGTGACAGAGGGTGCCTCCCAAATGTCAGGGAATTTATTTCTCGGACTTCCCCGAACAGGGAACACCTGTGACTGAAGAGAGCTTCGTGGAGTTGTCTCTCGAGCTACCCCACGCACTGACTATGGTTCCGGAATCCTGAGCGTCGGGAGGTTCCACCAACGGTCGGCAGGGCGTGGGTTCTAATGGAAAGCCTAAGCTCGTCTCCCGTGAGTGTTTTCCTAATGTCTCTTTGCCTGTGAATGCTAGGGGGGTTTCCAGGATATCCCAGTGACCGAGGCTGACTCCCCAAGGTCAGTGAAGTTATTTCTTGTACTTCCCCGAACAGGGATCACCTGTGAATGTAGAGAGATGCGTGGAGTTGTCTCTCGAGTTCCCCCACGCACTGACAATGGTTCCGGATTCCTGAGCGTGGGGAGGTTCCAACAACGGTCGGCAGCGCGTGGGTTCTAACGGAAAGCCTAAGCTCGTCTCCCCTGAGGGTTTTCCTAATGTCTCTGTGCCAGGGAATGCTAGGGGGGTTTGCAGGATATCCCAGTGACAGAGGCTGCCTCCCCAAGGTCAGGGAAAGTATTTCTCGGACTTCCCCGGATAGGGAACACCTGTGACTGATGAGAGTTGCGTGGAGTTGTCTCTCGAGCTCCCCCACGCACTGACAATGGTTCCGGAATCCTGAGCGTGGGGAGGTTTCACCAACGGTCGGCAGCGCGTGGATTCTAACGGAATGCCTAAGCTCGTCTCCCCTGAGTGTTTTCCTAATGTCTCTGTGCCAGGGAATGCTAGGGGGTTTGCAGGATATCCCAGTGACAGAGGCTGCCTCCTCAAGGTCAGGGAAGGTATTTCTCGGACTTCCCCGAACAGGGAACACCTGTGACTGAAGAGAGCTGCGTGGAGTTATTTCTCGAGCTCCCCCACGCACTGACAATGGTTCCGGAATCCTGAGCGTGGGGAGGTTCCACCAACGGTCGGCAGCGCGTGGGTCCTAACGGAATGCATAAGCTCGTCTTCCCTGAGGGTGTTCATAATGTCTCTGTGCCAGGGAATGCTAGGGGGTTTGCAGGATATCCCGGTGACACAGGCTGCCTCCCCAATGTCAGGGAAGGTATTTCTCGGACTTCCCAGAACAGGGAACACCTGCGACTGAAGAGAGCTGCGTGGAGTTGTCTCTCGAGCTCCCCCACGCACTGACAATTGTTCCGGAATCCTGAGCGTGGGGAGGTTTCACCAACGGTCGGCAGCGCGTGGATTCTAACGGAATGCCTTAGCTCGTCTCCCCTGAGTGTTTTCCTAATGTCTCTGTGCCAGGGAATGCTAGGGGGGTTTGCAGGATATCCCAGTGACAGAGGGTGCCTCCCTAAGGTCAGGGAATTTATTTCTCGGACTTCCCCGAACAGGGAACACCTGTGACAGAAGAGAGCTGCGTGGAGTTGTCTCTCGAGCTTCCCCAAGCACTGACTATGTTTCCGGAATCCTGAGCGTGGGGAGGTTCCACCAACGGTCGGCAGGGCGTGGGTTCTAATGGAAAGCCTAAGCTCGTCTCCTGTGAGGATTTTCCTAATGTCTCTGTGCCAGGGAATGCTAGGGGGTTTTGCAGGATATCCCAGTGGCAGAGGCTGACTCCCCAAGGTCAGGGAAGGTATTTCTCGGACTTCCCCGAACAGGGAACACCTGTGACTGAAGAGAGCTGCGTGGAGTTGTCTCTCGAGCTCCCCCACGCACTGACAATTGTTCCGGAATCCTGAGCGTGGGGAGGTTCCACCAACAGTCGGCAGCGCGTGGGTTCAAACGGAAAGCCTAAGCTTGTCTCCCCTGAGGATTTTCCTAATTTCTCTGTGCCAGGGAATGCTAGGGGGGTTTGCAGGTTATCTTAGTGACAGAGGCTGCCTCCCCAAGTTCAGAGAAGGTATTTCTCGGACTTCCCCGAACAGGGAACACCTGTGACTGAAGAGAGCTGCGTGGAGTTGTCTCTCGAGCTCCCCCACGCACTGAAAATGGTTCCGGAATCCAGAGCATGGGGAGGTTCCACCAAAGTTCGGCAACGCGTGGGTTCTAACGGAAAGCCTAAGCTCTTCGGCCCTGAGGGTTTTCCTAATGTCTCTGTGCCAGGGAATGCTAGGGGGGTTTGCAGGATATCCCAGTGACAGAGGCTGCCTCCCCAAGTTAAGGGAATGTATTTCTCAGACTTCCCCGAACAGGGAACACCTGTGACTGAAGAGAGCTGCGTGGAGTTATTTCTCGAGCTCCCCCACGCACTGACAATGGTTCCGGAATCCTGAGCGTGGGGAGGTTCCACCAACGTTCGGCAGCGCGTGGGTTCTAACGGAATGCATAAGCTCGTCTTCCCTGAGGGTGTTCCTAATGTCTCTGTGCCAGGGAATGCTAGGGGGTTTGTAGGATATCCCGGTGACACAGGCTGCCTCCCCAAAGTCAGGGAAGTTATTTCTCGGACTTCCCAGAACAGGGAACACCTGTGACTGAAGAGAGCTGCGTGGAGTTGTCTCTCGAGCTCCCCCACGCACTGACAATGGTTCCGGAATCCTGAGCGTGGGGAGGTTTCACCAACGGTCGGCAGCGCGTGGATTCTAACGGAATGCCTAAGCTCGTCTCCCCTGAGTGTTTTCCTAATGTCTCTGTGCCAGGGAATGCTAGGGGGTTTGCAGGATATCCCAGTGACAGAGGCTGCCTCCTCAAAGTCAGGGAAGTTATTTCTCGGACTTCCCCGAACAGGGAACACCTGTGACTGAAGACAGATACGTGGAGTTGTCTCTCGAGCTCCCCCACGCACTGACAATGGTTCCGGAATCCTGAGCGTGGGGAGGTACCACCAACGGTCGTCAGCGCGTGGGTTCTAACGGAAAGCTTTAGCTCGTCTCCCCTGAGGGTCTTCCTAATGTCTCTGTGCCAGGGAATGCTAGGGGAGTTTGCAGGATATCCCAGTGACAGAGGCTGCCTCCCCAAGTTAAGGGAAGGTATTTCTCAGACTTCCCCGAACAGGGAACACCTGTGACTGAAGAGAGCTGCGTGGAGTTATTTCTCGAGCTCCCCCACGCACTGACAATGGTTACGGAATCCTGAGCGTGGGGAGGTTCCACCAACGGTCGGCAGCGCGTGGGTCCTAACGGAATGCATAAGCTCGTCTTCCCTGAGGGTGTTCATAATGTCTCTGTGCCAGGGAATGCTAGGGGGTTTGCAGGATATCCCGGTGACCCAGGCTGCCTCCCCAATGTCAGGGAAGGTATTTCTCGGACTTCCCAGAACAGGGAACACCTGTGACTGAAGAGAGCTGCGTGGAGTTGTCTCTCGGGCTCCCCCACGCACTGACAATTGTTCCGGAATCCTGAGCGTGGGGAGGTTTCACCAACGGTCGGCAGCGCGTGGATTCTAACGGAATGCCTTAGCTCGTCTCCCCTGAGTGTTTTCCTAATGTCTCTGTGCCAGGGAATGCAAGGGGGTTTGCAGAATATCCCAGTGACAGAGGATGCATCCTCAAGGTCAGGGAAGGTATTTCTCGGACTTCCCCGAACAGGGAACACCTGTGACTGAAGAGAGCTGCGTGGAGTTTTCTCTCGAGCTCCCACACACAATGAAAATGGTTCCGGAATTCTGAGCGTGGGGAGGTTCCACCAACGGTCGGCAGTGCGTGGGTTCTAACGGAAAGCCTAAGCTTGTCTCCCCTGAGGGTTTTCCTAATGTCTCTGTGCCAGGGAATGCTAGGGGGGTTTGCAGGATATCCCAGTGACAGAGGCTGCCTCCCCAAGTTAAGAGAAATTATTTCTCAGACTTCCCCGAACAGGGAACACCTGTGACTGAAGAGAGCTGCGTGGAGTTATCTCTCAAGGTCCCCCACGCACTGACAATAGTTCCGGAATCCTGAGCGTGGGTAGGTTCCACCAACGTTCGGCAGCGCGTGTGTTCTAACGGAATGCCTAAGTTCGTCTCCCCTGAGTGTTTTCCTAATGTCTTTGTGCCAGGGAATGCTAGGGGGGTTTGCAGGATATCCCAGTGTCAGAAGTTGCCTCCCCAAGTTCAGGAAAGTTATTTCTCGGACTTCCCCGAACAAGGAACACCTGTGACTGAAGAGAGCTTCGTGGATTTTTCTCTCGAGCTCCCCAACGCACTGACAATGGTTCCGGAATCCTGAGCGTGGGAATGTTCCACCAACGGTCGGCAGCGCGTGGGTTCTAACGGAATGCATAAGCTCGTCTCCCCTGAGGGTTTTCCTAATGTCTCTGTGCCAGGGAATGCTAGGGGGTTTGCAGGATATCCCGGTGACACAGGCTGCCTCCCCAAAGTCAGGGAAGGTATTTCTCGGACTTCCCCGAAAAGGGAACACCTGTGACTGAAGAGAGCTGCGTGGAGTTGTCTCTCGAGCTCCCCCACGCACTGACAATGGTTCCGGAATCCTGAGCGTGGGGAGGATCCACCAACGGTCGACAGCGCGTGGGTTCTAACGGAAAGCCTAAGCTCGTCTCCCCTGAGGGTTTTCCTAATGTCTCTGTGCCAGGGAATGCTAGGGGGGTTTGCAGGATATCCCAGTGACAGAGGCTGCCTCCCCAAGGTCAGGGAAGGTTTTTCATGGACTTCCCCGAACACGGAACACCTGTGACTGAAGAGAGCTGCGTGCAGTTTTCTCTCGAGCTCCCGCACGCGCTGACAATGGTTCCGGAATCCTGAGCGTGGGGAGGTTCCACCAACTGTCGGTACGCATGGTTTCTAACGGAAAGCCTAAGCTCGTTTCCCCTGAGTGTATTCCTAATGTCTCTGTGCCAGGGAATGCTAGGGGGATTTGCATGATATCCCAGTGAAAGAAGCTGCCTCCCCAAGTTCAGTGAAGTTATTTCTCGGACTTCCCCGAACAGGGAACCCCTGTGACTGAAGAGAGCTTCGTGGAGTTGTCTCTCGAGCTCCCCCACGCACTGACAATGGTTCCGGAATTCTGAGCGTGGGGAAGTTCCACCAACGGTCGGCAGCACGTGGGTTCTAACGGAAAGCCTAAGCTTGTCTCCCCTGTGGGTTTTCCTAATGTCTCTGTGCCAGGGAATGCTAGGGGTGTTTGCAGGATATCCCAGGGACAGAGGCTGCCTCCCCTTGGTCAGGGAAGTTATTTCTCTGAATCCCCGAACAGGGAACACCTGTGACTGAAGAGAGCTGCGTGGAGTTGTCTCTCGTACTCCCCCACGCACTGACAATGATTCCGGAATCCTGAGCGTGGGGAGGTTCCAACAACGGTCGTCAGCGCGTGGGTTCTAATGGAATGCCTCAGCTCGTCTCTCCTGAGGGGTTTCCTAATGTCTCTGTGCCAGGGAATGCTAGGGGGGTTTGCAGGATATCCCAGTGACAGAGGCTGCCTCCCCAATGTCAGGGAAGGTATTTCTCGGACTTCCCAGAACAGGAAACACCTGTGACTGAAGAGAGCTTCGTTTAGATGTCTCTCGACCTCCCCCACGCACTGACAATGTTTCCGGGATCCTGAGTGTGGAGAGGTTCCACCAAAAGTCGGGAGCGCTTGGGTTGTAACGGAATGCCGAAGCTCGTCTCCCCTGAGTGTTTTCCTATTATCTCTGTGCCAGGGAATGCTAGGGGGATTTGCAGGATATCCCAGTGACCGAGGCTGCCTCCACTTGGTCAGCGAAGGTATTTCTCGGACTTCCCCGAACAGGGAACACCTGTGACTGAAGAGAGCTGCGTGGTGTTGTCTCTCGAGCTCCCCCACGCACTGACAATGGTTCCGGAATCCTGAGCGTGGGGAGGTTCCACCAACGGTCGGCAGCGCGTGGGTTCTAACGGAATGCCTAAGCTCGACTCCCCTGAGGTTTTTCCTTATTTCTCTGTGCCAGGGAATGCTAGGTGGGTTTGCAGGATATCCCAGTGACAGAGGCTGTCTCCCCAAGGTCAGGGAAGGTATTTCTCAGACTTCCCTGAACAGGGAACACCTGTGACTGAAGAGAGCTGCGTGGTGTTGTCTCTCGAGCTCCCCCACGCACTGACAATGGTTCCGGAATCCTGAGCGTGGGGAGGTTCCACCAACGGTCGGCAGCACGTGGGTTCTAACGGAATGCCTAAGCTCGTCTCCCCTGAGGGTTTTCCTAATGTCTCTGTGCCAGGGAATTCTAGGGGGGTTTGCAGGATATCCCAGTACAGAGGCTGCATCCCCAAGGGCAGGGAAGGTATTTCTCGGGATTCCCAGAACAGGGAACACCTGTGACTGAAGAGAGCTGCGTGGAGTTGTCTCTCGAGCTCCCCAACGCACTGACAATGTTTCCGGAATCCTGAGCGTGGGGAGGTTCCACCAACGGTCGGCAGTGCGTGGGTTCAAAAGGAAAGCCTAAGCTCGTCTCCCCTGAGGGTTTTCCTAATGTATCTGTGCCAGGGAATGCTAGGGGGGTTTGCAGGTATCCCAGTGACAGTGGTTGCCTTCCCAAGTTCAGGGAAGTTATTTCTCGGACTTCCCCGAACAGGGAACACCTGAGACTGGAGAGAGCTGCGTGGAGTTGTCTCTCGAGCTCCCCCACGCACTGACATTTGTTCCGGAATCCTGAGCGAGGGGAGGTTCCACCAACGTTCGGCAGCGTGTGGGTTCTAACGGAAAGCCTAAGCTCGTCTCCACTGAGGGTTTTCATAATGAATCTGTGCCAGGGAATGCTAGGGGGGTTTGCAGGATATCCCAGAGACAGAGGCTGCCTCCCAAGGTCAGGGAAGGTATTTCTCGGACTTCCCCGAACAGGGAACACCTGTGACTGGAGAGAGCTGCGTGGAGTTGTCTCTCGAGCTCCCCCACGCACTGACAATGGTTCCGGAATCCTGAGCGTGGGGAGGTTCCACCAACGGTCGGCAGCGCGTGGGTTCTAACGGAAAGCCTAAGCTCGTCTCCCCAGAGGGTTTTCCTAATGTCTCTGTGTCAGGGAATGCTAGGGGGGTTTACAGGATATTCTAGTGTCAGAGGCTGCATCCCCAAGTTCAGGGAAGGTATTAATCGGACTTCCCCGAACAGGGAACAACTGTGACTGAAGAGAGCTGCGTAGAGTTTTCTCTCGAGCTCCCCCACGCACTGACAATGTTTCCGGAATCCTGAGCGTGGGGAGGTTCCACCAACGGTCGGCTGCGCGTGGGTTCTAACGGAAAGCCTAAGCTCGTCTCCCCTGAGTGTTTTCCTAATGTCTCTGTGCCAGGGAATGCTAGGGGGGTTTGCATGATATCCCAGTGGAAGAGGCTGCCTCCCCAAGTTCAGGGAATTTATTTCTCAGACTTCCCCGAACAGGGAACACCTGTGACTGAAGAGAGCTGCGTGGAGTTGTCTCTCGAGCTCCCCCACGCACTGACAATTGTTCCGGAATCCTGAGCGTGGGGAGGTTCCACCAACGGTCGGCAGCGCGTGGGGTCTAACGGAAAGCCTAAGCTCGTATCCCCTGAGGGTTTTCCTAATCTCTCTGGGCCAGGGAATGCTAGGGGTGTTTGCAGAATATCCCAGTGACAGAGGCTGACTCCCCAAGGTCAAGGAAGGTATTTCTCGGACTTCTCCGTACAGGGAACACCTGTGACTGAAGAGAGCTGCGTGGAGTTTTCTCTCGAGCTCCCCCACGCACTGACAATGGTTCCGGAATCCTGAGCGTGGGGAGGTTCCACCAATGGTCGGCAGCGCGTGGGTTCTAACGGAAAGCCTAAGCTCGTCTCCCCTGAGGATTTTCCTAATGTCTCTGTGCCAGGAAATGCTAGGGGGTTTTGCAGGATATCCCAGTGACAGAAGCTGCCTCCCCAAGGTCAGGGAAGTTATTTCCCGGCCTTCCCCGAACAGGGAACACCTGTGACTGAAGAGAGCTGCGTGGAGTTGTCTCTCGAGCTCCTCCACGCACTTACAATTGTTCCGGAATCCTGAGCGTGGGGAGGTTCCACCAACGGTCGGCAGCGCGTGGGTTCTAACGGAAAGCCTAAGCTCGCCTCCCCTGAGGGTTTTCCTAATGTCTCTGTGCCAGGGAATGCTAGGGGGGTTTGCAGGATATCCCAGTGACAGAGGCTGCCTCCCCAAGCTCAGGGAAGATATTTCTCGGACTTCTCCGAACAGGGAACCCCTGTGACTGAGGAGAGCTGCGTGGAGTTGTCTCTCGAGCTCCCCCACGCACTGACAATGGTTCCGGAATCCTGAGCGTGGGGAGGTTCCACCAACGGTCGGCAGCGCGTGGGTTCTAACGGAAAGCCTAAGCTCGTCTCCCCTGAGGGTTTTCCTAATGTCTCTGTGCAGGGAATGCTAGGGGGGTTTGCAGGATATCCCAGTGACAGAAGCTGCCTCCCCAAGGTCAGGGAAGTTATTTCCCGGCCTTCCCCGAACAGGGAACACCTGTGACTGAAGAGAGCTGCGTGGAGTTGTCTCTCGAGCTCCTCCACGCACTTACAATTGTTCCGGAATCCTGAGCGTGGGGAGGTTCCACCAACGGTCGGCAGCGCGTGGGTTCTAACGGAAAGCCTAAGCTCGCCTCCCCTGAGGGTTTTCCTAATGTCTCTGTGCCAGGGAATGCTAGGGGGGTTTGCAGGATATCCCAGTGACAGAGGCTGCCTCCCCAAGCTCAGGGAAGATATTTCTCGGACTTCTCCGAACAGGGAACCCCTGTGACTAAGGAGAGCTGCGTGGAGTTGTCTCTCGAGCTCCCCCACGCACTGACAATGTTTCCGGAATCCTGAGCGTGGGGAGGTTCCACCAACGGTCGGCAGCGCGTGGGTTCTATCGGAAAGCCTAAGCTCGTCTCCCCTGAGGTTTTTCCTAATGTCTCTGTGCCAGGGAATGCTAAGGGGGTTTGCAGGATATCCCAGTGACAGAGGCTGCCTCCCCAAGGTCAGGAAAGTTATTTCTCGGACTTCCCCGAACAGGGAACACCTGTGACTGAAGAGAGCTGCGTGGAGTTATCTCTCGTGCTCCCCCACGCACTGACAATATTTCCGGATTCCTGAGCCTGGGGAGGTTCCACCAACGGTCGGCAGCGCGTGGGTTCTAACGGAAAGCCTAAGCTCGTCTCCCCTGAGGGTTTTCCTAATCTCTCTGTGCCAGGGAAAGCTAGGGGGGTTTCCAGGATATCCCAGTGACAGAGGCTGCCTCCCCAAGGTCAGGGAAGGTATTTCTCGGACTTCCCCGCACAGGGAACACTTGTGACTGAAGAGAGATGCGTGGAGTTGTCTCTCGAGCTCCCCCACGCACTGACAATGTTTCTGGAATCCTGAGCGTGGGGAGGTTCCACCAACGGTCGGCAGCGCTTGGGTTCTAACGGAAAGCCTAAGCTCGTCTCCCCTGAGGTTTTTCCTAATGTCTCTGTGCCAGGGAATGCTAGGGGGGTTTGCAGGATATCCCAGTGGAAGAGGCTGCCTCCCCAAGGTCAGGGAAGTTATTTCTCGAACTTCCCTGAACAGGGAACACCTGTGAATGAAGAGTGTTGCGTGGAGTTGTCTCTCGTGGTCCCCCACGCCCTGACAATGATTCCGGAATCCTGAGCGTGGGGAGGTTCCACCAACGGTCGGCAACGCGTGGTTTCTAACGGAAAGCCTAAGCTCGTCTCTAATGAGGGTTTTCCTAATCTCTCTGGGCCAGGGAATGCTAGGGGGTTTGCAGGATATCCCAGGGACGGAGGCTGACTCCCCGAGATCAGGGAAGGTATTTCTCAGACTTCCCCGAACAGGGAACACCTGTGACTGAAGAGAGCTGCGTGGAGTTGTCTCTCGAGCTCCCCCACGCACTGACAATGGTTCCCGAATCCTGAGCGTTGGGAGGTTCCACCAAAGGTCGGCAGCGCGTGGGTACTAACGGAAAGCATAAGCTCGTCTCCCCTGAGGGTTTTCCTAATGTCTCTGTGCCAGGGAATGCTAGGGGGGTTTGCAGGATATCCCAGTGGCAGAGGCTGCCTCTCCAAGATCAGGGAAGTAATTTCTCGGACTTCCCCGAACAGGGAACACCTGTGACTGAATAGAGCTGCGTAGAGTTGTCTCTCGAGACCCCCACGCACTGACAATGTTTCCGGAATCCTGAGCGTGGGGAGGGTCCACCAACGGTCGGCAGTGCGTGGGTTCTAACGGAAAGACTAAGCTCGTCTCCCCTGAGTGTTTTCCTAAACTCTCTGGGCCAGGGAATGCTAGGGGATTTGCAGGATATCCCAGGGACAGAGGCTGACTCCCCAAGGTCAGGGAAGGTATTTCTCGGACTTCCCCGAACAGGGAACCCCTGTGACTGAAGAGAGCTGCGTGGAGTTTTCTCTCGAGCTCCCCCACGCACTGACAATGGTTCCGGAATCCTGAGCGTGGGGAGGTTCCACCAACGGACGTCAGCGCATCGGGTCTAACGGAAAGCCTAAGCTCGTCTCCCCTGAGTGTTTTCCTAATGCCTCTGTGCCAGGGAATGCTAGGGGGGTTTGCAGGATATCCCAGTGACAGAGGCTGACTCCCCAAGTTCAGGGAATGTATTTCTCGGACTTCCCCGTACAGGGAACACCTGTGACTGAAGAGAGCTGTGTGGAGTTGTCTCTCGAGCCTCCCCACGAACTGGCAATGGTTCCGGAATCCTGAGCTTGGGGAGGTTCCACCAACGGTCGGCAGCACGTGGGTTCAAGCGGAAAGCCTAAGCTAGTCTCCCCTGAGGGTTTTCCTAATGTCTCTGTGCCAGGGAATGCTAGGGGTGTTTACAGGATATCCCAGTGACAGAGGTTGCCTCCCCAAGGTCAGGGAAGGTAATTCTCGGACTTCCCCGTACAGGGAACACCTGTGACTGAAGAGAGCTGCGTGGAGTTATCTCTCGAGCTCCCCCACGCACTGAAAATGGTTCCGGAATCCTGAGCGTGGGGAGGTTCCACCAACGGTCGGCAGCGCGTGGGTTCTAACGGAAAGCCTAAGCTCGTCTCCCCTGAGGGTTTTCCTAATGTCTATGTGCCAGGGAATGCTAGAGGGGTTTGCAGGATATCCCAGTGACAGAGGCTGCCTCCCCAAGGTCAGGGAAGTTATTTCTCGGACTTCCCTGAACAGGGAACACCTGTGACTGAAGAGAGCTGCGTTGAGTTGTCTCTCGTGCTCCCCCACGCACTGACAATGGTTCCGGAATCCTGAGCGTGAGGAGGTTCCACCAAAAGTCGGCTGCGCGTGGGTTCTAACGGAAAGCCTAAGCTCGTCTTCCCTGAGGGTTTTCCTAATTTCTCTGTGCCACGGAATGCTAGGGGGGTTTGCAGGTTATCCCAGTGACAGAGGCTGCCTCCCAAAGGTCAGGGAAGGTATTTCTCGGACTTCCCCGTTCAGGGAACACCTGTGCCTGAAGAGAGCTGCGTGGAGTTGTCTCTCGAGCTCCCCCACGCACTGACAATTTTTCCGGAATCCTGAGCGTGGGGAGGTTCCACCAACGGTCGGCAGCGCGTGGGTTCTAATGGAAAGCCTAAGGTCGTCTCCCCTGAGGTTTTTCATAATGTCTCTGTGCCAGGGAATGCTAGGGGTTTTGCAGGATATCCCAGTGACAGAGGCTGCCTCCCCAAGGTCAGGGAAGTTATTTCTCGGACTTCCCCGCACAGGTAACACCTGTGACTGAAGAGAGCTGCGTGGAGTTGTCTCTCGAGCTCCCCCACGCACTGACAATGGTTCTGGAATCCTGAGCGTGGGGAGGTTCCACCAACGGTCGGCAGCGCGTGGGTTCTAACGGAAAGCCTAAGCTCGTCTTCCCTGAGGGTTTTCCTAATGTCTCTGTGCCAGGGAATGCTAGGGGGGTTTGCAGGATATCCCAGTGCAGAGGCTGCCTCCCCAAGGTCAGGGAAGATATTTCTCGGACTTCCCCGAACAGGGAACACCTGTGACTGAAGAGAGCTGCGTGGAGTTGTCTCTCGAGCTCCCCCACGCACTGACAATTGTTCCGGAATCCTGAGCGTGGGGAGGGTCCACCAACGGTCGGCAGCGCGTGGGTACTAACGGAATGCCTAAGCTCGTCTCCCCTGAGGCTTTCCCAAATATCTTTGTGCCAGGGAATGCTAGGGGGGTTTGCAGGATATCCCAGTGACAGAGGCTGCCTCCCCAAATTCAGGGAAGGTATTTCTCGGACTTCCCCGAACAGGGAAAACCTGTGACTGAAGAGAGCTGAGTGGAGTTGTCTCTCGAACTCCCCCACTCACTGAAAATGGTTCCGGAATCCTGAGCGTGGGGAGGTTCCCCCAACGGTCGGCAGAGCTTGGGTTATAACGGAAAGCCTAAGCTCGTCTCCCCTGAGGGTTTTCCTAATGTCTCTGTGCCAGGGAAAGCTAGGGGGCATTACAGGATATCCCAGTGA
This sequence comes from Vicugna pacos, assembly GCF_048564905.1. Classification (NCBI taxonomy): domain Eukaryota; kingdom Metazoa; phylum Chordata; class Mammalia; order Artiodactyla; family Camelidae; genus Vicugna; species Vicugna pacos. The sequence continues at coordinate 209,795 of NC_133021.1, forward strand.
CAGAGGCTGCCTCCCCATGGTCAGGGAAGGTATTTTTCGGACTTCCTCGAACAGGGAACAACTGTGACTGAAGAGTGCTCCGTGGACTTGTCTCTCGAGCTCCCCCACGCACTGACAATGGTTCCGGAATCCTGAGCGTGGGGAGGTTCCAGCAACGGTCGGCAGCGCGTGGGTTCTAACGGAATGCCTAAGCTCGTCTCCCCTGATGGTTTTCCTAATGTCTCTGTGCCAGGGAATGCTAGGGGGGTTTGCAGGATATCCCAGTGACAGAAGCTGCCTCCGCAAGGTCAGGGAAGTTATTTCTCGGACTTCCCCGAACAGGGAACTCCTGTGACTGAAGAAAGCTGCGTGGAGTTGTTTCTCGAGCTCCCCCACGCACTGACATTTGTTCCGGAATCCTGAGCGTGGGGAGGTTCCACCAACGGTCGGCAGCGCGTGGGTTCTAATGGAAAGCCTAAGCTCGTCTCTCCTGGGGTTTTCCTAATGTCTGTGTGCCAGGGAATGCTAGGGGGATTTGCAGGATATCCCAGAGACTGAGACTGCCTCCCCAAGGTCAGGGAAGGTCTTTTTCGGACTTCCCCGAACAGGGAACACCTGTGACTGAAGAGAGCTGCGTGGAGTTGTCTCTCGAGCTCCCCCCTCGCACTGACAATGGTTCCGGAATCCTGAGCGTGGGGAGGTTCCAACAACGGTCGACAGCGCGTGGGTTCTAACGGAAAGCCTACGCTCGTTTCCCCAGAGGGTTTTCCTAATCTCACTGTGCCAGGGATTGCTAGGGGGGTTTGCAGGATATCCCAGTGACAGAGGTTGCCTCCCCAAGGTCAGGGAAAGTATTTCTCGGACTTCCCCGAACAGGGAACCCCTGTGACTGGAGAGAGCTGCGTGGAGTTGTCTCTCGAGCTCCCCCACGCACTGACAATGTTTCCGGAATCCTGAGCGTGGGGAGGTTCCACCAAGGGTTGGCAGCGCGTGGATTCTAACGGAAAGCCTAAGCTCGTCTCCCCTGAGGGTTTCCCTAATGTCTCTGTGCCAGGGAATGCTAGGGGGTTTGCAGGATATCCCAGTGACAGAGGCTGCCTCCCCAAGGTCAGGGAAGATATTTCTCGGACTTCCCCGTACAGGAAACACCTGTGACTGAAGAGAGCTGCGTGGAGTTGTCTCTCGCGCTCCCCCACGCACTGACAATGGTTCCGGAATCCTGAGCGTGGGGAGGTTCCACCAACGGTCGGCAGCGCGTGGGTTCTAACGGAATGCCTAAGCTCGCCTCCCCTGAGGGTTTTCCTAATGTCTCTGTGCCAGGGAATGCTAGGGGGGTTTGCAGGATATATCAGTGACAGAGGCTGCCTCCCCAAGGTCAGGGAAGGTATTTCTCGGACTTCCCCGAACAGGGAACACCTGTGACTGAAGAGAGCTGCGTGGAGTTGTCTCTCGAGCTCCCCCACGCACTGAGAATGGTTCCGGAATCCTGAGCGTGGGGAGGTTCCACCAACGGTCGGCAGTGCGTGGGTTCTAACGGAATGCATAAGCTCGTCTCCCCTGAGAGTTTTCCTAATGTCTCTGTGCCAGGGAATGCTAGGGTTGATAGCAGTATATCCCAGTGACCGAGGCTGTCTCCCCAAGGTCAGGGAAGGTATTTCTCGGACTTCCCCGAACAGGGAACACCTGTGACCGAAGAGAGCTGCGTCGAGTTGACTCTCGAGCTCCCCCACGCACTGACAATGGTTCCGGAATCCTGAGCGTGGGGAGGTGCCACCAACGGTCGGCAGCGCGTGGGTTCTAACGGAATGCCTAAGCTCGTCTCCCCTGAGGGTTTTCCTAATGCCTCTGTGCCAGGGAATGCTAGGGGGGTTTGCAGGATATCCCAGTGACAGAGGCTGACTCCCCAAGTTCAGGGAAGGTATTTCTCGGACTTCCCCGTACAGGGAACACCTGTGACTGAAGAGAGCTGTGTGGAGTTGTCTCTCGAGGCTCCCCACGAACTGACAATGGTTCCGGAATCCTGAGCGTGGGGAGGTTCCACCAAAGGTCGGCAGCACGTGGGTTCTAGCGGAAACCCTAAGCTGGTCTCCCCTGAGGGTTTTCCAAATGTCTCTGTGCCAGGGAATGCTAGGGGTGTTTACAGGATATCCCAGTGACAGAGGTTGCCTCCATAAGGTCAGGGAAAGTAATTCTCGGTCTTCCCCGAACAGGGAAAAACTGTGACTGAAGAGAGCTGCGTGGAGTTGTCTCTCGAGCTCCCCCACGCACTGACAATATTTCCGAAATCCTGAGCGTGGGGAGGTTCCACCAACGGTCGGCAGCGCGTGGGTTCTAACGGAAAGCCGAAGCCCGTCTTCCCTGAGGGTTTTCCTAATTTCTCTGTGCCACGGAATGCTAGGGGGGTTTGCAGGTTATCCCAGTGACAGAGGCTGCTTCCCAAAGGTCAGGGAAGGTATTTCACGGACTTCCCCGTTCAGGGAACACCTGTGCCTGAAGAGAGCTGCGTGGAGTTGTCTCTCGAGCTCCCCCACGCACTGACAATTTTTCCGGAATCCTGAGCGTGGGGAGGTTCCACCAACGGTCGGCAGCGCGTGGGTTCTAATGGAAAGCCTAAGGTCGTCTCCCCTGAGGTTTTTCATAATGTCTCTGTGCCAGGGAATGCTAGGAGTTTTGCAGGATATCCCAGTGACAGAGGCTGCCTCCCCAAGGTCAGGGAAGTTATTTCTCGGACTTCCCCGCACAGGTAACACCTGTGACTGAAGAGAGCTGCGTGGAGTTGTCTCTCGAGCTCCCCCACGCACTGACAATTGTTCCGGAATCCTGAGCGTGGGGAGGGTCCACCAACGGTCGGCAGCGCTTGGGTTCTAACGGAATGCATAAGCTCGTCTCCCCTGAGAGTTTTCCTAATGTCTCTGTGCCAGGGAATGCTAGGGTTGATAGCAGTATATCCCAGTGACCGAGGCTGTCTCCCCAAGGTCAGTGAAGGTATTTCTCGGACTTCCCCGAACAGGGAACACCTGTGACCGAAGAGAGCTGCGTCGAGTTGACTCTCGAGCTCCCCCACGCACTGACAATGGTTCCGGAATCCTGAGCGTGGGGAGGTGCCACCAACGGTCGGCAGCGCGTGGGTTCTAACGGAATGCCTAAGCTCGTCTCCCCTGAGTCTTTTCCTAATGTCTCTTTGCCAGGCAATGCTAGGGGAGATTGCAGGATATCCCAGGGACCGAGGCTGCCTACCCAAGTTCAGGGAAGGTACTTCTTGGACTTCCCCAAACAGGGAACACCTGCGACTGAAGAGAGCTGCGTGGAGTTGTCTCTCTACCTCCCCAACGCACTGACAATAGTTCCGGAATCCTGAGCGTGGGGAGGTTCCACCAACGGTCGGCAGCGCGTGGGTTCTAACGGAATGCCTAAGCTCGTCTCCCCTGAGGTTGTTCCTAATATCTCTGTGCCAGGGAATGCTAGGGGTGTTTGCAGGATATCCCAGTGACAGAGGATGCCTCCTCAAGTTCAGGGAAGATATTTCTCAAACTTCGCCGAACAGGGAACACCTGTGACTGAAGAGAGCTGCGTGGAGTTGTCTCTCGAGCTCCCCCACGCACTGACAATGGTTCCGGAATCCTGAGCGTGGGAGGTTCCACAAACGGTCGGCAGCGCATGGGTTCTAACGAAATGCCTAAGCTCGTCTCCCCTGAGGTTTTTCCTAATGTCTCTGTGTCAGGGAATGCTAGGGGGTTTTGCAGGATATCCCAGTGACAGAGGATGCCTCCCCAAGTTCAGGGAAGTTATTTCTCCGACTTCCCCGGACAGGGAACACCTGTGACTGAAGAGACCTGCGTGGAGTTGTCTCTCGAGCTCCCCCACACACTGACAATTGTTCCGGAATCCTGAGCGTGGGGAGGTTCCACCAACGGTCGGCAGCGCGTGGGTTCTAACGGAATGCCTAAGCTCGTCTCCCGTGAGGGTTTTCCTAATGTCTCTGTGCCAGGGAAAGCTAGGGGTGATTGCAGGATATCCCAGTGACCGAGGCATCCTCCCCAAGTTCACTGAAGGTATTTCTCGGACTTTCCCGAACGGGGAACATCTGTGACTGAAGAGAGCTGCGTGGAGTTGTCTCTCGAGCTCCGCCACGCACTGACAATGGTTCCGGAATCCTGAGCGTGGTGAGGTTCCAACAACGGTCGGCAGTACGTGGGTTATAACGGAATGCCTAAGCTCGCCTCCCCTGAGTTTTTCCTAATGTCTCTGTGCCAGTTAATGCTAGGGGTGATTGCAAGATATCCCAGTGACCGAGGATGCCTCCCCAAGGTCAGGGAAGTTATTTCCCGGACTTCCCCGAACAGGGAACACCTGTGACTGAAGAGAGCTGCGTGGAGTTTTCTCTCGAACTCCCACACGCACTGACAATGGTTCCGGAATCCTGAGCGTGGGGAGGTTCCACCAATGGTCGGCAGCGCGTGGGTTCTAACGGAATGCCTAAGCTCGTCTCCCCTGAGGGTTTTCCTAATATCTCTGTGCCAGGGAATGCTATGGGGGTTTGCAGGATATCCCAGTGACAGAGGATGCCTCACCAAGGTCAGGGAAGATATTTCTCGGACTTCCCCGTACAGGGAACACCTGTGACTGAAGAGAGCTCCGTGGATTTGTCTCTCGAGCTCCCCCATGCACTGACAATGTTTCCGGAACCCTGAGCTTGGGGAGGTTCCACCAACGGTCGGCAGCGCGTGAGTTCTAATGGAATGCCTAACCTCGTCTCCCCTGAGGGTTTTCCTAATGTCTCTGTGCCAGGGAATTCTAGGGGTGATTGCAGGATATCCCAGTGACCGAGGTTGCCTCCCCAAGGTCAGGGAAGGTATTTCTCGGACTCCCCCGAACAGGGAACTCCTGTGACTGAAGAGAGTTGCGTGCAGTTGTCTATCGAGCTCTCCCACGCACTGACAATGTTTCCGGAATCCTGAGCGTGGGGAGGTTCCACCAACTGACGGCAGCGCGTGGGTTCTAATGGAATGCCTAAGCTCGTCTCCCCTGAGGATTTTCCTAATGTCTCTCTGCTAGGGAATGCTAGGGGTGATTGCAAGATATTCCAGTGACCTAGGCTACCCCCCAAGGTCTGGGAAGGTATTTCCCTGACTTCCCCGAACAGGGAACACCTGTGACTGAAGAGACTGCGTGGAGTTGTCTCTCGAGCTCCCCCACGCACTGACAATGGTTCTGGAATCCTGAGCGTGGGGAGGTTCCACCAACGGTCGGCAGCGCGTGGGTTCAAACGGAATGCCTAAGCTCGTCTCCCCTGAGGGTTTTCCTGATGTCTCTGTGCCAGGGAATGCTAGGGGTGATTGCAGGATATCCCAGTGACATACGCTGCCTCCCCAAGGTCAGGGAAGTTATTTCCCGGACTTCCCCGAAGAGGGAACACCTGTGACTGAAGAGAGCTGCGTGGAGTTGCCTCTCGAGCTCCCTCACGCACTGAAAATTGTTCCAGAATCCTGAGCGTGGGGAGGTTCCACCAACAGTCGGCAGCGTGTGGGTTCTAACGGAAAGCATAAGCTCGTCTCCCCTGAGGGTTTTCCTAATGTCTCTGTGCCAGGGAATGCTAGGGGTGATTGCAGGATATCCCAGTGTTCGAGGCTACCTCCCAAAGGTCAGGGAAGGTATTTCCCGGACTTCCCAGAACAGGGAACACATGTGAATGAAGAGAGCTGCGTGAAATTGTCTCTCGTGCTCCCCCACGCACTGACAATGGTTCCGGAATCCTGAGCGTGGTGAGGTTCCACCAACGGTCGGCAGCGCGTGGGTTCTAACGGAATGCCTAAGCTCGTCTCCCCTGAGGGTTTTCCTAATATCTCTGTGCCAGGGAATGCTATGGGGGATTGCAGGATATCCCAGTGACAGAGGATGCCTCACCAAGGTCAGGGAAGATATTTCTCGGACTTCCCCGTACAGGGAACACCTGTGACTGAAGAGAGCTGCGTGGATTTGTCTCTCGAGCTCCCCCATGCACTGACAATGTTTCCGGAACCCTGAGCTTGGGGAGGTTCCACCAACGGTCGGCAGAGCGTGGGTTCTAATGGAATGCCTAACCTTGTCTCCCCTGAGGGTTTTTCTAATGTCTCTGTGCCAGAGAATGCTAGGGGTGATTGCAGGATATACCAGTGACCGAGGCTGCCTCCCCAATGTCAGGGAAGGTATTTCCCGGACTTATCCGAACAGGGAACTCCTGTGAATGAAGAGAGCTGCGTGGAGTTGTCTCTCGAGCTCCCCCACGCACTGATAATGGTTCCGGAATCCTGAGCATGGGGAGGTTCCACCAACGGTCGGCAGCGCGTGGGTTCTAACGGAAAGCCTAAGCTCGTCTCCCCTGAGGGTTTTCATAATTTCTCTGTGCCAGGGAATGGTAGGGGGGTTTGCAGGGTATCCCAGTGACATACGTTGCCTCCCCAAGTTCAGTGAAGGTATTTCCCGGATTCCGCGAACAGGGAACTCCTGTGAATGAAGAGAGCTGCGTGGTGTTGTCTCTCGAGCTCCCCCACGCACTGACAATCTTTCTGGAATCCTGAGCGTGGGGAGGTTCCACCAACGGTCGGCAGCGCGTGGGTTCTAACGGCATGCCTAAGCTCGTCTCCCCTGAGGGTTTTCCTAATGTCTCTGTGCCAGGGAATGCTAGGGGTGATTGCAGGATAACCCAGTGACCGAGGCTGCCTCCCCAAGGCCAGGAAAGGTATTTCTCGGACTTCCCCGAACAGGGAACTCCTGTGAATGAAGAGAGCTGCGTGGAGTTGTCTCTCGAGCTCCCCCACGCTCTGAGAATGGTTCCGGAATCCTGAGCGTGGGGAGGTTCCACCAACGGTCGGCAGCGCGTGGGTTCTAACGGAATGCCTAAGCTCGTCTCCCCTGAGGGTTTTCCTAATGTCTCTGTTCCAGGGAATGGTAGGGGGGATTGCAGGATATCCCAGTGACAGAGGCTGCCTCCCCAAGGTCAGGGAAGATATTTCCCGGACTTCCCCGAACAGGGAACTCCTGTGAATGAAGAGAGCTTCGTGGAGTTGTCTCTCGAGCTCCCCCACGCACTGACAATGGTTCCGGAATCCTGAGCATGGGGAGGTTCCACCAACGGTCGGCAGAGCGTGGGTTCTAACGGAATACCTAACCTTGTCTCCCTTGAGGGTTTTTCTAATGTCTCTGTGCCAGGGAATGCTAGGGGTGATTGCAGGATATACCAGTTAACGAGGTTGCCTCCCCAAGTTCAGGTAAGGTATTTCCCGGACTTATCCGAACAGGGAACTCCTGTGAATGAAGAGAGCTGCGTGGAGTTGTCTCTCGAGCTCCCCCACGCACTGACAATTGTTCCGGAATCCTGAGCGTGGGGAGGTTCCACCAACGGTCGGCAGCGCGTGGGTTCTAACGGAATGCCTAAGCTCGTCTCCCCTGAGGGTTTTCCTAATGTCTCTAATGGTAGGGGGGTTTGCAGGATATCCCAGTGACATACGCTGCCTCCCCAAGGTCAGGGTAGTTATTTCCCGGACTTCCCCGAACAGGGAACTCCTGTGAATGAAGAGAGCTGCGTGGAGTTGTCTCTCGAGCTCCCCCACGCACTGACAATTGTTCCGGAATCCTGAGCGTGGGGAGGTTCCAAAAACGGTCGGCAGACTGTGGGTTCTAACGGAATGCCTAAGCTCGTCTAGCCTGAGTGTTTTCATAATATCTCTGTGCCAGGGAATGGTAGGGGGTTTTGCAGGGTATCCCAGTGACATACGTTGCCTCCCCAAGGTCAGTGAAGGTATTTCCCGGATTCCCCGAACAGGGAACCCCTGTGAATGAAGAGAGCTGCGTGGTGTTGTCTCTCTAGCTCCACCACGCACTGACAATCGTTCCGGAATTCTGAGCGTGGGGAGGTTCCACCAACGGTCGGCAGCGCGTGGGTTCTAACGGAATGCCTAAGCTCGTCTCCCCTGAGGGTTTTCCTAATGTCTCTGTGCCAGGGAATGCTAGGGGTGATTGCAGGATAACCCAGTGACCGAGGCTGCCTCCCCAAAGTCAGGAAAGGTATTTCCCGGACTTCCCCCTAACAGGGAACACCTGTGACTGAAGAGAGCTGCGTGGAGTTGTCTCTCGAGCTCCCCCACGCACTGACAATGGTTCCGGAATCCTGATCGTGGGGAGGTTCCAACAACGGTCGGCAGCGCTTGGGTTCTAACGGAATGCCTAAGCTCGTCTCCCCTGAGTATTTTCCTAATATCTCTGTGCCAGGGAATGTTAAGGGGGTTTGCAGGATATCCCAGTGACCTACGCTGCCTTCCCAAGTTCAGGGAAGGTATTTCCCGGACTTCCCCGAACAGGGAACTCCTGTGAATGAAGAGAGCTGCGTGGAGTTGTCTCTCGACCTCCCCCACGCACTGACAATTGTTCCGGAATCCTGAGCGTGGGGAGGTTCCACCAACGGTCGGCAGGGTGTGGGTTCTAACGGAATGCCTAAGTTCGTCTCCCCTGAGTTTTTTCATAATGTCTCTGTGCCAGGGAATGGTAGGTGTTTTGCAGGGTATCCCAGTGACATACGTTGCCTCCTCAAGTTCAGGGAAGGTATTTCCCGGATTTCCCCGTACAGGGAACTCCTGTGAATGAAGAGAGCTGCGTTGTGTTGTCTCTCGAGCTCCCCCACGCACTGACAATGGTACCGGAATCCTGAGCGTGGGGAGATTCCAGCAACGGTCGGCAGCGCGTGGGTTCTAACGGAATGCCTAAGCTCGTCTCCCCTGAGGGTTTTCCTAATGTCTCTGTGCCAGGGAATGGTAGGGGGGTTTGCAGGGTATCCCAGTGACATACGTTGCCTCCCCAAGGTCAGGGAAGGTATTTCCCGGATTCCCCGAACAGGGAACTCCTGTGAATGAAGAGAGCTGCGTGGTGTTGTCTCTCGAGCTCCCCCACGCACTGACAATCGTTCCGGAATCCTGAGCGTGGGGAGGTTCCACCAACGGTCGGCAGCGCGTGGGTTCTAACGGCATGCCTAAGCTCGTCTCCCCTGAGGGTTTTCCTAATGTCTCTGTGCCAGGGAATGCTAGGGGTGATTGCAGGATAACCCAGTGACCGAGGCTGCCTCCCCAAGGTCAGGAAACTTATTTCTCGGAATTCCCCAAACAGGGAAAACCTGTGACTGAAGATAGTTGCGTGGAGTTATCTCTCGAGCTTCCCCACGCACTGACAATGGTTCCGGAATCCTGACCGTGGGGAGGTTCCACCAACGGTCGGCAGCGAGTGGGTTCTAACGGAATGCATAAGCTCGTCTCCCCTGAGGCTTTTCCTAATGTCTCTGTGCCAGGGAATGCTAGGGGTGATTGCAGATTATCCCAGTGACCGAGGCTGCCAAACCAAGTTCAGGGAATGTATTTCTCGGATTTCCCCGAACAGGGAACACCTGTGACTGAAGAGAGCCGCGTGGAGTTGTCTCTCGAGCTCCCCCACACACTGACAATGTTTCCGGAATCCTGAGCGTGGGGAGGTTCCACCAACTGTCGGCAGCGCGTGGGTACTAACGGAATGCATAAGCTCGTCTCCCCTGAGGTTGTTCCTAATATCTCTGTGCCAGGGAATGCAAGGGGGGTTTGCAGGATATCCCAGTGACAGAGGATGCCTCCTCAAGTTCAGGGAAGTTATTTCTCTGTCTTCCCCGAACAGGGAACACCTGTGACTGAAGAGATCTGCGTGGAGTTGTCTCCCGAGCTCCCCCACGCACTGACAATGGTTACGGAATCCTGAGCGTGGGGAGGTTCCACCAACGGTCGGCAGAGCGTGGGTTCTAACGGAATGCCTAAACTCGTCTCCCCTGATGGTTTTCCTAATGTCTCTGTGCCAGGGAATGCTAGGGGGGTTTGCAGGATATCCCAGTGACAGAGGCTGCGTTCAAAAATCAGGGAAGGTATTTCCCGGACTTCCCCTAACACGGAACTCCTGTGAATGAAGAGAGATGCGTGGAGTTGTCTCACGAGCTCCCCCACGCACAGACAATGGTTCCGGAATCCTGAGAGTGGGGAGGTTCCACCAAATGTCGGCAGCTCGTGGGTTCTAACGGAATGCATAAGCTCGTCTGCCCTGAGGGTTTTCCTAATGACTCTGTGTCAGGGAATGCTAGGGGTGATTGCAGGATATCCCAGTGACCGAGGCTTCCTCCCCAAGTTCACTGAAGGTATTTCTCGGACTTTCCCGAACGGCGAACATCTGTGACTGAAGAGAGCTGCGTGGAGTTGTCTCTCGAGCTCCGCCACGCACTGACAATGGTTCCGGAATCCTGAGCGTGGGAAGGTTCCATCAACAGTCGGCAGCGCGTGGGTTCTAACGGAATGCCTAAACTCGTCTCTCCTGAGGGTTTTCCTAATGTCTCTGTGCCAGGGAATGCAAGGGGTGGTTGCAGGATATCCCAGTGCCCGAGGATGCCTCCCCAATTTCAGGGAAGTTATTTCTCGGACTTTCCCGAACGGGGAACACCTGTGATTGAAGAGAGCTGCGTGGAGTTGTCTCTCGAGCTCCGCCACGCACTGACAATGGTTCCGGAATCCTGAGCGTGGGGAGGTTCCACCAACGGTCGGCAGCGCGTGGGTTCCAACGGAATGCCTAAGCTCGTCTCCCCTGAGGTTTTTCCTAATGTCTCTCTGCCAGGGAATGCTAGGGGTGATTGCAGGATATCCCAGTGACCGTGGCTGCCTCCCCAAGTTCAGGGAAGTTATTTCCCGGACTTCCCCGAACAGGGAACTCCTGTGAATGACGAGAGCTGCGTGGAGTTGTCTCACGAGCTCCCCCACGCACTGACAATGTTTCTGGAGTCCTGAGCGTGGGAAGGTTCCACCAAATGTCGGCAGCGCGTGGGTTCTAACGGAATGCCTAAGCTCGCCTCCCCTGAGGGTTTTTCTAATATCTCTGTGCCAGGGAATGCTAGGGGTGATTGCATGATATCCCAGTGACCGAGGCTGCCTCCCCAAGATCAGGGAATGTATTTCCCTGACTTCCCCGAACAGGGAACTCCTGTGAATGAAGAGAGCTGCGTGGAGTTGTCTCTCGAGCTCCCCTACGCACTGAGAAGGGTTCCGGAATCCTGAGCGTGGGGAGGTTCCACCAACGGTCGGCAGCGCGTGGGTTCTAACGGAATGCCTAAGCTCGTCTCCCCTGAGGGTTTTCCTAATATCTCTGTTCCAGGGAATGGTAGGGGGGATTGCAGGATATCCCAGTGACAGAGGCTGCATCCCCAAGGTCAGGGAAGATATTTCCCGGACTTCCCCGAACAGGGACTCCTGTGAATGAAGAGAGCTGCGTGGAGTTGTCTCTCGAGCTCCCCCACGCACTGACAATGGTTCCGGAATCCTGAGCATGGGGAGGTTCCACCAACGGTCGGCAGAGCGTGGGTTCTAACGGAATGCCTAACCTTGTCTCCCCTGAGGGTTTTTCTAATGTCTCTGTGCCAGGGAATGCTAGGGGTGATTGCAGGATATACCAGTGAACGAGGTTGCCTCCACAAGGTCAGGGAAGGTATTTCCCGGACTTATCCGAACAGGGAACTCCTGTGAATGAAGAGAGCTGCGTGGTGTTGTCTCTCGAGCTCCCCCACGCACTGACAATGGTACCGGAATCCTGAGCGTGGGGAGGTTCCACCAACGGTCGGCAGCGCGTGGGTTCTAACGGAATGCCTAAGCTCGTCTCCCCTGAGGGTTTTCCTAATGTCTTTAATGGTAGGGGGGTTTGCAGGATATCCCAGTGACATACGCTGCCTCCCCAAGGTCAGGGTAGTTATTTCCCGGACTTCCCCGATCAGGGAACTCCTGTGAATGAAGAGAGCTGCGTGGAGTTGTCTCTCGAGCTCCCCCACGCACTGACAATTGTTCCGGAATCCTGAGCGTGGGGAGGTTCCAAAAACGGTCGGCAGCCTGTGGGTTCTAACGGAATGCCTAAGCTCGTCTCCCCTGAGGGTTTTCATAATGTCTCTGTGCCAGGGAATGGTAGGGGGGTTTGCAGGGTATCCCAGTGACATACGTTGCCTCCCCAAGGTCAGGGAAGGTATTTCCCGGATTCCCCGAACAGGGAACTCCTGTGAATGAAGAGAGCTGCGTGGTGTTGTCTCTCGAGCTCCCCCACGCACTGACAATCGTTCCGGAATCCTGAGCGTGGGGAGGTTCCACCAACGGTCGGCAGCGCGTGGGTTCTAACGGCATGCCTAAGCTCGTCTCCCCTGAGGGTTTTCCTAATGTCTCTGTGCCAGGGAATGCTAGGGGTGATTGTTGGATAACCCAGTGACCGAGGCTGCCTCCCCAAGGTCAGGAAAGGTATTTCTCGGGCTTCCCCGAACAGGGAACTCCTGTGAATGAAGAGAGCTGCGTGGAGTTGTCTCTCGACCTCCCCCACGCACTGACAATGTTTCCGGGATCCTGAGTGTGGAGAGGTTCCACCAAAAGTCGGGAGCGCTTGGGTTGTAACGGAATGCCGAAGCTCGTCTCCCCTGAGTGTTTTCCTATTATCTCTGTGCCAGGGAATGCTAGGGGGATTTGCAGGATATCCCAGTGACCGAGGCTGCCTCCACTTGGTCAGCGAAGGTATTTCTCGGACTTCCCCGAACAGGGAACACCTGTGACTGAAGAGAGCTGCGTGGAGTTATCTCTCGAGCTCCCCCATGCACTGACAATGTTTCCGGAATCCTGAGCGTGGAGAGGTACCACCAACGGTCGGCAGCGCGTGGGTTCTAACGGAATGCTTAATCTCGCCTCCCCTGAGAATTTTCCTAATGTCTCTGAACCAGGGAATGCTAGGGGGGTTTGCAGGATTTCCCAGTGACAGAGGCTGCCTCCCCAAGTACAGGGAAGGTATTTCTCAGACATCCCCAAACAGGGAACACCTGTGATTGAAGAGAGCTGCGTGGAGTTGTCTCTCGAGCTCCCCCACGCACTGACAATATTTCCGGAATCCTGAGCGTGGAGAGGTTCCACCATCGGTCGGCAGCGCGTGGGTTCAAACGGAATGCCTAAGCTCGTCTCCCCTGAGAATTTTCCTAATGTCTCTGTACCAGGGAATGCTAGGGGGGTTTGCAGGATATCCCAGTGACAGAGGCTGCCTCCCCTTGGTCATGGAAGTTATTCCTCGGACTTCCCCGAGCAGGGAACTCCTGTGACTGAAGAGAGCTGCGTGGAGTTGTCTCTCGAGCTCCCCCACGCACTGACAATCGTTCCAGAATCCTGAGCGTGGGAAGGTTCCACCAACGGTCGGCAGCGCGTGGGTTCTAGCGGAATGCCTAAGCTCGTCTCCCCTGAGGTTTTTCCTTATTTCTCTGTGCCAGGGAATGCTAGGTGGGTTTGCAGGATATCCCAGTGACAGAGGCTGTCTCCCCAAGGTCAGGGAAGGTATTTCTCAGACTTCCCTGAACAGGGAACACCTGTGACTGAAGAGAGCTGCGTGGTGTTGTCTCTCGAGCTCCCCCACGCACTGACAATGGTTCCGGAATCCTGAGCGTGGGGAGGTTCCACCAACGGTCGGCAGCACGTGGGTTCTAACGGAATGCCTAAGCTCGTCTCCCCTGAGGGTTTTCCTAATGTCTCTGTGCCAGGGAATTCTAGGGGGGTTTGCAGGATATCCCAGTACAGAGGCTGCATCCCCAAGGGCAGGGAAGGTATTTCTCGGGATTCCCAGAACAGGGAACACCTGTGACTGAAGAGAGCTGCGTGGAGTTGTCTCTCGAGCTCCCCCACGCACTGACAATGTTTCCGGAATTCTGAGCGTGGGGAGGATCCACCAACGGTCGGCAGCGCGTGGGTTCTAACGGAAAGCCTAAGCTCGTCTCCCCTGAGGGTTTTTCTAATGTCTCTGTGCCAGGGTATGCTAGGGGGGGTTGCAGGATATTCCAGTGATTGAGGCGGACTCCCCAAGGTCAGGGAAGGTATTTCTCGGAGTTCCCCGAACAGGGAACACCTGTGACTGAAGAGAGCTGCGTGCAGTTGTCTCTCGAGCTCCCCAACGCACTGACAATGGTTCCGGAATCCTGAGCGTGGGGAGGTTCCACCAACGGTCGGCAGTGCGTGGGTTCAAAAGGAAAGCCTAAGCTCGTCTCCCCTGAGGGTTTTCCTAATGTATCTGTGCCAGGGAATGCTAGGGGGGTTTGCAGGTATCCCAGTGACAGTGGCTGCCTTCCCAAGTTCAGGGAAGGTATTTCTCGGACTTCCCCGAACAGGGAACACCTGAGACTGGAGAGAGCTGCGTGGAGTTGTCTCTCGAGCTCCCCCACGCACTGACAATTGTTCCGGAATCCTGAGCGAGGGGAGGTTCCACCAACGTTCGGCAGCGTGTGGGTTCTAACGAAAAGCCTAAGCTCGTCTCCCCTGTGGTTTTTCCTAATGTCTCTGTGCCAGGGAATTCTAGGGGGTTTTGCAGGATATCCCAGTGACAGAGGCTGCATCCCCAAGGTCAGGGAAGGTATTTCACGAACTTCCACGAACAGGGAAAACCTGTGACTGAAGAGAGCTTCGTGGAGTTTTCTCTCGAGCTCCCCCACGCACTGACAATGGTTCCGGAATCCTGAGCGTGGGGAGGTTCCACCAACGGTCGGTACGCGTGGTTTCTAACGGAAAGCCTAAGCTCGTTTCCCCTGAGGGTTATCCTAATATCTCTGTGCCAGGGAATGCTAGGGGAATTTGCATGATATCCCAGTGAAAGAAGCTGCCTCCCCAAGTTCAGTGAAGTTATTTCTCGGACTTCCCCGAACAGGCAACACCTGTGACTGAAGAGAGCTGCGTGGAGTTGTCTCTCGAGCTCCCCCACGCACTGACAATGGTTCCGGAATTCTGAGCGTGGGGACGTTCCACCAACGGTCGGCAGCACGTGGATTCTAACGGAAAGCCTAAGCTCGTCTCCACTGAGGGTTTTCATAATGAATCTGTGCCAGGGAATGCTAGGGGGGTTTGCAGGATATCCCAGAGACAGAGGCTGCCTCCCAAGGTCAGGGAAGGTATTTCTCGGACTTCCCCGAACAGGGAACACCTGTGACTGGAGAGAGCTGCGTGGAGTTGTCTCTCGAGCTCCCCCACGCACTGACAATGGTTCCGGAATCCTGAGCGTGGGGAGGTTCCACCAACGGTCGGCAGCGCGTGGGTTCTAACGGAAAGCCTAAGCTCGTCTCCCCAGAGGGTTTTCCTAATGTCTCTGTGTCAGGGAAAGCTAGGGGGGTTTACAGGATATTCTAGTGTCAGAGGCTGCATCCCCAAGTTCAGGGAAGGTATTAATCGGACTTCCCCGAACAGGGAACAACTGTGACTGAAGAGAGCTGCGTAGAGTTTTCTCTCGAGCTCCCCCACGCACTGACAATGTTTCCGGAATCCTGAGCGTGGGGAGGTTCCACCAACGGTCGGCTGCGCGTGGGTTCTAACGGAAAGCCTAAGCTCGTCTCCCCTGAGTGTTTTCCTAATGTCTCTGTGCCAGGGAATGCTAGGGGGGTTTGCATGATATCCCAGTGGAAGAGGCTGCCTCCCCAAGTTCAGGGAATTTATTTCTCAGACTTCCCCGAACAGGGAACACCTGTGACTGAAGAGAGCTGCGTGGAGTTGTCTCTCGAGCTCCCCCACGCACTGACAATGGTTCCGGAATCCTGAGCGTGGGGAGGTTCCACCAACGGTCGGCAGCGCGTGGGGTCTAACGGAAAGCCTAAGCTCGTATCCCCTGAGGGTTTTCCTAATCTCTCTGGGCCAGGGAATGCTAGGGGTGTTTGCAGGATATCCCAGTGACAGAGGCTGACTCCCCAAGGTCAAGGAAGGTATTTCTCGGACTTCTCCGAACAGGGAACACCTGTGACTGAAGAGAGCTGCGTGGAGTTTTCTCTCGAGCTCCCCCACACACTGACAATGGTTCCGGAATCCTGAGCGTGGGGAGGTTCCACCAATGGTCGGCAGCGCGTGGGTTCTAACGGAAAGCCTAAGCTCGTCTCCCCTGAGGATTTTCCTAATGTCTCTGTGCCAGGGAATGCTAGGGGGTTTTGCAGGATATCCCAGTGACAGAAGCTGCCTCCCCAAGGTCAGGGAAGTTATTTCCCGGCCTTCCCCGAACAGGGAACACCTGTGACTGAAGAGAGCTGCGTGGAGTTGTCTTTCGAGCTCCTCCACGCACTTACAATTGTTCCGGAATCCTGAGCGTGGGGAGGTTCCACCAACGGTCGGCAGCGCGTGGGTTCTAACGGAAAGCCTAAGCTCGCCTCCCCTGAGGGTTTTCCTAATGTCTCTGTGCCAGGGAATGCTAGGGGGGTTTGCAGGATATCCCAGTGACAGAGGCTGCCTCCCCAAGCTCAGGGAAGATATTTCTCGGACTTCTCCGAACAGGGAACCCCTGTGACTAAGGAGAGCTGCGTGGAGTTGTCTCTCGAGCTCCCCCACGCACTGACAATGTTTCCGGAATCCTGAGCGTGGGGAGGTTCCACCAACGGTCGGCAGCGCGTGGGTTCTAACGGAAAGCCTAAGCTCGTCTCCCCTGAGGTTTTTCCTAATGTCTCTGTGCCAGGGAATGCTAAGGGGGTTTGCAGGATATCCCAGTGACAGAGGCTGCCTCCCCAAGGTCAGGAAAGTTATTTCTCGGACTTCCCCGAACAGGGAACACCTGTGACTGAAGAGAGCTGCGTGGAGTTATCTCTCGTGCTCCCCCACGCACTGACAATATTTCCGGATTCCTGAGCCTGGGGAGGTTCCACCAACGGTCGGCAGCGCGTGGGTTCAAACGGAAAGCCTAAGCTCGTCTCCCCTGAGGGTTTTCCTAATCTCTCTGTGCCAGGGAAAGCTAGGGGGGTTTCCAGGATATCCCAGTGACAGAGGCTGCCTCCCCAAGGTCAGGGAAGGTATTTCTCGGACTTCCCCGCACAGGGAACACTTGTGACTGAAGAGAGATGCGTGGAGTTGTCTCTCGAGCTCCCCCACGCACTGACAATGTTTCTGGAATCCTGAGCGTGGGGAGGTTCCACCAACGGTCGGCAGCGCGTGGGTTCTAACGGAAAGCCTAAGCTCGTCTCCCCTGAGGTTTTTCCTAATGTCTCTGTGCCAGGGAATGCTAGGGGGGTTTGCAGGATATCCCAGTGGAAGAGGCTGCCTCCCCAAGGTCAGGGAAGTTATTTCTCGAACTTCCCTGAACAGGGAACACCTGTGAATGAAGAGTGTTGCGTGGAGTTGTCTCTCGTGGTCCCCCACGCCCTGACAATGATTCCGGAATCCTGAGCGTGGGGAGGTTCCACCAACGGTCGGCAACGCGTGGTTTCTAACGGAAAGCCTAAGCTCGTCTCTAATGAGGGTTTTCCTAATCTCTCTGGGCCAGGGAATGCTAGGGGGTTTGCAGGATATCCCAGGGACGGAGGCTGACTCCCCGAGGTCAGGGAAGGTATTTCTCAGACTTCCCCGAACAGGGAACACCTGTGACTGAAGAGAGCTGCGTGGAGTTGTCTCTCGAGCTCCCCCACGCACTGACAATGGTTCCGGAATCCTGAGCGTTGGGAGGTTCCACCAAAGGTCGGCAGCGCGTGGGTACTAACGGAAAGCATAAGCTCGTCTCCCCTGAGGGTTTTCCTAATGTCTCTGTGCCAGGGAATGCTAGGGGGGTTTGCAGGATATCCCAGTGGCAGAGGCTGCCTACCCAAGATCAGGGAAGTAATTTCTCGGACTTCCCCGAACAGGGAACACCTGTGACTGAATAGAGCTGCGTAGAGTTGTCTCTCGAGACCCCCACGCACTGACAATGTTTCCGGAAACCTGAGCGTGGGGAGGGTCCACCAACGTTCGGCAGTGCGTGGGTTCTAACGGAAAGACTAAGCTCGTCTCCCCTGAGGGTTTTCCTAAACTCTCTGGGCCAGGGAATGCTAGGGGATTTGCAGGATATCCCAGGGACAGAGGCTGACTCCCCAAGGTCAGGGAAGGTATTTCTCGGACTTCCCCGAACAGGGAACCCCTGTGACTGAAGAGAGCTGCGTGGAGTTTTCTCTCGAGCTCCCCCACGCACTGACAATGGTTCCGGAATCCTGAGCGTGGGGAGGTTCCACCAACGGACGTCAGCGCATCGGGTCTAACGGAACGCCTAAGCTCGTCTCCCCTGAGGGTTTTCCTAATGTCTCTGTGCCAGGGAATGCTAGAGGGGCTTGCAGGATATCCCAGGGACAGAGACTGACTCCCCAAGTTCAGGGAAGATATTTCTCGGACTTCCCTGAACAGGGAACACCTGTGACTGAAGAGAGTTTCGTGGAGTTGTCTCTCGAGCTCCCCCACGCACTGACAATGGTTTCGGAATCCTGAGCGTGGGGAGGTTCCACCAACGGTCGGCAGCGCGTGGGTTCTAACGGAATGCCTAAGCTCGTCTCCCCTGAGGGTTTTCCTAATGCCTCTTTGCCAGGGAATGCTAGGGGGGTTTGCAGGATATCCCAGTGACAGAGGCTGACTCCCCAAGTTCAGGGAATGTATTTCTCGGACTTCCCCGTACAGGGAACACCTGTGACTGAAGAGAGCTGTGTGGAGTTGTCTCTCGAGCCTCCCCACGAACTGGCAATGGTTCCGGAATCCTGAGCTTGGGGAGGTTCCACCAACGGTCGGCAGCACGTGGGTTCAAGCGGAAAGCCAAAGCTAGTCTCCCCTGAGGGTTTTCCTAATGTCTCTGTGCCAGGGAATGCTAGGGGTGTTTACAGGATATCCCAGTGACTGAGGTTGCCTCCCCAAGGTCAGGGAAGGTAATTCTCGGACTTCCCCGTACAGGGAACACCTGTGACTGAAGAGAGCAGCGTGGAGTTATCTCTCGAGCTCCCCCACGCACTGAAAATGGTTCCGGAATCCTGAGCGTGGGGAGGTTCCACCAACGGTCGGCAGCGCGTGGGTTCTAACGGAAAGCCTAAGCTCGTCTCCCCTGAGGGTTTTCCTAATGTCTATGTGCCAGGGAATGCTAGAGGGGTTTGCAGGATATCCCAGTGACAGAGGCTGCCTCCCCAAGGTCAGGGAAGATATTTCTCGGACTTCCCTGAACAGGGAACACCTGTGACTGAAGAGAGCTGCGTTGAGTTGTCTCTCGTGCTCCCCCACGCACTGACAATGGTTCCGGAATCCTGAGCGTGAGGAGGTTCCACCAAAAGTCGGCTGCGCGTGGGTTCTAACGGAAAGCCTAAGCTCGTCTTCCCTGAGGGTTTTCCTAATTTCTCTGTGCCACGGAATGCTAGGGGGGTTTGCAGGTTATCCCATTGACAGAGGCTGCCTCCTCAAGGTCAGGGAAGGTTTTTCTCGGACTTCCCCGTACACGGAACACCTGTGACTGAAGAGAGCTGCGTGGAGTTGTCTCTCGAGTTCCCCCACGCACTGACAATGTTTCCGGAATCCTGAGCGTGGGGAGGTTCCACCAAAGGTCGGCAGCGCGTGGGTTCTGACGGAAAGCCTAAGCTCGTCTTCCCTGAGGGTTTTCCTAATGTCTCTGTGCCAGAGAATGCTAGGGGGGGTTGCAGGATATCCCAGTGGAAGAGGCTGCCAACCCAAGGTCAGGGAAGTTATTTCTCGAACTTCCCCGAACAGGGAACACCTGTGACTGAAGAGTGCTGCGTGGAGTTGTCTCTCGAGATCCCCCACGCCCTGACAATGATTCCGGAATCCTGAGCGTGGGGAGGTTCCACCAACCGTCGGCAGCGCGTGGTTTCTAACGGAAAGCCTAAGCTCGTCTCCCCTGAGGGTTTTCCTAATGTCTCTGTCCCAGGGAATGCTAGAGGGGTTTGCAGGATATCCCATGGACAGAGGCTGACTCCCCAAGGTCAGGGAAGATATTTCTCGGACTTCCCCGAACAGGGAACACCTGTGACTGTAGAGAGTTTCGTGGAGTTGTCTCTCGAGCTCCCCCACGCACTGACAATGGTTCCGGAATCTTGAGCGTGGGGAGGTTCCACCAACGGTCGGCAGCGCGTGGGTTCTAACGGAAAGACTAAGCTCGTCTTCCCTGATGGTTTTCCTAATTTCTCTTTGCCAGGGAATGCTAGGGGGGTTTGTAGGTTATCCCAGGGACAGAGGCTGCCTCCCCAAAGTCAGGGAAGGTATTTCTCGGACTTCCCCGTACAGGGAACACCTGTGACTGAAGAGAGCTGCGTGGAGATGTCTCTCGAGCTCCCCCACGCACTGACAATGTTTCCGGAATCCTGAGCGTGGGGAGGTTCCACCAACGGTCGGCAGCGCGTGGGTTCTAACGGAAAGCCTAAGCTCGTCTCCCCTGTGGGTTTTCCTAATGCCTCTGTGCCAGGGAATGCTAGGGGGGTTTGCAGGATATCCCAGTGACAGAGGCTGACTCCCCAAGTTCAGGAAAGGTATTTCTCGGACTTCCCCGTACAGGGAACACCTGTGACTGAAGAGAGCTGTGTGGAGTTGTCTCTCGAGGCTCCCCACGAACTGACAATGGTTCCGGAATCCTGAGCGTGGGGAGGTTCCACCAAAGGTCGGCAGCACGTGGGTTCTAGCGGAAACCCTAAGCTGGTCTCCCCTGAGGGTTTTCCAAATGTCTCTGTGCCAGGGAATGCTAGGGATGTTTACAGGATATCCCAGTGACAGAGGTTGCCTCCATAAGGTCAGGGAAAGTAATTCTCTGTCTTCCCCGAACAGGGAACAACTGTGACTGAAGAGAGCTGCGTGGAGTTGTCTCTCGAGCTCCCCCACGCACTGACAATAGTTCCGAAATCCTGAGCGTGGGGAGGTTCCACCAACGGTCGGCAGCGCGTGGGTTCAAACGGAAAGCCAAAGCCCGTCTTCCCTGAGGGTTTTCCTAATTTCTCTGTGCCACGGAATGCTAGGGGGGTTTGCAGGTTATCCCAGTGACAGAGGCTGCCTCCCAAAGGTCAGGGAAGGTATTTCTCGGACTTCCCCGTTCAGGGAACACCTGTGCCTGAAGAGAGCTGCGTGGAGTTGTCTCTCGAGCTCCCCCACGCACTGACAATTTTTCCGGAATCCTGAGCGTGGGGAGGTTCCACCAACGGTCGGCAGCGCGTGGGTTCTAATGGAATGCCTAAGGTCGTCTCCCCTGAGGTTTTTCATTATGTCTCTGTGCCAGGGAATGCTAGGGGTTTTGCAGGATATCCCAGTGACAGAGGCTGCCTCCCCAAGGTCAGGGAAGTTATTTCTCGGACTTCCCCGCACAGGTAACACCTGTGACTGAAGAGAGCTGCGTGGAGTTGTCTCTCGAGCTCCCCCACGCACTGACAATGGTTCTGGAATCCTGAGCGTGGGGAGGTTCCACCAACGGTCGGCAGCGCGTGGGTTCTAACGGAAAGCCTAAGCTCGTCTTCCCTGAGGGTTTTCCTAATGTCTCTGTGCCAGGGAATGCTAGGGGGGTTTGCAGGATATCCCAGTGCAGAGGCTGCCTCCCCAAGGTCAGGGAAGATATTTCTCGGACTTCCCCGAACAGGGAACACCTGTGACTGAAGAGAGCTGCGTGGAGTTGTCTCTCGAGCTCCCCCACGCTCTGACAATTGGTCCGGAATCCTGAGCGTGGGGAGGGTCCACCAACGGTCGGCAGCGCGTGGGTACTAACGGAATGCCTAAGCTCGACTCCCCTGAGGCTTTCCCAAATATCTTTGTGCCAGGGAATGCTAGGGGGGTTTGCAGGATATCCCAGTGACAGAGGCTGCCTCCCCAAATTCAGGGAAGGTATTTCTCGGACTTCCCCGAACAGGGAAAACCTGTGACTGAAGAGAGCTGAGTGGAGTTGTCTCTCGAACTCCCCCACTCACTGAAAATGGTTCCGGAATCCTGAGCGTGGGGAGGTTCCCCCAACGGTCGGCAGAGCGTGGGTTATAACGGAAAGCCTAAGCTCGTCTCCCCTGAGGGTTTTCCTAATGTCTCTGTGCCAGGGAAAGCTAGGGGGCATTACAGGATATCCCAGTGACAGAGGCTGCCTCCCCAAGGTCAGGGAAGGTATTTTTCGGACTTCCCCGAACAGGGAACACCTGTGACTGAAGAGAGTTGCGTGGAGTTGTCTCTCGAGCTCCTCCACGCACTTACAATTGTTCCGGAATCCTGAGCGTGGGGAGGTTCCACCAACGGTCGGCAGCGCGTGGGTTCTAACGGAAAGCCGAAGCCCGTCTTCCCTGAGGGTTTTCCTAATTTCTCTGTGCCACGGAATGCTAGGGGGGTTTGCAGGTTATCCCAGTGACAGAGGCTGCTTCCCAAAGGTCAGGGAAGGTATTTCACGGACTTCCCCGTTCAGGGAACACCTGTGCCTGAAGAGAGCTGCGTGGAGTTGTCTCTCGAGCTCCCCCACGCACTGACAATTTTTCCGGAATCCTGAGCGTGGGGAGGTTCCACCAACGGTCGGCAGCGCGTGGGTTCTAATGGAAAGCCTATGGTCGTCTCCCCTGAGGTTTTTCATAATGTCTCTGTGCCAGGGAATGCTAGGGGTTTTGCAGGATATCCCAGTGACAGAGGCTGCCTCCCCAAGGTCAGGGAAGTTATTTCTCGGACTTCCCCGCACAGGTAACACCTGTGACTGAAGAGAGCTGCGTGGAGTTGTCTCTCGAGCTCCCCCACGCACTGACAATTGTTCCGGAATCCTGAGCGTGGGGAGGGTCCACCAACGGTCGGCAGCGCTTGGGTTCTAACGGAATGCATAAGCTCGTCTCCCCTGAGAGTTTTCCTAATGTCTCTGTGCCAGGGAATGCTAGGGTTGATAGCAGTATATCCCAGTGACCGAGGCTGTCTCCCCAAGGTCAGGGAAGTTATTTCTCGGACTTCCCCGAACAGGGAACACCTGTGACCGAAGAGAGCTGCGTCGAGTTGACTCTCGAGCTCCCCCACGCACTGACAATGATTCCGGAATCCTGAGCGTGGGGAGGTGCCACCAACGGTCGGCAGCGCGTGGGTTCTAACGGAATGCCTAAGCTCGTCTCCCCTGAGTCTTTTCCTAATGTCTCTTTGCCAGGCAATGCTAGGGGAGATTGCAGGATATCCCAGGGACCGAGGCTGCCTACCCAAGTTCAGGGAAGGTACTTCTTGGACTTCCCCAAACAGGGAACACCTGCGACTGAAGAGAGCTGCGTGGAGTTGTCTCTCGACCTCCCCAACGCACTGACAATAGTTCCGGAATCCTGAGCGTGGGGAGGTTCCACCAACGGTCGGCAGCGCGTGGGTTCTAACGGAATGCCTAAGCTCGTCTCCCCTGAGGTTGTTCCTAATATCTCTGTGCCAGGGAATGCTAGGGGTGTTTGCAGGATATCCCAGTGACAGAGGATGCCTCCTCAAGTTCAGGGAAGATATTTCTCAAACTTCGCCGAACAGGGAACACCTGTGACTGAAGAGAGCTGCGTGGAGTTGTCTCTCGAGCTCCCCCACGCACTGACAATGGTTCCGGAATCCTGAGCGTGGGAGGTTCCACAAACGGTCGGCAGCGCATGGGTTCTAACGAAATGCCTAAGCTCGTCTCCCCTGAGGTTTTTCCTAATGTCTCTGTGTCAGGGAATGCTAGGGGGTTTTGCAGGATATCCCAGTGACAGAGGATGCCTCCCCAAGTTCAGGGAAGTTATTTCTCCGACTTCCCCGAACAGGGAACACCTGTGACTGAAGAGACCTGCGTGGAGTTGTCTCTCGAGCTCCCCCACACACTGACAATTGTTCCGGAATCCTGAGCGTGGGGAGGTTCCACCAACGGTCGGCAGCGCGTGGGTTTTAACGGAATGCCTAAGCTCGTCTCCCCTTAGTTTTTTCCTAATGTCTCTGTGCCAGGGAATGCTAGGGGTGATTGCAGGATATCCCAGTGCCCGAGGATGCCTCCACAAATCAGGGAAGTTTTTCCCGGACTTCCCCGAACAGGGAACTCCTGTGACTGAATAGAGCTGCGTGGAGTTGTCTCTCGAGCTCCCACACGCACTGACAATATTTCCGGAATCCTGAGCGTGAGGAGTTTCCACCAACGGTCGGTAGCACGTGGGTTCTAACGGAATGCCTAAGCTCGTCTCGCCTGTGGCTTTTCCTAATGTTTCTGTGCCAGGGAATGCTAGGGGTGATTTCAGGATACCCCAGTGACCGAGGCTGCCTCCCCATGTTCAGGGAAGGTATTTCCCGGAATTCCCCGAACAGGGAACACCTGTGACTGAAGAGAGCTGCGTGGAATTGTCTCTCGAGCTCCCCCACGCACTGATATTGGTTCCGGAATCCTGAGCCTGGGGAGGTCCCACCAACGTTTGGCAGCGCGTGGGTTCTAACGGAATGCCTAAGTTCGTCTCCCCTGAGGTTTTTCCTAATGTCTCTGTGCCAGGGAATGCTAGGGGTGATTGCAGGATATCCCAGTGACCGCGGCTGCAACCCCAAGGTAAGGGAAGATATTTCCCGGACTTCCCCGAGCAGGGAATACCTGTGGCTGTAGAGAGCTGCGTGGAGTTGTCTCTCGAGCTCCCCCGCTCGCTGACAATGTTTCCGGAATCCTGAGCGTGGGGAGGTTCCACCAACGGTCAGCAGCGCCTGAGTTCTAACGGAATACTTAAGCTCGTCTCCCCTGAGTGTTTTCCTATTATCTCTGTGACAGGGAATGCTGGGGTGGTTTGCAGGAAATCCCGGGGCAGAGGCTGCCTCCACAAATTCAGGGAAGTTATTTTTCGGACTTCCCCGGACAGGAAACACCTGTGACTGAAGAGAGCTGCGTGGAGTTGTCTCTCGAGCTCCCCCTCGCACTGACAATGGTTCCGGAACCCTGAGCGTAGGGAGGTTCCACCAACGGTCGGCAGCACGTGGGTTCTAACGGAATGCCTAAGCTCGCCTCCCCTGATGGTTTTCCTAATATCTCTGTGCCAGGGAATGCTAGGGGTGATTGCAGGATATCCCAGTGACCGAGGATGCCTACACAAGGTCAGGGAAGTTATTTCCCGGACTTCCCCGAACAGGGAACACCTGTGACTGAAGAGAGCTGCGTGGAGTTTTCTCTCGATCTCCCCCACGCACTGACAATGGTTCCGGAATCCTGAGCGTGGGGAGGTTCCACCAACGGTCGGCAGCGCTTGGGTTCTAACGGAATGCCTAAGCTCGTCTCCCCTGAGGGTTTTCCTAATATCTCTGTGCCAGGGAATGCTATGGGGGTTTGCAGGAGATCCCAGTGACCGAGGCTGACTCCCCAAGGTCAGGGAAAGTATTTCTCGGACTTCCCCGAACAGGGAACACCTGTGACTGAAGAGAGCTGCGTGGAGTTGTCTCTCGAGCTCACCCACGCACTGAGAATGGTTCCGGAATCCTTAGTGTGGGGAGGTTCCACCAACGGTCGGCAGCGCGTGGGTTCTAACGGAATGCTTAAGCTCGTCTCCCCTGAGGGTTTTAATAATTTCTCTGTGCCAGGGAATGCTAGGGTTGATTGCAGTATATCCCAGTGACCGAGGCTTCCTCCCCAAGGTCAGGGAAGGTATTTCTCGGACTTCCCCGAACGGGGAACACCTGTGACCGAAGAGAGCTGCGTGGAGTTGTCTCTCGAGCTCCCCCACCCACTGACAATGGTTCCGGAATCCTGAGCGTGGGGAGGTGCCACCAACGGTCGGCAGCGCGTGGGTTCAAACGGAATGCCTAAGCTCGTCTCCCCTGAGGCTTTTCCTAATGTCACTTTGCCAGGCAATGCTAGGGGTGATTGCAGGGTATCCCAGTGACCGAGGCTGACTCCCCAAGGTCAAGGAAGTTATTTCTCGCACTTCCCCGAACAGGGAACACCTGTGACTGAAGAGAGCTGCGTGGAGTTTTCTCTCGATCTCCCCCACGCACTGACAATGGTTCCGGAATCCTGAGCGTGGGGAGGTTCCACCAACGGTCGGCAGCGCGTGGGTTCTAACGGAATGCCTAAGCTCGTCTCCCCTGAGGTTTTTCCTAATATCTCTGTGCCAGGGAATTCTATGGGGGTTTGCAGGATATCCCAGTGACCGAGGCTGCCTCCCCAAGGTCAGGGAAAGTATTTCTCGGACTTCCCCGAACAGGGAACACCTGTGACTGAAGAGAGCTGCGTGGAGTTGTCTCTCGAGCTCCCCCACGCACTGAGAATGGTTCCGGAATCCTGAGCGTGGGGAGGTTCCACCAACGGTCGGCAGCGCGTGGGTTCTAACGGAATGACTAAGCTCGTCTCCCGTGAGGGTTTTCCTAATGTCTCTGTGCCAGGGAATGCTAGGGTTGATTGCAGTATATCCCAGTGACCGAGGCTGCCTCCCCAAGGTCAGGGAAGGTTTTTCTCGGACTTCCCCGAACAGGAAACACCTGTGACCGAAGAGAGCTGCGTGGAGTTGTCTCTCGAACTCCCCCACCCACTGACAATGGTTCCGGAATCCTGAGCGTGGGGAGGTGCCACCAACGGTCGGCAGCGCGTGGGTTCTAACGGAATGCCTAAGCTCGTCTCCCCTGAGGCTTTTCCTAAAGTCTCTATGCCAGGCAATGCTAGGGGTGATTGTAGGGTATCCTAGTGACCGAGGCTGTCTCCCCAAGTTCAAGGAAGTTATTTCTCGCACTTCCCCGAACAGGGAACACCTGTGACTGAAGAGAGCTGCGTGGAGTTGTCTCTCGAACTCCCCCACACACTGACAATATTTCCGGAATCCTGAGCGTGGGGAGGTTCCACAAACTGTCGGCAGCACGTGGGTTCAAACGGATGCCTGAGCTGGTCTCCCCTGAGGGTTTTCCTAATATCTCTGAGAAAGGGAATGCTAGGGGGGTTTGCAGAAAATCTCAGTGACAGAGGCTGCCTACCCAATGTCAGGGAAGGTATTTCTCGGACTTCCCCGATCAGGGAACACCTGTGAATGAAGAGAGCTGCGTGGAGTTGTCTCTCGAGCTCCCCCACGCACTGACAATTGTTCCGGAATCCTGAGCGTGGGGAGGGTCCACCAACGGTCGGCAGCGCTTGGGTTCTAACGGAATGCATAAGCTCGTCTCCCCTGAGAGTTTTCCTAATGTCTCTGTGCCAGGGAATGCTAGGGTTGATAGCAGTATATCCCAGTGACCGAGGCTGTCTCCCCAAGGTCAGGGAAGTTATTTCTCGGACTTCCCCGAACAGGGAACACCTGTGACCGAAGAGAGCTGCGTCGAGTTGACTCTCGAGCTCCCCCACGCACTGACAATGATTCCGGAATCCTGAGCGTGGGGAGGTGCCACCAACGGTCGGCAGCGCGTGGGTTCTAACGGAATGCCTAAGCTCGTCTCCCCTGAGTCTTTTCCTAATGTCTCTTTGCCAGGCAATGCTAGGGGAGATTGCAGGATATCCCAGGGACCGAGGCTGCCTACCCAAGTTCAGGGAATGTACTTCTTGGACTTCCCCAAACAGGGAACACCTGCGACTGAAGAGAGCTGCGTGGAGTTGTCTCTCGACCTCCCCAACGCACTGACAATAGTTCCGGAATCCTGAGCGTGGGGAGGTTCCACCAACGGTCGGCAGCGCGTGGGTTCTAACGGAATGCCTAAGCTCGTCTCCCCTGAGGTTGTTCCTAATATCTCTGTGCCAGGGAATGCTAGGGGTGTTTGCAGGATATCCCAGTGACAGAGGATGCCTCCTCAAGTTCAGGGAAGATATTTCTCAAACTTCGCCGAACAGGGAACACCTGTGACTGAAGAGAGCTGCGTGGAGTTGTCTCTCGAGCTCCCCCACGCACTGACAATGGTTCCGGAATCCTGAGCGTGGGAGGTTCCACAAACGGTCGGCAGCGCATGGGTTCTAACGAAATGCCTAAGCTCGTCTCCCCTGAGGTTTTTCCTAATGTCTCTGTGTCAGGGAATGCTAGGGGGTTTTGCAGGATATCCCAGTGACAGAGGATGCCTCCCCAAGTTCAGGGAAGTTATTTCTCCGACTTCCCCGAACAGGGAACACCTGTGACTGAAGAGACCTGCGTGGAGTTGTCTCTCGAGCTCCCCCACACACTGACAATTGTTCCGGAATCCTGAGCGTGGGGAGGTTCCACCAACGGTCGGCAGCGCGTGGGTTTTAACGGAATGCCTAAGCTCGTCTCCCCTTAGTTTTTTCCTAATGTCTCTGTGCCAGGGAATGCTAGGGGTGATTGCAGGATATCCCAGTGCCCGAGGATGCCTCCACAAATCAGGGAAGTTTTTCCCGGACTTCCCCGAACAGGGAACTCCTGTGACTGAATAGAGCTGCGTGGAGTTGTCTCTCGAGCTCCCACACGCACTGACAATATTTCCGGAATCCTGAGCGTGAGGAGTTTCCACCAACGGTCGGTAGCACGTGGGTTCTAACGGAATGCCTAAGCTCGTCTCGCCTGTGGCTTTTCCTAATGTTTCTGTGCCAGGGAATGCTAGGGGTGATTTCAGGATACCCCAGTGACCGAGGCTGCCTCCCCATGTTCAGGGAAGGTATTTCCCGGAATTCCCCGAACAGGGAACACCTGTGACTGAAGAGAGCTGCGTGGAATTGTCTCTCGAGCTCCCCCACGCACTGATATTGGTTCCGGAATCCTGAGCCTGGGGAGGTCCCACCAACGTTTGGCAGCGCGTGGGTTCTAACGGAATGCCTAAGTTCGTCTCCCCTGAGGTTTTTCCTAATGTCTCTGTGCCAGGGAATGCTAGGGGTGATTGCAGGATATCCCAGTGACCGAGGCTGCAACCCCAAGGTAAGGGAAGATATTTCCCGGACTTCCCCGAGCAGGGAATACCTGTGGCTGTAGAGAGCTGCGTGGAGTTGTCTCTCGAGCTCCCCCGCTCGCTGACAATGTTTCCGGAATCCTGAGCGTGGGGAGGTTCCACCAACGGTCAGCAGCGCCTGAGTTCTAACGGAATACTTAAGCTCGTCTCCCCTGAGTGTTTTCCTATTATCTCTGTGACAGGGAATGCTGGGGTGGTTTGCAGGAAATCCCGGGGCAGAGGCTGCCTCCACAAATTCAGGGAAGTTATTTTTCGGACTTCCCCGGACAGGAAACACCTGTGACTGAAGAGAGCTGCGTGGAGTTGTCTCTCGAGCTCCCCCTCGCACTGACAATGGTTCCGGAACCCTGAGCGTAGGGAGGTTCCACCAACGGTCGGCAGCACGTGGGTTCTAACGGAATGCCTAAGCTCGCCTCCCCTGATGGTTTTCCTAATATCTCTGTGCCAGGGAATGCTAGGGGTGATTGCAGGATATCCCAGTGACCGAGGATGCCTACACAAGGTCAGGGAAGTTATTTCCCGGACTTCCCCGAACAGGGAACACCTGTGACTGAAGAGAGCTGCGTGGAGTTTTCTCTCGATCTCCCCCACGCACTGACAATGGTTCCGGAATCCTGAGCGTGGGGAGGTTCCACCAACGGTCGGCAGCGCTTGGGTTCTAACGGAATGCCTAAGCTCGTCTCCCCTGAGGGTTTTCCTAATATCTCTGTGCCAGGGAATGCTATGGGGGTTTGCAGGAGATCCCAGTGACCGAGGCTGACTCCCCAAGGTCAGGGAAAGTATTTCTCGGACTTCCCCGAACAGGGAACACCTGTGACTGAAGAGAGCTGCGTGGAGTTGTCTCTCGAGCTCACCCACGCACTGAGAATGGTTCCGGAATCCTTAGTGTGGGGAGGTTCCACCAACGGTCGGCAGCGCGTGGGTTCTAACGGAATGCTTAAGCTCGTCTCCCCTGAGGGTTTTAATAATTTCTCTGTGCCAGGGAATGCTAGGGTTGATTGCAGTATATCCCAGTGACCGAGGCTTCCTCCCCAAGGTCAGGGAAGGTATTTCTCGGACTTCCCCGAACGGGGAACACCTGTGACCGAAGAGAGCTGCGTGGAGTTGTCTCTCGAGCTCCCCCACCCACTGACAATGGTTCCGGAATCCTGAGCGTGGGGAGGTGCCACCAACGGTCGGCAGCGCGTGGGTTCAAACGGAATGCCTAAGCTCGTCTCCCCTGAGGCTTTTCCTAATGTCACTTTGCCAGGCAATGCTAGGGGTGATTGCAGGGTATCCCAGTGACCGAGGCTGACTCCCCAAGGTCAAGGAAGTTATTTCTCGCACTTCCCCGAACAGGGAACACCTGTGACTGAAGAGAGCTGCGTGGAGTTTTCTCTCGATCTCCCCCACGCACTGACAATGGTTCCGGAATCCTGAGCGTGGGGAGGTTCCACCAACGGTCGGCAGCGCGTGGGTTCTAACGGAATGCCTAAGCTCGTCTCCCCTGAGGTTTTTCCTAATATCTCTGTGCCAGGGAATTCTATGGGGGTTTGCAGGATATCCCAGTGACCGAGGCTGCCTCCCCAAGGTCAGGGAAAGTATTTCTCGGACTTCCCCGAACAGGGAACACCTGTGACTGAAGAGAGCTGCGTGGAGTTGTCTCTCGAGCTCCCCCACGCACTGAGAATGGTTCCGGAATCCTGAGCGTGGGGAGGTTCCACCAACGGTCGGCAGCGCGTGGGTTCTAACGGAATGACTAAGCTCGTCTCCCGTGAGGGTTTTCCTAATGTCTCTGTGCCAGGGAATGCTAGGGTTGATTGCAGTATATCCCAGTGACCGAGGCTGCCTCCCCAAGGTCAGGGAAGGTTTTTCTCGGACTTCCCCGAACAGGAAACACCTGTGACCGAAGAGAGCTGCGTGGAGTTGTCTCTCGAACTCCCCCACCCACTGACAATGGTTCCGGAATCCTGAGCGTGGGGAGGTGCCACCAACGGTCGGCAGCGCGTGGGTTCTAACGGAATGCCTAAGCTCGTCTCCCCTGAGGCTTTTCCTAAAGTCTCTATGCCAGGCAATGCTAGGGGTGATTGTAGGGTATCCCAGTGACCGAGGCTGTCTCCCCAAGTTCAAGGAAGTTATTTCTCGCACTTCCCCGAACAGGGAACACCTGTGACTGAAGAGAGCTGCGTGGAGTTGTCTCTCGAACTCCCCCACACACTGACAATATTTCCGGAATCCTGAGCGTGGGGAGGTTCCACAAACTGTCGGCAGCACGTGGGTTCAAACGGATGCCTGAGCTGGTCTCCCCTGAGGGTTTTCCTAATATCTCTGAGAAAGGGAATGCTAGGGGGGTTTGCAGAAAATCTCAGTGACAGAGGCTGCCTACCCAATGTCAGGGAAGGTATTTCTCGGACTTCCCCGATCAGGGAACACCTGTGAATGAAGAGAGCTGCGTGGAGTTGTCTCTCGAGCTCCCCCACTCACTGAAAATGTTTCCGGATCCCTGAGCGTGGGGAGGTTCCACCAACTGTCGGCAGCGCGTTGTTTCAAACGGAATGTCTGAGCTGTTCTCCCCTGAGGGTTTTCCTAATGTCTCTGTGCCAGGGAATACTATGGTGGTTTACAGGATATCCCAATGAAAGAGACAGACTCCCAAGTTCAGATAAAGTTATTCCCGGACTTCCCCGATTAGGGTACTCCTGTGAATGAGGAGAGCTGCGTGGAGTTGTCTCTCGAGCTCCCCCACTCGCTGACAATCTTTCCGGAATCCTGAGAGTGGGGAGGTTCCACCAATGGTCGGCAGCGCGTGGGTTCTAACGGAATGCCTAAACTCGTCTCCCCTGAGGCTTTTCCTAATTTCTCTGTGCCAGGGAATGCTAGGGGGTTTTGCAGGATATCCCAGTGACAGAAGCTGCGTTCAAAAATCAGGGAAGGTATTTCCCGGACTTCCCCTAACACGGAACTCCTGTGAATGAAGAGAGCTGCGTAGAGTTGTCTCTCGAGCTCCCCCACGCACTGACAATTGTTCCGGAATCCTGAGAGTGGGGAGGTTCCACCAACGGTCGGCAGCGCGTGGGTTCTAACGGAATGCCTAAGCTCGTCTCCCGTGAGGGTTTTCCTAATGTCTCTGTGCCAGGGAAAGCTAGAGGTGATTGCAGGATATCCCAGTGACCGAGGCTTCCTCCCCAAGTTCACTGAAGGTATTTCTCGGACTTTCCCGAACGGGGAACATCTGTGACTGAAGAGAGCTGCGTGGAGTTGTCTCTCGAGCTCCGCCACGCACTGACAATGGTTCCGGAATCCTGAGCGTGGTGAGGTTCCACCAACGGTCGGCAGTACGTGGGTTATAACGGAATGCCTAAGCTCGCCTCCCCTGAGTTTTTCCTAATGTCTCTGTGCCAGTTAATGCTAGGGGTGATTGCAAGATATCCCAGTGACCGAGGATGCCTCCCCAAGGTCAGGGAAGTTATTTCCCGGACTTCCCCGAACAGGGAACACCTGTGACTGAAGAGAGCTGCGTGGAGTTTTCTCTCGAACTCCCACACGCACTGACAATTGTTCCGGAATCCTGAGCGTGGGGAGGTTCCACCAACGGTCGGCAGCGCGTGGGTTCTAACGGAATGCCTAAGCTCGTCTCCCCTGAGGGTTTTCCTAATATCTCTGTGCCAGGGAATGCTATGGGGGTTTGCAGGATATCCCAGTGACAGAGGATGCCTCACCAAGGTCAGGGAAGATATTTCTCGGACTTCCCCGTACAGGGAACACCTGTGACTGAAGAGAGCTCCGTGGATTTGTCTCTCGAGCTCCCCCATGCACTGACAATGTTTCCGGAACCCTGAGCTTGGGGGGTTCCACCAACGGTCGGCAGCGCGTGAGTTCTAATGGAATGCCTAACCTCGTCTCCCCTGAGGGTTTTCCTAATGTCTCTGTGCCAGGGAATTCTAGGGGTGATTGCAGGATATCCCAGTGACCGAGGTTGCCTCCCCAAGGTCAGGGAAGGTATTTCTCGGACTCCCCCGAACAGGGAACACCTGTGACTGAAGAGAGTTGCGTGCAGTTGTCTATCGAGCTCTCCCACGCACTGACAATGTTTCCGGAATCCTGAGCGTGGGGAGGTTCCACCAACTGACGGCAGCGCGTGGGTTCTAATGGAATGCCTAAGCTCGTCTCCCCTGAGGATTTTCCTAATGTCTCTCTGCCAGGGAATGCTAGGGGTGATTGCAGGATATTCCAGTGACCTAGGCTACCCCCCAAGGTCTGGGAAGGTATTTCCCTGACTTCCCCGAACAGGGAACACCTGTGACTGAAGAGACTGCGTGGAGTTGTCTCTCGAGCTCCCCCACGCACTGACAATGGTTCTGGAATCCTGAGCGTGGGGAGGTTCCACCAACGGTCGGCAGCGCGTGGGTTCAAACGGAATGCCTAAGCTCGTCTCCCCTGAGGGTTTTCCTGATGTCTCTGTGCCAGGGAATGCTAGAGGTGATTGCAGGATATCCCAGTGACATACGCTGCCTCCCCAAGTTCAGGGAAGTTATTTCCCGGACTTCCCCGAAGAGGGAACACATGTGACTGAAGAGAGCTGCGTGGAGTTGCCTCTCGAGCTCCCTCACGCACTGAAAATTGTTCCAGAATCCTGAGCGTGGGGAGGTTCCACCAACAGTCGGCAGCGTGTGGGTTCTAACGGAAAGCATAAGCTCGTCTCCCCTGAGGGTTTTCCTAATGTCTCTGTGCCAGGGAATGCTAGGGGTGATTGCAGGATATCCCAGTGATCGAGGCTACCTCCCAAAGGTCAGGGAAGGTATTTCCCGGACTTCCCAGAACAGGGAACACATGTGAATGAAGAGAGCTGCGTGAAATTGTCTCTCGAGCTCCCCCATGCACTGACAATGTTTCCGGAACCCTGAGCTTGGGGAGGTTCCACCAACGGTCGGCAGAGCGTGGGTTCTAACGGAATGCCTAACCTTGTCTCCCCTGAGGGTTTTTCTAATGTCTCTGTGCCAGGGAATGCTAGGGGTGATTGCAGGATATACCAGTGACCGAGGCTGCCTCCCCAATGTCAGGGAAGGTATTTCCCGGACTTATCCGAACAGGGAACTCCTGTGAATGAAGAGAGCTGCGTGGAGTTGTCTCTCGAGCTCCCCCACGCACTGATAATGGTTCCGGAATCCTGAGCATGGGGAGGTTCCACCAACGGTCGGCACCGCGTGGGTTCTAACGGAAAGCCTAAGCTCGTCTCCCCTGAGGGTTTTCATAATGTCTCTGTGCCAGGGAATGGTAGGGGGGTTTGCAGGGTATCCCAGTGACATACGTTGCCTCCCCAAGTTCAGTGAAGGTATTTCCCGGATTCCGCGAACAGGGAACTCCTGTGAATGAAGAGAGCTGCGTGGTGTTGTCTCTCGAGCTCCCCCACGCACTGACAATCTTTCTGGAATCCTGAGCGTGGGGAGGTTCCACCAACGGTCGGCAGCGCGTGGGTTCTAACGGCATGCCTAAGCTCGTCTCCCCTGAGGGTTTTCCTAATGTCTCTGTGCCAGGGAATGCTAGGGGTGATTGCAGGATAACCTAGTGACCGAGGCTGCCTCCCCAAGGTCAGGAAAGTTATTTCTCGGACTTCCCCGAACAGGGAACTCCTGTGAATGAAGAGAGCTGCGTGGAGTTGTCTCTCGAGCTCCCCCACGCACTGAGAATGGTTCCGGAATCCTGAGCGTGGGGAGGTTCCAACAACGGTCGGCAGCGCGTGGGTTCTAACGGAATGCCTAAGCTCGTCTCCCCTGAGGGTTTTCCTAATGTCTCTGTTCCAGGGAATGGTAGGGGGGATTGCAGGATATCCCAGTGACAGAGGCTGCCTCCCCAAGGTCAGGGAAGATATTTCCCGGACTTCCCCGAACAGGGAACTCCTGTGAATGAAGAGAGCTTCGTGGAGTTGTCTCTCGAGCTCCCCCACGCACTGACAATGGTTCCGGAATCCTGAGCATGGGGAGGTTCCACCAACGGTCGGCAGAGCGTGGGTTCTAACGGAATACCTAACCTTGTCTCCCTTGAGGGTTTTTCTAATGTCTCTGTGCCAGGGAATGCTAGGGGTGATTGCAGGATATACCAGTTAACGAGGTTGCCTCCCCAAGTTCAGGGAAGGTATTTCCCGGACTTATCCGAACAGGGAACTCCTGTGAATGAAGAGAGCTGCGTGGAGTTGTCTCTCGAGCTCCCCCACACACTGACAATTGTTCCGGAATCCTGAGCGCGGGGAGGTTCCACCAACGGTCGGCAGCGCGTGGGTTCTAACGGAATGCCTAAGCTCGTCTCCCCTGAGGGTTTTCCTAATGTCTCTAATGGTAGGGGGGTTTGCAGGATATCCCAGTGACATACGCTGCCTCCCCAAGGTCAGGGTAGTTATTTCCCGGACTTCCCCGAACAGGGAACTCCTGTGAATGAAGAGAGCTGCGTGGAGTTGTCTCTCGAGCTCCCCCACGCACTGACAATTTTTCCGGAATCCTGAGCGTGGGGAGGTTCCAAAAACGGTCGGCAGACTGTGGGTTCTAACGGAATGCCTAAGCTCGGCTAGCCTGAGTGTTTTCATAATATCTCTGTGCCAGGGAATGGTAGGGGGTTTTGCAGGGTATCCCAGTGACATACGTTGCCTCCCCAAGGTCAGTGAAGGTATTTCCAGGATTCCCCGAACAGGGAACTCCTGTGAATGAAGAGAGCTGCGTGGTGTTGTCTCTCTAGCTCCACCACGCACTGACAATCGTTCCGGAATTCTGAGCGTGGGGAGTTTCCACCAACGGTCGGCAGCGCGTGGGTTCTAACGGCATGCCTAAGCTCGTCTCCCCTGAGTGTTTTCCTAATGTCTCTGTGCCAGGGAATGCTAGGGGTGATTGCAGGATAACCCAGTGACCGAGGCTGCCTCCCCAAGGTCAGGAAAGGTATTTCCCGGACTTCCCCCTAACAGGGAACACCTGTGACTGAAGAGAGCTGCGTGGAGTTGTCTCTCGAGCTCCCCCACGCACTGACAATGGTTCCGGAATCCTGATCGTGGGGAGGTTCCAACAACGGTCGGCAGCGCTTGGGTTCTAACGGAATGCCTAAGCTCGTCTCCCCTGAGTGTTTTCCTAGTATCTCTGTGCCAGGGAATGTTAAGGGGGTTTGCAGGATATCCCAGTGACCTACGCTGCCTCCCCAAGTTCAGGGAAGGTATTTCCCGGACTTCCCCGAACAGGGAACTCCTGTGAATGAAGAGAGCTGCGTGGAGTTGTCTCTCGACCTCCCCCACGCACTGACAATTGTTCCGGAATCCTGAGCGTGGGGAGGTTCCACCAACGGTCGGCAGGGTGTGGGTTCTAACGGAATGCCTAAGTTCGTCTCCCCTGAGTTTTTTCATAATGTCTCTGTGCCAGGGAATGGTAGGGGGGTTTGCAGGGTATCCCAGTGACATACGTTGCCTCCTCAAGTTCAGGGAAGGTATTTCCCGGATTTCCCCGTACAGGGAACTCCTGTGAATGAAGAGAGCTGCGTTGTGTTGTCTCTCGAGCTCCCCCACGCACTGACAATGGTACCGGAATCCTGAGCGTGGGGAGATTCCAGCAACGGTCGGCAGCGCGTGGGTTCTAACGGAATGCCTAAGCTCGTCTTCCCTGAGGGTTTTCCTAATGTCTCTGTGCCAGGGAATGGTAGGGGGGTTTGCAGGATATCCCAGTGACATACGCTGCCTCCCCAAGGTCAGGGTAGTTATTTCCCGGACTTCCCCGAACAGGAAACTCCTGTGAATGAAGAGAGCAGCGTGGAGTTGTCTCTCGAGCTCCCCCACGCACTGACAATTGTTCCGGAATCCTGAGCGTGGGGAGGTTCCAAAAACGGTCGGCAGCCTGTGGGTTCTAACGGAATGCCTAAGCTCGTCTCCCCTGAGTGTTTTCATAATTTCTCTGTGCCAGGGAATGGTAGGGGGGTTTGCAGGGTATCCCAGTGACATACGTTGCCTCCCCAAGGTCAGGGAAGGTATTTCCCGGATTCCCCGAACAGGGAACTCCTGTGAATGAAGAGAGCTGCGTGGTGTTGTCTCTCGAGCTCCCCCACGCACTGACAATCGTTCCGGAATCCTGAGCGTGGGGAGGTTCCACCAACGGTCGGCAGCGCGTGGGTTCTAACGGCATGCCTAAGCTCGTCTCCCCTGAGGGTTTTCCTAATGTCTCTGTGCCAGGGAATGCTAGGGGTGATTGCAGGATAACCCAGTGACCGAGGCTGCCTCCCCAAGGTCAGGAAACTTATTTCTCGGAATTCCCCAAACAGGGAAAACCTGTGACTGAAGATAGTTGCGTGGAGTTATCTCTCGAGCTCCCCCACGCACTGACAATGGTTCCGGAATCCTGACAGTGGGGAGGTTTCACCAACGGTAGGCAGCGAGTGGGTTCTAACGGAATGCATAAGCTCGTCTCCCCTGAGGCTTTTCCTAATGTCTCTGTGCCAGGGAATGCTAGGGGTGATTGCAGATTATCCCAGTGACCGAGGCTGCCAAACCAAGTTCAGGGAATGTATTTCTCGGATTTCCCCGAACAGGGAACACCTGTGACTGAAGAGAGCTGCGTGGAGTTGTCTCTCGAGCTCCCCCACCCACTGACAATGTTTCCGGAATCCTGAGCGTGGGGAGGTTCCACCAACTGTCGGCAGCGCGTGGGTACTAACGGAATGCATAAGCTCGTCTCCCCTGAGGTTGTTCCTAATATCTCTGTGCCAGGGAATGCAAGGGGAGTTTGCAGGATATCCCAGTGACAGAGGATGCCTCCTCAAGTTCAGGGAAGTTATTTCTCTGTCTTCCCCGAACAGGGAACACCTGTGACTAAAGAGATCTGCGTGGAGTTGTCTCTCGAGCTCCCCCACGCACTGACAATTTTTCCGGAATCCTGAGCGTGGGAGGTATCACCAACGGTCGGCAGCGCATGGGTTCTAACGGAATGCCTAAGCTCGTCTCCCCTGAGGTTTTTCCTAATGTCTCTGTGCCAGGGAATGCTAGTGTGGTTTGCAGGATATCCCAGTGACAGAGGATTCCTCCCCAAGGTCTGGGAAGGTATTTCTCTGACTTCCCCGAACAGGGAACACCTGTGACTGAAGAGAACTGCGTGGAGTTGTCTCCCGAGCTCCCCCACGCACTGACAATGGTTACGGAATCCTGAGCGTGGGGAGGTTCCACCAACGGTCGGCAGAGCGTGGGTTCTAACGGAATGCATAAACTCGTCTCCCCTGATGGTTTTCCTAATGTCTCTGTGCCAGGGAATGCTAGGGGGGTTTGCAGGATATCCCAGTGACAGAGGCTGCGTTCAAAAATCAGGGAAGGTATTTCCCGGACTTCCCCTAACACGGAACTCCTGTGAATGAAGAGAGCTGCCTGGAGTTGTCTCACGAGCTCCCCCACGCACA
Organism: Vicugna pacos; assembly: GCF_048564905.1. Taxonomy (NCBI): domain Eukaryota; kingdom Metazoa; phylum Chordata; class Mammalia; order Artiodactyla; family Camelidae; genus Vicugna; species Vicugna pacos. The sequence continues at coordinate 247,753 of NC_133021.1, forward strand.
GACAATGGTTCCGGAATCCTGAGAGTGGGGAGGTTCCACCAAATGTCGGCAGCTCGTGGGTTCTAACGGAATGCATAAGCTCGTCTGCCCTGAGGGTTTTCCTAATGACTCTGTGTCAGGGAATCCTAGGGGTGATTGCAGGATATCCCAGTGACCGAGGCTTCCTCCCCAAGTTCACTGAAGGTATTTCTCGGACTTTCCCGAACGGCGAACATCTGTGACTGAAGAGAGCTGCGTGGAGTTGTCTCTCGAGCTCCGCCACGCACTGACAATGGTTCCGGAATCCTGAGCGTGGGAAGGTTCCATCAACAGTCGGCAGCGCGTGGGTTCTAACGGAATGCCTAAACTCGTCTCTCCTGAGGGTTTTCCTAATGTCTCTGTGCCAGGGAATGCAAGGGGTGGTTGCAGGATATCCCAGTGACCGAGGATGCCTCCCCAATTTCAGGGAAGTTATTTCTCGGACTTTCCCGAACGGGGAACACCTGTGATTGAAGAGAGCTGCGTGGAGTTGTCTCTCGAGCTCCGCCACGCACTGACAATGGTTCCGGAATCCTGAGCGTGGGGAGGTTCCACCAACGGTCGGCAGCGCGTGGGTTCCAACGGAATGCCTAAGCTCGTCTCCCCTGAGGTTTTTCCTAATGTCTCTCTGCCAGGGAATGCTAGGGGTGATTGCAGGATATCCCAGTGACCGTGGCTGCCTCCCCAAGTTCAGGGAAGTTATTTCCCGGACTTCCCCGAACAGGGAACTCCTGTGAATGACGAGAGCTGCGTGGAGTTGTCTCACGAGCTCCCCCACGCACTGACAATATTTCTGGAGTCCTGAGCGTGGGAAGGTTCCACCAAATGTCGGCAGCGCGTGGGTTCTAACGGAATGCCTAAGCTCGCCTCCCCTGAGGGTTTTTCTAATATCTCTGTGCCAGGGAATGCTAGGGGTGATTGCATGATATCCCAGTGACCGAGGCTGCCTCCCCAAGATCAGGGAATGTATTTCCCTGACTTCCCCGAACAGGGAACACCTGTGACTGAAGAGAGCTGCGTGGAGTTGTCTCTCGAGTTCCCCCACGCACTGACAATTTTTCCGGAATCATGAGCGTGGGGAGGTTCCACCAACGGTCGTCAGTACGTGGGTTCTAACGGAATGCATAATCTCGACTCCCCTGAGGTTTTTCCTAATGTCTCTGTGCCAGGGAATGCTAGGGGTGATTGCAGGATATCCCAGTGACCTAGGCTTCCTCCCCAAGGTCAGGGAAGCTATTTCCCTGACTTCCCCGAACAGGGAACACCTGTGACTGAAGAGACTGCGTGGAGTTCTCTCTCGAGCTCCCCCACGCACTGACAATTATTCTGGAATCCTGCGCGTGGGGAGGTTCCACCAACGGTCGGCAGCGCGTGGGTTCTACGAAATGCATAAGCTCGTCTCCCCTGAGTGTTTTCCTAATGTCTATATGCCAGGGAATGCTAGGGGTGATTACAGGATATCCCAGTGGCCGAGGCTGCCTTCCCAAGATCAGGGAAGGTATTTCTCGGACTTCCCCAAACAGGGAAAACCTGTGACTGAAGAGAGCTGCGTGGAGTTGTCTCTCGAGCTCCCACACGTAATGACAATGTTTCCGGAATCCTGAGCGTGGGGAGGTTCCACCAACGGTCGGCAGCGCGTGGGTTCAAACGGAATGCCTAAGCTCGTCTCCCCTGAGGGTTTTTCTAATGTCTCTGTGCCAGGGAATGCTAGGGGTGATTGCAGGGTATCCCAGTGACCGAGGCTGACTCCCCAAGGTCAGGGAAGGTATTTCCCGGACTTCCCCGAACAGGGAACTCCTGTGAATGAAGAGAGCTGCGTGGAGTTGTCTCTCGAGCTCCCCCACGCACTGACAATGGTTCCGGAATCCTGAGCGTGGGGAAGTTCCACCAACGTTCGGCAGCGCGTGGGTTCTAACGGAATGCCTAAGCTCGTCTCCCCTGAGGGTTTTCATAATGTCTCTGTGCCAGGGAACGTTAGGGGGGTTTGCAGGCTATCCCAGTGACATACGCTGCCTCCCCAAAGTCAGGGAAGGTATTTCCCGGACTTCCCCGAACAGGGAACTCCTGTGAATGAAGAGAGCTGCGTGGAGATTTCTCTCGAGCTCCCCCACGCACTGACAATGGTTCCGGAATCCTGAGCATGGGGAGGTTCCACCAACGGTCGGCAGCGCGTGGGTTCTAACGGAATGCCTAAGCTCGACTCCCCTGAGGGTTTTCCTAATGTCTCTGTGCCAGGGAAAGCTAGGGGTGATTGCAGGATAACCCAGTGACCGAGGCTGCCTCCCCAAGGTCAGGAAAGGTATTTCTCGGACTTCCCCGAACAGGGAAATCCTGTGAATGAAGAGAGATACGTGGAGTTGTCTCTCGAGATTCCCCACGCACTGACAATTGTTCCGGAATCCTGAGCGTGGGGAGGTTCCACCAACGGTCGGGAGCGCGTGGGTTCTTACTTAATGTCTAAGCTCGTCTACCCTGAGGGTTTTCCTAATGTCTCTGTGCCAGGGAATGCTAGGGGTGATTGCAGGGTTTCCCAGTGACCGAGGCTGCGTCCACAAGGTCTGGAAAGGTATTTCCCGGTCTTCCCCGAACAGGGAACACCTGTGACTGAAGAGAGCTGCGTGGAGTTGTCTCTCGAGCTCCCCCACGCACTGACAATGGTTCCGGAATCCTGAGCGTGGGGAGGTTCCAACAACGGTCGGCAGCGCGTGGGTTCTAACGGAATGCCTAATCTCGTTTCCCCTGAGTGTTTTTCTAATGTCTCTGTGCCAGGGAATGGTAGGGGGGTTTGCAGAATATCCCAGTGAAATACGCTGCCTCCCAAAGGTCCGGGAATGTATTTCCCGGACTTCCCCGAACAGGGAAATCCTGTGAATGAAGAGAGCTGCGTGGAGTTGTCTCTCGAGCTACCCCATGCACTGACAATGGTTCCGGAATCCTGAGCGTGGGGAGGTTCCACCAACGGTCGGCAGCTCGTGGGTTCTAACGGAATGCCTAAGCTCGACTCCCCTGAGTGTTTTCCTAATGTCTCTGTGCCAGGGAATGCTAGGGGGGTTTGCAGGTTATCCCAGTGACATACGCTGCCTCCCCAAGGTCAGGGAATGTATTTCCCGGACTTCCCCGAACAGGGAACTCCTGTGAATGAAGAGAGCTGCGTGGAGTTGTCTCTCGAGCTCCCCCACGCACTGACAATGGTTCCGGAATACTGAGCGTGGGGAGGTTCCACCAACGGTCGGCAGCGCGTGGGTTCTAACGGAATGCCTAAGCTTGTCTCCCCTGAGGGTTTTTCTAATGTCTCTGTGCTAGGGAATGCTAGGGGTGATTGCAGGATATACCAGTGACCGAGGCTGCCTCCCCAAGGTCAGGGAAGGTATTTCCCGGACTTATCCGAACAGGGAACTCCTGTGAATGAAGATAGCTGCGTGGAGTTTTCTCTCGAGCTCCCCCACGCACTGACAATGGTTCCGGAATCCTGAGCGTGGGGAGGTTCCACTAACGGTCGGCAGCGCGTGGGTTCTAACGGAATGCCTAAGCTCGTCTCCCCTGAGTGTTTTCCTAATATCTCTGTGCCAGGGAATGGTAGGGGGGTTTGCAGGATATCCCAGTGACATACGCTGCCTCCCCAAGGTCAGGGAAGTTATTTCCCGGACTTCCCCGAACAGGGAACTCCTGTGAATGAAGAGAGCTGCGTGGAGTTGTCTCTCGAGCTCCCCCACGCACTGACAATGGTTCCGGAATCCTGAGCGTGGGGAGGTTCCACCAACGGTCGGCAGCCTGTGGGTTCTAACGGAATGCCTAAGCTCGTCTCCCCTGAGTGTTTTCATAATTTCTCTGTGCCAGGGAATGATAGGGGCGTTTGCAGGGTATCCCAGTGACATACGTTGCCTCCCCAAGGTCAGGGAAGGTATTTCCCGGACTTCCCCGAACAGGGAACTCCTGTGAATGAAGAGAGCTGCGTGGTGTTTTCTCTCGAGCTCCCCCACGCAATGACATTGGTTCCGGAATCCTGAGCGTGGGGAGGTTCCACCGTCGGTCGGCAGCGCGTGGGTTCTAACGGCATGCCTAAGCTCGTCAACCCTGAGGGTTTTCCTAATGTCTCTGTGCCAGGGAATGCTAAGGGTGATTGCAGGATAACCCAGTGACCGAGGCTGCCTCCCCAAGGTCAGGAAAGGTATTTCTCGGACTTCCCCGTACAGGGAACTCCTGTGAATGAAGAGAGCTGCGTGGAGTTGTCTCTCGAGCTCCCCCACGCACTGACAATGGTTCCGGAATACTGAGCGTGGGGAGGTTCCACCAACGGTCGGCAGCGCGTGGGTTCTAACGGAATGCCTAAGCTTGTCTCCCCTGAGGGTTTTTCTAATGTCTCTGTGCTAGGGAATGCTAGGGGTGATTGCAGGATATACCAGTGACCGAGGCTGCCTCCCCAAGGTCAGGGAAGGTATTTCCCGGACTTATCCGAACAGGGAACTCCTGTGAATGAAGAGAGCTGCGTGGTGTTTTCTCTCGAGCTCCCCCACGCAATGACATTGGTTCCGGAATCCTGAGCGTGGGGAGGTTCCACCGTCGGTCGGCAGCGCGTGGGTTCTAACGGCATGCCTAAGCTCGTCTACCCTGAGGGTTTTCCTAATGTCTCTGTGCCAGGGAATGCTAAGGGTGATTGCAGGATAACCCAGTGACCGAGGCTGCCTCCCCAATGTCAGGAAAGGTATTTCTCGGACTTCCCCGAACAGGGAACTCCTGTGAATGAAGAGAGCTGCGTGGAGTTGTCTCTCGAGCTCCCCTACGCACTGAGAATGGTTCCGGAATCCTGAGCGTGGGGAGGTTCCACCAACGGTCGGCAGCGCGTGGGTTCTAACGGAATGCCTAAGCTCGTCTCCCCTGAGGGTTTTCCTAATATCTCTGTTCCAGGGAATGGTAGGGGGGATTGCAGGATATCCCAGTGACAGAGGCTGCATCCCCAAGGTCAGGGAAGATATTTCCCGGACTTCCCCGAACAGGGACGCCTGTGAATGAAGAGAGCTGCGTGGAGTTGTCTCTCGAGCTCCCCCACGCACTGACAATGGTTCCGGAATCCTGAGCATGGGGAGGTTCCACCAACGGTCGGCAGAGCGTGGGTTCTAACGGAATGCCTAACCTTGTCTCCCCTGAGGGTTTTTCTAATGTCTCTGTGCCAGGGAATGCTAGGGGTGATTGCAGGATATACCAGTGAACGAGGTTGCCTCCACAAGGTCAGGGAAGGTATTTCCCGGACTTATCCGAACAGGGAACTCCTGTGAATGAAGAGAGCTGCGTGGTGTTGTCTCTCGAGCTCCCCCACGCACTGACAATGGTACCGGAATCCTGAGCGTGGGGAGGTTCCACCAACGGTCGGCAGCGCGTGGGTTCTAACGGAATGCCTAAGCTCGTCTCCCCTGAGGGTTTTCCTAATGTCTTTAATGGTAGGGGGGTTTGCAGGATATCCCAGTGACATACGCTGCCTCCCCAAGGTCAGGGTAGTTATTTCCCGGACTTCCCCGATCAGGGAACTCCTGTGAATGAAGAGAGCTGCGTGGAGTTGTCTCTCGAGCTCCCCCACGCACTGACAATTGTTCCGGAATCATGAGCGTGGGGAGGTTCCAAAAACGGTCGGCAGCCTGTGGGTTCTAACGGAATGCCTAAGCTCGTCTCCCCTGAGGGTTTTCATAATGTCTCTGTGCCAGGGAATGGTAGGGGGGTTTGCAGGGTATCCCAGTGACATACGTTGCCTCCCCAAGGTCAGGGAAGGTATTTCCCGGATTCCCCGAACAGGGAAATCCTGTGAATGAAGAGAGCTGCGTGGTGTTGTCTCTCGAGCTCCCCCACGCACTGACAATCGTTCCGGAATCCTGAGCGTGGGGAGGTTCCACCAACGGTCGGCAGCGCGTGGGTTCTAACGGCATGCCTAAGCTCGTCTCCCCTGAGGGTTTTCCTAATGTCTCTGTGCCAGGGAATGCTAGGGGTGATTGTTGGATAACCCAGTGACCGAGGCTGCCTCCCCAAGGTCAGGAAAGGTATTTCTCGGGCTTCCCCGAACAGGGAACTCCTGTGAATGAAGAGAGCTGCGTGGAGTTGTCTCTAGAGCTCCCCCACGCACTGACAATGGTTCCGGAATCCTGAGCGTGGGAAGGTTCCACCAACGGTCGGCAGCCTGTGGGTTCTACGGAATGCCTAAGCTCGTCTCCCCTGAGTGTTTTCATAATTTCTCTGTGCCAGGAAATGTTAGGGGTGTTTGCAGGGTATCTCAGTGACATACGTTGCCTCCCCAAGGTCAGGGAAGGTATTTCCCGGACTTCCCCGAACCGGGAATTCCTGTGAATGAAGAGAGCTGCGTGGTGTTTTCTCTCGAGCTCCCCCACGCACTGACAATGGTTCCGGAATCCTGAGCGTGGGGAGGTTCCACCGACGGTCGGCAGCGCGTGGGTTCTAACGGCATGCCTAAGCTCGTCTACCCTGAGGGTTTTCCTAATGTCTCAGTGCCAGGGAATGCTAAAGGTGATTGCAGGATTACCCAGAGACCGAGGCTGCCTCCCCAAGGTCAGGGAAGGTATTTCCCGGACTTCCCCGAACAGGGAACTCCTGTGAATGAAGAGAGCTGCGTGTAGATTTCTCTTGAGCTCCCCCACGCACTGACAATGGTTCCGGAATCCTGAGCGTGGGGAGGTTCCACCAACGGTCGGCAGCGCGTGGGTTCTAACGGAATGCCTAAGCTCGTCTCCCTTGAGGGTTTTCCTAATATCTCTGTGCCAGGGAAAGGTAGGGGGGTTTGCAGGATATCCCAGTGACATACGCTGCCTCCCCAAGGTCAGGGAAGGTATTTCCCTGACTTCCCCGAACAGGGAACTCCTGTGAATGAAGAGAGCTGCGTGCAGTTGTCTCTCGACCTCCCCCACGCACTGACAATGGTTCCGGAATCCTGAGCGTGGGGAGGTTCCACCAAAAGTCGGCAGCGCGTGGGTTCTAACGGAATGTCTAAGCTCGTCTCCCCTGAGTGTTTTCCTAATGTCTCTGTGCCAGTGATTGGTAGGTGGGTTTGCAGGATATCCCAGTGACATACGCTGCCTCCCCAAGTTCAGGGAATGTATTTCTCGGACTTCCCCGAACAGGGAACTCCTGTGAATGAAGAGAGCTGCGTGGAGTTGTCTCTCGAGCTCCCCCACGCACTGACAATGTTTCCGGAATCCTGAGCGTAGGAAGGTTCCACCAACGGTCGGCAGAGTGTGGGTTCTAACGGAATGCCTAAGCTCGTCTCCCCTGAGGGTTTTCCTAATGTCTCTGTGCCAGGGAATGGTAGGGGGGTTTGCAGGATATCCCAGTGAAATACGCTGCCTCCCCAAGATCAGGAAAGGTATTTCCCGGACTTCCCCGATCAGGGAACTCCTGTGAATGAAGAGAGCTGCGTGGAGTTGTCTCTCGAGTTCACCCACGCACTGACAATTGTTCCGGAATCCTGAGCGTGGGGAGGTTCCACCAACGGTCGGGAGCGCGTGGGTTCTTACTTAATGTCTAAGCTCGTCTACCCTGAGGGTTTTCCTATTGTCTCTGTGCCAGGGAATGCTAGGGGTGATTGCAGGGTTTCCCAGTGACCGAGGCTGCGTCCACAAGGTCTGGAAAGGTATTTCCCGGACTTCCCCGAACAGGGAACACCTGTGACTGAAGAGAGCTGCGTGGAGTTGTCTCTCGAGCTCCCCCACGCACTGACAATGGTTCCGGAATCCTGAGCGTGGGGAGGTTCCAACAACGGTCGGCAGCGCGTGGGTTCTAACGGAATGCCTAATCTCGTTTCCCCTGAGTGTTTTTCTAATGTCTCTGTGCCAGGGAATGGTAGGGGGGTTTGCAGAATATCCCAGTGAAATACGCTGCCTCCCAAAGGTCCGGGAATGTATTTCCCGGACTTCCCCGAACAGGGAAATCCTGTGAATGAAGAGAGCTGCGTGGAGTTGTCTCTCGAGCTACCCCATGCACTGACAATGGTTCCGGAATCCTGAGCGTGGGTAGGTTCCACCAACGGTCGGCAGCTCGTGGGTTCTAACGGAATGCCTAAGCTCGACTCCCCTGAGTGTTTTCCTAATGTCTCTGTGCCAGGGAATGCTAGGGGGGTTTGCAGGTTATCCCAGTGACATACGCTGCCTCCCCAAGGTCAGGGAATGTATTTCCCGGACTTCCCCGAACAGGGAACTCCTGTGAATGAAGAGAGCTGCGTGGAGTTGTCTCTCGAGCTCCCCCACGCACTGACAATGGTTCCGGAATACTGAGCGTGGGGAGGTTCCACCAACGGTCGGCAGGGCGTGGGTTCTAACGGAATGCCTAAGCTTGTCTCCCCTGAGGGTTTTTCTAATGTCTCTGTGCTAGGGAATGCTAGGGGTGATTGCAGGATATACCAGTGACCGAGGCTGCCTCCCCAAGGTCAGGGAAGGTATTTCCCGGACTTATCCGAACAGGGAACTCCTGTGAATGAAGATAGCTGCGTGGAGTTTTCTCTCGAGCTCCCCCACGCACTGACAATGGTTCCGGAATCCTGAGCGTGGGGAGGTTCCACTAACGGTCGGCAGCGCGTGGGTTCTAACGGAATGCCTAAGCTCGTCTCCCCTGAGTATTTTCCTAATATCTCTGTGCCAGGGAATGGTAGGGGGGTTTGCAGGATATCCCAGAGACATACGCTGCCTCCCCAAGGTCAGGGAAGTTATTTCCCGGACTTCCCCGAACAGGGAACTCCTGTGAATGAAGAGAGCTGCGTGGAGTTGTCTCTCGAGCTCCCCCACGCACTGACAATGGTTCCGGAATCCTGAGCGTGGGGAGGTTCCACCAACGGTCGGCAGCCTGTGGGTTCTAACGGAATGCCTAAGCTCGTCTCCCCTGAGTGTTTTCATAATTTCTCTGTGCCAGGGAATGATAGGGGCGTTTGCAGGGTATCCCAGTGACATACGTTGCCTCCCCAAGGTCAGGGAAGGTATTTCCCGGACTTCCCCGAACAGGGAACTCCTGTGAATGAAGAGAGCTGCGTGGTGTTTTCTCTCGAGCTCCCCCACGCAATGACATTGGTTCCGGAATCCTGAGCGTGGGGAGGTTCCACCGTCGGTCGGCAGCGCGTGGGTTCTAACGGCATGCCTAAGCTCGTCTACCCTGAGGGTTTTCCTAATGTCTCTGTGCCAGGGAATGCTAAGGGTGATTGTAGGATAACCCAGTGACCGAGGCTGCCTCCCCAAGGTCAGGAAAGGTATTTCTCGGACTTCCCCGAACAGGGAACTCCTGTGAATGAAGAGAGCTGCGTGGAGTTGTCTCTCGAGCTCCCCCACGCACTGACAATGGTTCCGGAATACTGAGCGTGGGGAGGTTCCACCAACGGTCGGCAGCGCGTGGGTTCTAACGGAATGCCTAAGCTTGTCTCCCCTGAGGGTTTTTCTAATGTCTCTGTGCTAGGGAATGCTAGGGGTGATTGCAGGATATACCAGTGACCGAGGCTGCCTCCCCAAGGTCAGGGAAGGTATTTCCCGGACTTATCCGAACAGGGAACTCCTGTGAATGAAGATAGCTGCGTGGAGTTTTCTCTCGAGCTCCCCCACGCACTGACAATGGTTCCGGAATCCTGAGCGTGGGGAGGTTCCACTAACGGTCGGCAGCGCGTGGGTTCTAACGGAATGCCTAAGCTCGTCTCCCCTGAGGGTTTTCCTAATATCTCTGTTCCAGGGAATGGTAGGGGGGATTGCAGGATATCCCAGTGACAGAGGCTGCATCCCCAAGGTCAGGGAAGATATTTCCCGGACTTCCCCGAACAGGGACTCCTGTGAATGAAGAGAGCTGCGTGGAGTTGTCTCTCGAGCTCCCCCACGCACTGACAATGGTTCCGGAATCCTGAGCATGGGGAGGTTCCACCAACGGTCGGCAGAGCGTGGGTTCTAACGGAATGCCTAACCTGGTCTCCCATGAGGGTTTTTCTAATGTCTCTGTGCCAGGGAATGCTAGGGGTGATTGCAGGATATACCAGTGAACGAGGTTGCCTCCACAAGGTCAGGGAAGGTATTTCCCGGACTTATCCGAACAGGGAACTCCTGTGAATGAAGAGAGCTGCGTGGTGTTGTCTCTCGAGCTCCCCCACGCACTGACAATGGTACCGGAATCCTGAGCGTGGGGAGGTTCCACCAACGGTCGGCAGGGCGTGGGTTCTAACGGAATGCCTAAGCTCGTCTCCCCTGAGGGTTTTCCTAATGTCTTTAATGGTAGGGGGGTTTGCAGGATATCCCAGTGACATACGCTGCCTCCCCAAGGTCAGGGTAGTTATTTCCCGGACTTCCCCGATCAGGGAACTCCTGTGAATGAAGAGAGCTGCGTGGAGTTGTCTCTCGAGCTCCCCCACGCACTGACAATTGTTCCGGAATCCTGAGCGTGGGGAGGTTCCAAAAACGGTCGGCAGCCTGTGGGTTCTAACGGAATGCCTAAGCTCGTCTCCCCTGAGGGTTTTCATAATGTCTCTGTGCCAGGGAATGGTAGGGGGGTTTGCAGGGTATCCCAGTGACATACGTTGCCTCCCCAAGGTCAGGGAAGGTATTTCCCGGATTCCCCGAACAGGGAACTCCTGTGAATGAAGAGAGCTGCGTGGTGTTGTCTCTCGAGCTCCCCCACGCACTGACAATCGTTCCGGAATCCTGAGCGTGGGGAGGTTCCACCAACGGTCGGCAGCGCGTGGGTTCTAACGGCATGCCTAAGCTCGTCTCCCCTGAAGGTTTTCCTAATGTCTCTGTGCCAGGGAATGCTAGGGGTGATTGTTGGATAACCCAGTGACCGAGGCTGCCTCCCCAAGGTCAGGAAAGGTATTTCTCGGACTTCCCCGAACAGGGAACTCCTGTGAATGAAGAGAGCTGCGTGGAGTTGTCTCTAGAGCTCCCCCACGCACTGACAATGGTTCCGGAATCCGGAGCGTGGGAAGGTTCCACCAACGGTCGGCAACCTGTGGGTTCTACGGAATGCCTAAGCTCGTCTCCCATGAGTGTTTTCATAATTTCTCTGTGCCAGGGAATGTTAGGGGTGTTTGCAGGGTATCTCAGTGACATACGTTGCCTCCCCAAGGTCAGGGAAGGTATTTCCCGGACTTCCCCGAACAGGGAACTCCTGTGAATGAAGAGAGCTGCGTGGAGTTGTCTCTCGAGCTCCCCCACGCACTGACAATTGTTCCGGAATCCTGAGCGTGGGGAGGTTCCACCAAAAGTCGGCAGCGCGTGGGTTCTAACGGAATGTCTAAGCTCGTCTCCCCTGAGTGTTTTCCTAATGTCTCTGTGCCAGTGATTGGTAGGTGGGTTTGCAGGATATCCCAGTGACATACGCTGCCTCCCCAAGTTCAGGGAATGTATTTCTCGGACTTCCCCGAACAGGGAACTCCTGTGAATGAAGAGAGCTGCGTGGAGTTGTCTCTCGAGCTCCCCCACGCACTGACAATGTTTCCGGAATCCTGAGCGTAGGGAGGTTCCACCAACGGTCGGCAGAGTGTGGGTTCTAACGGAATGCCTAAGCTCGTCTCCCCTGAGGGTTTTCCTAATGTCTCTGTGCCAGGGAATGGTAGGGGGGTTTGCAGGATATCCCAGTGAAATACGCTGCCTCCCCAAGATCAGGAAAGGTATTTCCCGGGCTTCCCCGATCAGGGAACTCCTGTGAATGAAGAGAGCTGCGTGGAGTTGTCTCTCGAGTTCACCCACGCACTGACAATGGTTCCGAAATCCTGAGGGTGGGGAGGTTCCACCAAAGGTCGGCAGCGCGTGGGTTCTAACGGAATGCCTAAGCTCGTCTCCCCTGAGGGTTTTCCTAATATGTCTGTGCCAGGGAATGGTAGGGGGGTTTGCAAGATATCCCAGTGACATACTCTGCCTCCCCAAGGTCAGGGAAGGTATTTCCCGGACTTCCCCGAACAGGGAACTCCTGTGAATGAAGAGAGCTGCGTGGAGTTGTCTCTCGAGCTCCCCCACGCACTGACAATGTTTCCGGAATCCTGAGCCTGGGGAGGTTCCACCAACGGTCGGCAGCGCGTGGGTTCTAACGGAATGCCTAAGCTCGTCTCCCCTGAGTGTTTTCCTAATGTCTCTGAGCCAGGGAATGCTAGGGGTGATTGCAGGATATCCCAGTGACCGAGGCTGCTTCCCCAAGTTCAGGAAAGGTATTTCCCGGACTTCCCCGAACATGGAACTCCTGTGAATGAAGAGAGCTGCGTGGAGTTGTCTCTCGAGCTCCCCCACGCACTGACAATCGTTCCGGAATACTGAGAGTGGGGAGGTTCCACCAACGGTCGGCAGCGCGTGGGTTCTAACGGAATGCCTAAGCTCGTCTCCCCTGAGGGTTTTCCTAATGTCTCTGTGCCAGGGAATGGTAGGTGGGTTTGCAGGATATCCCAGTGACATACGCTGCCTCCCCAAGCTCAGGGAATGTATTTCCCGGACTTCCCCGAACAGGGAACTCCTGTGAATGAAGAGAGCTGCGTGGAGTTGTCTCTCGAGCTACCCCACGCACTGACAATGGTTCCGGAATCCTGAGCGTGGGGAGGTTCCACCAACGGTCGGCAGCGCGTGGGTTCTAACGGAATGCCTAAGCTCGTCTCCCCTGAGGCTTTTCCTAATTTCTCTGTTCCAGGGAATGCTGGGGTGATTGCAGGATATGCCAGTGACCGAGGCTGCCTCCCCAAGATCACGGAAGGTTTTTCCCGGACTTTCCCGAACAGGGAACACCAGTGACTGAAGGGAGCTGCGTGGAGTTGTCTCTCGAGCTCCCCCACGCACTGACAATGGTTCCGGAATCCTGAGCATGGGGAGGTTCCACCAAAGGTCGACAGGGCGTGGGTTCAATCGGAATGCCTAAGCTCGTCTCCCCTGAGGGTTTTCCTAATGTCTCTGGGCCAATGAATGCTAGGGGTGATTGCAGGATATCCCCGTGACCGATGCGGCCTCCGCAAGTTCAGGGAATTTATTTCTCGGACTTCCCCGATCAGGGAACACCTGTGAATGAAGAGAGCTGCGTGGAGTTGTCTCTCGAGCTCCCCCACGCACTGACAATGCTTCCGGAATCCTGAGAGTGGGGAGGTTCCACCAACGGTCGGCAGCGTGTGGGTTCTAACTTAATGTCTAATCTCGTCTACCCTGAGGGTTTTCCTAATGTCTCTGTGCCAGGGAATGCTAGGGGTGATTGCAGGATATCCCAGTGACCGAGGCTGCCACCCCAAGTTCTGGGAAGGTATTTCCCGGACTTCGCCGAACAGGGAACACCTGTGACTGAAGAGAGCTGCGTGGAGTTGTCTCTCGAGCTCCCCCACGCACTGACAATTGTTCCGGAATCCTGAGCGTGGGGAGGTTCCAACAACGGTCGGCAGCGCGTGGGTTCTAACGGAATGCCTAAGCTCGTTTCCCCTGAGGGTTTTCCTAATATCTCTGTGCCAGGGAATGGTAGGGGTGTTTGCAGGATATCTCAGTGAAATACGCTGCTTCCCAAAGTTCAGGGAAGGTATTTCCCGGACTTCCCCAAACAGGGAACTCCTGTGAATGAAGAGATCTGCGTGGAGTTGTCTCTCGAGCTCCCCCACGCACTGACAATTGTTCCGGAATCCTGAGCGTGGGGAGGTTCCACCAACGGTCGGCAGCGCGTGGGTTCTAACGGAATGCCTAAGCTCGTCTCCCCTGAGGGTTTTCCTAATGTCTCTGTGCCAGGGAATGCTAGGGGGGTTTGCAGGATATCCCAGTGACATACGCTGCCTCCCCAAGCTCAGGGAATGTATTTCCCGGACTTCCCCGAACATGGAACTCCTGTGAATGAAGAGATCTGCGTGGAGTTGTCTCTCGAGCTCCCCCACGCACTGACAATCGTTCCGGAATACTGAGAGTGGGGAGGTTCCACCAACGGTCGGCAGCGCGTGGGTTCTAACGGAATGCCTAAGCTCGTCTCCCCTGAGGGTTTTCCTAATGTCTCTGTGCCAGGGAATGGTAGGTGGGTTTGCAGGATATCCCAGTGACATACGCTGCCTCCCCAAGCTCAGGGAATGTATTTCCCGGACTTCCCCGAACAGGGAACTCCTGTGAATGAAGAGAGCTGCGTGGAGTTGTCTCTCGAGCTTCCCCACGCACTGACAATGGTTCCGGAATCCTGAGCGTGGGGAGGTTCCACCAACGGTCGGCAGCGCGTGGGTTCTAACGGAATGCCTAAGCTCGTCTCCCCTGAGGCTTTTCCTAATTTCTCTGTTCCAGGGAATGCTGGGGTGATTGCAGGATATCCCAGTGACCGAGGCTGCCTCCCCAAGATCACGGAAGGTTTTTCCCGGACTTTCCCGAACAGGGAACACCTGTGACTGAAGGGAGCTGCGTGGAGTTGTCTCTCGAGCTCCCCCACGCACTGACAATGGTTCCGGAATCCTGAGCATGGGGAGGTTCCACCAAAGTTCGACAGGGCGTGGGTTCAATCGGAATGCCTAAGCTCGTCTCCCCTGAGGGTTTTCCTAATGTCTCTGGGCCAATGAATGCTAGGGGTGATTGCAGGATATCCCCGTGACCGATGCGGCCTCCGCAAGTTCAGGGAAGTTATTTCTCGGACTTCCCCGATCAGGGAACACCTGTGAATGAAGAGAGCTGCGTGGAGTTGTCTCTCGAGCTCCCCCACGCACTGACAATGCTTCCGGAATCCTGAGAGTGGGGAGGTTCCACCAACGGTCGGCAGCGCGTGGGTTCTAACGGAATGCCTAAGCTCGTCTCCCCTGAGGCTTTTCCTAATGTCTCTGTTCCAGGGAATGCTGGGGTGATTGCAGGATATCCCAGTGACCGAGGCTGCCTCCCCAAGATCACGGAAGGTTTTTCCCGGACTTTCCCGAACAGGGAACACCTGTGACTGAAGGGAGCTGCGTGGAGATGTCTCTCGAACTCCCCCACGCACTGACAATGGTTCCGGAATCCTGAGCATGGGGAGGTTCCACCAAAGGTCGACAGGGCGTGGGTTCAAACGGAAAGCCTTAGCTCGTCTCCCCTGAGGGTTTTCCTAATGTCTCTGTGCCAGGGAATGTTAGGGGTGTTTGCAGGATATCTCAGTGAAATACGCTGCCTCCCAAATTTCAGGGAAGGTATTTCCCGGACTTCCCCGAACAGGGAACTCCTGTGAATGAAGAGATCTGCGTGGAGTTGTCTCTCGAGCTCCCCCACGCACTGACAATGGTTCCGGAATCCTGAGCGTGGGGAGGTTCCACCAACGGTCGGCAGCGCGTGGGTTCTAACGGAATGCCTAAGCTCGTCTCCCCTGAGGGTTTTCCTAATGTCTCTGTGCCAGGGAATGCTAGGGGGGTTTGCAGGATATCCCAGTGACATACGCTGCCTCCCCAAGGTCAGGGAATGTATTTCCCGGACTTCCCCGAACAGGGACCTCCTGTGAATGAAGAGAGCTGCGTGGAGTTGTCTCTCGAGCTCCCCCACGCACTGACAATGGTTCCGGAATCCTGAGCATGGGGAGGTTCCACCAACGGTCGGCAGCGCGTGGGTTCTAACGGAATGCCAAAGCTTGTCTCCCCTGAGGGTTTTTCTAATGTCTCTGTGCCAGGGAATGCTAGGGGTGATTGCAGGATATACCAGTGACCGAGGCTGCCTCCCCAAGGTCAGGGAAGGTATTTCCCGGACTTAACCGAACAGGGAACTCCTGTGAATGAAGAGAGCTGCGTGGAGATTTCTCTCGAGCTCCCCCACGCACTGACAATGGTTCCGGAATCCTGAGCGTGGGGAGGTTCCACCAACGGTCGGCAGCGCGTGGGTTCTAACGGAATGCCTAAGCTCGCCTCCCTTGAGGGTTTTCCTAATATCTCTGTGCCAGGGAAAGGTAGGGGGGTTTGAAGGATATCCCAGTGACATACGCTGCCTCCCCAAGGTCAGGGAAGGTATTTCCCTGACTTCCCCGAACAGGGAACGCCTGTGAATGAAGAGAGCTGCGTGGAGTTGTCTCTCGAGCTCCCCCACGCACTGATAATGGTTCCGGAATCCTGAGCGTGGGGAGGTTCCACCAACTGTCGGCAGCTCGTGGGTTCTAACGGAATGCCTAAGCTCGTCTCCCCTGAGGGTTTTCCTAATGTCTCTGTGACACGGAATGCTAGGGGTGATTGCAGGATAACCCAGTGACAGAGGCTGCCTCCCCAAGGTCAGGAAAGCTATTTCTCGGACTTCCCCGAACAGGGAA
Organism: Vicugna pacos; assembly: GCF_048564905.1. Classification (NCBI taxonomy): domain Eukaryota; kingdom Metazoa; phylum Chordata; class Mammalia; order Artiodactyla; family Camelidae; genus Vicugna; species Vicugna pacos. Next base: position 263,956 of record NC_133021.1, read on the forward strand.
CTCCTGTGAATGAAGAGAGCTGCATGGAGTTGTCTCTCGAGCTCCCCCACGCACTGACAATGGTTCCGGAATCCTGAGCGTGGGGAGGTTCCACCAAAAGTCGGCAGCGCGTGGGTTCTAACGGAATGTCTAAGCTCGTCTCCCCTGAGTGTTTTCCTAATTTCTCTGTGCCAGTGATTGGTAGGTGGGTTTGCAGGATATCCCAGTGACATACGCTGCCTCCCCAAGTTCAGGGAAGGTATTTCCCGGACTTCCCCGAACAGGGAACTCCTGTGAATGAAGAGAGCTGCGTGGAGTTGTCTCTCGAGCTCCCCCACGCACTGACAATGTTTCCGGAATCCTGAGCGTAGGGAGGTTCCACCAACGGTCGGCAGAGGGTGGGTTCTAACGGAATGCCTAAGCTCGTCTCCCCTGAGGGTTTTCCTAATGTGTCTGTGCCAGGGAATGGTAGGGGGGTTTGCAGGATATCCCAGTGAAATACGCTGCCTCCCCAAGGTCAGGGAAGGTATTTCCCGGACTTCCCCGATCAGGGAACTCCTGTGAATGAAGAGAGCTGCGTGGAGTTGTCTCTCGAGTTCACCCACGCACTGACAATGGTTCCGAAATCCTGAGGGTGGGGAGGTTCCACCAAAGGTCGGCAGCGCGTGGGTTCTAACGGAATTCCTAAACTCGTCTCCCCTGAGGGTTTTCCTAATGTCTCTGTGCCAGGAAATGCTAGGGGGGTTTGCAGGATATCCCAGTGACATACGCTGCCTCCCCAAGGTAAGGGAATGTATTTCCCGGACTTCCCCGAACAAGGACCTCCTGTGAATGAAGAGAGCTGCGTGGAGTTGTCTCTCGAGCTCCCCCACGCACTGACAATGGTTCCGGAATCCTGAGCATGGGGAGGTTCCACCAACGGTCGGCAGCGCGTGGGTTCTAACGGAATGCCAAAGCTTGTCTTCCCTGAGGGTTTTCCTAATGTCTCTGTGCCAGGGAATGCTAGGGGTGATTGCAGGATATCCCAGTGACCGAGGCTGCCTCCCCAAGGTCAGGAAAGTTATTTCCCGGACTTCCCCGAACATGGAACTCCTGTGAATGAAGAGAGCTGCGTGGAGTTGTCTCTCGAGCTCCCCCACGCACTGACAATCGTTCCGGAATACTGAGAGTGGGGAGGTTCCACCAACGGTCGACAGCGCGTGGGTTCTAACGGAATGCCTAAGCTTGTCTCCCCTGTGGGTTTTCCTAATGTCTCTGTGCCAGTGAATGGTAGGTGGGTTTGCAGGATATCCCAGTGACATACGCTGCCTCCCCAAGCTCAGGGAATGTATTTCCCGGACTTCCCCGAACAGGGAACTCCTGTGAATGAAGAGAGCTGCGTGGAGTTGTCTCTCGATCTTCCCCACGCACTGACAATGGTTCCGGAATCCTGAGCGTGGGGAGGTTCCACCAACGGTCGGCAGCGCGTGGGTTCTAACGGAATGCCTAAGCTCGTCTCCCCTGAGGCTTTTCCTAATTTCTCTGTTCCAGGGAATGCTGGGGTGATTGCAGGATATCCCAGTGACCGAGGCTGCCTCCCCAAGTTCACGGAAGGTTTTCCCGGACTTTCCCGAACAGGGAACAACTGTGACTGAAGGGAGCTGCGTGGAGTTGTCTCTCGAGCTCCCCCACGCACTGACAATGGTTCCGGAATCCTGAGAATGGGGAGGTTCCACCAAAGGTCGACAGGGCGTGGGTTCAAACGGAATGCCTAAGCTCGTCTCCCCTGAGGGTTTTCCTAATGTCTCTGTGCCAGGGAATGTTAGGGGTGTTTGCAGGATATCTCAGTGAAATACGCTGCCTCCCAAAGTTCAGGGAAGGTATTTCCCGGACTTCCCCGAACAGGGAACTCCTGTGAATGAAGAGATCTGCGTGGATTTGTCTCTCGAGCTCCCCCACGCACTGACAATGGTTCCGGAATCCTGAGCGTGGGGAGGTTCCACCAACGGTCGGCAGCGCGTTGGTTCTAACGGAATGCCTAAGCTCGTCTCCCCTGTGGGTTTTCCTAATGTCTCTGTGCCAGGGAATGCTAGGGGGGTTTGCAGGATATCCCAGTGACATACGCTGCCTCCCCAAGTTCAGGGAATGTATTTCCCGGACTTCCCCGAACAGGGACCTCCTGTGAATGAAGAGAGCTGCGTGGAGTTGTCTCTCGAGCTCCCCCACGCACTGACAATTGTTCCGGAATCCTGAGCATGGGGAGGTTCCACCAACGGTCGGCAGCGCGTGGGTTCTAACGGAATGCCAAAGCTTGTCTCCCCTGAGTGTTTTTCTAATGTCTCTGTGCCAGGGAATGCTAGGGGTGATTGCAGGATATACCAGTGACCGAGGCTGCCTCCCCAAGGTCAGGGAAGGTATTTCCCGGACTTACCCGAACAGGGAACTCCTGTGAATGAAGAGAGCTGCGTGGAGATTTCTCTCGAGCTCCCCCACGCACTGACAATGGTTCCGGAATCCTGAGCGTGGGGAGGTTCCACCAACGGTCGGCAGCGCGTGGGTTCTAACGGAATGCCTAAGCTCGTCTCCCTTGAGGGTTTTCCTAATATCTCTGTGCCAGGGAAAGGTAGGGGGGTTTGCAGGATATCCCAGTGACATACGCTGCCTCCCCAAGGTCAGGGAAGGTATTTCCCTGACTTCCCCGAACAGGGAACTCCTGTGAATGAAGAGAGCTGCGTGGAGTTGTCTCTCGAGTTCCCCCACGCACTGACAATGGTTCCGGAATCCTGAGCGTGGGGAGGTTCCACCAACTGTCGGCAGCTCGTGGGTTCTAACGGAGTGCCTAAGCTCGTCTCCCCTGAGGGTTTTCCTAATGTGTCTGTGCCAGGGAATGTTAGGGGGGTTTGCAGGATATCCCAGTGACATACGCTGCCTCCCCAAGGTAAGGGAAGTTGTTTCCCGGACTTCCCCGAACAGGGAACTCCTGTGAATGAAGAGAGCTGCGTGGAGTTGTCTCTCGAGCTCCCCCACGCACTGACAATTATTCCGAAATCCTGAGCGTGGGGAGGTTCCACCAACGGTCGGCAGCACGTGGGTTCTAACGGAATGCCTAAGCTCGTCTCCCATGAGAGTTTTCCCAATGTGTCTGTGCCGGGGAATGGTAGAGGGGTTTGCAGGATATCCCAGTGACCTACGCTGCCTCCCCAAGGTCAGGGAAGGTATTTCCCGGACTTCCCCGAACAGGGAACTCCTGTGAATGAAGAGAGCTGCGTGGAGTTGTCTCTCGAGCTCCCCCACGCTCTGACAATGGTTCCGGAATCCTGAGCGTGGGGAGGTTCCACCAACGGTCGGCAGCGCGTGGGTTCTAACGGAATGCCTTAGCTCGTCTCCCCTGAGGGTTTTCCTAATGTCTCTGTGCCAGGGAAAGCTAGGGGTGATTGCAGGATATCCCAGTGACCGAGGCTGCCTCCCCAAGGTCAGGAAATGTATTTCTCGGACTTCACCGAACAGGGAACTCCTGTGAATGCAGAGAGCTGCGTGGAGTTGTCTCTCGAGCTCCCCCACGCACTGACAATGGTTCCGGAATCCTGAGCGTGGGGAGGTTCCACCAACGGTCGGCAGCGCGTGGGTTCGAACGGAATGCCTAAGCTCGTCTCCCCTGAGGGTTTTCCTAATATCTCTGTGCCAGGGAATGCTAGGGGGGTTTGCAGGATATCCCAGTGACATACGCTGCCTCCCCAAGTTCAGGGAAGGTATTTCCCGGACTTCCCCGAACAGGGAAATCCTGTGAATGAAGAGAGCTGCGTGGAGTTGTCTCTCGAGCTCTCCCACGTAGTGACAATGGTTCCGGAATCCTGAGCTTGGGGAGGTTCCACCAACGGTCGGCAGCGCGTGGGTTCTAACGGAATGCCTAAGCTCGTCTCCCCTGAGGGTTTTCCTAATGTGTCTGTGCCAGGGAATGGTAGGGGGGTTTGCAGGATATCCCAGTTACATACGCTGCCTCCCCAAGGTCAGGGAAGTTATTTCCCGGACTTCCTCGAACAGGGAACTCCTGTGAATGAAAAGAGCTGCGTGGAGTTGTCTCTCGAGCTCCCCCACGCACTGACAATGGTTCCGGAATCTTGAGCGTGGGGAGGTTCCACCAACGGTCGGCAGCGCGTGGGTTCTAACGGAATACCTAAGCTCGTCTCCCCTGAGGGTTTTCCTAATGTGTCTGTGCCAGGGAATGTTAGGGGTGTTTGCAGGATATCCCAGTGACCTACGCTGCCTCCCCAAGGTCAGGGAAGGTATTTCCCGGACTTCTCCGAACAGGGAACTCCTGTGAATGAAGAGAGCTGCTTGGAGTTGTCTCTCGAGCTCCCCCACGCACTGACAATGGTTCCGGAATCCTGAGCGTGGGGAGGTTCCGCCAACGGTCGGCAGCGCGTGGGTTCTAACGGAATGCCTAAGCTGTTCTCCCCTGAGGGTTTTCCTAATGTCTCTGTGCCAGGGAATGCTAGGGGTGATTGCAGGATATCCCAGTGACCGAGACTGCTTCCCCAAGGTCAGGAAAGTTATTTCTCGGACTTCCCCGAACAGGGAACTCCTGTGAATGAAGAGAGCTGCGTGGAGTTGTCTCTCGAGCACCCCCACGCACTGACAATGGTTCCAGAATCCTGAGCGTGGGGAGGTTCCACCAACGGTCGGCAGCGCGTGGGTTCTAACGGAATGCCTAAGCTCGTCTCCCCTGTGGGTTTTCCTAATATCTCTGTGCCAGGGAATGATAGGGGGGTTTGCAGGATATCCCAGTTAAATACGCAGCCTCCCCAAGGTCAGGAAAAGTATTTCCCGGACTTCCCCGAACAGGGAACTCCTGTGAATGTAGAGAGCTGCGTGGAGTTGTCTCTCGAGCTCTCCCACGCACTGACAATGGTTCCGGAATCCTGAGCGTGGGGAGGTTCCACCAACGGTCGGCAGCGCGTGGGTTCTAACGGAATGCCTAAGCTCGTCTCCCCTGAGGGTTTTCCTAATATCTCTGTGCCAGGGAATGCTAGGGGTGATTGCAGGATATCCCAGTGACATACGCTGCCTCCCCAAGTTCAGGGAAGGTTTTTCCCGGACTTCCCCGAACATGGAACTCCTGTGAATGAAGAGAGCTGCGTGGAGTTGTCTCTCGAGCTCCCCCATTCACTGACAATGTTTCCGGAATCCTGAGCGTGGGGAGGTTCCACCAAAGGTCGGCAGCGCGTGGGTTCTAACGGAATGCCTAAGCTCGTCTCCCCTGAGTGTTTTCCTAATGTCTCTGTGCCAGGGAATGGTAGGTGGGATTGCAGGATATCCCAGTGACATACGCTGACTCCCCAAGTTCAGGGAAGGTATTTTCCGGTCTTCCCAGAACAGGGAACTCCTGTGAATGAAGAGAGCTGCGTGGAGTTGTCTCTCGAGCTCCCCCACGCACTGACAATGGTTCCGGAATCCTGAGCGTTGGGAGGTTCCACCAACGGTCGGCAGCGCGTGGGTTCTAACGGAATGCCTAAGCTCGTCTCACCTGAGGCTTTTCCTAATGTCTCTGTGCCAGGGAATGCTAGGGGTGTTTGCATTATATCCCAGTGACCGAGGCTGCCTCCCCAAGGTCAGGAAAGGTATTTCCCGGACTTCCCCGAACAGGGACCTCCTGTGAATGAAGAGAGCTGCGTGGAGTTGTCTCTCGAGCTCCCCCACGCACTGACAATTGTTCCGGAATCCTGAGCATGGGGAGGTTCCACCAACGGTCGGCAGCGCGTGGGTTCTAACGGAATGCCAAAGCTTGTCTCCCCTGAGTGTTTTTCTAATGTCTCTGTGCCAGGGAATGCTAGGGGTGATTGCAGGATATACCAGTGACCGAGGCTGCCTCCCCAAGGTCAGGGAAGGTATTTCCCGGACTTACCCGAACAGGGAACTCCTGTGAATGAAGAGAGCTGCGTGGAGATTTCTCTCGAGCTCCCCCACGCACTGACAATGGTTCCGGAATCCTGAGCGTGGGAAGGTTCCACCAACGGTCGGCAGCGCGTGGGTTCTAACGGAATGCCTAAGCTCGTCTCCCTTGAGGGTTTTCCTAATATCTCTGTGCCAGGGAAAGGTAGGGGGGTTTGCAGGATATCCCAGTGACATACGCTGCCTCCCCAAGGTCAGGGAAGGTATTTCCCTGACTTCCCCGAACAGGGAACTCCTGTGAATGAAGAGAGCTGCGTGGAGTTGTCTCTCGAGCTCCCCCACGCACTGACAATGGTTCCGGAATCCTGAGCGTGGGGAGGTTCCACCAACTGTCGGCAGCTCGTGGGTTCTAACGGAGTACCTAAGCTCGTCTCCCCTGAGGGTTTTCCTAATGTGTCTGTGCCAGGGAATGTTAGGGGGGTTTGCAGGATATCCCAGTGACATACGCTGCCTCCCCAAGGTAAGGGAAGTTGTTTCCCGGACTTCCCCGAACAGGGAACTCCTGTGAATGAAGAGAGCTGCGTGGAGTTGTCTCTCGAGCTCCCCTACGCACTGACAATTATTCCGAAATCCTGAGCGTGGGGAGGTTCCACCAACGGTCGGCAGCACGTGGGTTCTAACGGAATGCCTAAGCTCGTCTCCCATGAGAGTTTTCCTAATGTGTCTGTGCCGGGGAATGGTAGAGGGGTTTGCAGGATATCCCAGTGACCTACGCTGCCTCCCCAAGGTCAGGGAAGGTATTTCCCGGACTTCCCCGAACAGGGAACTCCTGTGAATGAAGAGAGCTGCGTGGAGTTGTCTCTCGAGCTCCCCCACGCTCTGACAATGGTTCCGGAATCCTGAGCGTGGGGAGGTTCCACCAACGGTCGGCAGCGCGTGGGTTCTAACGGAATGCCTTAGCTCGTCTCCCCTGAGGTTTTTCCTAATGTCTCTGTGCCAGGGAAAGCTAGGGGTGATTGCAGGATATCCCAGTGACCGAGGCTGCCTCCCCAAGGTCAGGAAATGTATTTCTCGGACTTCACCGAACAGGGAACTCCTGTGAATGCAGAGAGCTGCGTGGAGTTGTCTCTCGATCTTCCCCACGCACTGACAATGGTTCCGGAATCCTGAGCGTGGGGAGGTTCCACCAACGGTCGGCAGCGCGTGGGTTCGAACGGAATGCCTAAGCTCGTCTCACCTGAGGCTTTTCCTAATGTCTCTGTGCCAGGGAATGCTAGGGGGGTTTGCAGGATATCCCAGTGACATACGCTGCCTCCCCAAGTTCAGGGAAGGTATTTCCCGGACTTCCCCGAACAGGGAAATCCTGTGAATGAAGAGAGCTGCGTGGAGTTGTCTCTCGAGCTCTCCCACGTAGTGACAATGGTTCCGGAATCCTGAGCTTGGGGAGGTTCCACCAACGGTCGGCAGCGCGTGGGTTCTAACGGAATGCCTAAGCTCGTCTCCCCTGAGGGTTTTCCTAATGTGTCTGTGCCAGGGAATGGTAGGGGGGTTTGCAGGATATCCCAGTTACATACGCTGCCTCCCCAAGGTCAGGGAAGTTATTTCCCGGACTTCCTCGAACAGGGAACTCCTGTGAATGAAGAGAGCTGCGTGGAGTTGTCTCTCGAGCTCCCCCACGCACTGACAATGGTTCCGGAATCTTGAGCGTGGGGAGGTTCCACCAACGGTCGGCAGCGCGTGGGTTCTAACGGAATACCTAAGCTCGTCTCCCCTGAGGGTTTTCCTAATGTGTCTGTGCCAGGGAATGTTAGGGGTGTTTGCAGGATATCCCAGTGACCTACGCTGCCTCCCCAAGGTCAGGGAAGGTATTTCCCGGACTTCTCCGAACAGGGAACTCCTGTGAATGAAGAGAGCTGCTTGGAGTTGTCTCTCGAGCTCCCCCACGCACTGACAATGGTTCCGGAATCCTGAGCGTGGGGAGGTTCCGCCAACGGTCGGCAGCGCGTGGGTTCTAACGGAATGCCTAAGCTGTTCTCCCCTGAGGGTTTTCCTAATGTCTCTGTGCCAGGGAATGCTAGGGGTGATTGCAGGATATCCCAGTGACCGAGACTGCTTCCCCAAGGTCAGGAAAGTTATTTCTCGGACTTCCCCGAACAGGGAACTCCTGTGAATGAAGAGAGCTGCGTGGAGTTGTCTCTCGAGCACCCCCACGCACTGACAATGGTTCCAGAATCCTGAGCGTGGGGAGGTTCCACCAACGGTCGGCAGCGCGTGGGTTCTAACGGAATGCCTAAGCTCGTCTCCCCTGTGGGTTTTCCTAATATCTCTGTGCCAGGGAATGATAGGGGGGTTTGCAGGATATCCCAGTTACATACGCAGCCTCCCCAAGGTCAGGGAAAGTATTTCCCGGACTTCCCCGAACAGGGAACTCCTGTGAATGAAGAGAGCTGCGTGGAGTTGTCTCTCGAGCTCTCCCACGCACTGACAATGGTTCCGGAATCCTGAGCGTGGGGAGGTTCCACCAACGGTCGGCAGCGCGTGGGTTCTAACGGAATGCCTAAGCTCGTCTCCCCTGAGGGTTTTCCTAATATCTCTGTGCCTGGGAATGCTAGGGGTGATTGCAGGATATCCCAGTGACATACGCTGCCTCCCCAAGTTCAGGGAAGGTTTTTCCCGGACTTCCCCGAACATGGAACTCCTGTGAATGAAGAGAGCTGCGTGGAGTTGTCTCTCGAGCTCCCCCATTCACTGACAATGGTTCCGGAATCCTGAGCCTGGGGAGGTTCCACCAAAGGTCGGCAGCGCGTGGGTTCTAACGGAATGCCTAAGCTGTTCTCCCCTGAGGGTTTTCCTAATGTCTCTGTGCCAGGGAATGCTAGGGGTGATTGCAGGATATCCCAGTGACCGAGACTGCTTCCCCAAGGTCAGGAAAGTTATTTCTCGGACTTCCCCGAACAGGGAACTCCTGTGAATGAAGAGAGCTGCGTGGAGTTGTCTCTCGAGCTCCCCCACGCACTGACAATGGTTCCGGAATCCTGAGCGTTGGGAGGTTCCACCAACGGTCGGCAGCGCGTGGGTTCTAACGGAATGCCTAAGCTGGTCTCCCCTGAGGGTTTTCCTAATTTCTCTGTGCCAGGGAATGCTAGGGGTGATTGCAGGATATCCCAGTGACCGAGACTGCCTCCCCAAGGTCAGGGAAGGTTTTTTCCCGGACTTCCCCGGACAGGGAACACCTGTGACTGAAGAGAGCTGCGTGGAGTTGTCTCTCGAGCTCCCCGATTCACTGACAATGGTTCCGGGATCCTGAGGGTGGGGAGGTTCCACCAACGGTCGGCAGCGCGTGGGTTCTAACGGAATGCCTAAGCTCGCCTCCCCTGAGTGTTTTCCTAATTTCTCTGTGCCAGGGAATGGTAGGGGGGTTTGCAGGATATCCCAGTGACATACGCTGCCTCCCCAAGTTCAGGGAAGGTATTTCACGGACTTCCCCGAACAGTGAACTCCTGTGAATGAAGAGAGCTGCGTGGAGTTTTCTCTCGAGCTCCCCCACGCACTGACAATGTTTCCGGAATCCTGAGCGTGGGGAGGTTACACCAACGGTCGGCAGCGCGTGGGTTCTAACGGAATGCCTAAGCTCGTCTCACCTGAGGCTTTTCCTAATGTCTCTGTGCCAGGGAATGCTAGGGGTGTTTGCATTATATCCCAGTGACCGAGGCTGCCTCCCCAAGGTCAGGAAAGGTATTTCCCGGACTTCCCCGAACAGGGAACTCCTGTGAATGAAGAGAGCTGCGTGGAGTTGTCTATCGAGCTCCCCCACGCACTGCCAATGGTTCCGGAATCCTGAGCGTGGGGAGGTTCCACCAACGGTCGGCAGCGCGTGGGTTCTAACGGATGCCTAAGCTCGTCTCCCCTGAGGGTTTTTCTAATGTCTCTGTGCCAGGGTATGGTAGGTGGGATTGCAGGATATCCCAGTGACATACGCTGACTCCCCACGTTCCGGGAAGTTATTTCCCGGACTTCCCCGAACATGGAACACCTGTGAATGAAGAGAGCTGCGTGGAGTTGTCTCTCGAGCTCCCCCACGCACTGACAATTGTTTCGGAATCCTGAGCGTTGGGAGGTTCCACCAACGGTCGGCAGCGCGTGGGTTTAACGGAATGCCTATGCTGGTCTCCCCTGAAGGTTTTCCTAATATCTCTGTGTCAGGGAATGCTAGGGGTGATTGCAGGATATCCCAGTGACCGAGGCTGCCTCCCCATGGTCAGGGAACTTATTTCCCGGACTTCCCCGAACAGGGAACACCTGTGAATGAAGAGAGCTGCGTGGAGTTGTCTCTCGAGCTCCCCCATTCACTGACAATTTTTCCGGAATCCTGAGCGTGGGGAGGTTCCACCAACGGTCGGCAGCGCGTGGGTTCTAACGGAATGTCTAAGCTCGTCTCCCCTGAGGGTTTTCCTAATGTCTCTGTGCCAGTGAATGGTAGGTGGGTTTGCAGGATATCCCAGTGACATACGCTGCCTCCCCAAGTTCAGGGAAGGTATTTCCCGGACTTGCCCGAATAGGGAACTCCTGTGAATGAAGAGAACTACGTGGAGTTGTCTCTCGAGCTCCCCCACGCACTGACAATGTTTACGGAATCCTGAGCGTGGGGAGGTTCCACCAACGGTCGGCAGCGCGTGGGTTCTAACGGAATGCCTAAGCTCGTCTCCCCTGAGGGTTTTCCTAATGTGTCTGTGCCAGGGAATGGTAGAGGGGTTTGCAGGATATCCCAGTGACATACGCTGCTTCCCCAAGGTCAGGGAAGGTATTTTCCGGACTTCCCCGAACAGGGAAATCCTGTGAATGAAGAGAGCTGCGTGGAGTTGTCCGTCGAGGTCCCTCACGCACTGACAATGGTTCCGGAATCCTGAGCGTGGGGAGGTTCCACCAACGGTCGGCAGCGCGTTGGTTCTAACGGAATGCCTAAGCTCGTCTCCCCTGAGGGTTTTCCTAATGTGTCTGTGCCAGGGAATGGTAGGGGGGTTTGCAGGATATCCCAGTGAAACCCGCTGCCTCCCCAAGGTCACGGAAGTTATTTCCTGGACTTCCCCGAACAGGGAACTCCTGTGAATGAAGAGAGCTGCGTGGAGTTGTCTCTCGAGCTCCCCCACGCACTGACAATGTTTACGGAATCCTGAGCGTGGGGAGGTTCCACCAACGGTCGGCAGCGCTTGGGTTCTAACGGAATGCCTAAGCTCGTCTCCCCTGAGGGTTTTCCTAATGTTCTGTGCTAGGGAATGCTAGGGGTGATTGCAGGATATCCCAGTGACTGAGGCTGCCTCCCCAAGGTCAGGAAAGTTATTTCCCGGACTTCCCCGAACAGGGAACTCCTGTGAATGAAGAGAGCTGCGTGGAGTTATCTCTCGAGCTCCCCCACGCACTGACAATGGTTCCGGAATCCTGAGCGTGGGGAGGTTCCACCAACGGTCGGCAGCGCGTGGATTCTAACGGAATGTCTAAGCTCGTCTCCCCTGAGGGTTTTCCTAATGTCTCTGGGCCAGTGAATGGTAGGTGGGTTTGCAGGATATCCCAGTGACATATGCTGCCTCCCCAAGTTAAGGGAAGTTATTTCCCGGACTTCCCCGAACAGGGAACTCCTGTGAATGAAGAGAGGTGCGTGGAGTTTTCTCTCGAGCTCCCCCACGCACTGACGATTGTTCCGGAATCCTGAGCGTGGGGAGGTTCCACCAACGGTCGGCAGCGCGTGGGTTCTAACGGAATGCATAAGCTCGTCTCCCCTGAGGGTTTTCCTAATGTGTCTGTGCCAGGGAATGTTAGGGGGGTTTGCAGGATATCCCAGTGACATACGCTGCCTCCCCAAGGTCAGGGAAGGTATTTCCCGGACTTCCCCGAACAGGGAACTCCTGTGAATGAAGAGAGCTGCGTGGAGTTGTCTCTCGAGCTCCCCCACGCACTGACAATGGTTCCGGAATCCTGAGCGTGGGGAGGTTCCACCAACGGTCGGCAGCGCGTGGGTTCTAACGGAATGCCTAAGCTCGTCTCCCCTGAGGATTTTCCTAATGTCTCTGTGCCAGTGAATTGTAGGGGGGTTTGCAGGATATCCCAGTGAAATACGCTGCCTCCCCAAGGTCAGGGAAGGTATTTTCTGTACTTCCCCGAACAGGGAACTCCTGTGAATGAAGAGAGCTGCGTGGAGTTTTCTCTCGAGCTCCCCCACGCACTGACAATGGTTTCGGAATCCTGAGCGTGGGGATGTTCCACCAACGGTCGGCAGCGCGTGGGTTCTAACGGAATGCCTAAGCTCGTCTCCCCTGAGTGTTTTCCAAATATCTCTGTGCCAGGGAATGCTAGGGGTGATTGCAGGATATCCCAGTGACCGAGGCTGCCTCCCCAAGGTCAGGGAAGGTATTTCCCGGACTTCCCCGAACAGGGAACACCTGTGACTGAAGAGAGCTGCGTGGAGATTTCTCTCGAGCTCCCCCATTCACTTACAATGTTTCCGGAATCCTGAGCGTGGGGAGGTTCCACCAACGGTCGGCTGCGCGTGGGTTCTAACGGAATGCCTAAGCTCGTCTCCCCTGAGGGTTTTCCTAATGTCTCTGTGCCAGGGAATGGTAGGGGGGTTTGCAGGATATCCCAGTGACATACGCTGCCTCCCCAAGGTCAGGGAAGGTTTTTCCCGGACTTCCCCGAACAGGGAACTCCTGTGAATGAAGAGAGCTGCGTGGAGTTGTCTCTCGAACTCCCCCACGCACTGACAATGGTTCCGGAATCCTGAGCGTGGGGAGGTTCCACCAGCGGTCGGCAGCGCGTGGGTTCTAACGGAATGCCAAAGCTCGTCTCCCCTGAGGGTTTTCCAAATGTCTCTGTGCCAGGGAATGCTAGGGGTGATTGCAGGATATCCCAGTGACCGAGGCTACCTCCCCAAGTTCAGGAAAGGTATTTCTCGGACTTCCTCGAACAGGGAATACCTGTGAATGAAGAGAGCTGCGTGGAGTTGTCTCTCGAGCTCACCCACGCACTGACAATGGTTCCGGAATCCTGAGCGTGGGGAGGTTCCACCAACGGTTGGCAGCGCGTGGGTTCTAACGGAATGCCTAAGCTCGTCTCCCCTGAGGGTTTTCCTAATGTCTCTGTGCCAGGGAATGCTAGGGGTGATTGCAGGATATCCCAGTGATCGAGGCTGCCTCCACAAGGTCAGGGAAGTTATTTCCCGGACTTCCCCGAACAGGGAACACCTGTGACTGAAGAAAGCTGCGTGGAGTTGTCTCTCGAGCTCCCCCATTCACTGACAATGGTTCCGGAATCCTGAGCGTGGGGAGGTTCCACCAACGGTCGGCAGCGCGTGGGTTCTAACGGAATGTCTAAGCTCGTCTCCCCTGAGGGTTTTCCTAATGTCTCTGTGCCAGTGAATGGTAGGTGGGTTTGCAGGATATCCCAGTGACATACGCTGCCTCCCCAAGTTCAGGGAAGGTATTTCCCGGACTTGCCCGAATAGGGAACTCCTGTGAATGTAGAGAACTACGTTGAGTTGTCTCTCGAGCTCCCCCACGCACTGACAATGTTTACGGAATCCTGAGCGTGGGGAGGTTCCACCAACGGTCGGCAGCGCGTGGGTTCTAACGGAATGCCTAAGCTCGTCTCCCCTGAGGGTTTTCCTAATGTGTCTGTGCCAGGGAATGGTAGGGGGGTTTGCAGGATATCCCAGTGACATACGCTGCCTCCCCAAGGTCAGGGAAGGTATTTTCCGGACTTCCCCGAACAGGGAACCCCTGTGAATGAAGAGAGCTGCGTGGAGTTGTCTGTCGATGTCCCTCACGCACTGACAATGTTTCCGGAATCCTGAGCGTGGGGAGGTTCCACCAACGGTCGGCAGCGCGTTGGTTCTAACGGAATGCCTAATCTCGTCTCCCCTGAGGGTTTTCCTAATGTGTCTGTGCCAGGGAATGGTAGGGGGGTTTGCAGGATATCCCAGTGAAACCCGCTGCCTCCCCAAGGTCAGGGAAGTTATTTCCTGGACTTCCCCGAACAGGGAACTCCTGTGAATGAAGAGAGCTGCGTGGAGTTGTCTCTCGAGCTCCCCCACGCACTGACAATGGTTCCGGAATCCTGAGCGTGGGGAGGTTCCACCAACGGTCGGCAGCGCTTGGGTTCTAACGGAATGCGTAAGCTCGTCTCCCCTGAGGGTTTTCCTAATGTTCTGGGCTAGGGAATGCTAGGGGTGATTGCAGGATATCCCAGTGACTGAGGCTGCCTCCCCAAGGTCAGGAATGTTAATTCCCGGACTTCCCCGAACAGGGAACTCCTGTGAATGAAGAGAGCTGCGTGGAGTTGTCTCTCGAGCTCCCCCACGCACTGACAATGGTTCCGGAATCCTGAGCGTGGGGAGGTTCCACCAACGGTCGGCAGCGCGTGGATTCTAACGGAATGTCTAAGCTCGTCTCCCCTTAGGGTTTTCCTAATGTCTCTGGGCCAGTGAATGGTAGGTGGGTTTGCAGGATATCCCAGTGACATATGCTGCCTCCCCAAGTTAAGGGAAGTTATTTCCCGGACTTCCCCGAACAGGGAACTCCTGTGAATGAAGAGAGGTGCGTGGAGTTTTCTCTCGAGCTCCCCCACGCACTGACGATGGTTCCGGAATCCTGAGCGTGGGGAGGTTCCACCAACGGTCGGCAGCGCGTGGGTTCTAACGGAATGCATAAGCTCGTCTCCCCTGAGGGTTTTCCTAATGTGTCTGTGCCAGGGAATGTTAGGGGGGTTTGCAGGATATCCCAGTGACATACGCTGCCTCCCCAAGGTCAGGGAAGGTATTTCCCGGACTTCCCCGAACAGGGAACTCCTGTGAATGAAGAGAGCTGCGTGGAGTTATCTCTCGAGCTCCCCCACGCACTGACAATGGTTCCGGAATCCTGAGCGTGTGGAGGTTCCACCAACGGTCGGCAGCGCGTGGGTTCTAACGGAATGCCTAAGCTCGTCTCCCCTGAGGATTTTCCTAATGTCTCTGTGCCAGTGAATTGTAGGGGGGTTTGCAGGATATCCCAGTGAAATACGCTGCCTCCCCAAGGTCAGGGAAGGTATTTTCTGTACTTCCCCGAACAGGGAACTCCTGTGAATGAAGAGAGCTGCGTGGAGTTTTCTCTCGAGCTCCCCCACGCACTGACAATGGTTCCGGAATCCTGAGCGTGGGGATGTTCCACCAACGGTCGGCAGCGCGTGGGTTCTAACGGAATGCCTAAGCTCGTCTCCCCTGAGTGTTTTCCAAATATCTCTGTGCCAGGGAATGCTAGGGGTGATTGCAGGATATCCCAGTGACCGAGGATAACTTCCCAAGTTCAGGGAAGGTATTTCCCAGACTTCCCCGAACAGGGAACACCTGTGAATGAAGAGAGCTGCGTGGAGTTGTCTCTCGAGCTCCCCCACGCACTGACAATGGTTCCGGAATCCTGAGCGTGGGGAGGTTCCACCAACGGTCGGCAGCGCGTGGGTTCTAACGGAATGCCTAAGCTCGTCTCCCCTGTGGGTTTTCCTAATGTCTCTGTGCCAGGGAATGTTAGGGGTCTTGCAGGATATCCCAGTGACATACGCTGCCTCCCCAAGGTCAGGAAAGGTATTTCCCAGGCTTCCCCGAACAGGGAACTCCTGTGAATGAAGAGAGCTGTGTGGAGTTGTCTCTCGAGCTCCCCCACGCACTGACAATGGTTCCGGAATCCTGAACGTCGGGAGGTTCCTCCAACGGTCGGCAGCGCGTGGGTTCTAACGGAATGCCTAAGCTCGTCTCCCCTGAGGGTTTTCCTAATGTCTCTGTGCCAGGGAATGCTAGGGGTGATTGCAGGTTATCCCAGTGACCGAGGCTGCCACCCAAATATCAGGAAAAGTATTTCTCGGAGTTCCCCGAACAGGGAACTCCTGTGAATGAAGAGAGCTGCGTGGAGTTGTCTCTCGAGATCCCCCACGCACTGACAATGTTTCCGGAATCCTGAGCGTGGGGAGGTTCCACCAACGGTCGGCAGCGCGTGGGTTCTAACGGAATGCCTAAGCTCGTCTCCCCTGAGGGTTTTCCTAATGTTTCTTTGCCAGGGAATGGTAGGTGGGATTACAAGATATCCCAGTGACATACGCTGCCTCCCCAAGTTCAGGGAAGGTATTTTCCGGTCTTCCCCGAACAGGGAACTCCTGTGAATGAAGAGAGCTGCGTGGAGTTGTCTCTCGAGCTCCCCCACGCACTGACAATGGTTCCGGAATCCTGAGCGTTGGGAGGTTCCACCAACGGTCGGCAGCGCGTTGGTTCTAACGGAATGCCTAATCTGGTCTCCCCTGAGGGTTTTCCTAATATCTCTGTGCCAGGGAATGCTAGGGGTGATTGCAGGATATCCCAGTGACCGAGGCTGCCTCCCCAAGTCAGGGAAGGTATTTCCCGGACTTCCCCGAACAGGGAACACCTGTGACTGAAGAGAGCTGCGTGGAGTTGTCTCTCGAGCTCCCCCATTCACTGACAATGGTTCCGGAATCCTGAGCGTGGGGAGGTTCCACCAACGGTCGGCAGCGCGTGGGTTCTAACGGAATGCCAAAGCTCGTCTCCCCTGAGGGTTTTCCAAATGTCTCTGTGCCAGGAAATGCTAGGGGTGATTGCAGGATATCCCAGTGACCGAGGCTTCCTCCCCAAGTTCAGGAAAGGTATTTCTCGGACTTCCTCGAACAGGGAATAACTGTGAATGAAGAGAGTTGCGTGGAGTTGTCTCTCGAGCTCCCCCACGCACTGACAATGGTTCGGGAATCCTGAGCGTTGGGAGGTTCCACCAACGGTCGGCAGCGCGTGAGTTCTAACGAAATGCCTAAGCTCGTCTCACCTGAGTCTTTTCCTAATGTCTCTGTGCCAGGGAATGCTAGGGGTGATTGCATTATATCCCAGTGACCGAGGCTGCCTCAACAAGGTCAGGAAAGGTATTTCCCGGACTTCCCCGAACAGGGAAATCCTGTGAATGAAGAGAGCTGCGTGGAGTTGTCTCTCGAGCTCCCCCACGCACTGACAATGCTTCCGGAATCATGAGCGTGGGGAGGTTCCACCAACGGTCGGCAGCGCGTGGGTTCTAACGGATGCCTAAGCTCGTCTCCCCTGAGGGTTTTCCTAATTTCTCTGTGCCAGGGAATGGTAGGTGGAATTGCAGGATATCCCAGTGACATACGCTGCCTCCCCACGTTCAGGGAATGTATTTCCCGGACTTCCCCGAACAGGGAACTCCTGTGAATGAAGAGAGCTGCGTGGAGTTGTCTCTCGAGCTCCCCCACGCACTGAGAATATTTCCGGAATCCTGAGCGTTGTGAGGTTCCACCAACGGTCGGCAGCGCGTGGGTTCTAACGGAATGCCTAAGCTGGTCTCCCCTGACTGTTTTTCTAATATCTCTGTGCCAGGGAATGCTAGGGGTGATTGCAGGATATCCCAGTGACCGAGGCTGCCTCCCCAAATTCAGGGAATGTATTTCCCGGACTTCCCCGATCAGGGAACTCCTTTGAATGAAGAGAGCTGCGTGGAGTTGTCTCTCGAGCTCCCGCACGCACTGACAATGTTTCCGGAATCCTGAGCGTGGGGAGGTTCCACCAAGTGTCGGCAGCGCGTGGGTTCTAACGGAATGTCTAAGCTCGTCTCCCCTGAGTGTTTTCCTAATGTCTCTGTGCCAGTGAATGGTAGGTGGGTTTGCAGGATATCCCAGTGACATACGCTGCCTCTCCAAGGTCAGGAAAGGTATTTCCCAGGCTTCCCCGAACAGGGAACTCCTGTGAATGAAGAGAGTTGTGTGGAGTTGTCTCTCGAGCTCCCCCACGCACTGACAATGGTTCCGGAATCCTGAGAGTCGGGAGGTTCCTCCAACGGTCGGCAGCGCGTGGGTTCTAACGGAATGCCTAAGCTCGTCTCCCCTGAGGGTTTTCCTAATGTCTCTGTGCCAGGGAATGGTAGGTGGGATTACAGGATATCCCAGTGACATACGCTGCCTCCCCAAGTTCAGGGAAGGTTTTTTCCGGTCTTCCCCGAACAGGGAACTCCTGTGAATGAAGAGAGCTGCGTGGAGTTGTCTCTCGAGCTCCCCCACGCACTGACAATGGTTCCGGAATCCTGAGCGTTGGGAGGTTCCACCAACAGTCGGCAGCGCGTGGGTTCTAACGGAATGCCTAATCTGGACTCCCCTGAGGGTTTTCCTAATGTCTCTGTGCCAGGGAATGCTAAGGGTTATTACAGGATATCCCAGTGACCGAGGCTGCCCCCCAAGGTCAGGGAAGGTATTTCCCGGACTTCCCCGAACAGGGAACACCTGTGACTGAAGAGAGCTGCGTGGAGTTTTCTCTCGAGCTCCCCCATTCACTGACAATGGTTCCGGAATCCTGAGCGTGGGGAGGTTCCACCAGCGGTCGGCAGCGCGTGGGTTCTAACGGAATGCCAAAGCTCGTCTCCCCTGAGGGTTTTCCTAATGTCTCTGTGCCAGGGAATGCTAGGGGTGATTGCAGGATATCCCAGTGACCGAGGCTACCTCCCCAAGTTCAGGAAAGGTATTTCTCGGACTTCCTCGAACAGGGAATACCTGTGAATGAAGAGAGCTGCGTGGAGTTGTCTCTCGAGCTCTCGCACACACTGACAATGGTTCCGGAATCCTGAGCGTGGGGAGGTTCCACCAAGGGTCGGCAGCGCGTGGGTTCTAACGGAATGTCTAAGATCGTCTCCCCTGAGGGTTTTCCTAATGTCTCTGTTCCAGTGAAAGTTAGGTGGGATTGCAGGATATCCCAGTGACATACGCTGCCTCCCCAAGTTCAGGGAAGCTATTTCCCGGACTTCCCCGAACAGGGAACTCCTGTGAATGAAGAGAGCTTCGTGGAGTTGTCTCTCGAGCTCCCCCACGCACTGACAATGGTTCCGGAATCCTGAGCGTGGGGAGGTTCCACCAACGGTCGGCAGCGCGTGGGTTCTAACGGAATGTCAAAGCTCGTCTCCCCTGAGGGTTTTCCTAATTTGTCTGTGCCAGGGAATGGTAGGGGGGTTTGCAGGGTATCCCAGTGGCATACGCTGACTCCCCAAGGTCAGGGAAGGTATTTCCCGGACTTCCCCGAACAGGGAACCCCTGTGAATGAAGAGAGCTGCGTGGAGTTGTCTCTCGAGCTCCCCCACGCACTGACAATGGTTCCGGAATCCTGAGCGTGGGGAGGTTCCACCAAGGGTCGTCAGCGCGTGGGTTCTAACGGAATGTCTAATCTCGTCTCCCCTGAGGGTTTTCCTTATGTCTCTGTGCCAGGGAATGGTAGGGGGGTTTGCAGGTTATCCCAGTGACCGAGGCTGCCTCCCCAATTTCAGGGAATGTATTTCCCGGACTTCCCCGATCAGGGAACTCCTGTGAATGAAGAGAGCTGCGTGGAGTTGTCTCTCGAGCTCCCGCACGCACTGACAATGGTTCCGGAATCCTGAGCGTGGGGAAGTTCCACCAAGGGTCGGCAGCGCGTGGGTTCTAACGGAATGCATAAGCTCGTCTCCCCTGTGGGTTTTCCTAATGTCTCTGTGCCAGGGAATGTTAGGGGTCTTGCAGGATATCCCAGTGACATACGCTGCCTCCCCAAGGTCAGGAAAGGTATTTCCCAGGCTTCCCCGAACAGGGAACTCCTGTGAATGAAGAGAGCTGTGTGGAGTTGTCTCTCGAGCTCCCCCACGCACTGACAATGGTTCCGGAATCCTGAACGTCGGGAGGTTCCTCCAACGGTCGGCAGCGCGTGGGTTCTAACGGAATGCCTAAGCTCGTCTCCCCTGAGGGTTTTCCTAATGTCTCTGTGCCAGGGAATGCTAGGGGTGATTGCAGGTTATCCCAGTGACCGAGGCTGCCACCCAAATATCAGGAAAAGTATTTCTCGGAGTTCCCCGAACAGGGAACTCCTGTGAATGAAGAGAGCTGCGTGGAGTTGTCTCTCGAGATCCCCCACGCACTGACAATGTTTCCGGAATCCTGAGCGTGGGGAGGTTCCACCAACGGTCGGCAGCGCGTGGGTTCTAACGGAATGCCTAAGCTCGTCTCCCCTGAGGGTTTTCCTAATGTTTCTTTGCCAGGGAATGGTAGGTGGGATTACAAGATATCCCAGTGACATACGCTGCCTCCCCAAGTTCAGGGAAGGTATTTTCCGGTCTTCCCCGAACAGGGAACTCCTGTGAATGAAGAGAGCTGCGTGGAGTTGTCTCTCGAGCTCCCCCACGCACTGACAATGGTTCCGGAATCCTGAGCGTTGGGAGGTTCCACCAACGGTCGGCAGCGCGTTGGTTCTAACGGAATGCCTAATCTGGTCTCCCCTGAGGGTTTTCCTAATATCTCTGTGCCAGGGAATGCTAGGGGTGATTGCAGGATATCCCAGTGACCGAGGCTGCCTCCCCAAGTCAGGGAAGGTATTTCCCGGACTTCCCCGAACAGGGAACACCTGTGACTGAAGAGAGCTGCGTGGAGTTGTCTCTCGAGCTCCCCCATTCACTGACAATGGTTCCGGAATCCTGAGCGTGGGGAGGTTCCACCAACGGTCGGCAGCGCGTGGGTTCTAACGGAATGCCAAAGCTCGTCTCCCCTGAGGGTTTTCCAAATGTCTCTGTGCCAGGAAATGCTAGGGGTGATTGCAGGATATCCCAGTGACCGAGGCTTCCTCCCCAAGTTCAGGAAAGGTATTTCTCGGACTTCCTCGAACAGGGAATAACTGTGAATGAAGAGAGTTGCGTGGAGTTGTCTCTCGAGCTCCCCCACGCACTGACAATGGTTCGGGAATCCTGAGCGTTGGGAGGTTCCACCAACGGTCGGCAGCGCGTGAGTTCTAACGAAATGCCTAAGCTCGTCTCACCTGAGTCTTTTCCTAATGTCTCTGTGCCAGGGAATGCTAGGGGTGATTGCATTATATCCCAGTGACCGAGGCTGCCTCAACAAGGTCAGGAAAGGTATTTCCCGGACTTCCCCGAACAGGGAAATCCTGTGAATGAAGAGAGCTGCGTGGAGTTGTCTCTCGAGCTCCCCCACGCACTGACAATGCTTCCGGAATCATGAGCGTGGGGAGGTTCCACCAACGGTCGGCAGCGCGTGGGTTCTAACGGATGCCTAAGCTCGTCTCCCCTGAGGGTTTTCCTAATTTCTCTGTGCCAGGGAATGGTAGGTGGAATTGCAGGATATCCCAGTGACATACGCTGCCTCCCCACGTTCAGGGAATGTATTTCCCGGACTTCCCCGAACAGGGAACTCCTGTGAATGAAGAGAGCTGCGTGGAGTTGTCTCTCGAGCTCCCCCACGCACTGAGAATATTTCCGGAATCCTGAGCGTTGTGAGGTTCCACCAACGGTCGGCAGCGCGTGGGTTCTAACGGAATGCCTAAGCTGGTCTCCCCTGACTGTTTTTCTAATATCTCTGTGCCAGGGAATGCTAGGGGTGATTGCAGGATATCCCAGTGACCGAGGCTGCCTCCCCAAGTTCAGGGAATGTATTTCCCGGACTTCCCCGATCAGGGAACTCCTTTGAATGAAGAGAGCTGCGTGGAGTTGTCTCTCGAGCTCCCGCACGCACTGACAATGTTTCCGGAATCCTGAGCGTGGGGAGGTTCCACCAAGTGTCGGCAGCGCGTGGGTTCTAACGGAATGTCTAAGCTCGTCTCCCCTGAGTGTTTTCCTAATGTCTCTGTGCCAGTGAATGGTAGGTGGGTTTGCAGGATATCCCAGTGACATACGCTGCCTCTCCAAGGTCAGGAAAGGTATTTCCCAGGCTTCCCCGAACAGGGAACTCCTGTGAATGAAGAGAGTTGTGTGGAGTTGTCTCTCGAGCTCCCCCACGCACTGACAATGGTTCCGGAATCCTGAGAGTCGGGAGGTTCCTCCAACGGTCGGCAGCGCGTGGGTTCTAACGGAATGCCTAAGCTCGTCTCCCCTGAGGGTTTTCCTAATGTCTCTGTGCCAGGGAATGGTAGGTGGGATTACAGGATATCCCAGTGACATACGCTGCCTCCCCAAGTTCAGGGAAGGTTTTTTC
This sequence comes from Vicugna pacos, assembly GCF_048564905.1. Lineage (NCBI taxonomy): Eukaryota > Metazoa > Chordata > Mammalia > Artiodactyla > Camelidae > Vicugna > Vicugna pacos. The sequence continues at coordinate 285,817 of NC_133021.1, forward strand.
CGGTCTTCCCCGAACAGGGAACTCCTGTGAATGAAGAGAGCTGCGTGGAGTTGTCTCTCGAGCTCCCCCACGCACTGACAATGGTTCCGGAATCCTGAGCGTTGGGAGGTTCCACCAACAGTCGGCAGCGCGTGGGTTCTAACGGAATGCCTAATCTGGACTCCCCTGAGGGTTTTCCTAATGTCTCTGTGCCAGGGAATGCTAAGGGTTATTACAGGATATCCCAGTGACCGAGGCTGCCCCCCAAGGTCAGGGAAGGTATTTCCCGGACTTCCCCGAACAGGGAACACCTGTGACTGAAGAGAGCTGCGTGGAGTTTTCTCTCGAGCTCCCCCATTCACTGACAATGGTTCCGGAATCCTGAGCGTGGGGAGGTTCCACCAGCGGTCGGCAGCGCGTGGGTTCTAACGGAATGCCAAAGCTCGTCTCCCCTGAGGGTTTTCCTAATGTCTCTGTGCCAGGGAATGCTAGGGGTGATTGCAGGATATCCCAGTGACCGAGGCTACCTCCCCAAGTTCAGGAAAGGTATTTCTCGGACTTCCTCGAACAGGGAATACCTGTGAATGAAGAGAGCTGCGTGGAGTTGTCTCTCGAGCTCTCGCACACACTGACAATGGTTCCGGAATCCTGAGCGTGGGGAGGTTCCACCAAGGGTCGGCAGCGCGTGGGTTCTAACGGAATGTCTAAGATCGTCTCCCCTGAGGGTTTTCCTAATGTCTCTGTTCCAGTGAATGTTAGGTGGGATTGCAGGATATCCCAGTGACATACGCTGCCTCCCCAAGTTCAGGGAAGCTATTTCCCGGACTTCCCCGAACAGGGAACTCCTGTGAATGAAGAGAGCTTCGTGGAGTTGTCTCTCGAGCTCCCCCACGCACTGACAATGGTTCCGGAATCCTGAGCGTGGGGAGGTTCCACCAACGGTCGGCAGCGCGTGGGTTCTAACGGAATGTCAAAGCTCGTCTCCCCTGAGGGTTTTCCTAATTTGTCTGTGCCAGGGAATGGTAGGGGGGTTTGCAGGGTATCCCAGTGGCATACGCTGACTCCCCAAGGTCAGGGAAGGTATTTCCCGGACTTCCCCGAACAGGGAACCCCTGTGAATGAAGAGAGCTGCGTGGAGTTGTCTCTCGAGCTCCCCCACGCACTGACAATGGTTCCGGAATCCTGAGCGTGGGGAGGTTCCACCAAGGGTCGTCAGCGCGTGGGTTCTAACGGAATGTCTAATCTCGTCTCCCCTGAGGGTTTTCCTTATGTCTCTGTGCCAGGGAATGGTAGGGGGGTTTGCAGGTTATCCCAGTGACCGAGGCTGCCTCCCCAATTTCAGGGAATGTATTTCCCGGACTTCCCCGATCAGGGAACTCCTGTGAATGAAGAGAGCTGCGTGGAGTTGTCTCTCGAGCTCCCGCACGCACTGACAATTGTTCCGGAATCCTGAGCGTGGGGAAGTTCCACCAAGGGTCGGCAGCGCGTGGGTTCTAACGGAATGCATAAGCTCGTCTCCCCTGTGGGTTTTCCTAATGTCTCTGTGCCAGGGAATGTTAGGGGTCTTGCAGGATATCCCAGTGACATACGCTGCCTCCCCAAGGTCAGGGAAGCTATTTCCCGGACTTCCCCGAACAGGGAACTCCTGTGAATGAAGAGAGCTGTGTGGAGTTGTCTCTCGAGATCCCCCACGCACTGAAAATGGTTCCGGAATCCTGAGCGTCGGGAGGTTCCACCAACGGTCGGCAGCGCGTGGGTTCTAACGGAATGCCTAAGCTCGTCTCCCCTGAGTGTTTTCCTAATGTCTCTGTGCCAGGGAATGCTAGGGGTGATTGCAGGTTATCCCAGTGACCGAGGCTGCCTCCCAAATGTCAGGAAAGGTATTTCTCGGACTTCCCCGAACAGGGAACTCCTGTGAATGAAGAGAGCTGCGTGGAGTTGTCTCTCGAGCTCCCCCACGCACTGACAATGTTTCCGGAATCCTGAGCGTGGGGAGGTTCCACCAACGGTCGGCAGCGCGTGGGTTCTAACGGAATGCCTAAGCTCGTCTCCCCTGAGGGTTTTCCTAATATCTCTGTGCCAGGGAATGGTAGGGGGGATTGCAGGATATCCCAGTGACATACGCTGCCTCCCCAAGTTCCTGGAAGGTATTTTCCGGTCTTCCCCGAACAGGGAACTCCTGTGAATGAAGAGAGCTGCGTAGAGTTGTCTCTCGAGCTCCCCCACGCACTGACAATGTTTCCGGAATCCTGAGCGTTGGGAGGTTCCACCAACGGTCGGCAGCGCGTGGGTTCTAATGGAATGCCTATGCTCGTCTCCCCTGAGGGTTTTCCTAATGTCTCTGTGCCAGGGAATGATAGGGGTGTTTGCAGGATATCCCAGTGACATACGCTGCCTCCCCAAGCTCAGGGAAAGTTTTTCCCGGACTTCCCCGTACAGGGAACTCCTGTGAATGAAGAGAGCTGCGTGGAGTTGTCTCTCGAGCTCCCCCACGCACTGACAATGGTTCCGGAATCCTGAGCGTGGGGAGGTTCCACCAAGGGTCGTCAGCGCGTGGGTTCTAACGGAATGTCTAAGCTCGTCTCCCCTGAGTGTTTTCCTAATATGTCTGTGCCAGAGAATGGTAGGGGGGTTTGCAGGTTATCCCAGTGACCGAGGCTGCCTCCCCAATTTCAGGGAATGTATTTCCCGGACTTCCCCGATCAGGGAACTCCTGTGAATGAAGAGACCTGCGTGGAGTTGTCTCTCGAGCTCCCGCACGCACTGACAATGTTTCCGGAATCCTGAGCGTGGGGAATTTCCACCAAGGGTCGGCAGCGCGTGGGTTCTAACGGAATGCCTAAGCTCGTCTCCCCTGTGGGTTTTCCTAATGTCTCTGTGCCAGGGAATGTTAGGGGTCTTGCAGGATATCCCAGTGACATACGCTACCTCCCCACGGTCAGGGAAGGTATTTCCCGGACTTCCCCGAACAGGGAACTCCTGTGAATGAAGAGAGCTGTGTGGAGTTGTCTCTCGAGATCCCCCACGCACTGACAATGGTTCCGGAATCCTGAGCGTCGGGAGGTTCCACCAACGGTCGGCAGCGCGTGGGTTCTAACGGAATGCCTAAGCTCGTCTCCCCTGGGGGTTTTCCTAATGTCTCTGTGCCAGGGAATGCTAGGGGTGATTGCAGGTTATCCCAGTGACCGAGGCTGCCTCCCCAAGGTCAGGGAAGTTATATCTCGGACTTCCCCGAACAGCCAACTTCATTGAATGAAGAGAGCTGCGTGGAGTTGTCTCTCGAGCTCCTCCACGCACTGACAATGGTTCCGGAATCCTGAGATTGGGGAGGTTCCACCAACGGTCGTCAGCGCGTGGGTTCTAACGGATTGCCTGAGCTCGTCTCCCCTGAGGGTTTTCCTAATGTCTCTGTGCCAGGGAATGCTACTGGAGATTGCAGGATATCCCACTGTCAGAAACTGCCTCCCCAAGGTCAGGGAAGGTATTTCTCTGACTTCCCCGAACAGGGAAATTCTGTGAGTGAAGAGAGCTGCGTGGAGTTGTCTCTCGTGCTCCCCCACGCACCGAAAATGTTTCCGGAATCCTAAGCGTGGGGAGGTTCCACCAACGGTCGGCAGCGCGTGGGTTCTAACGGAATGCCTAAGCTTGTCTCCCCTGAGGGTTTTCCTAATGTCTCTGTGCCAGGGAATGCTAGGGGTGATTGCAGGATATCCCAGTGACCGAGACTGCCTCCCCAAAGCCAGGGAAGTTATTTCTCGGACGTTCCCGAACAGGGAACACATGTGACTGAAGAGAGCTGCGTGGAGTTGTCTCTCGAGCTCACCCACGCACTGACAATCGTTCCGGAATCCTGAGCGTGGGGAGGTTCCACCAACGGTCGGCAGCGCGTGGGTTCTAACAGAATGCCTAAGCTCGTCTCCCCTGAGGGTTTTCCTAATGTCTCGGTGCCAGGGAATGCTAGGGGTGACTGCAGGATATCCCAGTGTCAGAGGCTGCCTCCCCAAGGCAGGGAATTTTTTTCTCGATGTTCCCCGAACAGGGAACACCTGTGACTGAAGAGAGCTGCGTGGAGATGTCTCTCGAGCTCCCACACACAGTGACAATTGTTCCGGAATCCTGAGCGTGGGGAGGTTCCACCAACGGTCGGCAGCGCGTGGGTTCTAACGGAATGCTTAAGCTCATCTCCCCTGAGGTTTTTACTAATGTCTCTGTGACAGGGAATTCTAGGGGTGATTGCAGGATATCCCAGTGTCAGAAGCTGCCTCCACAAGGTCAGGGAAGGTATTTCTCGGACTTCCCCGAACAAGGAACTCCTGTGACTGAAGAGAGCTGCGTGGAGTTGTCTCTCGAGCTCCTCCACGCACTGAAAATGGTTCCGGAATCCTGAGCTTGGGGAGGTTCCACCAACGGTCGGCAGCGGCTCCATTCTAACGGAATGCCTAAGCTCGTCTCCCCTGAGGGTTTTCCTAATGTCTCTGTGCCAGGGAATGCTAGGGGTGATTGCAGGATATCCCAGTGACCGAGTCTGCCTCCCCAAGGTCAGGGAAGGTATTTCTCGGACTTCCCCGAACAGGGAACTCCTTTGACTGAAGAGAGCTGCGTGGAGTTGTCCCTCGACCTCCCCCACGCACTGACAATGGTTCCGGAATCCTGAGCGTGGGGAGGTTCCACCAACTGTCGGCAGCGCGTGGGTTCTAACGGAATACCTAAGCTCGTCTCCCCAGAGGGTTTTCCTAATGTCTCTGTGCCAGGGAATGCTAGGGGTGATTGCAGTATATCCCAGTGACCGAGGCTGCCTCCCCAAGGTCAGGGAAGTTATTTCTCGGACTTCCCCGAAAAGGGAACACATGTGACTGAAGAGAGCTGCGTGGAGTTGTCTCTCGAGCTCCCCCCGCACTGACAATGGTTCCGGAATCTTGAGCGTGGGGAGGTTCCACCAACGGTCGGCAGCGCGTGGGTTCTAACGGAATGCCTAAGCTCGTCTCCCCTGAGGGTTTTCCTAATATCTCTGTGCCAGGGAATGCTAGGGGTGATTGCAGGATATGCCACTGTCAGATACTGCCTCCCCAAGGTCAGGGAAGTTATTTCTCGGACTTCCCCGAACAGGGAACTTCTGTGAGTGAAGAGAGCTGCGTGGAGTTGTCTCTCGAACTCCCCCACGCACCGAAAATGTTTCCGGAATCCTGAGCGTGGGGAGGTTCCACCAACGGTCGGCAGCGCGTGGGTTCTAACGGAAAGCCTAAGCTCGTATCCCCTGAGTGTTTTCCAAATGTCTCTGTGCCAGGGAATGCTAGAGGTGTTTGCAGGATATCCCAGTGACAGAGGCTGCCTCCCCAAGGTCAGGGAAGGTATTTCTCGGACTTCCCTGAACAGGGAACACCTGTGACTGAAGAGAGCTGCGTGGAGTTGTCTCTCGAGCTCCCCCACGCACTGACAATGGTTCCGGAATCCTGAGCGTGGGGAGGTTCCACCAACGGTCGGCAGCGCGTGGGTTCTAACGGAAAGCCTAAGCTCATCTCCCCTGAGGGTTTTCCTAATGTCTCTGTGCCAGGGAATGCTAGGGGGGTTTGCAGGATATCCCAGTGACAGAGGCTGCCTCCCCAAGGCCAGGGAAGTTATTTCCCGGACTTCCCCGAACAGGGAACACCTGTGACTGAAGAGAGCTGCGTGGAGTTTTCTCTCGAGCTCCCCCACGCAGTGACAATGTTTCCGGAATCCTGAGCGTGGGGAGGTTCCACCAACGGTCGGCAGCGCGTGGGTTCTAACGGAAAGAATAAGCTGATCTCCCCTGAGGGTTTTCCTTATGTCTCTGTGCCAGGGAATGCTAGGGGGGTTTGCAGGATATCCCAGTGACAGAGGCTGCCTCCCCAAGGTCAGGGAAGGTATTTCTCGGACTTCCCCGAACAGGGAACACCTGTGACTGAAGAGAGCTGCGTGGAGTTGTCTCTCGTGCTCCCCCACGCACTGACAATGGTTCCGGAATCCTGAGCGTGGGGAGGTTCCACCAACGGTCGGCAGTGCGTGGGTTCTAACGGAATGCCTAAGCTCGCCTCCCCTGAGGGTTTTCCTAATGTCTCTGTGCCAGGGAATGCTAGGGGGTTTGCAGGATATCCCAGTGACAGAGGCTGCCTCCCCAAGGTCAGGGAGATTATTTCTCGGACTTCCCCGAACAGGGAACACCTGTGACTGAAGAGAGCTGCGTGGAGTTGTCTCTCGAGCTCCCCCACGCACTGAAAATTTTTCCGGAACCTTGAGCGTGGGGAGGTTCCACCAACGGTCGGCAGTACGTGGGTTATAACGGAATGCCTGAGCTCGTCTCCCCTGAGGGTTTTCCTAATATCTCTATGCCAGGGAATGCTAGGGGTGTTTGCAGGATATCCCAGTGACAGAGGCTGCCTCCCCATGGTGAGGGAAGATATTTCACGGACTTCCCCGAACAGGGAACACCTGTGACTGAAGAGAGCTGCGTGGAGTTGTCTCTCGAGCTCCCCCACGCACTGACAATGGTTCCGGAATCCTGAGCTTGGGGAGGTTCCACCAACGGTCGGCAGCGCTTGGGATCTAACGGAAAGCATAAGCTCGTCTCCCCTGAGGGTTTTCCTAATGTCTCTGTGCCAGGGAATGCTAGGGGGTTTTGCAGGATATCCCAGTGTCAGAGGCTCGCTCCCCCAGGTCAGGGAAGGTATTTCTCGGAATTCCCCGAACAGGGAACACCTGTGACTGAAGAGAGCTGCGTTGAGTTGTCTCTCGAGCTCCCCCACGCACTGACAATGGATCCGGAATCCTGAGCTTGGGGAGGTTCCACCAACGGTCGGCAGCGCGTTGGTTCTAACGGAAAGCCTAAGCTCGTCTCCCCTGAGGGTTTTCCTAATGTCTCTGTGCCAGGGAATGCTAGGGGGGTTTGCAGGATATCCCAGTGTCAGAGGCTGCCTCCCCAAGGTCAGAGAAGTTATTTCTCGGACTTCCCCGAACAGGGAACACCTGTGACTGAAGAGAGCTGCGTGGAGTTATCTCTCGAGCTCCCCAACGCACTGAAAATGTTTCTGGAATCCTGAGCGTGGGGAGGTTCCACCAACGGTCGGCAGCGCGTGGGTTCTAACGGAAAGCCTAAGCTCGTCTCCCCTGAGGTTTTTCCTAATGTGTCTGTGCCAGGGAATTCTAGGGGGGTTTGCAGGATATCCCAGTGTCAGAGGCTGCCTCCCCAAGTTCAGGGAAGTTATTTCTCGGACTTCCCCGAATAGGGAACACCTGTGACTGAAGAGCGCTGCGTGGAGTTGTCTCTCGAGATCCCCCACGCACTGAAAATGGTACCGGAATCCTGAGCGTGGGGAGGTTCCACCAACGGTCGGCAGCGCGTGGGTTCTGACGGAAAGCCTAAGCTCGTCTCCCCTGAGCGTTTTCCTAATATCTCTCTGCCAGGGAATGCTAGGGGTGTTTGCAGGATATCCCAGTGACAGAGGCTGCCTCCCTAAGGTCAGGGAAGCTATTTCTCGGACTTCCCCGTACAGGGAAATCCTGTGACTGAAGAGAGCTGCGTGGAGTTGTCTCTCGAGCTCCCCCACGCACTGACAATGGTTCCGGAATACTGAGCGTGGGGAGGTTCCACCAACGGTCGGCAGCGCGTGGGTTCTAACGGAAAGCCTAATCTCGTCTCCCCTGAGGGTTTTCCTAATGTCTCTGTGCCAGAGAATGCTAGGGGGGTTTGCAGGATATCCCAGTGACAGAGACTGCCTCCCCAAGGTCAGGGAAGTTATTTCTCGGACTTCCCCAGACAGGGAACACCTGTGACTGAAGAGAGCTGCGTGGAGTTGTCTCTCGAGCTCCCCCACGCACTGACAATGGTTCCGGAATCCTGAGCGTGGGGAGGTTCCACCAACGGTCGCCAGCGTGTGGGTTCAAACGGAAAGCTTAAGCTCGTCTCCCCTGAGGGTTTTCCTAATGTCTCTGTGCCAGGGAATGCTAGGGGGGTTTGCAGGATATCCCAGTGACGGAGGCTGCCTCCCCAACGTCAGGGAAAGTATTCCTCGGACTTCCCCGAACAGGGAACACCTGTGACTGAAGAGAGCTGCGTGGAGTTGTCTCTCGACCTCCCCCACGCACTGACAATGGTTCCGGAATCCTGAGCGTGGGGAGGTTCCACCAACGGTCAGCAGCGCTTGGGTTCTAACGGAAAGCCTAAGCTCGTCTCCCCTGAGTGTTTTCCTTATGTCTCTGTGCCAGGGAATGCTAGGGGGGTTTGCAGGATATCCCAGTGACAGAGGTTGCCTCCCCAAGTTCAGAGAAGGTATTTCTCGGACTTCCCCGAACAGGGAACACCTGTGACTGAAGAGAGCTGCGTGGAATTGTCTCCCGAGCTCCCTCACGCACTGACAATGGTTCCGGAACCTGAGTGTGGGGAGGTTCCACCAACGGTCGGCAGCGCGTGGGTTGTAACGGAAAGCCTAAACTCGTTTCCCCTGAGGGTTTTCCTAATGTCTCTGTGCCAGGGAATGCTAGGGGGGTTTGCAAGGTATCCCAGTGACAGAGGCTGCCTCCCCAAGGCCAGGGAATTTATTTCCCGGACTTCCCCGAACAGGGAACACCTGTGACTGAAGAGAGCTGCGTGGAGTTGTCTCTCGAGCTCCCCCACGCACTGACAATTGTTCCGGAATCCTGAGCGTGGGGAGGTTCCACCAACGGCCGGCAGCGCGTGGGTTCTAACGGAAAGCCTAAGCTCGTCTCCCCTGAGGGTTTTCCTAATGTCCATGTGCCAGGGAATGCTAGGGGGGTTTGCAGGATATCCCAGTGACAGAAGCTGCCTCCCCAAGTTCAGGGAAGTTATTTCTCGGACTTCCCCGAACAGGGAACACCTGTGACTGAAGAGAGCTGCGTGGAGTTGTATCTCGAGCTCCCCCACGCACTGACAATGTTTCTGGAATACTGAGCGTGGGGAGGTTCCAACAACGGTCGGCAGCGCGTGGGTTCTAACGGAAAGCCTAAGCTCGTCTCCCCTGAGGGTTTTCCTAATGTCTCTGTGCCAGGGAATGCTAGGGGGTTTTGCAGGATATCCCAGTTACAGAGGCTGCCTCCCCAAGGTCAGGGAAGGTATTTTTCGTACTTCCCAGAAAAGGGAACACCTCTGACTGAAGAAAGCTGCGTGGAGTTTTCTCTCGAGCTCCCCCACGCACTGACAATGGTTCCGGATTACTGAGCGTGGGGAGGTTCCACCAAAGGTCGGCAGTGCGTGGATTCTAACGGAATGCCTAAGCTCGTCTCCCCTGAGGGTTTTCCTAATGTCTCTGTACCAGGGTATGCTAGGGGTGTTTGCAGGATATGGCAGTGACAGAGACTGCCTCCCCAAGGTCAGGGAAGGTATTTTTCGGACTTCCTCTAACATGGAACACCTGTGACTGAAGAGAGCGCCGTGGAGTTCTATCTCGAGCTCCCCCAAGCACTGACAATTGTTCCGGAATCCTGAGTGTGGGGAGGTTCCACCAGCGTTCGGTAGCGCGTGGGTTCTAACGGAATGCCTAAGCTCGTCTCCCCTGAGTGTTTTCCTAATATCTCTGTGCCAGGGAAATCTAGGGGTGTTCGCAGGAAATCCCAGTGACAGAGGCTGCCTCCCCAAGGTCAGGGAAGGTATTTATCGGACTTCCCCGAACAGGGAACACCTGTGACTGAACAGAGCTGCGTGGAGTTGTCTCTCGAGCTCCCCCACGCAGTGACAATGGTTGCGGAATCATGAGCGTGGGGAGGTTCCACCAACGGTCGGCAGCGCGTGGGTTCTAACGGAATGCCTAAGCTAGTCTCTCCTGAAGATTTTCCTGTTGTCTCTGTGCCACGAAATGCTAGGGGGGTTTGCAGGATATCCCAGTGACAGAGGCTGCCTCCCCAAGCTCAGGAAAGGTATTTCTCAGACTTCCCCGAACAGGGAACACCTGTGACTGAAGAGAGCTGCGTTGAGTTGTCTCTCGTGTTCCCCCACGCACTGACAATGCTTCCGGCATCCTGAGCGTGGGGAGATTCCACCAACGGTCGGCAGCGCGTGGGTTCTAACGGAATGACTAAGCTCATCTCCCCTGAGTGTTTTCCTAATGTCTCAGTGCCAGGGAATGCTAGGGGTGATTGCAGGAAATCCCAGTGACAGAGGCTGCCTCCCCAATGTCAGGGAAGTTATTTCTCTGACTTCCCCGAACAGGGAACACCTGTGACTTAAGAGAGCTGCGTGGAATTTTCTCTCGAGATCCCCCACGCACTGACAATAGTTCCGGAATCCTGAGCGTGGGGAGGTTCCACCAACGGTCGGCAGGGCGTGGGTTCTAACGGAATGCCTAAGCTCGTCTCCCCTGAGGGTTTTCCTTATGTCTCTGTGCCAGGGAATGCTAGGGTGGGTTGCAGAATATCCCAGTGACAGAGGCTGCCTCCTCAAGGTCAGGGAATGTATTTCTCGGACTTCCCCGAACAGGGAACCCCTGTGACTGAAGAGAGCTGCGTGGATTTTTCTCTCCAGCTCCCCCACGCACTGACAATGGTTCCGGAATCCTGAGTGTGGGGAGGTTCCACCAACGGTCGGCAGCGCGTGGGTTCTAACGGAATGCGTACGCTCGTCTCCCCTGAGGATTTTCCGAATGTCTCTGTGCCAGGGATTGCTAGGGGTAATTGCAGGATATCCCAGAGACAGAGGCTGCGTTCCCAAGGTCAGGGAAGGTATTTCTCGGACTTCCCCGAACAGGGAACACCTGTGACTGAAGAGAGCTTCGTGGAGATGCCTGTCGAGCTCCCCCACGCACTGACAATGTTTCCGGAATCCTGAGCTTGGGGAGGTTCCACCAACGGTCGGCAGCGCGTGGGTTCTAACGGAATGCCTAAGCTAGTCTCTCCTGAGGGTTTTCCTAATGTCTCTGTGCCAGGAAATGCTAGGGGGGTTTGCAGGATATCCCAGTGACAGAGGCTGCATCCCCAAGGTCAGGGAAGATATTTCTCGGACTTCCTCTAACATGGAACACCTGTGACTGAAGAGAGCGGCGTGGAGTTGTCTCTCGGGCTCCCCCACGCACTGACAATGTTTCCGGAATCCTGAGCGTGGGGAGGTTCCACCAACGGTCGACAGGGCGTGGGTTCTAACGGAATCCCTAAGCTCGTCTCCCCTGAGGGTTTTCCTAATGTCTCTGTGCCAGGGAATGCTAGGGGTGATTGCAGGAAATCCCAGTGACAGAGGCTGCCTCCCCAAGGTCAGGGAAGATATTTCTCGGACTTCCCCAAACAGGGAAATCCTGTGACTGAAGAGAGCCGCGTGGAGTTGTCTCTCGAGCTCCCCCACGCACTGACAATGGTTCCGGAATCCTGAGCGTGGGGAGGTTCCACCAACGGTCGGCAGCGCGTGGGTTCTAACGGAATGCCTAAGCTCGTCTCCCCTGAGGTTTTTCCTAATTTCTCTGTGCCAGAGATTGCTCGGGGTGATTACAGGATATCCCAGTGTCAGAGGCTGCCTCCCCAAGGTCAGGGAAGGTACTTCTCGGACTTCCCCGAACAGGGAACCCCTGTGACTGAACAGAGCTGCGTGGAGTTGTCTTTCGAGCTCCCCCACGTACTGACAATGTTTCCGGAATCCTGAGCGTGGGGTGGTTCCACCAACGGTCGGCAGCGCGTGGGTTCTAACGGAATGCTTAATCTCGTCTTCCCTGAGGGTTTTCCTAATGTGTCTGTGCCAGGGAATGCTAGGGGCGATTGCAGGATATCCCAGTGACAGAGGCTGCCTCCTCAAGATCAGGGAAGTTATTTCACGAACTTCCCCGAACAGGGAACACCTGTGACTGAAGAGAGATTCGTGGAATTGTCTCTCGAGCTCCCCAACGCACTGACACTGGTTCTGGAATCCTGAGTGTGGGGAGGTTCCACCAACGTTCGGCAGCGCGTGGGTTCTAACTGAATGCCTACGCTCGTCTCCCCTGAGGTTTTTCCTAATGTCTCTGTGCTAGGGATTGCTAGGGGTAATTGCAGGATTTCCCAGTGACAGAGGCTGCGTTCCCAAGGTCAGGGAAGGTATTTCTCAGACTTCCCCGATCAGGGAACACCTGTGAATGAAGAGAGCTTCGTGGAGATGTCTGTCGAGCTCCCCCACGCACTGAAAATGGTTCCGGAATCCTGAGCTTGGGGAAGTTCCACCAACGGTCGGCAGAGCGTGGGTTCTAACGGAATGCCTAAGCTAGTCTCTCGTGAGTGTTTTCCTAATGTCTCTCTGCCAGAAATTGCTAGGGGGGTTTGCAGGTTATCCCAGTGACTGAGGCTCCTTCCCCAAGCTCAGGGAAGTTATTTCTCGGACTTCCCCGAACAGGGAACACCTGTGACTTAAGAAAGCTGCGTGGAGTTTTCTCTCGAGCTCCCCCACGCACTGACAATGGTTCCGGAATTCTGAGCGTGGGGAGGATCCACCAACGGTCGGCAGCGCGTGGGATTTTACGGAATGACTAAGCTTGTCTCCCCTGTGGGTTTTCTTAATGTCTCTGTGCCAGGGAATGCTAGGGGGGTTTGCAGGATATCCCAGTGACAGAGGCTGCCTCCCCAAGGTCAGGGAAGTTATTTCTCGGACTTCCTCTAACATGGAACACCTGTGACTGAAGAGAGCTTCGTGGAGTTGTCTCTCGAGCTCCCCCACGCACTGACAATTTTTCCCGAATCCTGAGCGTCTGGAGGTTCCACCAGTGGTCGGCAGCGCGTGGGTTCTAACGGAATGCCTAAGCTCGTCTCCCCTGAGTGTTTTCCTAATGTCTCTGTGCCAGGGAATTCTTGGGGGGTTTGCAGGAAATCCCAGTGACAGTGGCTGCCTCCCCAAGTTCAGGGAAGGTATTTCTCGGACTTCCCCGAACAGGGAAAACCTGTGACTTAAGAGAGCTGCGTGGAGTTGTCTCTCGAGCTCCCCCACGTACTGACAATGGTTCCGGAATCCTGAGCGTGGGGAGGTTCCACCAACGGTCGGCAGAGCTTGGGTTCTAACGGAATGCTTAAGCTCGTCTTCCCTGAGGGTTTTCCTAATATCTCTATGCCAGGGAATGCTAGGGGCGATTGCAGGATATCCCAGTGACAGAGGCTGTCTCCTCAAGTTCAGGGAAGTTATTTTTCGGACTTCCTCTAACATGGAACACCTGTGACTGAAGAGAGCGGCGTGGAGTTGTCTCTCGAGCTCCCCCACGCACTGACATAGGTTCCGGAATCCTGAGCGTGGGGAGGTTCCACCAACGGTCGGCAGCGCGTGGGTTCTTACGGAATGCCTACTCTCGTCTCCCCTGACTGTTTTCCTAATGTCTCTGTGCCAGGGAATGCTAGGGGTGATTGCAGGATATCCCAGTGACAGAGGCTGCGTTCCCAAGGTCAGGGAAGGTATTTCTCGGACTTCCCCGAAAAGGGAACACCTGTGACTGAAGAGAGATGCGTGGAGTTGTCTCTCGAGATCCCCCACGCAGTGGCAATGGTTGCGGAATCATGAGCGTGGGGAGGTTCCACCAGCGGTCGGCAGCGCGTTGGTTCTAACGGAATGCTTACGCTCGTCTCCCCTGAGGGTTTTCCTAATATCTCTGTGCCAGGGAAATCTAGGGGTGTTCGCAGGAAATCCCAGTGACAGAGGCTGCCTCCCCAAGGTCAGGGAAGGTATTTATCGGACTTCCCCGAACAGGGAACACCTGTGACTGAACAGAGCTGCGTGGAGTTGTCTCTCGAGCTCCCCCACGCAGTGACAATGGTTGCGGAATCATGAGCGTGGGGAGGTTCCACCAACGGTCGGCAGCGCGTGGGTTCTAACGGAATGCCTAAGCTAGTCTCTCCTGAAGATTTTCCTGTTGTCTCTGTGCCACGAAATGCTAGGGGGGTTTGCAGGATATCCCAGTGACAGAGGCTGCCTCCCCAAGCTCAGGAAAAGTATTTCTCGGACTTCCCCGAACAGGGAACACCTGTGACTGAAGAGAGCTGCGTTGAGTTGTCTCTCGTGTTCCCCCACGCACTGACAATGCTTCCGGCATCCTGAGCGTGGGAGATTCCACCAACGGTCGGCAGCGCGTGGGTTCTAACGGAATGACTAAGCTCATCTCCCCTGAGTGTTTTCCTAATGTCTCAGTGCCAGGGAATGCTAGGGGTGATTGCAGGAAATCCCAGTGACAGAGGCTGCCTCCCCAATGTCAGGGAAGTTATTTCTCTGACTTCCCCGAACAGGGAACACCTGTGACTTAAGAGAGCTGCGTGGAATTTTCTCTCGAGATCCCCCACGCACTGACAATGGTTCCGGAATCCTGAGCGTGGGGAGGTTCCACCAACGGTCGGCAGCGCGTGGGTTCTAACGGAATGCGTACGCTCGTCTCCCCTGAGGATTTTCCGAATGTCTCTGTGCCAGGGATTGCTAGGGGTAATTGCAGGATATCCCAGAGACAGAGGCTGCGTTCCCAAGGTCAGGGAAGGTATTTCTCGGACTTCCCCGAACAGGGAACACCTGTGACTGAAGAGAGCTTCGTGGAGATGCCTGTCGAGCTCCCCCACGCACTGACAATGTTTCCGGAATCCTGAGCTTGGGGAGGTTCCACCAACGGTCGGCAGCGCGTGGGTTCTAACGGAATGCCTAAGCTAGTCTCTCCTGAGGGTTTTCCTAATGTCTCTGTGCCAGGAAATGCTAGGGGGGTTTGCAGGATATCCCAGTGACTGAGGCTGCATCCCCAAGGTCAGGGAAGATATTTCTCGGACTTCCTCTAACATGGAACACCTGTGACTGAAGAGAGCGGCGTGGAGTTGTCTCTCGTGCTCCCCCACGTACTGACAATGTTTCCGGAATCCTGAGCGTGGGGAGGTTCCACCAACGGTCGACAGGGCATGGGTTCTAACGGAATCCCTAAGCTCGTCTCCCCTGAGGGTTTTCCTAATGTCTCTGTGCCAGGGAATGCTAGGGGTGATTGCAGGAAATCCCAGTGACAGAGGCTGCCTCCCCAAGGTCAGGGAAGATATTTCTCGGACTTCCCCAAACAGGGAAATCCTGTGACTGAAGAGAGCCGCGTGGAGTTGTCTCTCGAGCTCCCCCACGCACTGACAATGGTTCCGGAATCCTGAGCGTGGGGAGGTTCCACCAACGGTCGGCAGCGCTTGGGTTCTAACGGAATGCCTAAGCTCGTCTCCCCTGAGGTTTTTCCTAATTTCTCTGTGCCAGAGATTGCTAGGGGTGATTACAGGATATCCCAGTGTCAGAGGCTGCCTCCCCAAGGTCAGGGAAGGTACTTCTCGGACTTCCCCGAACAGGGAACCCCTGTGACTGAACAGAGCTTCGTGGAGTTGTCTTTCGAGCTCCCCCACGCACTGACAATGTTTCCGGAATCCTGAGCGTGGGGAGGTTCCACCAACGGTCGGCAGCGCGTGGGTTCTAACGGAATGCTTAATCTCGTCTTCCCTGAGGGTTTTCCTAATGTGTCTGTGCCAGGGAATGCTAGGGGCGATTGCAGGATATCCCAGTGACAGAGGCTGCCTCCTCAAGATCAGGGAAGTTATTTCACGAACTTCCCCGAACAGGGAACACCTGTGACTGAAGAGAGATTCGTGGAATTGTCTCTCGAGCTCCCCAACGCACTGAAACTGGTTCTGGAATCCTGAGTGTGGGGAGGTTCCACCAACGTTCGGCAGCGCGTGGGTTCTAACGGAATGCCTACGCTCGTCTCCCCTGAGGTTTTTCCTAATGTCTCTGTGCTAGGGATTGCTAGGGGTAATTGCAGGATTTCCCAGTGACAGAGGCTGCGTTCCCAAGGTCAGGGAAGGTATTTCTCGGACTTCCCCGATCAGGGAACACCTGTGAATGAAGAGAGCTTCGTGGAGATGTCTGTCGAGCTCCCCCACGCACTGAAAATGGTTCCGGAATCCTGAGCTTGGGGAGGTTCCACCAACGGTCGGCAGAGCGTGGGTTCTAACGGAATGCCTAAGCTAGTCTCTCGTGAGTGTTTTCCTAATGTCTCTCTGCCAGAAATTGCTAGGGGGGTTTGCAGGTTATCCCAGTGACTGAGGCTCCTTCCCCAAGCTCAGGGAAGTTATTTCTCGGACTTCCCCGAACAGGGAACACCTGTGACTTAAGAAAGCTGCGTGGAGTTTTCTCTCGAGCTCCCCCACGCACTGACAATGGTTCCGGAATTCTGAGCGTGGGGAGGATCCACCAACGGTCGGCAGCGCGTGGGATCTTACGGAATGACTAAGCTTGTCTCCCCTGTGGGTTTTCTTAATGTCTCTGTGCCAGGGAATGCTAGGGGGGTTTGCAGGATATCCCAGTGACAGAGGCTGCCTCCCCAAGGTCAGGGAAGTTATTTCTCGGACTTCCTCTAACATGGAACACCTGTGACTGAAGAGAGCTGCGTGGAGTTGTCTCTCGAGCTCCCCCACGCACTGACAATTTTTCCCGAATCCTGAGCGTCTGGAGGTTCCACCAGTGGTCGGCAGCGCGTGGGTTCTAACGGAATGCCTAAGCTCGTCTCCCCTGAGTGTTTTCCTAATGTCTCTGTGCCAGGGAATTCTTGGGGGGTTTGCAGGAAATCCCAGTGACAGTGGCTGCCTCCCCAAGTTCAGGGAAGGTATTTCTCGGACTTCCCCGAACAGGGAAAACCTGTGACTTAAGAGAGCTGCGTGGAGTTGTCTCTCGAGCTCCCCCACGTACTGACAATGGTTCCGGAATCCTGAGCGTGGGGAGGTTCCACCAACGGTCGGCAGAGCGTGGGTTCTAACGGAATGCTTAAGCTCGTCTTCCCTGAGGGTTTTCCTAATGTCTCTATGCCAGGGAATGCTAGGGGCGATTGCAGGATATCCCAGTGACAGAGGCTGTCTCCTCAAGTTCAGGGAAGTTATTTTTCGGACTTCCTCTAACATGGAACACCTGTGACTGAAGAGAGCGGCGTGGAGTTGTCTCTCGAGCTCCCCCACGCACTGACATAGGTTCCGGAATCCTGAGAGTGGGGAGGTTCCACCAACGGTCGGCAGTGCGTGGGTTCTTACGGAATGCCTACTCTCGTCTCCCCTGACTGTTTTCCTAATGTCTCTGTGCCAGGGAATGCTAGGGGTGATTGCAGGATATCCCAGTGACAGAGGCTGCGTTCCCAAGGTCAGGGAAGGTATTTCTCGGACTTCCCCGAAAAGGGAACACCTGTGACTGAAGAGAGCTGCGTGGAGTTGTCTCTCGAGCTCCCCCACGCAGTGGCAATGGTTCCGGAATCATGAGCGTGGGGAGGTTCCACCAGCGGTCGGCAGCGCGTTGGTTCTAACGGAATGCTTACGCTCGTCTCCCCTGAGGTTTTTCCTAATTTTTCTGTGCCAGGGAATACTAGGGTGATTTGCAGGATATCCCAGTGGAAGAGGCTGCATTCCCAATGTCAGGGAAGCTATTTCTCGGACTTCCCCAAACAGGGAATACCTGTGACTGAAGAGAGCTGCGTTGAGTTGTCTCTCGAGCTCCCCCACGCACTGACAATGTTTCCGGATTCCTGAGCGTGGGGAGGTTCCACCAACGGTCGGCAGCGCGTGAGTTCTAACGGAATGCTTAAGCTCGTCTTCCCTGAGGTTTTTCCTAATGTCTCTGTGCCATGGAAGGCTAGGGGCGATTGCAGGATATCCCAGTGTCAGACGCTGCCTCCCGAAGGTCAGGGAAGGTTTTTCTCGGACTTCCCCGAACAGGGAACCCCTGTGACTGAAGAGGGCTGCGTGGAGTTGTCTCTCGTGATCCCCCACGCATTGACAATGTTTCCGGAATCCTGAGGGTTTGGAGGTTCCACCAACGGTCGGCAGGGCGTGGGTTCTAACGGAATGCCTAATCTCGTCTCCCCTGAGGTTTTTCCTAATGTCTCTGTGCCAGGGAATGCTAGGGGGGTTTGCAGGATATCCCAGTGACAGAGGCTGCCTCCCCAAGGTCAGGGAAGGTATTTCTCGGACTTCCTCTAACATGGAACACCTGTGACTGAAGAGAGCTTCGTGGAGTTGTCTCTCGAGCTCCCCCACGCACTGACAATTTTTCCGGAATCCTGAGCGTCTGGAGGTTCCACCAGTGGTCGGCAGCGCGTGGGTTCTAACGGAATGCCTAAGCTCGTCTCCCCTGAGTGTTTTCCTAATGTCTCTGTGCCAGGGAATTCTTGGGGGGTTTGCAGGAAATCCCAGTGACAGTGGCTGCCTCCCCAAGTTCAGGGAAGGTATTTCTCGGACTTCCCCGAACAGGGAAAACCGGTGACTTAAGAGAGCTGCGTGGAGTTGTCTCTCGAGCTCCCCCACGTACTGACAATGTTTCCGGAATCCTGTGCGTGGGGAGGTTCCACCAACGGTCGGCAGAGCGTGGGTTCTAACGGAATGCTTAAGCTCGTCTTCCCTGAGGGTTTTCCTAATGTCTCTATGCCAGGGAATGCTAGGGGCGATTGCAGGATATCCCAGTGACAGAGGCTGTCTCCTCAAGTTCAGGGAAGTTATTTTTCGGACTTCCTCTAACATGGAACACCTGTGACTGAAGAGAGCGGCGTGGAGTTGTCTCTCGAGCTCCCCCACGCACTGACATAAGTTCCGGAATCCTTAGCGTGGGGAGGTTCCACCAACGGTCGGCAGCGCGTAGGTTCTTACGGAATGCCTACGCTCGTCTCCCCTGAGGGTTTTCCTAATGTCTCTGTGCCAGGGAATGCTAGGGGTGATTGCAGGATATCCCAGTGACAGAGGCTGCGTTCCCAAGGTCAGGGAAGTTATTTCTCGGACTTCCCCGTAGAGGAACACCTGTGACTGAAGAGAGCTGCGTGGAGTTTTCTCTCGAGCTCCCACACGCACTGACAATGTTCCCGGAATCCTGAGCGTGGAGAGGTTCCACCAACGGTCGGCAGCGCGTGGGTTCTAACGGAAAGCCAAAGCTTGTCTCCCTGAGGGTTTTCCTAATTTCACTGTGCCAGGGAATGCTAGGGGTGTTTGCAGGATATCCCAGTGACAGAGGCTGCCTCCCCAAGATCATGGAAGGTATTTCTCGGACTTCCCCAAGCAGGGAACACCTGTGACTGGAGAGATCTGCGTGGAGTTGTCTCTCGAGCTCCCCCACGCACTGACAATGGTTCCGGAATCCTGAGCGTGGTGAGGTTCCACCAACGGTCGGCAGCGCGTGGGTTCTAACGGAATGCCTAAGCTCGTCTCCCCTGAGGGTTTTCCTAATGTCTCTGTGCCAGGGAATGCTAGGGGGGTTTGCAGGATATCCCAGTGACAGAGGCTGCCTCCCCAAGGTCAGGGAAGGTATTTCTCGGACTTCCCCGAACAGGGATCACCTGTGACTGAAGAGAGCTGCGTGGAGTTGTCTCTCGAGCTCCCCCACGCACTGACAATTGTTCCGGAGTCCTGAGCGTTGGGAGGTTCCAACAACGGTCGGCAGCGCGTGGGTTCTAACGGAATGCCTAAGCTCGTCTCCCCTGAGGGTTTTCCTAATGTCTCTGTGCCAGGGAATGCTAGGGGGGTTTGCAGGATATCCCAGTGACAGAGGCTGCCTCCCCAAGGTCAGGGAAGGTATTTCTCGGACTTCCCCGAACAGGGAACACCTGTGACTGAAGAGAGCTGCGTGGAGTTGTCTCTCGAGCTCCAACACGCACTGAGAATGTTTCCGGAATCCTGAGCGTGGGGAGGTTCCACCAACGGTCGGCAGCGCGTGGGTTCTAACGGAAAGCCTAAGCTCGTTTCCGCTGAGTGTTTTCCTAATTTCTCTGTACCAGGGAACGCTATGTGGGTTTGCAGGTTATCCCAGTGTCAGAGGCTGACTCCCCAAGGTGAGGGAAGGTATTTCTCGGACTTCCCCGAACAGGGAACACCTTTGACTGTAGAGAGCTGCGTGGAGTTGTCTCTCGAGCTCCCCCACGCACTGACAATGGTTCCGGAATCCTGAGCGTGGGGAGGTTCCACCAACGGTCAGCAGCCCGTGGGTTCTAACGGAATGCCTAAGCTCGTTTCCCCTGAGGGTTTTCCTAATGTCTCTGTGCCAGGGAATGCTAGGGACTTTTGCAGGATATCCCAGTGACAGAGTCTGCCTCCCCAAGTCAGGGAAACTATTTCTCGGACTTAACCGAACAGGGAACACCTGTGACTGAAGAGAGCTGCGTGGAGTTGTCTCTCGAGCTCCCCCACGCACTGACAATTGTTCCGGAATCCTGAGCGTGGGGAGGTTCCACCAACGGTCGGCAGCGCGTGGGTTCTAGCGGAATGCCTAAGCTCGTCTCCCCTGAGGTTTTTCCTAATGTCTCTGTGCCAGGGAATGCTAGGGGGTTTGCAGGATATCCCAGTGACAGAGGCTGCCTCCCCAAGGTCAGGGAAGGTTTTTCTCGGACTTCCCCGAACAGGGAACACCTGTGACTGAATAGAGTTGCGTGGAGTTGTCTCTCGAGCTCCCCCACGCACTGAAATTGGTTCCGGAACCCTGAGCGTGGGGAGGTTCCACCAAAGGTCGGCAGCCCTTGGGTTTTAACGGAAAGCCTAAGCTCGTCTCCCCTGAGAGTTTTCCTAATGTCTTTGTGCCAGGGAATCCTAGGGGTGTTTGCAGGATTTCCCAGTGGCAGAGGCTGCCTTCCCAAGGTCAGGGAACTTATTTCTCCGACTTCCCCGAACAGGGAACACCTGTGAATGAAAAGAGATGCGTGAAATTGTCTCTCGAGCTCCCCCACGCACTGAAAATGGTTCCGGAAGCCTGAGCGTGGGGAGGTTCCAACAACGGTCGGCAGCGCGTGGATTCTAACGGAAAGCCTAAGCTCGCCTCCCCTGAGTGTTTTCCTAATTTCTCTGTGCCAGGGAATGCTAGGGGGGTTTGCAGGATATCCCAGTGACAGAGGCTGCCTCCCCAAGGTCAGGGAAGTTATTTCTCGGACTTCCCCGTAGAGGAACACCTGTGACTGAAGAGAGCTGCGTGGAGTTTTCTCTCGAGCTCCCACACGCACTGACAATGTTCCCGGAATCCTGAGCGTGGAGAGGTTCCACCAACGGTCGGCAGCGCGTGGGTTCTAACGGAAAGCCAAAGCTTGTCTCCCTGAGGGTTTTCCTAATTTCACTGTGCCAGGGAATGCTAGGGGTGTTTGCAGGATATCCCAGTGACAGAGGCTGCCTCCCCAAGATCATGGAAGGTATTTCTCGGACTTCCCCAAGCAGGGAACACCTGTGACTGAAGAGATCTGCGTGGAGTTGTCTCTCGAGCTCCCCCACGCACTGACAATGGTTCCGGAATCCTGAGCGTGGGGAGGTTCCACCAACGGTCGGCAGCGCGTGGGTTCTAACGGAATGCCTAAGCTCGTCTCCCCTGAGGGTTTTCCTAATGTCTCTGTGCCAGGGAATGCTAGGGGGGTTTGCAGGATATCCCAGTGACAGAGGCTGCCTCCCCAAGGTCAGGGAAGGTATTTCTCGGACTTCCCAGAACAGGGATCACCTGTGACTGAAGAGAGCTGCGTGGAGTTGTCTCTCGAGCTCCCCCACGCACTGACAATTGTTCCGGAGTCCTGAGCGTTGGGAGGTTCCAACAACGGTCGGCAGCGCGTGGGTTCTAACGGAATGCCTAAGCTCGTCTCCCCTGAGGGTTTTCCTAATGTCTCTGTGCCAGGGAATGCTAGGGGGGTTTGCAGGATATCCCAGTGACAGAGGCTGCCTCCCCAAGGTCAGGGAAGGTATTTCTCGGACTTCCCCGAACAGGGAACACCTGTGACTGAAGAGAGCTGCGTGGAGTTCTCTCTCGAGCTCCAACACGCACTGAGAATGTTTCCGGAATCCTGAGCGTGGGGAGGTTCCACCAACGGTCGGCAGCGCGTGGGTTCTAACGGAAAGCCTAAGCTCGTTTCCGCTGAGTGTTTTCCTAATTTCTCTGTACCAGGGAACGCTATGTGGGTTTGCAGGTTATCCCAGTGTCAGAGGCTGACTCCCCAAGGTGAGGGAAGGTATTTCTCGGACTTCCCCGAACAGGGAACACCTTTGACTATAGAGAGCTGCGTGGAGTTGTCTCTCGAGCTCCCCCACGCACTGACAATGGTTCCGGAATCCTGAGCGTGGGGAGGTTCCACCAACGGTCAGCAGCCCGTGGGTTCTAACGGAATGCCTAAGCTCGTTTCCCCTGAGGGTTTTCCTAATGTCTCTGTGCCAGGGAATGCTAGGGATTTTTGCAGGATATCCCAGTGACAGAGTCTGCCTCCCCAAGTCAGGGAAACTATTTCTCGGACTTAACCGAACAGGGAACACCTGTGACTGAAGAGAGCTGCGTGGAGTTGTCTCTCGAGCTCCCCCACGCACTGACAATTTTTCCGGAGTCCTGAGCGTTGGGAGGTTCCAACAACGGTCGGCAGCGCGTGGGTTCTAACGGAATGCCTAAGCTCGTCTCCCCTGAGGGTTTTCCTAATGTCTCTGTGCCAGGGAATGCTAGGGGGGTTTGCAGGATATCCCAGTAACAGAGGCTGCCTCCCCAAGGTCAGGGAAGGTATTTCTCGGACTTCCCCGAACAGGGAACACCTGTGACTGAAGAGAGCTGCGTGGAGTTGTCTCTCGAGCTCCAACACGCACTGAGAATGTTTCCGGAATCCTGAGCGTGGGGAGGTTCCACCAACGGTCGGCAGCGCGTGGGTTCTAACGGAAAGCCTAAGCTCGTTTCCGCTGAGTGTTTTCCTAATTTCTCTGTACCAGGGAACGCTATGTGGGTTTGCAGGTTATCCCAGTGTCAGAGGCTGACTCCCCAAGGTGAGGGAAGGTATTTCTCGGACTTCCCCGAACAGGGAACACCTTTGACTGTAGAGAGCTGCGTGGAGTTGTCTCTCGAGCTCCCCCACGCACTGACAATGGTTCCGGAATCCTGAGCGTGGGGAGGTTCCACCAACGGTCAGCAGCCCGTGGGTTCTAACGGAATGCCTAAGCTCGTTTCCCCTGAGGGTTTTCCTAATGTCTCTGTGCCAGGGAATGCTAGGGATTTTTGCAGGATATCCCAGTGACAGAGTCTGCCTCCCCAAGTCAGGGAAACTATTTCTCGGACTTAACCGCACAGGGAACACCTGTGACTGAAGAGAGCTGCGTGGAGTTGTCTCTCGAGCTCCCCCACGCACTGACAATGTTTCCTGAATCCTGAGCGTTGGGAGGTTCCAACAACGGTCGGCAGCGCGTGGGTTCTAACGGAATGCCTAAGCTCGTCTCCCCTGAGGGTTTTCCTAATGTCTCTGTGCCAGGGAATGCTAGGGGGGTTTGCAGGATATCCCAGTGACAGAGGCTGCCTCCCCAAGGTCAGGGAAGGTATTTCTCGGACTTCCCCGAACAGGGAACACCTGTGACTGAAGAGAGCTGCGTGGAGTTGTCTCTCGAGCTCCAACACGCACTGAGAATGTTTCCGGAATCCTGAGCGTGGGGAGGTTCCACCAACGGTCGGCAGCGCGTGGGTTCTAACGGAAAGCCTAAGCTCGTTTCCGCTGAGTGTTTTCCTAATTTCTCTGTACCAGGGAACGCTATGTGGGTTTGCAGGTTATCCCAGTGTCAGAGGCTGACTCCCCAAGGTGAGGGAAGGTATTTCTCGGACTTCCCCGAACAGGGAACACCTTTGACTGTAGAGAGCTGCGTGGAGTTGTCTCTCGAGCTCCCCCACGCACTGACAATTGTTCCGGAATCCTGAGCGTGGGGAGGTTCCACCAACGGTCAGCAGCCCGTGGGTTCTAACGGAATGCCTAAGCTCGTTTCCCCTGAGGGTTTTCCTAATGTCTCTGTGCCAGGGAATGCTAGGGATTTTTGCAGGATATCCCAGTGACAGAGTCTGCCTCCCCAAGTCAGGGAAACTATTTCTCGGACTTCCCCGAACAGGGAACACCTGTGACTGAAGAGAGCTGCGTGGAGTTGTCTCTCGAGCTCCCCCACGCACTGACATTTGTTCCGGAGTCCTGAGCGTTGGGAGGTTCCAACAACGGTCGGCAGCGCGTGGGTTCTAACGGAATGCCTAAGCTCGTCTCCCCTGAGGGTTTTCCTAATGTCTCTGTGCCAGGGAATGCTAGGGGGGTTTGCAGGATATCCCAGTGACAGAGGCTGCCTCCCCAAGGTCAGGGAAGGTATTTCTCGGACTTCCCCGAACAGGGAACACCTGTGACTGAAGAGAGCTGCGTGGAGTTGTCTCTCGAGCTCCAACACGCACTGAGAATGTTTCCGGAATCCTGAGCGTGGGGAGGTTCCACCAACGGTCGGCAGCGCGTGGGTTCTAACGGAAAGCCTAAGCTCGTTTCCGCTGAGTGTTTTCCTAATTTCTCTGTACCAGGGAACGCTATGTGGGTTTGCAGGTTATCCCAGTGTCAGAGGCTGACTCCCCAAGGTGAGGGAAGGTATTTCTCGGACTTCCCCGAACAGGGAACACCTTTGACTGTAGAGAGCTGCGTGGAGTTGTCTCTCGAGCTCCCCCACGCACTGACAATGGTTCCGGAATCCTGAGCGTGGGGAGGTTCCACCAACGGTCAGCAGCCCGTGGGTTCTAACGGAATGCCTAAGCTCGTTTCCCCTGAGGGTTTTCCTAATGTCTCTGTGCCAGGGAATGCTAGGGATTTTTGCAGGATATCCCAGTGACAGAGTCTGCCTCCCCAAGTCAGGGAAACTATTTCTCGGACTTAACCGAACAGGGAACACCTGTGACTGAAGAGAGCTGCGTGGAGTTGTCTCTCGAGCTCCCCCACGCACTGACAATGTTTCCTGAATCCTGAGCGTTGGGAGGTTCCAACAACGGTCGGCAGCGCGTGGGTTCTAACGGAATGCCTAAGCTCGTCTCCCCTGAGGGTTTTCCTAATGTCTCTGTGCCAGGGAATGCTAGGGGGGTTTGCAGGATATCCCAGTGACAGAGGATGCCTCCCCAAGGTCAGGGAAGGTATTTCTCGGACTTCCCCGAACAGGGAACACCTGTGACTGAAGAGAGCTGCGTGGAGTTGTCTCTCGAGCTCCCCCACACACTGACAATGGTTCCGGAATCCTGAGCTTGGGGAGGTTCCACCAACGGTCGGCAGCGCGTGGGTTCTATCGGAATACTTAAGCTCGTCTCCCCTGAGGGTTTTCCTAATGTCTCTGTGCCAGGGAATGCTAGGGGTGTTTGCAGGATATCCCAGTGACAGAGGCTGCCTCCCCAAGGTCAGGGAAGGTATTTCTCGGACTTCCCCGAACAGGTAACACCTGTGACTAAAGAGAGCTCCGTGGAGTTGTATCTCGAGCTCCCACTCGCACTGGCAATGGTTCCGGAATCCTGAGCGAGGGGAGGTTCCAACAACGGTCGGCAGCGCGTGGGTTCTAACGGAAAGCCTAAGCTCGTCTCCCCTGAGGGTTTTCCTAATGTCTCTGTGCCAGGGAATGCTACGGGGGTTTGCAGGATATCCCAGTGACAGAGGCTGCCACCCCACGTTCAGGGAAGGTATTTCTCGGACTTCCCCGAACAGGGAACACCTGTGACTGAAGAGAGCTGCGCGGAGTTGTCTCTCGAGCTCCCGCACGCTCTGACAATGGTTCCGGAATCCTGAGCGTGGGGAGGTTCCACTAACGGTCGGCAGCGCGTGGGTTCAAACGGAAAGCCTAAGCTCGTCTCCCCAGAGGGTTTTCCTAATGTCTCTGTGCCAGGGAATGCTAGGAGGGTTTGCAGGATATCCCAGTGACAGAGGCTGCCTCCCCAAGGTCAGGGAAGGTATTTCTCGGACTTCCCCGAACAGGGAACACCTGTGACTGAAGAGAGCTGCGTGGAGTTGTCTCTCGAGCTCCCCCAAGCACTGACAATGGTTCCGGAATCCTGAGCGTGGGGAGGTTCCACCAACGGTCGGCAGCGCGTGGGTTCGAACCAAATGCATAAGCTCGTCTCCCCTGAGGGTTTTCCTAATGTCTCTGTGCCAGGGAATGCTAGGGGTGTTTGCAGGATTTCCCAGTGACAGAGGCTGCTTCCCCAAGGTCAGGGAAATTATTTCTCGGACTTCCCCGAACAGGGAACACCTGTGACTGAAGAGAGCTCCGTGGAGTTGTATCTCGAGCTCCCCCTCGCACTGGCAATGGTTCCGGAATCCTGAGCGTGGGGAGGTTCCACCAACGGTCGGCAGCGCGTGGGTTCTAACGGAAAGCCTAAGCTCGTCTCCTCTGAAGGTTTTCCTAATGTCTCTGTGCCAGGGAATGCTACGGGGGTTTGCAGGATATCCCAGTGACAGAGGCTGCCACCCCACGTTCAGGGAAGTTATTTCTCGGACTTCCCCGAACAGGGAACACCTGTGACTGAAGAGAGCTCCGTGGAGTTGTCTCTCGAGCTCCCGCACGCACTGACAATGGTTCCGGAATCCTGAGCGTGGGGAGGTTCCACCAACGGTCGGCATTCGTGGGTTCTAACGGAAAGCCTAAGCTCGTCTCCCCTGAGAGTTTTCCTAATGTCTCTGTGCCAGGGAATGCTAGGGGGGTTTGCAGGATATCCCAGTGACAGAAGCTGCCTCCCCAAGTTCAGGGAAGGTATTTCTCGGACTTCCTCGAACATTGAACACCTGTGACTTAAGAGAGCTGCGTGGAGTTGTCTCTCGAGCACCCCCACGCACTGACAATGGTTCCGGAATCCTGAGCGTGGGGAGGTTCCACCAACGGTCGGCAGCGCGTGGGTTCTAACTGAAAGACTAAGCTAGTCTCCCCTGAGGTTTTTCATAATGTCACTGTGCCAGAGAATGCTAGGGTGTTTTGCAAGATATCCCAGTGATAGAGGCTGCCTCCCCAAGGTCAGGGAATGTATTTCTCGGACTTCCCCGAACAGGGAACACCTGTGACTGAAGAGAGCTGAGTGGAGTTGTCTCTCGAGCACCCCCACGCACTGACAATGTTTCCGGAATCCTGAGCGTGGGGAGGTTCCACCAACGGTCGGCAGCGCGTGGGTTCTAATGGAAAGCCTAAGCTCGCCTCCCCTGAGGATTTTCCTAATATCTCTCTGCCAGGGAATGCTAGGGGGGTTTGCAGGATATCCCAGTGACAGAGGCTGCCTCCCCAAAGTCAGGGAAGGTATTTCTCGGACTTCCCCGAACAGGGAACACCTGTGACTGAAGAGAGCTGCGTGGAGTTGTCTCTCGAGCTCCCCCACGCACTGAAAATGGTTCCGGAATCCTGAGCGTGGGGAGGTTCCACCAACGGTCGACAGCGCGTGGGTTCTAACGGAATGCATAAGCTCGCCTCCCCTGAGGGTTTTCCTAATGTCTCTGTGCCAGGGAATGCGAAGGGCGGCTTGCAGGATATCCCAGTGACAGAGGCTGCCTCCCCAAGGTCAGGGAAGGTATTTCTCGGACTTCCCCGAACAGGGAACTCCTGTGACTGAACAGAGCTGCGTGGAGTTGTCTCTCGAGCTCCCCCACGCACTGACAATGTTTCCAGAATCCTGAGCGTGGGGAGGTTCCACCAACGGTCGGCAGCGCGTGGGTTTTAACGGAAAGCCTAAGCTCGTCTCCCCTGAGGATTTTCCTAATATCTCTGTGCCAGGGAATGCTAGGGGGGTTTTCAGGATATCCCAGTGACAGAGGCTGCCTCCCCAAGGTTAGGGAAGGTATTTCTCAGACTTCCCCGAACAGGGAACACCTGTGACTGAAGAGAGCTGCGTGGAGTTTTCTCTCGAGCTCCACCACGCACTGACAATGGTTCCGGAATCCTGAGCGTGGGGAGGATCCACCAACGGTCGACAGCGCGTGGGATCTAACGGAAAGCCTAAGTTATTCTCCCCTGAGGGTTTTCATAATGTCACTCTTCCAGGGAATGCTAGGGGGGTTTGCAGGATATCCCAGGGAGAGATGCTGAATCCCCAATATCAGGGAAGGTATTTCTCGGACTTCCCAGAACAGGGAACACCTGTGACTGAAGAGAGCTGCGTGGAGCTGTCTCTCGAGCTCCCCCACGCACTGACAATGGTTCCGGAATCCTGAGCGTGGGGAAGTTCCACCAACAGTCGGCAGCGCGTGGGTTCTAACGGAAAGCCTAAGCTCGTCTCCCCTGAGGATTTTCCTAATGTCTCTGTGCCAGGGAATGCTAGGGGTGTTTGCAGGATATCCCAGTGACAGAAGCTGCCTCCCCAAAGTCAGAGAAGGTATTTCTCGGACTTCCCCTAAAAGGGAACACCTGTGACTGAAGAGAGCTGCGTGGAGTTGTCTCTCGAGCTTCCCCACGCACTGACAATGGTTCCGGAATCCTGAGCGTGGGGAGGTTCCACCAACGGTCGGCAGCGCGTGGGATCTAACGGAAAGCCTAAGCTCGTCTCCCCTGAGGATTTTCCTAATGTCTCTGTGCCAGGGAATGCTAGGGGTGTTTGCAGGATATCCCAGTGACAGAAGCTGCCTCCCCAAGTCAGGGAAGGTATTTCTCGGACTTCCCCTAACAGGTAACACCTGTGAATGAAGAGAGATGCGTGGAGTTGTCTCTCGAGCTCCCCCACACACTGACAATGCTTCCGGAATCATGAGCGTTGGGAGGATCCACCAACGGTCGGCAGCGCGTGGGTTCTAACGGAAAGCATAAACTCGTTTCCCCTGAGGGTTTTCATAATCTCACTGTGCCAGAAAATGCTAGGGGGGTTTGCAGGATATCCCAGTGCGAGATGCTGCCTCCCCAAGTTCAGGGAAGTTATTTCTCGGACTTCCCCGTACAGGGAACACCTGTGACTGAAGAGAGCTGCGTGGAGTTGTCTCTCGAGCTCCCCCACGCACTGACAATGGTTCCGGAATCCTGAGCGTGGGGAGGTTCCACCAACGGTCGGCAGCGCGTGGGAACTAACGGAAAGCCTAAGCTCGTCTCCCCTGAGGGTTTTCCTAATGTCTCTGTGCCAGGGAATGCTAGGGGAGTTTGCAGGATATCCCAGTGACAGAAGCTGCCTCCCCAAGTCAGGGAAGGTATTTCTCGGAATTCCCCTAACAGGGAACACCTGTGACTGAAGAGAGCTGCGTGGAATTGTCTCTCGAGCTCCCCCACGCACTGACAATGGTTCCGGAATCATGAGCGTTGGGAGGATCCACCATCGGTCGACAGCGCGTGGGTTCTAAAGGAAAGCCTAAGCTAGTCTCCCCTGAGGGTTTTCATAATCTCACTGTGCCAGAAAATGCTAGGGGGGGTTGCAGGATATCCCAGTGCGAGATGATGCCTCCCCAAGGTCAGGGAAGGTATTTCTCGGACTTCCCAGAACAGGAAACACCTGTGACTGAAGAGAGCTGCGTGGAGTTGTCTCTCGAGCTCCCCCACGCACTGACAATGTTTCCGGAATCCTGAGTGTGGGGAGGTTCCACCAACGGTCGTCAGCGCGTGGGTTCTAATGGAAAGCCTAAGATCGCCTCCCCTGAGGGATTTACTAATTTCTCTGTGCCAGGGAATTCTAGGGGGGTTTGCAGGATATCCCAGTGACAGAGGCTGCCTCCCCTAGGTCAGGGAAGTTTTTTCTCGGACTTCCCCGAATAGGGAACACCTGTGACTGAAGAGAGCTGCGTGGAGTTGTCTCTCGAGCTCCACCACGCACTGACAATGGTTCCGGAATCCTGAGTGTGAGGAGGTTCCACCAACGGTCGGCAGCGTGTGGGTTCTAACGGAAAGCCTAAGCTCGTCTCCGCTGAGTTTTTTCCTAATATCTCTGTGCCAGGCAATGCTAGGGGTGTTTGCAGGATATCCCAGTGACAGAGGCTGCCTCCCCAAGGTCAGGGAAGATATTTCTGGGACTTCCCCGAACAGGGAACACCTGTGACTGAAGCGAGCTGCGTGGATTTGTCTCTCGTGCTCCCCCACGCACTGACAATGGTTCCGGAATCCTGAGCGTGGGGAGGTTCCACCAACGGTCGGCAGCGTGTGGGTTCTAACGGAAAGCCTAAGCTCGTCTCCGCTGAGTTTTTTCCTAATATTTCTGTGCCAGGCAATGCTAGGGGTGTTTGCAGGATATCCCAGTGACAGAGGCTGCCTCCCCAAGGTCAGGGAAGATATTTCTGGGACTTCCCCGAACAGGGAACACCTGTGACTGAAGAGAGCTGCGTGGATTTGTCTCTCGTGCTCCCCCACGCACTGACAAAGGTTCCGGAATCCTGAGCGTGGGGAGGTTCCACCAACGGTCGGCAGCGCGTGGGTTCTAACGGAAAGCCTAAGCTCGTCTCCCCTGAGATTTTTCCTAATTTCTCTGTGCCAGGGAATGCTAGGGGGGTTTGCAGGATATCCCAGTGACAGAAGCTGCCTCCCCAAGTTCAGGGAAGGTATTTCTCGGACTTCCCCGAACAGGGAAAACCTGTGACTGAAGAGAGCTGCGTGGAGTTGTCTCTCGAGGTCCCCCACGCACTGACAATGGTTCCGGAATCCTGAGCGTGGGGAGGTTCCACCAACGGTCGGCAGCGCGTGGGTTCTAACGGAAAGCCTATGCTCGTCTCCCCTGAGTGTTTTCCTAATATCTCTGTGCCAGGGAATGCTAGGGGGGTTTGCAGGATATCCCAGTGACAGAGGCTGCCTCCCCAAGGTCAGGGAAGGTATTTCTCGGACTTCCCCGAACAGGGAACACCTGTGACTGAAGAGAGCTGCGTGGAGTTTTCTCTCGAGCTCCCCCATGCACTGACAGTGTTTCTGGAATCCTGAGCGTGGGGAGGTTCCACCAAAGGTCGGCAGCGCGTGGGTTCTAACGGAAAGCCTAAGCTCGTCTCCCCTGAGTGTTTTCCAAATATCTCTCTGCTAGGGAATGCTTGGGGGGTTTGCAGGATATCCCAGGGAAAGAGGCTGCCTCCCCAAAGTCAGGGAAGTTATTTCTCGGACTTCCCCGAACAGGGAACACCTGTGACTGAAGAGAGCTTCGTGCAGTTGTCTATCGAGCTCCCCAAGCACTGACAATGTTTCCGGAATCCTGAGCGTGGGGATGGTCCACCAACGGTCGGCAGCGCGTGGGTTCTAACGGAAAGCCTATGCTCGTCTCCCCTGAGGTTTTTCCTATTGTCTCTGTGCCAGGGAATGCTAGGGGGGTTTGCAGGATATCCCAGTGACAGAGGCTGCCTCCCCAATTTTAGGGAAGTTATTTCTCGGACTTTCCCGAACAGGGAACACCTGTTACTTAAGAGAGATGCGTGGAGTTGTCTCTCGAGCTCCCCCACGCACTGAAAATGGTTCCGGAATCCTGAGCGTGGGGAGGTTCCACCAACGGTCGGCAGCGCGTGGGTTCTAACGGAATGCCTAAGCTCGCCTCCCCTGAGGGTTTTCCTTATATCTCTCTGCTAGGGAATGCTAGGGGGTTTTGCAGGATATCCCAGGGACAGAGGCTGCCTCCCCAAAGTCAGGGAAGTTATTTCTCGGACTTCCCCAAACAGGGAACACCTGTGACTGAAGTGAGCTTCGTGGAGTTCTCTCTCGAGCTCCCCACGCACTGACAATGGTTCCGGAATCCTGAGCGGTGGGAGGTTCCACCAACGGTCGGCAGCACGTGGGTTCTAACAGAAAGCCTAAGCTCGTCTCCCATGAGAGTTTTCCTAATGTCTCTGTGCCAGGGAATGCTAGGGGGGTTTGCAGGATATCCCAGTGACAGAGGCTGACTCCCCATGGTCTGGGAAGGTTTTTCTCGGACTTCCCTGAACAGGGAACACCTGTGACTGAAGAGAGCTGCGTGGAGTTGTCGCTCGTGCTCCCCCACGTACTGACAATGTTTCCGGAATCCTGAGCGTGGGGAGGTTCCACCATCGGTCGGCAGCGCGTGGGTTCTAACGGAAAGCCTAAGCTCGTCTCCCCTGAGTGTTTTTCTAATTTCTCTCTGCCAGGGAATGCTAGGGGGGTTTGCAGGATATCCCAGTGACAGAGGCTGCCTCCCCAAGCTCAGGGAAGATTTTTCTCGGACTTCCCCGAACAGGGAACACCTGTGACTGAAGGGAGCTGCGTGGAGATGGCTCTCGAGCTCCCCCACGCACTGACAATGGTTCCGGAATCCTGAGCGTGGGGAGGTTCCACCGACGGTCGGCAGCGCGTGGGTTCTAACGGAAAGCCTAAGCTAGTCTCCCCTGAGGGTTTTCCTAATGTCTCTGTTTCAGGGAATGCTAGGGGTGTTTGCAGGATATCCCAGTGTCAGAGGCTGCCTCCCCAAGGTCAGGGAATGTATTTCTCGGACTTCCCTGAACAGGGAACAACTGTGACTGAAGAGAGCTGCGTGGGGTTGTCTCTCGTGCTCCCCCACGCACTGACAATGGTTCCGGAATCCTGAGGGTGGGGAGGTTCCACCAACGGTCGGTAGCGCGTGGGATCTAACAGAAAGCCTAAGCTCGTCTCCCCTGAGGGTTTTCCTAATGTCTCTGTGCCAGGGAATGCTAGGGGGGGTTGCAGGTTATCCCAGTGACAGAGCCTGCCTCCCCAAAATCAGGGAAGATATTTCTCTGACTTCCCCGAACAGGGAACACCTGTGACTGAAGAGAGCTGCGTGGAGTTGTCTCTCGAGCTCCCCCACGCACTGACAATGGTTCCGGAATTCTGAGCGTGGGGATGTACCACCAACGGTGGGCAGCGCGTGGGTTCTAACGGAATGCCTAACCTCGTCTCCCCTGAGGATTTTCCTAATGTCTCTGTGCCAGGGAATGCTAGGGGGGTTTGCAGGATATCCCAGTGACAGAAGCTGCCTCCCCAAGTTCTGGGAAGGTATTTCTCGGACTTCCTCGAACATTGAACACCTGTGACTGAAGAGAGCTGCGTGGATTTGTCTCTCGAGCACCCCCACGCACTGACAATGGTTCCGGAATCCTGAGCGTGGGGAGGTTCCACCAACGGTCGGCAGCGCGTGGGTTCTAACTGAAAGACTAAGCTAGTCTCCCCTGAGGTTTTTCATAATGTCACTGTGCCAGAGAATGCTAGGGTGGTTTGCAAGATATCCCAGTGATAGAGGCTGCCTCCCCAAGGTCAGGGAATGTATTTCTCGGACTTCCCCGAACAGGGAACACCTGTGACTGAAGAGAGCTGAGTGGAGTTGTCTCTCGAGCACCCCCACGCACTGACAATGTTTCCGGAATCCTGAGCGTGGGGAGGTTCCACCAACGGTCGGCAGCGCGTGGGTTCTAATGGAAAGCCTAAGCTCGCCTCCCCTGAGGATTTTCCTAATGTCTCTCTGCCAAGGAATGCTAGGGGGGTTTGCAGGATATCCCAGTGACAGAGGCTGCCTCCCCAAAGTCAGGGAAGGTATTTCTCGGACTTCCCCGAACAGGGAACACCTGTGACTGAAGAGAGCTGCGTGGAGTTGTCTCTCGAGCTCCCCCACGCACTGAAAATGGTTCCGGAATCCTGAGCGTGGGGAGGTTCCACCAACGGTCGACAGCGCGTGGGTTCTAACGGAATGCATAAACTCGCCTCCCCTGAGGGTTTTCCTAATGTCTCTGAGCCAGGGAATGCTAGGGCGGCTTGCAGGATATCCCAGTGACAGAGGCTGCCTCCCCAAGGTCAGGGAAGGTATTTCTCGGACTTCCCCGAACAGGGAACTCCTGTGACTGAACAGAGCTGCGTGGAGTTGTCTCTCGAGCTCCCCCACGCACTGACAATGTTTCCAGAATCCTGAGCGTGGGGAGGTTCCACCAACGGTCGGCAGCGCGTGGGTTTTAACGGAAAGCCTAAGCTCGTCTCCCCTGAGGGTTTTCCTAATATCTCTGTGCCAGGGAATGCTAGGGGGGTTTTCAGGATATCCCAGTGACAGAGGCTGCCTCCCCAAAGTTAGGGAAGGTATTTCTCAGACTTCCCCGAACAGGGAACACCTGTGACTGAAGAGAGCTGCGTGGAGTTTTCTCTCGAGCTCCACCACGCACTGACAATGGTTCCGGAATCCTGAGCGTGGGGAGGATCCACCAACGGTCGACAGCGCGTGGGATCTAACGGAAAGCCTAAGTTATTCTCCCCTGAGGGTTTTCATAATGTCACTCTTCCAGGGAATGCTAGGGGGGTTTGCAGGATATCCCAGTGAGAGATGCTGAATCCCCAATATCAGGGAAGGTATTTCTCGGACTTCCCAGAACAGGGAACACCTGTGACTGAAGAGAGCTGCGTGGAGTTGTCTCTCGAGCTCCCCCACGCACTGACAATGGTTCCTGAATCCTGAGCGTGGGGAGGTTCCACCAACAGTCGGCAGCGCGTGGGTTCTAACGGAAAGCCTAAGCTCGTCTCCCCTGAGGATTTTCCTAATGTCTCTGTGCCAGGGAATGCTAGGGGTGTTTGCAGGATATCCCAGTGACAGAAGCTGCCTCCCCAAAGTCAGAGAAGGTATTTCTCGGACTTCCCCTAAAAGGGAACACCTGTGACTGAAGAGAGCTGCGTGGAGTTGTCTCTCGAGCTTCCCCACGCACTGACAATGGTTCCGGAATCCTGAGCGTGGGGAGGTTCCACCAACGGTCGGCAGCGCGTGGGATCTAACGGAAAGCCTAAGCTCGTCTCCCCTGAGGGTTTTCCTAATGTCTCTGTGCCAGGGAATGCTAGGGGTGTTTGCAGGATATCCCAGTGACAGAAGCTGCCTCCCCAAGTCAGGGAAGGTATTTCTCGGACTTCCCCTAACAGGTAACACCTGTGAATGAAGAGAGCTGCGTGGAGTTGTCTCTCGAGCTCCCCCACACACTGACAATGCTTCCGGAATCATGAGCGTTGGGAGGATCCACCAACGGTCGGCAGCGCGTGGGTTCTAACGGAAAGCATAAGCTCGTGTCCCCTGAGGGTTTTCATAATCTCACTGTGCCAGAAAATGCTAGGGGGGTTTGCAGGATATCCCAGTGCGAGATGCTGCCTCCCCAAGTTCAGGGAAGTTATTTCTCGGACTTCCCCGTACAGGGAACACCTGTGACTGAAGAGAGCTGCGTGGAGTTGTCTCTCGAGCTCCCCCACGCACTGACAATGGTTCCGGAATCCTGAGCGTGGGGAGGTTCCACCAACGGTCGGCAGCGCGTGGGAACTAACGGAAAGCCTAAGCTCGTCTCCCCTGAGGGTTTTCCTAATGTCTCTGTGCCAGGGAATGCTAGGGGAGTTTGCAGGATATCCCAGTGACAGAAGCTGCCTCCCCAAGTCAGGGAAGGTATTTCTCGGACTTCCCCTAACAGGGAACACCTGTGACTGAAGAGAGCTGTGTGGAGTTGTCTCTCGAGCTCCCCCACGCACTGACAATGGTTCCGGAATCATGAGCGTGGGGAGGATCCACCATCGGTCGACAGCGCGTGGGTTCTAAAGGAAAGCCTAAGCTAGTCTCCCCTGAGGGTTTTCATAATCTCACTGTGCCAGAAAATGCTAGGGGGGGTTGCAGGATATCCCAGTGCGAGATGATGCCTCCCCAAGGTCAGGGAAGGTATTTCTCGGACTTCCCAGAACAGGAAACACCTGTGACTGAAGAGAGCTGCGTGGAGTTGTCTCTCGAGCTCCCCCACGCACTGACAATGTTTCCGGAATCCTGAGTGTGGGGAGGTTCCACCAACGGTCGGCAGCGTGTGGGTTCTAACGGAAAGCCTAAGCTCGTCTCCGCTGAGTTTTTTCCTAATATCTCTGTGCCAGGCAATGCTAGGGGTGTTTGCAGGATATCCCAGTGACAGAGGCTGCCTCCCCAAGGTCAGGGAAGATATTTCTGGGACTTCCCCGAACAGGGAACACCTGTGACTGAAGAGAGCTGCGTGGATTTGTCTCTCGTGCTCCCCCACGCACTGACAATGGTTCCGGAATCCTGAGCGTGGGGAGGTTCCACCAACGGTCGGCAGCGCGTGGGTTCTAACGGAAAGCCTAAGCTCGTCTCCCCTGAGGGTTTTCCTAATGTCTCTGTGCCAGGGAATGCTAGGGGGGTTTGCAGGATATCCCAGTGACAGAGGCTGCTTCCCCAAGGTCAGTGAAGGTATTTCTCGGACTTCCCCGAACAGGGAACACCTGTGACTGAAGAGAGCTGCGTGGAGTTTTCTCTCGAGCTCCCCCACGCACTGACAATGTTTCTGGAATCCTGAGCGTGGGGAGGTTCCACCAAAGGTCGGCAGCGCGTGGGTTCTAACGGAAAGCCTAAGCTCGTCTCCCCTGAGTGTTTTCCAAATATCTCTCTGCTAGGGAATGCTTGGGGGGTTTGCAGGATATCCCAGGGAAAGAGGCTGCCTCCCCAAAGTCAGGGAAGTTATTTCTCGGACTTCCCCGAACAGGGAACACCTGTGACTGAAGAGAGCTTCGTGCAGTTGTCTATCGAGCTCCCCAAGCACTGACAATGTTTCCGGAATCCTGAGCGTGGGGATGGTCCACCAACGGTCGGCAGCGCGTGGGTTCTAACGGAAAGCCTATGCTCGTCTCCCCTGAGGTTTTTCCTAATGTCTCTGTGCCAGGGAATGCTAGGGGGGTTTGCAGGATATCCCAGTGACAGAGGCTGCCTCCCCAATTTTAGGGAAGTTATTTCTCGGACTTTCCCGAACAGGGAACACCTGTTACTTAAGAGAGATGCGTGGAGTTGTCTCTCGAGCTCCCCCACGCACTGAAAATGGTTCCGGAATCCTGAGCGTGGGGAGGTTCCACCAACGGTCGGCAGCGCGTGGGTTCTAACGGAATGCCTAAGCTCGCCTCCCCTGAGGGTTTTCCTAATATCTCTCTGCTAGGGAATGCTAGGGGGTTTTGCAGGATATCCCAGGGACAGAGGCTGCCTCCCCAAAGTCAGGGAAGTTATTTCTCGGACTTCCCCGAACAGGGAACACCTGTGACTGAAGGGAGCTGCGTGGAGATGTCTCTCGAGCTCCCCCACGCACTGACAATGGTTCCGGAATCCTGAGCGTGGGGAGGTTCCACCGACGGTCGGCAGCGCGTGGGTTCTAACGGAAAGCATAAGCTAGTCTCCCCTGAGGGTTTTCCTAATGTCTCTGTTTCAGGGAATGCTAGGGGTGTTTGCAGGATATCCCAGTGACAGAGGCTGCCTCCCCAAGGTCAGGGAAATTATTTCTCGGACTTCCCTGAACAGGGAACACCTGTGACTGAAGAGAGCTGCGTGGAGTTGTCTCTCGTGCTCCCCCACGCACTGACAATTGTTCCGGAATCCTGAGGGTGGGGAGGTTCCACCAACGGTCGGTAGCGCGTGGGATCTAACAGAAAGCCTAAGCTCGTCTCCCCTGAGGGTTTTCCTAATGTCTCTGTGCCAGGGAATGCTAGGGGGGGTTGCAGGTTATCCCAGTGACAGAGCCTGCCTCCCCAAGGTCAGGGAAGATATTTCTCTGACTTCCCCCAACAGGGAACACCTGTGACTGAAGAAAGCTGCGTGGAGTTGTCTCTCGAGCTCCCCCACGCACTGACAATGGTTCCGGAATCCTGAGCGTGGGGAGGTACCACCAACGGTGGGCAGCGCGTGGGTTCTAACGGAATGCCTAACCTCGTCTCCCCTGAGGATTTTCCTAATGTCTCTGTGCCAGGGAATGCTAGGGGGGTTTGCAGGATATCCCAGTGACAGAGGCTGCCTCCCCAAGGTCAGGGAAGGTATTTCTCGGACTTCCCCGGACAGGGAAAACCTGTGATTTAAGAGAGCTGTCTGGAGTTGTCTCTCGAGCACACCCACGCACTGACAATGGTTCCGGACTCCTGAGCTTGGGGAGGTTCCACCAACGGTCGGCATCGCGTGGGTTGTAACGGAAACCTCAGTTCGCTTCCTGAGGGTTTTCCTAATGTCTCTATGCCAGGGAATGCTAGGGGGGTTTGCAGGATATCCCAGTGACAGAGGCTGCCTCCCCAATGTCTGGGAAGGTATTTCTCGGACTTCCCCTAACAGGTAACACCTGTGAATGAAGAGAGCTGCGTGGAGTTGTCTCTCGAGCTCCCCCACACACTGACAATGCTTCCGGAATCATGAGCGTTGGGAGGATCCACCAACGGTCGGCAGCGCGTGGGTTCTAACGGAAAGCATAAGCTCGTGTCCCCTGAGGGTTTTCATAATCTCACTGTGCCAGAAAATGCTAGGGGGGTTTGCAGGATATCCCAGTGCGAGATGCTGCCTCCCCAAGTTCAGGGAAGTTATTTCTCGGACTTCCCCGTACAGGGAACACCTGTGACTGAAGAGAGCTGCGTGGAGTTGTCTCTCGAGCTCCCCCACGCACTGACAATGGTTCCGGAATCCTGAGCGTGGGGAGGTTCCACCAACGGTCGGCAGCGCGTGGGAACTAACGGAAAGCCTAAGCTCGTCTCCCCTGAGGGTTTTCCTAATGTCTCTGTGCCAGGGAATGCTAGGGGAGTTTGCAGGATATCCCAGTGACAGAAGCTGCCTCCCCAAGTCAGGGAAGGTATTTCTCGGACTTCCCCTAACAGGGAACACCTGTGACTGAAGAGAGCTGTGTGGAGTTGTCTCTCGAGCTCCCCCACGCACTGACAATGGTTCCGGAATCATGAGCGTGGGGAGGATCCACCATCGGTCGACAGCGCGTGGGTTCTAAAGGAAAGCCTAAGCTAGTCTCCCCTGAGGGTTTTCATAATCTCACTGTGCCAGAAAATGCTAGGGGGGGTTGCAGGATATCCCAGTGCGAGATGATGCCTCCCCAAGGTCAGGGAAGGTATTTCTCGGACTTCCCAGAACAGGAAACACCTGTGACTGAAGAGAGCTGCGTGGAGTTGTCTCTCGAGCTCCCCCACGCACTGACAATGTTTCCGGAATCCTGAGTGTGGGGAGGTTCCACCAACGGTCGGCAGCGTGTGGGTTCTAACGGAAAGCCTAAGCTCGTCTCCGCTGAGTTTTTTCCTAATATCTCTGTGCCAGGCAATGCTAGGGGTGTTTGCAGGATATCCCAGTGACAGAGGCTGCCTCCCCAAGGTCAGGGAAGATATTTCTGGGACTTCCCCGAACAGGGAACACCTGTGACTGAAGAGAGCTGCGTGGATTTGTCTCTCGTGCTCCCCCACGCACTGACAATGGTTCCGGAATCCTGAGCGTGGGGAGGTTCCACCAACGGTCGGCAGCGCGTGGGTTCTAACGGAAAGCCTAAGCTCGTCTCCCCTGAGGGTTTTCCTAATGTCTCTGTGCCAGGGAATGCTAGGGGGGTTTGCAGGATATCCCAGTGACAGAGGCTGCTTCCCCAAGGTCAGTGAAGGTATTTCTCGGACTTCCCCGAACAGGGAACACCTGTGACTGAAGAGAGCTGCGTGGAGTTTTCTCTCGAGCTCCCCCACGCACTGACAATGTTTCTGGAATCCTGAGCGTGGGGAGGTTCCACCAAAGGTCGGCAGCGCGTGGGTTCTAACGGAAAGCCTAAGCTCGT
Source organism: Vicugna pacos (assembly GCF_048564905.1). Lineage (NCBI taxonomy): Eukaryota > Metazoa > Chordata > Mammalia > Artiodactyla > Camelidae > Vicugna > Vicugna pacos. The sequence goes on from NC_133021.1 coordinate 324,930, forward strand.
CTCCCCTGAGTGTTTTCCAAATATCTCTCTGCTAGGGAATGCTTGGGGGGTTTGCAGGATATCCCAGGGAAAGAGGCTGCCTCCCCAAAGTCAGGGAAGTTATTTCTCGGACTTCCCCGAACAGGGAACACCTGTGACTGAAGAGAGCTTCGTGCAGTTGTCTATCGAGCTCCCCAAGCACTGACAATGTTTCCGGAATCCTGAGCGTGGGGATGGTCCACCAACGGTCGGCAGCGCGTGGGTTCTAACGGAAAGCCTATGCTCGTCTCCCCTGAGGTTTTTCCTAATGTCTCTGTGCCAGGGAATGCTAGGGGGGTTTGCAGGATATCCCAGTGACAGAGGCTGCCTCCCCAATTTTAGGGAAGTTATTTCTCGGACTTTCCCGAACAGGGAACACCTGTTACTTAAGAGAGATGCGTGGAGTTGTCTCTCGAGCTCCCCCACGCACTGAAAATGGTTCCGGAATCCTGAGCGTGGGGAGGTTCCACCAACGGTCGGCAGCGCGTGGGTTCTAACGGAATGCCTAAGCTCGCCTCCCCTGAGGGTTTTCCTAATATCTCTCTGCTAGGGAATGCTAGGGGGTTTTGCAGGATATCCCAGGGACAGAGGCTGCCTCCCCAAAGTCAGGGAAGTTATTTCTCGGACTTCCCCGAACAGGGAACACCTGTGACTGAAGGGAGCTGCGTGGAGATGTCTCTCGAGCTCCCCCACGCACTGACAATGGTTCCGGAATCCTGAGCGTGGGGAGGTTCCACCGACGGTCGGCAGCGCGTGGGTTCTAACGGAAAGCATAAGCTAGTCTCCCCTGAGGGTTTTCCTAATGTCTCTGTTTCAGGGAATGCTAGGGGTGTTTGCAGGATATCCCAGTGACAGAGGCTGCCTCCCCAAGGTCAGGGAAATTATTTCTCGGACTTCCCTGAACAGGGAACACCTGTGACTGAAGAGAGCTGCGTGGAGTTGTCTCTCGTGCTCCCCCACGCACTGACAATTGTTCCGGAATCCTGAGGGTGGGGAGGTTCCACCAACGGTCGGTAGCGCGTGGGATCTAACAGAAAGCCTAAGCTCGTCTCCCCTGAGGGTTTTCCTAATGTCTCTGTGCCAGGGAATGCTAGGGGGGGTTGCAGGTTATCCCAGTGACAGAGCCTGCCTCCCCAAGGTCAGGGAAGATATTTCTCTGACTTCCCCCAACAGGGAACACCTGTGACTGAAGAAAGCTGCGTGGAGTTGTCTCTCGAGCTCCCCCACGCACTGACAATGGTTCCGGAATCCTGAGCGTGGGGAGGTACCACCAACGGTGGGCAGCGCGTGGGTTCTAACGGAATGCCTAACCTCGTCTCCCCTGAGGATTTTCCTAATGTCTCTGTGCCAGGGAATGCTAGGGGGGTTTGCAGGATATCCCAGTGACAGAGGCTGCCTCCCCAAGGTCAGGGAAGGTATTTCTCGGACTTCCCCGGACAGGGAAAACCTGTGATTTAAGAGAGCTGTCTGGAGTTGTCTCTCGAGCACACCCACGCACTGACAATGGTTCCGGACTCCTGAGCTTGGGGAGGTTCCACCAACGGTCGGCATCGCGTGGGTTGTAACGGAAACCTCAGTTCGCTTCCTGAGGGTTTTCCTAATGTCTCTATGCCAGGGAATGCTAGGGGGGTTTGCAGGATATCCCAGTGACAGAGGCTGCCTCCCCAATGTCTGGGAAGGTATTTCTCGGACTTCCCCGCACAGGGAACACCTGTGACTGAAGAGAGCTGCGTGGAGTTGTCTCTCGAGCTCCCCCACGCACTGACAATGGTTCCGGAATCCTGAGCTTGGGGAGGTTCCACCCACGGTCGGCAGCGCGTGGGTTCTAACGGAAAGCCTAAGTTCGTCTCCGCTGAGGGTTTTCCTAATGTCTCTGTGCCAGGGAATGCAAGGGGGGTTTGAAGGTTATCCCAGTGACAGAGGCTGCCTCCCCAAGTCAGGGAAGTTATTTCTCGGACTTCCCCGAACAGGGAACACCTGTGACTGAAGAGAGCTGCGTGGAGTTGTCTCTCGAGCTCCCCCACGCACTGACAATGGTTCCGGAATCTTGAGCGTGGGGAGGTTCCACCCACGGTCGGCAGCGCGTGGGTTCTAACGGAAAGCCTAAGCTCGTCTCCCCTGAGGGTTTTCCTAATGTCTCTGTGCCAGGGAATGCTAGGGGGGTTTGCAGGATATCCCAGTGTCAGAAGCTGCCTCCCATGGTCAGGGAAGGTATTTCTCGGACTTCCCCGAACAAGGAACAACTGTGACTGAAGAGAGCTGCGTGGAGTTGTCTCTCGAGCTCCCCCCCGCACTGACAATGGTTCCGGAATCCTGAGCGTGGGGAGGTTCCACCAAAGGTCGGCAGGGCGTGGGTTCAAACAGAAAGACTAAGCTCGTCTCCCCTGATGTTTTTCCTAATATCTCTGTGCCAGGGAATGCTAGGGGGGTTTGCAGAATATCCCACTGTCAGAGGCTGCCTCCCCAAGGTCAGGGAAGTTATTTCTGGGACTTCCCGGAACAGGGAACACCTGTGAGTGAAGAGAGCTGCATGGAGTTGTGTCTCGTGCTCCCCCACGCACTGACAATGGTTCCGGAATCCTGAGTGTGGGGAGGTTCCACCAAAGGTCGGCAGCGCGTGGGTTCTAACGGAAAGCCTAAGCTCGTCTCCCCTGAGGGTTTTCTTAATGTCTCTGTGCCAGGGAATGCTAGGGGTTTTGCAGGATATCCCAGTGACAGAGGCTGCCTCCCCAAGGTCAGGGAAGGTATTTCTCGGACTTCCCCGAACAGGGAACACCTGTGACTGAAGAGAGATGCGTGGAGTTGTCTCTCGAGCTCCCCCACGCACTGACAATGGTTCCGGAATCCTGAGCGTGGGGAGGTTCCACCAACGGTCGGCAGCGCGTGTTTTCTAACGGAAAGCCTAAGCTCGTCTCCCCTGAGGATTTTCCTAATGTCTCTGTGCCAAGGAATGCTAGGGGGGTTTGCAGGTTATCCCAGTGACAGTGGTTGCCTCCCCAAGGTCAGGGAAGTTATTTCTCGGACTTCCCCGAACAGGGAACACCTGTGACTGAAGAGAGCTGCGTGGAGTTGCCTCTCGAGCTCCCCCACGCACTGACAATGGTTCCGGAATCCTGAGCGTGGGGAGGTTCCACCAACGGTCGTCAGAGCGTGGGTTCAAATGGAAAGCCTAAGCTCGTCTCCCCTGAGGGTTTTCCTAATTTCTCTGTGCCAGGGAATGCTATGGGTGTTTGCAGGATATCCCAGTGTCAGAGGCTGCCTCCCAAGTTCAGGGAAGGTATTTCTCGGACTTCCCCAAACAGGGAACACCTGTGATTGAAGAGAGATGCGTGGAGATTTCTCTCGAGCTCCCCCACGCACTGACAAAGTTTCCGGAATCCTGAGCGTGGGGAGGTTCCACCAACGGTCGGCAGCGCGTGGGTTTTAACAGAAAGCCTAAGCTCGTCTCCCCTGAGGGTTTTCCTAATGTCTCTGTGCCAGGGAATGCTAGGGGGGTTTGCAGGATATCCCAGTGACAGAGGCTGCCTCCCCAAGGTCAGGGAAGGTATTTCTCGGACTTCCCCGAACAGGGAACACCTTTGACTGAAGAGAGCTTCGTGGAGTTGTCTCTCGAGCTCCCCCACGCACTGACAATGGTTCCGGAATCCTGAGGGTGGGGAGATTCCACCAAAGGTCGGCAACTCATGGGTTCTAACGGAATGCCTAAGCTCGTCTCCCCTGAGTGTTTTCCAATTTTCTCTGTGCCAGGGAATGCTAGGGGCGTTTGCAGGATATCCCAGGGACAGAGGCTGCCTCTTCAAGGTCAGGGAAGGTATTTCTCGGACTTCCCCGAACAGGGAACACCTGTGAATGAAGAGAGCTGCGTGGAGTTGTCGCTCGTGCTCCCCCACGCACTGACAATGGTTCCGGAATCCTGAGCGTGGGGAGGTTCCACCAACGGTCGGCAGCGCGTGGGTTCTAACGGTATGCCAAAGCTCGTCTCCCCTGAGTGTTTTCCTAATGTCTCTGTGCCGGGGAAAGTTAGGGGGGTTTGCAGGATATCCCAGTGACAGAGGCTGCCTCCCCAAGGTCAGGGAAGGTATTTCTCGGACTTCCCCATACAGGGAACACCTGTGACTGAAGAGAGCTGCGTGGAGTTGTCTCTCGAGCTCCCCCACGCACTGACAATGCTTCCGGAATCCTGAGCGTGGGGAGGTTCCACCAACGGTCTGCAGCGCGTGGGTTCTAACGGAAAGCCTAAGCTCGTCTCCCATGAGAGTTTTCCTAATGTCTCTGTGCCAGGGAATGCTAGGGGGGTTTGTAGGATATCCCAGTGACAGAGGCTGCCTCCCCAATGTCAGGGAAGTTATTTCTCGGACTTCCCCGAACAGGAAACACCTATGACTGAAGAGAGCTACACGGAGTTGTCTCTCGAGCTCCCCCACGCACTGACAATGATTCCGGAATCCTGAGCGTGGGGAGGTTCCACCAACGGTCGGCAGCGCGTGGGATCTAACAGAAAGCCTAAGCTAGACTCCTCTGAGGGTTTTCCTAATGTCTCTGTGCCAGGGAATGCTAGGGGGGTTTGCAGGATATCCCAGTGACAGAGGCTGCCTCCCCAAGGTCAGGGAAGTTATTTCTCGGACTTCCCCGAACAGGGAACATCTTTGACTGAAGAGAGCATCGTGGAGTTGTCTCTCGAGCTCCCCCACGCACTGACAATGGTTCCGGAATCCTGAGGTAGGGGAGATTCCACCAAAGGTCGGCAACACGTGGGTTCAAACGGAATACCTAAGCTCGTCTCCCCTGAGGGTTTTCCAATTTTCTCTGTGCCAGGGAATGCTAGGGGCGTTTGCAGGATATCCCAGGGACAAAGGGTGACTCTCCAAGGTCATGGAAGGTATTTCTCGGACTTCCCCGAACAGGGAACACCTGTGACTGAAGAGAGCTGCGTGGAGTTGTCTCTCGAGCTCCCCCACGCCCTGACAATGCTTCCGGAATCCTGAGCGTGGTGAGGTTCCACAAACGGTCGGCAGGGCATGGGTTCTAACGGAAAGCCTAAGCTCGTCTCCCCTGAGGGTTTTCCTAATGTGTCTGTGCCAGGGAATGCTAGGGTGGTTTGCAGGACATTCCAGTGACAGAGGCTGCCTCCCCAAGGTCAGGGAAGGTATTTCTCGGACTTCCCCGAACAGGGAACATCTGTGTCTGAAGAGAGCTGCGTGGAGTTGTCTCTCGTACTCCCCCACGCACTGACAATGGTTCTGGAATCCTGAGCGTGGGGAGGTTCCACCAACTGTCGTCAGCGCGTGGGTTATAACGGAAAGCCTAAGCTCGTCTCCCCTGAGGGTTTTCCTAATGTCTCTGTGCCAGGGAATGCTAGGGGGTTTTGCATTATATCCCAGTGACAGAGGCTGCCTCCCCAAGGTCAGGGAAGGTATTTCTCGGACTTCCCCGATCAGGGAACACCTGTGACTGAAGAGAGCTGCATGGAGTTGTCTCTCGAGCTCCCCCACGCACTTACAATTGTTCCGGAATCCTGAGCGTGGGGAGATTCCACCAACGGTCGGCAGCGCGTGGGTTGTAACGGAAAGCCTAAGCTCGTCTCCCCTGAGGGTTTTCCTAATGTCTCTGTGCCAGGGAATGCTAGGGGGGTTTGCAGGTTATCCCAGTGACAGTGGCTGCCTCCCCAAAGTCAGGGAAGGTATTTCTCGGACTTCCCCGGACAGGGAACACGTGTGACTGAAGAGAGCTGCGTGGATTTGTCTCTCGAGCTCCCCCACGCACTGACAATGGTTCCGGAATCCTGAGCGTGGGGAGGTTCCTTCAACGGTCGGCAGCGCGTGGGTTCTAACGGAAAGCCTAAGCTCGTCGGCCCTGAGTGTTTTCCTAATGTCTCTGTGCCAGAGAATGCTAGGGAGGGTTGCAGGATATCCCAGTGTCAGAGGCTGCCTCCCCAAGTTCTGGAAAGGTATTTCTCGGACTTCCCCGAACAGGGAACCCCTGTGACTGAAGAGAGCTGCGTGGAGTTGTCTCTCGAGCTCCCCCACGCACTGGCAATGGTTCCGGAACCTGAGCGTGGGGAGATTCCACCAACCGTCGGCAGTGCTTGGGTTCTAACGGAAAGCCTAAGCTCGTCTCCCCTGAGGGTTTTCCTAATGTCTCTCTGCCAGGGAATGCTAGGGGTTTTTGCAGGATATCCCAGTGATAGTGGCTGCCTCCCCAAGGTCAGGGAAGGTATTTCTCGGACTTCCCCGAACAGGGAACACCAGTGACTGAAGAGAGCTGCGTGGAGTTGTCTCTCGAGCTCCCCCACGCACTGAAAACTGTTCCAGAATCCTGAGCTTGGGGAGGTTCCACCAACGGTCGGCAGCGCTTGGGTTCTAACGGAAAGCCTAAGGCTCGTCTCCCCTGATGGTTTTCCTAATGTGTCTGTGCCAGGGAATGCTAGGGTCGTTTGCAGGATATTCCAGTGACAGAGGCTGCCTCCCCAAGGTCAGGGAAGGTATTTCACGGACTTCCCCGAACAGGGAACACCTGTGACTGAAGAGAGCTGCGTGGAGTTGTCTCTCGAGATCCCCCACGCACTGACAATGGTTCCGGAATCCTGAGCGTGGGGAGGTTCCACCAACGGTCGGCAGCGCGTGGGTTCTAACGGAAAGCCTAATTTCGTTTTCCCTGAGGTTTTCCTAATCTCTCTGTGCCAGGGAATGCTAGGGGGGTTTGCAGGATATCCCAGTGACAGAGGCTGCCTCCCCAAGGTCAGGGAAGGTATTTCTCGGACTTCCCCGAACATGGAACACCTGTGACTGAAGAGAGCTGCGTGGAGTTGTCTCTCGTGCTCCCCCACGCACTGACAATGGTTCTGGAATCCTGAGCGTGGGGAGGTTCCACCAACGGTCGGCAGCGCGTGGGTTCTAACGGAAAGCCTAAGCTCGTCTCCCCTGAGGGTTTTCCTAATGTCTCTGTGCCAGGGAATGCTAGGGGGGTTTGCAGGTTATCCCAGTGACAGAGGCTGCCTCCCCAAGGTCAGGGAAGGTATTTCTCGGACTTCCCCGGACAGGGAACACGTGTGACTGAAGAGAGCTGCGTGGATTTGTCTCTCGAGCTCCCCCACGCACTGACAATGCTTCCGGAATCCTGAGCGTGGGGAAGTTCCACCAACGGTCGGCAGCGCGTGGGTTCTAACGGAAAGCCTAAGCTCGTCTCCCATGAGAGTTTTCCTAATGTCTCTGTGCCAGGGAATGCTAGGGGGGTTTGCAGGATATACCAGTGACAGAGACTGCCTCCCCAAAGTCATTGAAGTTATTTCTCGGACTTCCCCGAAAAGGGAACTCCTATGACTGAAGAGAGCTACACGGAGTTGTCTCTCGAGCTCCCCAACGCACTGACAATGGTTCCGGAATCCTGAGCGTGGGGAGGTTACACCAACGGTCGGCAGCGCGTGGGTTCAAACGGAAAGTCTAAGCTCGTCTCCCCTGAGGGTTTTCCTAATGTCTCTGTGCCAGGGAATGCTACGGGTGTTTGCAGGATATCCCACTGACAGAGGCTGCCTCCCCAAGGTCAGGGAAGTTATTTCTCGGCCTTCCCCGGACAGGGAACACCTGTGACTGAAGAGAGCTGCGTGGAGTTGTCTCTCGAGCCCCCCACGCACTGACAATGGTTCCGGAATCCTGAGCGTGGGGAGGTTCCACCAACGGTCGGCAGTGCGTGGGTTCTAATGGAAAGCCTAAGCTCGTCTCCCATGAGAGTTTTCCTAATGTCTCTGTGCCAGGGAATGCTAGGGGGGTTTGCAGGATATCCCAGTGACAGAGGCTGCCTCCCCAAGGTCAGGGAAGTTATTTCTCGGACTTCCCCGAACAGGGAACACCTATGACTGAAGAGAGCTACACGGAGTTGTCTCTCGAGCTCCCCCACGCACTGACAATGATTCCGGAATCCTGAGCGTGGTGAGGTTCCACAAACGGTCGGCAGCACGTGGGTTCTAACGGAATGCCTAAGCTCGTCTCCCCTGAGGTTTTCCTAATATCTCTGTGCCAGGGATTGCTTGGGGGGTTTGCAGGATATCCCAGTGACATAGTCTGCCTCCTCAAGATAAGGGAAGTTATTTCTCGGACTTCCCCGATCAGGGAACACCTGTGACTGAAGAGAGCTGCGTGGAGTTGTCTCTCGAGCTCCCCCACGCACTGACAACTCTTCCGGAATCCTGAGCGTGGGGAGGTTCCACGAACGGTCGGCAGCGCGTGGGTTCTAACGGAAAGCCTAAGGTCGTCTCCACTGAGGGTTTTCCTAATATCTCTGTGCCAGGGAATGCTAGGGGTGTTTACAGGGTATCCCAGTGACAGAGTCTGCCTCCCCAAGGTCAGGGAAGGTATTTCTCGGACTTCCCCGAACAGGGAACAACTGTGACTGAAGAGAGCTGCGTGAAGTTGTCTCTCGAGCTCCCCCACGAAATGACAATTGTTCCAGAATCCTGAGCGTGGGGAGGTTCCACCAACGGTCGGCAGCGCGTGGGTTCTAACGGAAAGACTAAGCTCGTCTCCCCTGATGGTTTTCCTAATGTCTCTGTGCCAGGGAATGCTAGGGGGGTTTGCAGGATATCCCAGTGTCAGAGGCTGCCTCCCCAAGGTCAGGGAAAGTATTTCTCGGACTTCCGCGAACAGGGAACACCTGTGACTGAAGAGAGCTGCGTGGAGTTGTCTCTCGTGCTCCCCCACGCACTGACAATGGTTCCGGAATCCTGAGCGTGGGGAGGTTCCACCAACGATCGGCAGCGCGTGGGTTCTAACGGAAGGACTAAGCTCGTCTCCCCTGAGGGTTTTCCTAATGTCTCTGTGCCAGGCAATGCTAGGGGGGTTTGCAGGATATCCCAGTGACAGAGGCTGCCTCCCCAAGGTCAGGGAAGGTATTTCTCGGACTTCCCCGAACAGGGAACACCTGTGACTGAAGAGAGCTGCGTGGAGTTGTCTCTCGAGCTCCCCCACGCACTGACAATGGTTCCGGAATCCTGAGCGTGGGGAAGTTCCACCAACGGTCGGCAGCGCGTGGGTTCTAACGGAAAGCCTAAGCTCGTCTCCCATGAGAGTTTTCCTAATGTCTCTGTGCCAGGGAATGCTAGGGGGGTTTGCAGGATATCCCAGTGACAGAGAGTGCCTTCCCAAAGTCATTGAAGTTATTTCTCGGACTTCCCCGAACAGGGAACTCCGATGACTGAAGAGAGCTACACGGAGTTGTCTCTCGAGCTCCCCCACGCACTGACAATGGTTCCGGAATCCTGAGCGTGGGGAGGTTCCACCAACGGTCGGCAGGGCGTGGGTTCTAACGGAAAGCATAAGCTCGTCTCCCCTGAGGGTTTTCCTAATGTCTCTGTGCCAGGGAATGCTAGGGGTGTTTGCAGGATATCCCACTGACAGAGGCTGCCTCCCCAAAGTCAGGGAAGGTATTTCTCGGACTTCCCCGAACAGGGAACACCTGTGACTGAAGAGAGCTGCGTGGAGTTGTCTATCGTGCTCCCCCAAGCACTGACGATGTTTCCGGAATCCTGAGCGTGGGGAAGTTCCACCAACGGTCGGCAGCGCGTGGGTTCTAACGGAAAGCCTAAGCTCGTCTCCCATGAGAGTTTTCCTAATGTCTCTGTGCCAGGGAATGCTAGGGGGGTTTGCAGGATATCCCAGTGACAGAGACTGCCTCCCCAAAGTCATTGAAGTTATTTCTCGGACGTCCCCGAACAGGGAACTCCTATGACTGAAGAGAGCTACACGGAGTTGTCTCTCGAGTTCCCCACGCACTGACAATGGTTCCGGAATCCTGAGCGTGGGGAGGTTCCACCAACGGTCGGCCGCGCGTGGGTTCTAACGGAAAGCCTAAGCTCGTCTCCCATGAGAGTTTTCCTAATGTCTCTGTGCCAGGGAATGCTAGGGGTGATTGCAGGATATCCCACTGACAGAGGCTGCCTCCCCAAAGTCAGGGAAGGTATTTCTCGGACTTCCCCGAACAGGGAATACCTGTGACTGAAGAGAGCTGCGTGGAGTTGTCTCTCGTGCTCCCCCAAGCACTGACAATGGTTCCGGAATCCTGAGCGTGGGGAGGTTCCACCAACGGTCGGCAGCGCGTGGGATCTAACAGAAAGCCTAAACTCGACTCCCCTGAGGGTTTCCTAATGTCTCTGTGCCAGGGAATGCTAGGAGGGTTTGCAGGATATCCCAGTGACAGAGGCTGCCTCCCCAAGTTCAGGGAAGATATTTCTCGGACTTCCCCGAACAGGGAACTCCTTTGACTGAAGAGAGCTTCGTGGAGTTGTCTCTCGAGCTCCCCCACGCACTGACAATTGTTCCGGAATCCTGAGCGTGGGGAGGTTCCACCAACGGTCGGCAGCGCGTGGGTTCAAACGGAAAGCCTAAGCTCGTCTCCCCTGAGGGTTTTCCTAATGTCTCTGTGCCAGGGAATGCTTGGGGGGTTTGTAGGATATCCCAGTGACGGAGGCTGCCTCCCCAAGGTCAGGGAAGGTATTCCTCGGACTTCCCCGAACAGGGAACACCTGTGACTGAAGAGAGCTGCGTGGACTTGTCTCTCGAGCTCCACCACGCACTGACAATGGTTCCGGAATCCTGAGCGTGGGGAGGTTCCACCAACGGTCGGCAGCGCGTGGGTTCTAACGGAAAGCATAAGCTCGTCTCCCCTGAGGGTTTTCCTAATGTCTCTGTGCCAGGGAATGCTAGGGGTGTTTGCAGGATATCCCAGTGACAGAGGCTGCCTCCCCAAGTTCAGGGAAGGTATTTCTCGGACTTCCCCGGACAGGGAACACCTGTGACTGAAGAGAGCTGCGTGGAGTTGTCTCTCGAGCTCCACCACGCACTGACAATGGTTCCGGAATCCTGAGCGTGGGGACGTTCCACCAACGGTCGGCAGTGCATGGGTTCTAACGGAATGCCTAAGCTCGTCTCCCCTGAGGGTTTTCCAATTTTCTCTGTGCCAGGGAATGCTAGGGGCGTTTGCAGGATATCCCAGGGACAGAGGCTGCCTCTCCAAGGTCAGGGAAGATATTTCTCGGACTTCCCCGAACAGGGAACACCTGTGAATGAAGAGAGCTGCGTGGAATTGTCTCTCAAGATCCCCCAAGCAGTGACAATGGTTCCGGAATCTTGAGCGTGGGGAGGTTCCACCAACGGTCGGCAGCACGTGGGTTCTAACGGAAAGCCTAAGCTCGTCTCCCATGAGGGTTTTCCTAATGTCTCTGTGCCAGGGAATGCTAGGGGGGTTTGCAGGATATCCCAGTGACAGAGGCTGATTCCCCAAGGTCAGGGAAGGTATTTCTCGGCCTTCCCCGGACAGGGAACACCTGTGACTGAAGAGAGCTGCGTGGAGTTGTCTCTCGAGCCCCCCACGCACTGACAATGGTTCCGGAATCCTGAGCGTGGGGAGGTTCCACCAACGGTCGGCAGCGCGTGTGTTCTAACGGAAAGCCTAAGCTCGTCTCCCATGAGAATTTTCCTAATGTCTCTGTGCCAGGGAATGCTAGGGGTGTTTGCAGGATATCCCAGTGACAGAGGCTGCCTCCCCAATGTCAGGGAAGTTATTTCTCGGACTTCCCCGAACAGGGAACACCTATGACTGAAGAGAGCTACACGGAGTTGTCTCTCGAGCTCCCCCACGCACTGACAATGATTCCGGAATGCTGAGCGTGGGGAGGTTCCACCAACGGTCGCCAGCGTGTGGGTTCAAACGGAAAGTCTAAGCTCGTCTCCCCTGAGGGTTTTCCTAATGTCTCTGTGCCAGGGAATGCTAGGGGTGTTTGCAGGATATCCCACTGACAGAGGCTGACTCCCCAAGTTCATGGAAGTTATTTCTCGGACTTCCCCGAACAGGGAACACCTGTGACTGAAGAGAGCTGCGTGGAGTTGTCTCTCGTGCTCCCCCAAGCACTGACAATGGTTCCGGAATCCTGAGCGTGGGGAGGTTCCACCAACGGTCGGCAGCGCGTGGGATCTAACAGAAAGCCTAAGCTCGACTCCCCTGAGATTTTTCCTAATGTCTCTGTGCCAGGGAATGCTAGGGGGGTTTGCAGGATATCCCAGTGACAGAGGCTGCCTCCCCAACGTCAGGGAAGTTATTTCTCGGACTTCCCCGAACAGGGAACACCTTTGACTGAAGAGAGCTTCGTGGAGTTGTCTCTCGAGCTCCCCCACGCAGTGACAATGGTTCCGGAATCCTGAGGGTGGGAAGATTCCACCAACGGTCGGCAACACGTGGGTTCTAACGGAATGCCTAAGCTCGTCTCCCCTGAGGGTTTTCCAATTTTCTCTGTGCCAGGGAATGCTAGGGGCGTTTGCAGGATATCCCAGTGACAGTGGCTGCCTCCCCAAGGTCAGGGAAGTTATTTCTCGGACTTCGCCGAACAGGGAACACCTGTGACTCAAGATAGCTGCGTGGAGTTGTCTCTCGAGATCCCCCACGCACTGACAATGGTTCCGGAATCCTGAGCGTGGGGAGGTTCCACCAACGGTCGGCAGCGCGTGGGTTCTAACGGAAAGCCTAAGCTCGTTTCCCCTGAGTGTTTTCCTAATGTCTCTATGCCAGGGAATGCTAGGGGTGTTTGCAGGATATCCCAGTGTCTGAGGCTGCCTTCCCAAGGTTAGGGAAGGTTCTTCTCGGACTTCCCCGAACAGGGAACACCTGTGACTGAAGAGAGCTGCGTGGAGTTGTCTCTCGAGCTCCCCCACGCACTGACAATGCTTCCGGAATCCTGAGCGTGGTGAGGTTCCACAAACGGTCGGCAGGGCATGGGTTCTAACGGAAAGTCTTAGTTCGTCTCCCCTGAGGGTTTTCCTAATGTCTCTGTGCCAGGGAATGCTAGGGGGGTTTGCAGGATATCCCAGTGACAGAGGCTGCCTCCCCAAAGTCAGGGAAGGTATTTCTCGGACTTCCCCGAACAGGGAACACCTGTGACTGAAGAGAGCTGCGTGGAGTTGTCTCTCGAGCTCCCCCACGCACTGAAAATGGTTCCGGAATCCTGAGCGTGGGGAGGTTCCACCAACGGTCGACAGCGCGTGGGTTCTAACGGAATGCATAAACTCGCCTCCCCTGAGGGTTTTCCTAATGTCTCTGAGCCAGGGAATGCTAGGGCGGCTTGCAGGATATCCCAGTGACAGAGGCTGCCTCCCCAAGGTCAGGGAAGGTATTTCTCGGACTTCCCCGAACAGGGAACTCCTGTGACTGAACAGAGCTGCGTGGAGTTGTCTCTCGAGCTCCCCCACGCACTGACAATGTTTCCAGAATCCTGAGCGTGGGGAGGTTCCACCAACGGTCGGCAGCGCGTGGGTTTTAACGGAAAGCCTAAGCTCGTCTCCCCTGAGGGTTTTCCTAATATCTCTGTGCCAGGGAATGCTAGGGGGGTTTTCAGGATATCCCAGTGACAGAGGCTGCCTCCCCAAAGTTAGGGAAGGTATTTCTCAGACTTCCCCGAACAGGGAACACCTGTGACTGAAGAGAGCTGCGTGGAGTTTTCTCTCGAGCTCCACCACGCACTGACAATGGTTCCGGAATCCTGAGCGTGGGGAGGATCCACCAACGGTCGACAGCGCGTGGGATCTAACGGAAAGCCTAAGTTATTCTCCCCTGAGGGTTTTCATAATGTCACTCTTCCAGGGAATGCTAGGGGGGTTTGCAGGATATCCCAGTGAGAGATGCTGAATCCCCAATATCAGGGAAGGTATTTCTCGGACTTCCCAGAACAGGGAACACCTGTGACTGAAGAGAGCTGCGTGGAGTTGTCTCTCGAGCTCCCCCACGCACTGACAATGGTTCCTGAATCCTGAGCGTGGGGAGGTTCCACCAACAGTCGGCAGCGCGTGGGTTCTAACGGAAAGCCTAAGCTCGTCTCCCCTGAGGATTTTCCTAATGTCTCTGTGCCAGGGAATGCTAGGGGTGTTTGCAGGATATCCCAGTGACAGAAGCTGCCTCCCCAAAGTCAGAGAAGGTATTTCTCGGACTTCCCCTAAAAGGGAACACCTGTGACTGAAGAGAGCTGCGTGGAGTTGTCTCTCGAGCTTCCCCACGCACTGACAATGGTTCCGGAATCCTGAGCGTGGGGAGGTTCCACCAACGGTCGGCAGCGCGTGGGATCTAACGGAAAGCCTAAGCTCGTCTCCCCTGAGGGTTTTCCTAATGTCTCTGTGCCAGGGAATGCTAGGGGTGTTTGCAGGATATCCCAGTGACAGAAGCTGCCTCCCCAAGTCAGGGAAGGTATTTCTCGGACTTCCCCTAACAGGTAACACCTGTGAATGAAGAGAGCTGCGTGGAGTTGTCTCTCGAGCTCCCCCACACACTGACAATGCTTCCGGAATCATGAGCGTTGGGAGGATCCACCAACGGTCGGCAGCGCGTGGGTTCTAACGGAAAGCATAAGCTCGTGTCCCCTGAGGGTTTTCATAATCTCACTGTGCCAGAAAATGCTAGGGGGGTTTGCAGGATATCCCAGTGCGAGATGCTGCCTCCCCAAGTTCAGGGAAGTTATTTCTCGGACTTCCCCGTACAGGGAACACCTGTGACTGAAGAGAGCTGCGTGGAGTTGTCTCTCGAGCTCCCCCACGCACTGACAATGGTTCCGGAATCCTGAGCGTGGGGAGGTTCCACCAACGGTCGGCAGCGCGTGGGAACTAACGGAAAGCCTAAGCTCGTCTCCCCTGAGGGTTTTCCTAATGTCTCTGTGCCAGGGAATGCTAGGGGAGTTTGCAGGATATCCCAGTGACAGAAGCTGCCTCCCCAAGTCAGGGAAGGTATTTCTCGGACTTCCCCTAACAGGGAACACCTGTGACTGAAGAGAGCTGTGTGGAGTTGTCTCTCGAGCTCCCCCACGCACTGACAATGGTTCCGGAATCATGAGCGTGGGGAGGATCCACCATCGGTCGACAGCGCGTGGGTTCTAAAGGAAAGCCTAAGCTAGTCTCCCCTGAGGGTTTTCATAATCTCACTGTGCCAGAAAATGCTAGGGGGGGTTGCAGGATATCCCAGTGCGAGATGATGCCTCCCCAAGGTCAGGGAAGGTATTTCTCGGACTTCCCAGAACAGGAAACACCTGTGACTGAAGAGAGCTGCGTGGAGTTGTCTCTCGAGCTCCCCCACGCACTGACAATGTTTCCGGAATCCTGAGTGTGGGGAGGTTCCACCAACGGTCGGCAGCGTGTGGGTTCTAACGGAAAGCCTAAGCTCGTCTCCGCTGAGTTTTTTCCTAATATCTCTGTGCCAGGCAATGCTAGGGGTGTTTGCAGGATATCCCAGTGACAGAGGCTGCCTCCCCAAGGTCAGGGAAGATATTTCTGGGACTTCCCCGAACAGGGAACACCTGTGACTGAAGAGAGCTGCGTGGATTTGTCTCTCGTGCTCCCCCACGCACTGACAATGGTTCCGGAATCCTGAGCGTGGGGAGGTTCCACCAACGGTCGGCAGCGCGTGGGTTCTAACGGAAAGCCTAAGCTCGTCTCCCCTGAGGGTTTTCCTAATGTCTCTGTGCCAGGGAATGCTAGGGGGGTTTGCAGGATATCCCAGTGACAGAGGCTGCTTCCCCAAGGTCAGTGAAGGTATTTCTCGGACTTCCCCGAACAGGGAACACCTGTGACTGAAGAGAGCTGCGTGGAGTTTTCTCTCGAGCTCCCCCACGCACTGACAATGTTTCTGGAATCCTGAGCGTGGGGAGGTTCCACCAAAGGTCGGCAGCGCGTGGGTTCTAACGGAAAGCCTAAGCTCGTCTCCCCTGAGTGTTTTCCAAATATCTCTCTGCTAGGGAATGCTTGGGGGGTTTGCAGGATATCCCAGGGAAAGAGGCTGCCTCCCCAAAGTCAGGGAAGTTATTTCTCGGACTTCCCCGAACAGGGAACACCTGTGACTGAAGAGAGCTTCGTGCAGTTGTCTATCGAGCTCCCCAAGCACTGACAATGTTTCCGGAATCCTGAGCGTGGGGATGGTCCACCAACGGTCGGCAGCGCGTGGGTTCTAACGGAAAGCCTATGCTCGTCTCCCCTGAGGTTTTTCCTAATGTCTCTGTGCCAGGGAATGCTAGGGGGGTTTGCAGGATATCCCAGTGACAGAGGCTGCCTCCCCAATTTTAGGGAAGTTATTTCTCGGACTTTCCCGAACAGGGAACACCTGTTACTTAAGAGAGATGCGTGGAGTTGTCTCTCGAGCTCCCCCACGCACTGAAAATGGTTCCGGAATCCTGAGCGTGGGGAGGTTCCACCAACGGTCGGCAGCGCGTGGGTTCTAACGGAATGCCTAAGCTCGCCTCCCCTGAGGGTTTTCCTAATATCTCTCTGCTAGGGAATGCTAGGGGGTTTTGCAGGATATCCCAGGGACAGAGGCTGCCTCCCCAAAGTCAGGGAAGTTATTTCTCGGACTTCCCCGAACAGGGAACACCTGTGACTGAAGGGAGCTGCGTGGAGATGTCTCTCGAGCTCCCCCACGCACTGACAATGGTTCCGGAATCCTGAGCGTGGGGAGGTTCCACCGACGGTCGGCAGCGCGTGGGTTCTAACGGAAAGCATAAGCTAGTCTCCCCTGAGGGTTTTCCTAATGTCTCTGTTTCAGGGAATGCTAGGGGTGTTTGCAGGATATCCCAGTGACAGAGGCTGCCTCCCCAAGGTCAGGGAAATTATTTCTCGGACTTCCCTGAACAGGGAACACCTGTGACTGAAGAGAGCTGCGTGGAGTTGTCTCTCGTGCTCCCCCACGCACTGACAATTGTTCCGGAATCCTGAGGGTGGGGAGGTTCCACCAACGGTCGGTAGCGCGTGGGATCTAACAGAAAGCCTAAGCTCGTCTCCCCTGAGGGTTTTCCTAATGTCTCTGTGCCAGGGAATGCTAGGGGGGGTTGCAGGTTATCCCAGTGACAGAGCCTGCCTCCCCAAGGTCAGGGAAGATATTTCTCTGACTTCCCCCAACAGGGAACACCTGTGACTGAAGAAAGCTGCGTGGAGTTGTCTCTCGAGCTCCCCCACGCACTGACAATGGTTCCGGAATCCTGAGCGTGGGGAGGTACCACCAACGGTGGGCAGCGCGTGGGTTCTAACGGAATGCCTAACCTCGTCTCCCCTGAGGATTTTCCTAATGTCTCTGTGCCAGGGAATGCTAGGGGGGTTTGCAGGATATCCCAGTGACAGAGGCTGCCTCCCCAAGGTCAGGGAAGGTATTTCTCGGACTTCCCCGGACAGGGAAAACCTGTGATTTAAGAGAGCTGTCTGGAGTTGTCTCTCGAGCACACCCACGCACTGACAATGGTTCCGGACTCCTGAGCTTGGGGAGGTTCCACCAACGGTCGGCATCGCGTGGGTTGTAACGGAAACCTCAGTTCGCTTCCTGAGGGTTTTCCTAATGTCTCTATGCCAGGGAATGCTAGGGGGGTTTGCAGGATATCCCAGTGACAGAGGCTGCCTCCCCAATGTCTGGGAAGGTATTTCTCGGACTTCCCCGCACAGGGAACACCTGTGACTGAAGAGAGCTGCGTGGAGTTGTCTCTCGAGCTCCCCCACGCACTGACAATGGTTCCGGAATCCTGAGCTTGGGGAGGTTCCACCCACGGTCGGCAGCGCGTGGGTTCTAACGGAAAGCCTAAGTTCGTCTCCGCTGAGGGTTTTCCTAATGTCTCTGTGCCAGGGAATGCAAGGGGGGTTTGAAGGTTATCCCAGTGACAGAGGCTGCCTCCCCAAGTCAGGGAAGTTATTTCTCGGACTTCCCCGAACAGGGAACACCTGTGACTGAAGAGAGCTGCGTGGAGTTGTCTCTCGAGCTCCCCCACGCACTGACAATGGTTCCGGAATCTTGAGCGTGGGGAGGTTCCACCCACGGTCGGCAGCGCGTGGGTTCTAACGGAAAGCCTAAGCTCGTCTCCCCTGAGGGTTTTCCTAATGTCTCTGTGCCAGGGAATGCTAGGGGGGTTTGCAGGATATCCCAGTGTCAGAAGCTGCCTCCCATGGTCAGGGAAGGTATTTCTCGGACTTCCCCGAACAAGGAACAACTGTGACTGAAGAGAGCTGCGTGGAGTTGTCTCTCGAGCTCCCCCCCGCACTGACAATGGTTCCGGAATCCTGAGCGTGGGGAGGTTCCACCAAAGGTCGGCAGGGCGTGGGTTCAAACAGAAAGACTAAGCTCGTCTCCCCTGATGTTTTTCCTAATATCTCTGTGCCAGGGAATGCTAGGGGGGTTTGCAGAATATCCCACTGTCAGAGGCTGCCTCCCCAAGGTCAGGGAAGTTATTTCTGGGACTTCCCGGAACAGGGAACACCTGTGAGTGAAGAGAGCTGCATGGAGTTGTGTCTCGTGCTCCCCCACGCACTGACAATGGTTCCGGAATCCTGAGTGTGGGGAGGTTCCACCAAAGGTCGGCAGCGCGTGGGTTCTAACGGAAAGCCTAAGCTCGTCTCCCCTGAGGGTTTTCTTAATGTCTCTGTGCCAGGGAATGCTAGGGGTTTTGCAGGATATCCCAGTGACAGAGGCTGCCTCCCCAAGGTCAGGGAAGGTATTTCTCGGACTTCCCCGAACAGGGAACACCTGTGACTGAAGAGAGATGCGTGGAGTTGTCTCTCGAGCTCCCCCACGCACTGACAATGGTTCCGGAATCCTGAGCGTGGGGAGGTTCCACCAACGGTCGGCAGCGCGTGTTTTCTAACGGAAAGCCTAAGCTCGTCTCCCCTGAGGATTTTCCTAATGTCTCTGTGCCAAGGAATGCTAGGGGGGTTTGCAGGTTATCCCAGTGACAGTGGTTGCCTCCCCAAGGTCAGGGAAGTTATTTCTCGGACTTCCCCGAACAGGGAACACCTGTGACTGAAGAGAGCTGCGTGGAGTTGCCTCTCGAGCTCCCCCACGCACTGACAATGGTTCCGGAATCCTGAGCGTGGGGAGGTTCCACCAACGGTCGTCAGAGCGTGGGTTCAAATGGAAAGCCTAAGCTCGTCTCCCCTGAGGGTTTTCCTAATTTCTCTGTGCCAGGGAATGCTATGGGTGTTTGCAGGATATCCCAGTGTCAGAGGCTGCCTCCCAAGTTCAGGGAAGGTATTTCTCGGACTTCCCCAAACAGGGAACACCTGTGATTGAAGAGAGATGCGTGGAGATTTCTCTCGAGCTCCCCCACGCACTGACAAAGTTTCCGGAATCCTGAGCGTGGGGAGGTTCCACCAACGGTCGGCAGCGCGTGGGTTTTAACAGAAAGCCTAAGCTCGTCTCCCCTGAGGGTTTTCCTAATGTCTCTGTGCCAGGGAATGCTAGGGGGGTTTGCAGGATATCCCAGTGACAGAGGCTGCCTCCCCAAGGTCAGGGAAGGTATTTCTCGGACTTCCCCGAACAGGGAACACCTTTGACTGAAGAGAGCTTCGTGGAGTTGTCTCTCGAGCTCCCCCACGCACTGACAATGGTTCCGGAATCCTGAGGGTGGGGAGATTCCACCAAAGGTCGGCAACTCATGGGTTCTAACGGAATGCCTAAGCTCGTCTCCCCTGAGTGTTTTCCAATTTTCTCTGTGCCAGGGAATGCTAGGGGCGTTTGCAGGATATCCCAGGGACAGAGGCTGCCTCTTCAAGGTCAGGGAAGGTATTTCTCGGACTTCCCCGAACAGGGAACACCTGTGAATGAAGAGAGCTGCGTGGAGTTGTCGCTCGTGCTCCCCCACGCACTGACAATGGTTCCGGAATCCTGAGCGTGGGGAGGTTCCACCAACGGTCGGCAGCGCGTGGGTTCTAACGGTATGCCAAAGCTCGTCTCCCCTGAGTGTTTTCCTAATGTCTCTGTGCCGGGGAAAGTTAGGGGGGTTTGCAGGATATCCCAGTGACAGAGGCTGCCTCCCCAAGGTCAGGGAAGGTATTTCTCGGACTTCCCCATACAGGGAACACCTGTGACTGAAGAGAGCTGCGTGGAGTTGTCTCTCGAGCTCCCCCACGCACTGACAATGCTTCCGGAATCCTGAGCGTGGGGAGGTTCCACCAACGGTCTGCAGCGCGTGGGTTCTAACGGAAAGCCTAAGCTCGTCTCCCATGAGAGTTTTCCTAATGTCTCTGTGCCAGGGAATGCTAGGGGGGTTTGTAGGATATCCCAGTGACAGAGGCTGCCTCCCCAATGTCAGGGAAGTTATTTCTCGGACTTCCCCGAACAGGAAACACCTATGACTGAAGAGAGCTACACGGAGTTGTCTCTCGAGCTCCCCCACGCACTGACAATGATTCCGGAATCCTGAGCGTGGGGAGGTTCCACCAACGGTCGGCAGCGCGTGGGATCTAACAGAAAGCCTAAGCTAGACTCCTCTGAGGGTTTTCCTAATGTCTCTGTGCCAGGGAATGCTAGGGGGGTTTGCAGGATATCCCAGTGACAGAGGCTGCCTCCCCAAGGTCAGGGAAGTTATTTCTCGGACTTCCCCGAACAGGGAACATCTTTGACTGAAGAGAGCATCGTGGAGTTGTCTCTCGAGCTCCCCCACGCACTGACAATGGTTCCGGAATCCTGAGGTAGGGGAGATTCCACCAAAGGTCGGCAACACGTGGGTTCAAACGGAATACCTAAGCTCGTCTCCCCTGAGGGTTTTCCAATTTTCTCTGTGCCAGGGAATGCTAGGGGCGTTTGCAGGATATCCCAGGGACAAAGGGTGACTCTCCAAGGTCATGGAAGGTATTTCTCGGACTTCCCCGAACAGGGAACACCTGTGACTGAAGAGAGCTGCGTGGAGTTGTCTCTCGAGCTCCCCCACGCCCTGACAATGCTTCCGGAATCCTGAGCGTGGTGAGGTTCCACAAACGGTCGGCAGGGCATGGGTTCTAACGGAAAGCCTAAGCTCGTCTCCCCTGAGGGTTTTCCTAATGTGTCTGTGCCAGGGAATGCTAGGGTGGTTTGCAGGACATTCCAGTGACAGAGGCTGCCTCCCCAAGGTCAGGGAAGGTATTTCTCGGACTTCCCCGAACAGGGAACATCTGTGTCTGAAGAGAGCTGCGTGGAGTTGTCTCTCGTACTCCCCCACGCACTGACAATGGTTCTGGAATCCTGAGCGTGGGGAGGTTCCACCAACTGTCGTCAGCGCGTGGGTTATAACGGAAAGCCTAAGCTCGTCTCCCCTGAGGGTTTTCCTAATGTCTCTGTGCCAGGGAATGCTAGGGGGTTTTGCATTATATCCCAGTGACAGAGGCTGCCTCCCCAAGGTCAGGGAAGGTATTTCTCGGACTTCCCCGATCAGGGAACACCTGTGACTGAAGAGAGCTGCATGGAGTTGTCTCTCGAGCTCCCCCACGCACTTACAATTGTTCCGGAATCCTGAGCGTGGGGAGATTCCACCAACGGTCGGCAGCGCGTGGGTTGTAACGGAAAGCCTAAGCTCGTCTCCCCTGAGGGTTTTCCTAATGTCTCTGTGCCAGGGAATGCTAGGGGGGTTTGCAGGTTATCCCAGTGACAGTGGCTGCCTCCCCAAAGTCAGGGAAGGTATTTCTCGGACTTCCCCGGACAGGGAACACGTGTGACTGAAGAGAGCTGCGTGGATTTGTCTCTCGAGCTCCCCCACGCACTGACAATGGTTCCGGAATCCTGAGCGTGGGGAGGTTCCTTCAACGGTCGGCAGCGCGTGGGTTCTAACGGAAAGCCTAAGCTCGTCGGCCCTGAGTGTTTTCCTAATGTCTCTGTGCCAGAGAATGCTAGGGAGGGTTGCAGGATATCCCAGTGTCAGAGGCTGCCTCCCCAAGTTCTGGAAAGGTATTTCTCGGACTTCCCCGAACAGGGAACCCCTGTGACTGAAGAGAGCTGCGTGGAGTTGTCTCTCGAGCTCCCCCACGCACTGGCAATGGTTCCGGAACCTGAGCGTGGGGAGATTCCACCAACCGTCGGCAGTGCTTGGGTTCTAACGGAAAGCCTAAGCTCGTCTCCCCTGAGGGTTTTCCTAATGTCTCTCTGCCAGGGAATGCTAGGGGTTTTTGCAGGATATCCCAGTGATAGTGGCTGCCTCCCCAAGGTCAGGGAAGGTATTTCTCGGACTTCCCCGAACAGGGAACACCAGTGACTGAAGAGAGCTGCGTGGAGTTGTCTCTCGAGCTCCCCCACGCACTGAAAACTGTTCCAGAATCCTGAGCTTGGGGAGGTTCCACCAACGGTCGGCAGCGCTTGGGTTCTAACGGAAAGCCTAAGGCTCGTCTCCCCTGATGGTTTTCCTAATGTGTCTGTGCCAGGGAATGCTAGGGTCGTTTGCAGGATATTCCAGTGACAGAGGCTGCCTCCCCAAGGTCAGGGAAGGTATTTCACGGACTTCCCCGAACAGGGAACACCTGTGACTGAAGAGAGCTGCGTGGAGTTGTCTCTCGAGATCCCCCACGCACTGACAATGGTTCCGGAATCCTGAGCGTGGGGAGGTTCCACCAACGGTCGGCAGCGCGTGGGTTCTAACGGAAAGCCTAATTTCGTTTTCCCTGAGGTTTTCCTAATCTCTCTGTGCCAGGGAATGCTAGGGGGGTTTGCAGGATATCCCAGTGACAGAGGCTGCCTCCCCAAGGTCAGGGAAGGTATTTCTCGGACTTCCCCGAACATGGAACACCTGTGACTGAAGAGAGCTGCGTGGAGTTGTCTCTCGTGCTCCCCCACGCACTGACAATGGTTCTGGAATCCTGAGCGTGGGGAGGTTCCACCAACGGTCGGCAGCGCGTGGGTTCTAACGGAAAGCCTAAGCTCGTCTCCCCTGAGGGTTTTCCTAATGTCTCTGTGCCAGGGAATGCTAGGGGGGTTTGCAGGTTATCCCAGTGACAGAGGCTGCCTCCCCAAGGTCAGGGAAGGTATTTCTCGGACTTCCCCGGACAGGGAACACGTGTGACTGAAGAGAGCTGCGTGGATTTGTCTCTCGAGCTCCCCCACGCACTGACAATGCTTCCGGAATCCTGAGCGTGGGGAAGTTCCACCAACGGTCGGCAGCGCGTGGGTTCTAACGGAAAGCCTAAGCTCGTCTCCCATGAGAGTTTTCCTAATGTCTCTGTGCCAGGGAATGCTAGGGGGGTTTGCAGGATATACCAGTGACAGAGACTGCCTCCCCAAAGTCATTGAAGTTATTTCTCGGACTTCCCCGAAAAGGGAACTCCTATGACTGAAGAGAGCTACACGGAGTTGTCTCTCGAGCTCCCCAACGCACTGACAATGGTTCCGGAATCCTGAGCGTGGGGAGGTTACACCAACGGTCGGCAGCGCGTGGGTTCAAACGGAAAGTCTAAGCTCGTCTCCCCTGAGGGTTTTCCTAATGTCTCTGTGCCAGGGAATGCTACGGGTGTTTGCAGGATATCCCACTGACAGAGGCTGCCTCCCCAAGGTCAGGGAAGTTATTTCTCGGCCTTCCCCGGACAGGGAACACCTGTGACTGAAGAGAGCTGCGTGGAGTTGTCTCTCGAGCCCCCCACGCACTGACAATGGTTCCGGAATCCTGAGCGTGGGGAGGTTCCACCAACGGTCGGCAGTGCGTGGGTTCTAATGGAAAGCCTAAGCTCGTCTCCCATGAGAGTTTTCCTAATGTCTCTGTGCCAGGGAATGCTAGGGGGGTTTGCAGGATATCCCAGTGACAGAGGCTGCCTCCCCAAGGTCAGGGAAGTTATTTCTCGGACTTCCCCGAACAGGGAACACCTATGACTGAAGAGAGCTACACGGAGTTGTCTCTCGAGCTCCCCCACGCACTGACAATGATTCCGGAATCCTGAGCGTGGTGAGGTTCCACAAACGGTCGGCAGCACGTGGGTTCTAACGGAATGCCTAAGCTCGTCTCCCCTGAGGTTTTCCTAATATCTCTGTGCCAGGGATTGCTTGGGGGGTTTGCAGGATATCCCAGTGACATAGTCTGCCTCCTCAAGATAAGGGAAGTTATTTCTCGGACTTCCCCGATCAGGGAACACCTGTGACTGAAGAGAGCTGCGTGGAGTTGTCTCTCGAGCTCCCCCACGCACTGACAACTCTTCCGGAATCCTGAGCGTGGGGAGGTTCCACGAACGGTCGGCAGCGCGTGGGTTCTAACGGAAAGCCTAAGGTCGTCTCCACTGAGGGTTTTCCTAATATCTCTGTGCCAGGGAATGCTAGGGGTGTTTACAGGGTATCCCAGTGACAGAGTCTGCCTCCCCAAGGTCAGGGAAGGTATTTCTCGGACTTCCCCGAACAGGGAACAACTGTGACTGAAGAGAGCTGCGTGAAGTTGTCTCTCGAGCTCCCCCACGAAATGACAATTGTTCCAGAATCCTGAGCGTGGGGAGGTTCCACCAACGGTCGGCAGCGCGTGGGTTCTAACGGAAAGACTAAGCTCGTCTCCCCTGATGGTTTTCCTAATGTCTCTGTGCCAGGGAATGCTAGGGGGGTTTGCAGGATATCCCAGTGTCAGAGGCTGCCTCCCCAAGGTCAGGGAAAGTATTTCTCGGACTTCCGCGAACAGGGAACACCTGTGACTGAAGAGAGCTGCGTGGAGTTGTCTCTCGTGCTCCCCCACGCACTGACAATGGTTCCGGAATCCTGAGCGTGGGGAGGTTCCACCAACGATCGGCAGCGCGTGGGTTCTAACGGAAGGACTAAGCTCGTCTCCCCTGAGGGTTTTCCTAATGTCTCTGTGCCAGGCAATGCTAGGGGGGTTTGCAGGATATCCCAGTGACAGAGGCTGCCTCCCCAAGGTCAGGGAAGGTATTTCTCGGACTTCCCCGAACAGGGAACACCTGTGACTGAAGAGAGCTGCGTGGAGTTGTCTCTCGAGCTCCCCCACGCACTGACAATGGTTCCGGAATCCTGAGCGTGGGGAAGTTCCACCAACGGTCGGCAGCGCGTGGGTTCTAACGGAAAGCCTAAGCTCGTCTCCCATGAGAGTTTTCCTAATGTCTCTGTGCCAGGGAATGCTAGGGGGGTTTGCAGGATATCCCAGTGACAGAGAGTGCCTTCCCAAAGTCATTGAAGTTATTTCTCGGACTTCCCCGAACAGGGAACTCCGATGACTGAAGAGAGCTACACGGAGTTGTCTCTCGAGCTCCCCCACGCACTGACAATGGTTCCGGAATCCTGAGCGTGGGGAGGTTCCACCAACGGTCGGCAGGGCGTGGGTTCTAACGGAAAGCATAAGCTCGTCTCCCCTGAGGGTTTTCCTAATGTCTCTGTGCCAGGGAATGCTAGGGGTGTTTGCAGGATATCCCACTGACAGAGGCTGCCTCCCCAAAGTCAGGGAAGGTATTTCTCGGACTTCCCCGAACAGGGAACACCTGTGACTGAAGAGAGCTGCGTGGAGTTGTCTATCGTGCTCCCCCAAGCACTGACGATGTTTCCGGAATCCTGAGCGTGGGGAAGTTCCACCAACGGTCGGCAGCGCGTGGGTTCTAACGGAAAGCCTAAGCTCGTCTCCCATGAGAGTTTTCCTAATGTCTCTGTGCCAGGGAATGCTAGGGGGGTTTGCAGGATATCCCAGTGACAGAGACTGCCTCCCCAAAGTCATTGAAGTTATTTCTCGGACGTCCCCGAACAGGGAACTCCTATGACTGAAGAGAGCTACACGGAGTTGTCTCTCGAGTTCCCCACGCACTGACAATGGTTCCGGAATCCTGAGCGTGGGGAGGTTCCACCAACGGTCGGCCGCGCGTGGGTTCTAACGGAAAGCCTAAGCTCGTCTCCCATGAGAGTTTTCCTAATGTCTCTGTGCCAGGGAATGCTAGGGGTGATTGCAGGATATCCCACTGACAGAGGCTGCCTCCCCAAAGTCAGGGAAGGTATTTCTCGGACTTCCCCGAACAGGGAATACCTGTGACTGAAGAGAGCTGCGTGGAGTTGTCTCTCGTGCTCCCCCAAGCACTGACAATGGTTCCGGAATCCTGAGCGTGGGGAGGTTCCACCAACGGTCGGCAGCGCGTGGGATCTAACAGAAAGCCTAAACTCGACTCCCCTGAGGGTTTCCTAATGTCTCTGTGCCAGGGAATGCTAGGAGGGTTTGCAGGATATCCCAGTGACAGAGGCTGCCTCCCCAAGTTCAGGGAAGATATTTCTCGGACTTCCCCGAACAGGGAACTCCTTTGACTGAAGAGAGCTTCGTGGAGTTGTCTCTCGAGCTCCCCCACGCACTGACAATTGTTCCGGAATCCTGAGCGTGGGGAGGTTCCACCAACGGTCGGCAGCGCGTGGGTTCAAACGGAAAGCCTAAGCTCGTCTCCCCTGAGGGTTTTCCTAATGTCTCTGTGCCAGGGAATGCTTGGGGGGTTTGTAGGATATCCCAGTGACGGAGGCTGCCTCCCCAAGGTCAGGGAAGGTATTCCTCGGACTTCCCCGAACAGGGAACACCTGTGACTGAAGAGAGCTGCGTGGACTTGTCTCTCGAGCTCCACCACGCACTGACAATGGTTCCGGAATCCTGAGCGTGGGGAGGTTCCACCAACGGTCGGCAGCGCGTGGGTTCTAACGGAAAGCATAAGCTCGTCTCCCCTGAGGGTTTTCCTAATGTCTCTGTGCCAGGGAATGCTAGGGGTGTTTGCAGGATATCCCAGTGACAGAGGCTGCCTCCCCAAGTTCAGGGAAGGTATTTCTCGGACTTCCCCGGACAGGGAACACCTGTGACTGAAGAGAGCTGCGTGGAGTTGTCTCTCGAGCTCCACCACGCACTGACAATGGTTCCGGAATCCTGAGCGTGGGGACGTTCCACCAACGGTCGGCAGTGCATGGGTTCTAACGGAATGCCTAAGCTCGTCTCCCCTGAGGGTTTTCCAATTTTCTCTGTGCCAGGGAATGCTAGGGGCGTTTGCAGGATATCCCAGGGACAGAGGCTGCCTCTCCAAGGTCAGGGAAGATATTTCTCGGACTTCCCCGAACAGGGAACACCTGTGAATGAAGAGAGCTGCGTGGAATTGTCTCTCAAGATCCCCCAAGCAGTGACAATGGTTCCGGAATCTTGAGCGTGGGGAGGTTCCACCAACGGTCGGCAGCACGTGGGTTCTAACGGAAAGCCTAAGCTCGTCTCCCATGAGGGTTTTCCTAATGTCTCTGTGCCAGGGAATGCTAGGGGGGTTTGCAGGATATCCCAGTGACAGAGGCTGATTCCCCAAGGTCAGGGAAGGTATTTCTCGGCCTTCCCCGGACAGGGAACACCTGTGACTGAAGAGAGCTGCGTGGAGTTGTCTCTCGAGCCCCCCACGCACTGACAATGGTTCCGGAATCCTGAGCGTGGGGAGGTTCCACCAACGGTCGGCAGCGCGTGTGTTCTAACGGAAAGCCTAAGCTCGTCTCCCATGAGAATTTTCCTAATGTCTCTGTGCCAGGGAATGCTAGGGGTGTTTGCAGGATATCCCAGTGACAGAGGCTGCCTCCCCAATGTCAGGGAAGTTATTTCTCGGACTTCCCCGAACAGGGAACACCTATGACTGAAGAGAGCTACACGGAGTTGTCTCTCGAGCTCCCCCACGCACTGACAATGATTCCGGAATGCTGAGCGTGGGGAGGTTCCACCAACGGTCGCCAGCGTGTGGGTTCAAACGGAAAGTCTAAGCTCGTCTCCCCTGAGGGTTTTCCTAATGTCTCTGTGCCAGGGAATGCTAGGGGTGTTTGCAGGATATCCCACTGACAGAGGCTGACTCCCCAAGTTCATGGAAGTTATTTCTCGGACTTCCCCGAACAGGGAACACCTGTGACTGAAGAGAGCTGCGTGGAGTTGTCTCTCGTGCTCCCCCAAGCACTGACAATGGTTCCGGAATCCTGAGCGTGGGGAGGTTCCACCAACGGTCGGCAGCGCGTGGGATCTAACAGAAAGCCTAAGCTCGACTCCCCTGAGATTTTTCCTAATGTCTCTGTGCCAGGGAATGCTAGGGGGGTTTGCAGGATATCCCAGTGACAGAGGCTGCCTCCCCAACGTCAGGGAAGTTATTTCTCGGACTTCCCCGAACAGGGAACACCTTTGACTGAAGAGAGCTTCGTGGAGTTGTCTCTCGAGCTCCCCCACGCAGTGACAATGGTTCCGGAATCCTGAGGGTGGGAAGATTCCACCAACGGTCGGCAACACGTGGGTTCTAACGGAATGCCTAAGCTCGTCTCCCCTGAGGGTTTTCCAATTTTCTCTGTGCCAGGGAATGCTAGGGGCGTTTGCAGGATATCCCAGTGACAGTGGCTGCCTCCCCAAGGTCAGGGAAGTTATTTCTCGGACTTCGCCGAACAGGGAACACCTGTGACTCAAGATAGCTGCGTGGAGTTGTCTCTCGAGATCCCCCACGCACTGACAATGGTTCCGGAATCCTGAGCGTGGGGAGGTTCCACCAACGGTCGGCAGCGCGTGGGTTCTAACGGAAAGCCTAAGCTCGTTTCCCCTGAGTGTTTTCCTAATGTCTCTATGCCAGGGAATGCTAGGGGTGTTTGCAGGATATCCCAGTGTCTGAGGCTGCCTTCCCAAGGTTAGGGAAGGTTCTTCTCGGACTTCCCCGAACAGGGAACACCTGTGACTGAAGAGAGCTGCGTGGAGTTGTCTCTCGAGCTCCCCCACGCACTGACAATGCTTCCGGAATCCTGAGCGTGGTGAGGTTCCACAAACGGTCGGCAGGGCATGGGTTCTAACGGAAAGTCTTAGTTCGTCTCCCCTGAGGGTTTTCCTAATGTCTCTGTGCCAGGGAATGCTAGGGGGGTTTGCAGGATATCCCAGTGACAGTGGCTGCCTCCCCAAGGTCAGGGAAGATACTTCTCGGACTTCCCAGAACAGGGAACACCTGTGACTGAAGAGAGCTGCGTGGAGTTGTCTCTCGAGCTCCCCCACGCACTGACAATGCTTCCGGAATCCTGAGCGTGAGGAGGTTCCACCAACTGTCGGCAGCGCGTGGGTTCTAACGGTATGCCAAAGCTCGTCTCCCCTGAGGATTTTCCTAATGTCTCTGTGCCGGGGAATGCTAGGGGGGTTTGCAGGATATCCCAGTGTCAGAGGCTGCCTCCCCAAGGTCAGGGAATGTATCTCTGGGACTTCCCCGAACAGGGAACACCTGTGACTGAAGAGAGCTGCGTGGAGTTGTCTCTCGAGCTCCCCCACGCAATGACAATTGTTCCGGATTCCTGAGCGTGGGGAGGTTCCACCAACGGTCCGCAGCGCGTGGGTTCTAACGGAAAGCCTAAGCTCGTCTCCCATGTGAGTTTTCCTAATGTCTCTGTGCCAGGGAAAGCTAGGGGGGTTTGCAGGATATCCCAGTGACAGAGGCTGCCTCCCCAATTTCAGGGAAGTTATTTCTCGGACTTCCCCGAACAGGGAACACCTATGACTGAAGAGAGCTACACGGAGTTGTCTCTCGAGCTCCCCCACGCACTGACAATGGTTCCGGAATCCTGAGCGTGGGGAGGTTCCACCAACGGTCGGCAGCGCGTGGGTTCTAACGGAAAGACTAAGCTCGTCTCCCCTGAGCGTTTTCCTAATTTCTCTGTACCAGAGAATGCTAGGGGTGTTTGCAGGATATCCCACTGACAGAGGCTGCCTCCCCGAGGTCAGGGAAGGTATTTCTCGGACTTCCCCGAACAGGGAACACCTGTGACTGAAGAGAGCTGCGTGGAGTTGTCTCTCGTGCTCCCCCAAGCACTGACAATTTTTCCGGAATCCTGAGAGTGGGGAGGTTCCACCAACGGTCGGCAGCGCGTGGGATCTAACAGAAAGCCTAAGCTCGACTCCCCTGAGGGTTTTCCTAATGTCTCTGTGCCAGGGAATGCTAGGGGGGTTTGCAGGATATCCCAGTGACAGAGCCTGCCTCCCCAAGGTCAGGGAATTTTTTTCTCGGACTTCCCCGAACAGGGAACTCCTATGACTGAAGAGAGCTACTCGGAGTTGTCTCTCGAGCTCCCCCACGCACTGACAATGGTTCCGGAATCCTGAGCGTGGGGAGGTTCCACCAACGGTCGGCAGCGCGTGGGTTCTAACGGAAAGTCTAAGCTCGTATCCCCTGAGGGTTTTCCTAATGTCTCTGTGCCAGGGAATGCTAGGGGTGTTTGCAGGATATCCCAGTGACAGAGGCTGCCTCCCCAAGGTCAGGGAAGGTATTTCTCGGACTTCCCAGAACAGGGAACACCTGTGACTGAAGAGAGCTGCGTGGAGTTGTCTCTCGAGCTCCCCCACGCACTGAAAATTGTTCCGGAATCCTGAGCGTGGGGAGGTTCCACCAACGGTCGGCAGCGCGTGGGTTCAAACGGAAAGCCTAAGCTCGTCTCCCCTGAGGGTTTTCCTATTGTCTCTGTGCCAGGGAATGCTAGGGGGTTTTGCAGGATATCCCAGTGACAGAGGCTGCCTCCCCAAGGCCAGGGAAGGTATTTCTCGGACTTCCCTGAACAGGGAACACCTGTGACTGAAGGGAGCTGCGTGGAGTTGTCTCTGGAGCTCCCCCACGCACTGACAATGTTTCCGGAATCCTGAGCGTGGGGAGGTTCCACCAACGGTCGGCAGCGCGTGGGTACTAACGGAAAGCCTAAGCTCGTCTCCCCTGAGTCTTTTACTAATGTCTCTGTGCCAGGGAATGCTAGGGGTGTTTGTAGGATATCCCAGTGACAGAGGCTGCCTCCCCAAGTTCAGGGAAGGTATTTCTCGGACTTCCCCGAACAGGGAACACCTGTGACTGAAGAGAGCTGCGTGGAGTTGTCTCTCGTGCTCCCCCAAGCACTGACAATGGTTCCGGAATCCTGAGCGTGGGGAGGTTCCACCAACGGTCGGCAGCGCGTGGGATCTAATAGAAAGCCTAAGCTCGACTCCCCTGAGGATTTTCCTAATGTCTCTGTGCCAGGGAATGCTAGGGGGTTTTGCAGGATATCCCAGTGACAGAGGCTGCCTCCCCAAGGTCAGGGAAGGTATTTCTCGGACTTCCCCGGACAGGGAACACCTGTGACTGAAGAGAGCTGCGTGGAGTTGTCTCTCGAGCTCCCCCACGCACTGACAATTGTTCCGGAATCCTGAGCGTGGGGAGGTTCCACCAACGGTCGGCAGCGCGTGGGTTCTAACGGAAAGCCTAAGTTCGTCTCCCCTGAGGGTTTTCCTAATGTCTCTGTGCCAGGGAATGCTAGGGTGGTTTGCAGGATATCCCAGTGACAGAGGCAGCCTCCCCAAGTCAGGGAAGGTATTTCTCGGACTTCCCCGAACAGGGAACACCTTTGACTGAAGAGAGCTGCGTGGAGTTGTCTCTCGAGCTCCCCCACGCACTGACAATGTTTCCGGAATCCTGAGCGTGGGGAGGTTCCACCAATTGTCGTCAGCGCGTGGGTTCTAACGGAAAGCCTAAGCTCGTCTCCCCTGAGGGTTTTCCTAATGTCCCTGGCCAGGGAAAACTAGGGGGTTTTGCAGGATATCCCAGTGACCGAGGCTGCCTCCCCAAGTTCAGGGAAGGTATTTCTCGGACTTCCCCGAACAGGGAACAACTGTGACTAAAGAGAGCTGCGTGGAGTTGTCTCTCGAGCTCCCCCACGCACTGACAATGGTTCCGGAATCCTGAGCGTGGGGAGGTTCCACCAACGGTCGGCAGCGCGTGGGTTCTAACGGAAAGCCTAAGCTCGTCTCCCCTGAGGGTTTTCCTAATGTCTCTGTGCCAGGGAATGCTGGGGGGGTTTGCAGGATATCCCAGTGACAGAGGCTGCCTCCCCAAGTTCAGGGAAGGTATTTCTCGGACTTCCCCGAACATGGAACACCAGTGACTGAAGAGAGCTGCGAGGAGTTGTCTCTCGAGCTCCCCCACGCACTGGCAATGTTTCCGGAACCTGAGCGTGGGGAGATTCCACCAACGGTCGGCAGCGCGTGGGTTCTAACGGAAAGCCTAAGCTCGTCTCCCCTGAGGGTTTTCCTAATTTCTCTCTGCCAGGGAATGCTAGGGAGGTTTGCAGGATATCCCAGCGATAGAGGCTGCCTCCCCAAGGTCAGGGAAGGTATTTCTCGGACTTCCCCGAACAGGGAACACCTGTTACTGAAGAGAGCTGCGTGGAGTTTTCTCTCGAGCTCCCCCAAGCACTGACAATGGTTCCGGAATACTGAGCGTGGGGAGGTTCCACTAACGGTCGGCAGCGCGTGGGTTCAAACGGAAAGCCTAAGGTCGTCTCCCCTGAGGGTTTTCCAAATCTCTCTCTGCCAGGGAATGCTAGGGGGGTTTGCAGGATATCCCAGTGACAGAGGCTGCCTCCCCAAGGTCAGGGAAGTTATTTCTCGGACTTCCCCGAACAGGGAACACCTGTGACTGAAGAGAGCTGCGTGGAGTTGTCTCTCGAGCTCCCCCACAAACTGACAATGGTTCCGGAATCCTGAGCGTGGGGAGGTTCCACCAATGGTCGGCAGCGAGTGGGTTCAAACGGAAAGCTTTAGCTCGTCTCCCCTGAGGGTTTTCCTAATGTCTCTGTGCCAGGGAATGCTAGGGTGGTTTGCAGGATATCCCAGTGACGGAGGCTGCCTCCCCAACGTCAGGGCAAGTATTCCTCGGACTTCCCCGAACAGGGAACACCTGTGACTGAAGAGAGCTGCGTGGAGTTGTCTCTCGACCTCCCCCAAGCACTGACATTGGTTCCGGAATCCTGAGCGTGGGGAGGTTCCACCAACGGTCGGCAGCGCGTGGGTTCTAACGGAAAGTCTAAGCTCGTATCCCCTGAGGGTTTTCCTGATGTCTCTGTGCCAGGGAATGCTCGGGGGTTTTGCAGGATATCCCAGTGACAGAGGCTGCCTCCCCATGGTCTGGGAAGGTATTTCTCGGACTTCCCAGAACAGGGAACACCTGTGACAGAAGAGAGCTGCGTGGAGTTGTCTCTCGAGCTCCCCCACGCACTGACAATGGTACCGGAATCCTGAGCGTGGGGAGGTTCCACCAACGGTCGGCAGCGCGTGGGTTCTAACGGAAAGCCTAAGCTCGTCTCCCCTGAGGGTTTTCCTAATGTCTCTGTGCCAAAGAATGCTAGGGGGGTTTGCAGGATATCCCAGTGAAAGAGGCTGCCTCCCCAAGGTCAGGGAAGGTATTTCTCGGACTTCCCCGAACAGGGAACACCTGTGACTGAAGAGAGCTGTGTGGAGTTGTCTCTAGAGCTCTTCCACTCACTGACAATGGTTCCGGAATCCTGAGCTTGGGGAGGTTCCACCAACGGTCGGCAGCGCGTTGGTTCTAACGGAAAGCCTAAGCTCGTCTCCCCTGAGGGTTTTCCTAATATCTCTGTGCCAGGGAATTCTAGGGGGGTTTGCAGGATATCCCAGTGTCAGAGGCTGCCTTCCCAATGTCAGGGAAGGTATTACTCGGACTTCCCCGAACAGGGAAAACCTGTGACTGAAGAGAGCTGCGTGAAGTTTTCTCTCCAGCTCCCCTACGCACTGACAATTTTTCTGGAATACTGAGCGTGGGGAGGTTCCACCAACGGTCGGCAGCGCGTGGGTTCTAACGGAAAGCCTAAGCTCATCTCCCCTGAGGGTTTTCCTAATGTCTCTGTGCCAGGGAATGCTAAGGGCGATTGCAGGATATCCCAGTGACAGAGGCTGCCTCCCCAAGGTCTGGGAAGGTATTTCTCGGACTTCCCCGAACAGGGAACACCTGTGACTGAAGAGAGCTGCGTGGAGTTGTCTCTCGAGCTCCCCCACGCACTGACAATTTTTCCGGAATCCTGAGCGTGGGGAGGTTCCACCAACGGTCGGCAGGGCGTGGGTTCTAACGGAAAGCCTAAGCTCGTCTCCCCTGAGGCTTTTCCTAATATCTCTGTGCCAGGGAATTCTAGGGGGGTTTGCAGGATATCCCAGTGACAGAGGCTGCCTCCCCAAGTTCAGGGAAGGTATTTCACGGACTTCCCCGAATACGGAACACCTGTGACTGAAGAGAGTTGCTTGGAGTTGTCTCTCGAGCTCCCCCACGCACTGACAATGGTACCGGAATCCTGAGCGTGGGGAGGTTCCACCAACGGTCGGCAGGGCGTGGGTTCTAACGGAAAGCCTAAGCTCGTCTCCCCTGAGCGTTTTCCTAATGTCTCTCTGCCAGGGAATGCTAGGGGTGTTTGCAGGATATCCCAGTGACAGAGGCTGCCTCCCCAAGGTCAGGGAAGCTATTTCTCGGACTTCCCCGAACAGGGAACTCCTGTGACTGAAGAGAGCTGCGTGGAGTTGTCTCTCGATCTTCCCCACGCTCTGACAATGTTTCCGGAATCCTGAGCGTGGGGAGGTTCCACCAACGGTCGGCAACGCGTGGGTTCTAACGGAAAGCCTAAGTTCGTCTCCCCTGAGGGTTTTCCTAATGTCTCTGTGCCAGGGAATGCTAGGGGGGTTTGCAGGATATCCCAGTGACAGAGGCTGCCTCCCCAAGGTCAGGGAAGGTATTTCTCGGACTTCCCCGAACAGGGAACACCTGTGACTGAAGAGAGCTGCGTGGAGTTGTCTCTCGAGCTTCCCCACAAACTGACAATGGTTCCGGAATCCTGAGCGTGGGGAGGTTCCACCAACGGTCGGCAGCGAGTGGGTTCAAACGGAAAGCTTTAGCTCGTCTCCCCTGAGGGTTTTCCTAATGTCTCTGTGCCAGGGAATGCTAGGGGGGTTTGCAGGATATCCCAGTGACGGAGGCTGCCTACCCAACGTCAGGGCAAGTATTCCTCGGACTTCCCCGAACAGGGAACACCTGTGACTGAAGAGAGCTGCGTGGAGTTGTCTCTCGACCTCCCCCACGCACTGACAATGGTTCCGGAATCCTGAGCGTGGGGAGGTTCCACCAACGGTCGGCAGCGCGTGGGTTCTAACGGAAAGCCTAAGCTCGTCTCCCCTGAGTGTTTTCCTGATGTCTCTGTGCCAGGGAATGCTAGGGGGGTTTGCAGGATATCCCAGTGTCAGAGGCTGCCTCCCCAAGGTCAGGGAAGGTATTTCTCGGACTTCCCCGAACAGGGAACACCTGTGACTGCAGAGAGCTGCGTGGAGTTTTCTCTCGAGCTCCCTCACGCACTGACAATGGATCCGGAACCTGAGTGTGGGGAGTTTCCACCAACGGTCGGCAGCGCGTGGGTTCTAACGGAAAGCCGAAGCTCGTCTCCCCTGAGGGTTTTCCTAATGTATCTGTGCCAGGGAATGCTAGGGGGGTTTGCAGGATATCCCAGTGACAGAGGCTGCCTCCCCACGTTCAGGGAAGTTATTTCTCGGAGTTCCCCAAACAGGGAACACCTGTGACTTAAGAGAGCTACGTGGAATTGTCTCTCGAGTTCCCCCACGCACAGACAACTCTTCCGGAATCCTGAGCGTGGGGAGATTCCACCAACGGTCGGCAGCGCGTGGGTTCTTACGGAAAGCCTAAGCTCGTCTCCCCTGAGGGTTTTCCTAATATCTCTGTGCCAGGGAATGCTAGGTGTTTATGCAGGATATCCCAGTGACAGAGGCTGCCTCCCCAAGGTCAGGGAAGGTATTTCTCTGACTTCCCCGAACAGGGAACACCTGTGACTTAAGAGAGCTGTGTGGAGTTGTCTCTAGAGCTCTCCCACGCAATGACAATGGTTCCGGAATCCTGAGCGTGGAGAAGTTCCACCAACGGTCGTCAGTGCGTGGGTTCTAACGGAATGCCTAAGCTCGCTTCCCCTGAGGGTTTTCCTATTGTCTCTGTGCCAAGGAATGCTAGGGTGTTTGCAGGATATCCCAGTGACAGCGGCTGCATTCCCAAGGTCAGGGAAGGTATTTCTCGGACTTCCCCGAACAGGGAACACCTGTGACTGAAGAGAGCTGCGTGGAGTTGTCTCTCGAGCTCCCCCACGCACTGACAATTTTTCTGGAATTCTGAGTGTGGGGAGGTTCCACCAACGCTCGGCAGCGCGTGGGTTCTAACGGAAAGCCTTAGCTCATCTCCCCTGAGGGTTTTCCTAATGTCTCTGGGCCAGGGAATGCTAAGGGCGTTTCCAGGATATCCCAGTGACAGAGGCTGCCTCCCCATGGTCTGGGAAGGTATTTCTCGGACTTCCCAGAACAGGGAACACCTGTGACAGAAGAGAGCTGCGTGGAGTTGTCTCTCGATCTCCCCCACGCACTGACAATTTTTCCGGAATCCTGAGCGTGGGGAGGTTCCACCAACGGTCGGCAGCACGTGGGTTCTAACGTAAAGACTAAGCTCGTCTCCCCTGAGGATTTTCCTAATTTCTCTGTGCCAGGGAATTCTAGGGGGGTTTGCAGGATAACCCAGTGACAGAGGCTGCCTCCCCAAGGTCAGGGAAGTTATTTCTCGTACTTCCCCGAATAGGGAACACCTGTGACTGAAGAGAGCTGCGTGGAGTTGTCTCTCGAGCTCCCCCACGCACTGACAATTGTTCCGGACTCCTGAGCGTGGGGAGGTTCCACCAACGGTCGGCAGCGCGTGGGTTCAAACGGAAAGCCTAAGCTCGTTTCCCCTGAGGGTTTTCCTAATGTCTCTGTGCCAGGGAATGCTAGGGGGGTTTGCAGGATATCCCAGTGACAGAGGCTGCATCCCCAAGGTCAGGGAATGTATTTCTCGGACTTCCCCGAACAGGGAACACCTGTGACTGAAGAGAGCTGCGTGGAGTTGTCTCTCGAGCTCCCCCACGCACTGACAATGTTTCCGGAATCCTGAGCGTGGGGAGGTTCCACCAACGGTCGGCAGCACGTGGGTTATAACGGATTGCCTAAGCCCGTCTCCCCTGAGTGTTTTCCTAATGTCTCTATGCCAGGGAATGCTAGGGGGGTTTGCAGGATATCCCAGTGACATAGGCTGCCTCCCCATGGTGAGGGAAGATATTTCTCGGACTTCCCCGAACAGGGAACACCTGTGACTGAAGAGAGCTGCATGGAGTTGTCTCTCGAGCTCCCCCACGCACTGACAATGGTTCCGGAATCCTGAGTGTGAGGAGGTTCCACCAACGGTCGGAAGCGCGTGGGATCTAACGGAAAGCATAAGCTCGTCTCCCCTGAGGGTTTTCCTAATGTCTCTGTGCCAGGGAATGCTAGGGGGTTTTGCAGGATATCCCAGTTTCAGAGGCTCCCTCCCCAAGGTCAGGGAAGGTATTTCTCGGACTTCCCCGAACAGGGAACACCTGTGACTGAAGAGAGCTGCGTGGAGTTGTCTCTCGAGCTCCCCCACGCACTGACAATGGTTCCGGAATCCTGAGCTTGGGGAGGTTCCACCAACGGTCGGCAGCGCGTTGGTTCTAACGGAAAGCCTAAGCTCGTCTCCCCTGATTGTTTTCCTAATGTCTCTCTGCCAGGGAATTCTAGGGGGGTTTGGAGGATATCCCAGTGTCAGAGGCTGCCTTCCCAAGTCAGGGAAGGTATATCTCGGACTTCCCCGAACAGGGAAAACCTGTGACTGAAGAGAGCTGCGTGGAGTTTTCTCTCGAGCTCCACCACGCACTGACAATGTTTCTGGAATACTGAGCGTGGGGAGGTTCCACCAACGGTCGGCAGCGCGTGGGTTCTAACGGAAAGCCTAAGCTCATCTCCCCTGAGGGTTTTCCTAATGTCTCTGTGCCAGGGAATGCTAAGGGCGATTGCAGGATATCCCAGTGACAGAGGCTGCCTCCCCAAGGTCTGCGAAGGTATTTCTCGGACTTCCCCGAACAGGGAACACCTGTGACTGAAGAGAGCTGCGTGGAGTTGTCTCTCGAGCACCCCCACGCACTGACAATTTTTCCGGAATCCTGAGCGTGTGGAGGTTCCACCAACGGTCGGCAGGGCGTGGGTTTTAACGGAAAGCCTAAGCTCGTCTCCCCTAAGGCTTTTCCTAATGTCTCTGTGCCAGGGAATTCTAGGGGGTTTTGCAGGATATCCCAGTGACAGAGGCTGCCTCCCCAAGTTCAGGGAAGTTATTTCTCGGACTTCCCCGAATAGGGAACACCTGTGACTGAAGAGAGTTGCGTGGAGTTGTCTCTCGAGCTCCCCTACGCACTGACAATGGATCCGGAATCCTGAGCGTGGGGAGGTTCCACCAACGGTCGTCAGCGCGTGGGTTCTAACGCAAAGCCTAAGCTCGTCTCCCCTGAGCGTTTTCCTAATGTCTCTCTGCCAGGGAATGCTAGGGGGGTTTGCAGGATATCCCAGTGACGGAGGCTGCCTCCCCAACGTCAGGGCAATTATTCCTCAGACTTCCCCGAACAGGGAACACCTGTGACTGAAGAGAGCTGCGTGGAGTTGTCTCTCGACCTCCCCCACGCACTGACAATGGTTCCGGAATCCTGAGCGTGGGGAGGTTCCACCAACGGTCGGCAGCGCGTGGGTTCTAACGGAAAGCCTAAGCTCGTCTCCCCTGAGTGTTTTCCTAATGTCTCTCTGCCAGGGAATGCTAGGGGGGTTTGCAGGATATCCCAGTGACAGAGGCTGCCTCCCCAAGGTCAGGGAAGTTATTTCTCGGACTTCCCCGAACAGGGAACACCTATGACTGCAGAGAGCTGCGTGGAGTTGTCTCTCGAGCTCCCTCACGCACTGACATTGGATCCGGAACCTGAGTGTGGGGAGTTTCCACCAACGGTCGGCAGCGCGTGGGTTCTAACGGAAAGCCTAAGCTCGTTTCCCCTGAGGGTTTTCCTAATGTCTCTGTGCCAGGGAATGCTAGGTGGTTTGCAGGATATCCCAGTGACAGAGGCTGCCTCCCCAAGGTCAGGGAGTTTATTTCTCGGACTTCCCCGAACAGGGAACACCTGTGACTGAAGAGAGCTGCGTGGAGTTGTCTCTCGAGCTCCCCCACGCACTGAAAATTTTTCCTGAACTTTGAGCGTGGGGAGATTCCACCAAAGTTCGGCAGCACGTGGGTTATAACGGAATGCCTAAGCTCGTCTCCCCTGAGGGTTTTCCTAATGTCTCTATGCCAGGGAATGCTAGGGGGGTTTGCAGTATATCCCAGTGACAGAGGCTGCCTCCCCATGGTGAGGGAAGATATTTCTCGGACTTCCCCGAACAGGGAACACCTGTGACTGAAGAGAGTTGCATGGAGTTGTCTCTCGAGCTCCCCCACGCACTGACAATGGTTCCGGAACCCTGAGCGTGAGGAGGTTCCACCAACGTTCCACAGCGCGTGGGATCTAACGGAAAGCATAAGCTCGTCTCCCCTGAGGGTTTTCCTAATTTCTCTGTGCCAGGGAATGCTAAGGGGGTTTGCAGGATATCCCAGTGACAGAGGCTGCCTCCCCAAGGTCAGGGAAGGTATTTCTCGGACTTCCCCGAACAGGGAACTCCTGTGACTGAAGAGAGCTGCGTGGAGTTGTCTCTCGAGCTCCCCCACGCACTGACAATTTTTCCGGAATCCTGAGCTTGGGGAGGTTCCACCAACGGTCGGCAGCGCGTTGGTTCAAACGGAA
Organism: Vicugna pacos; assembly: GCF_048564905.1. NCBI lineage: Eukaryota > Metazoa > Chordata > Mammalia > Artiodactyla > Camelidae > Vicugna > Vicugna pacos. The sequence goes on from NC_133021.1 coordinate 364,128, forward strand.
AGCCTAAGCTCGTCTCCCCTGAGCTTTTTCCTAATGTCTCTGTGCCAGGGAATGCTAGGGGGGTTTGCAGGATATCCCAGTGTCAGAGGCTGCCTCCCCAAGGTCAGGGAAGGTATTTCTCGGACTTCCCCGAACAGGGAACACCTGTGACTGAAGAGAGCTGCGTGGAGTTGTCTCTCGAGCTCCCCCACGCACTGACAATTGTTCCGGAATCCTGAGCGTGGGGAGGTTCCACCAACGGTCGGCAGCGCGTGGGTTCTAACGGAAAGCTTAAGCTCGTCTCCCCTGAGGGTTTTCCTAATGTCTATGTGCCAGGGAATGCTAGGGGGGTTTGCAGGATATCCCAGTGACAGAGGCTGCCTCCCCAAGGCCAGGGAAGTTATTTCACGGACTTCCCCGAACAGGGAACACCTGTGACTGAAGAGAGCTGCGTGGAGTTGTCTCTCGAGCTCCCCCACGCACTGACAATGTTTCCGGAATCCTGAACGTGGGGAGGTTCCTCCAACGGTCGGCAGCGCGTGGGTTCTAACGGAAAGCCTAAGCTCGTCTCCCCTGAGGGTTTTCCTAATTTCCATGTGCCAGGGAATGCTAGGGGGGTTTGCAGGATATGCCAGTGACAGAGGCTGCCTCCCCAAGGTCAGGGAAGTTATTTCTCGGACTTCCCCGAACAGGGAGCACCTGTGACTGAAGAGAGCTGCGTGGAGTTGTCTCTCGTGCTCCCCCACGCACTGACAATGTTTCTGGAATCCTGAGCGTGGGGAGGTTCCACCATCGGTCGGCATCGCGTGGGTTCTAACGGAAAGCCTAAGCTCAACTCCCCTGAGGTTTTTCCTAATGTCTCTGTGCCAGATAATGCTAAGGGCGTTTGCAGGATATCCCAGTGACAGAGGCTGCCTCCCCAAGGTCTGGGAAGGTATTTCTCGGACTTTCCCGAACAGGGAACACCTGTGACTGAAGAGAGCAGCGTGGAGTTGTCTCTCGAGCTCCCCCACGCACTGACAATTTTTCCGGAATCTTGAGCGTGGGGAGGTTCCACCAACGGTCGGCAGGGCGTGGGTTCTAACGGAAAGCCTAAGTTCGTCTCCCCTGAGGGTTTTGCTAATGTCTCTGTGCCAGAGAATGCTAGGGGGTTTTGCAGGTTATCCCAGTGACAGAGGCTGCCTCCCCAAGGTCAGGGAAGGTATTTCTCGGACTTCCCCGAACAGGGAACACCTGTGACTGAAGAGAGCTGCGTGGAGTTGTCTCTCGAGCTCCCCCACAAACTGACAATGGTTCCGGAATGCTGAGCGTGGGGAGGTTCCACCAACGGTCGGCAGCGAGTGGGTTCAAACGGAAAGCTTTAGCTCGTCTCCCCTGAGGGTTTTCCTAATGTCTCTGTGCCAGGGAATGCTAGGGGGGTTTGCAGGATATCCCAGTGACGGAGGCTGCCTCCCCAACGTCAGGGCAAGTATTCCTCGGACTTCCCCGAACAGGAAACACCTGTGACTGAAGAGAGCTGCGTGGAGTTGTCTCTCGACCTCCCCCACGCACTGACAATGGTTCCGGAATCCTGAGCGTGGGGAGGTTCCACCAACGGTCGGCAGCGCGTGGGTTCTAACGGAAAGCCTTATCTCGTCTCCCCTGAGTGTTTTCCTGATGTCTCTGTGCCAGGGAATGCTAGGTGGGTTTGCAGGATATCCCAGTGACAGAGGCTGCCTCCCCAAGGTCAGGGAAGGTATTTCTCGGAATTCCCCGAACAGGGAACACCTGTGACTGCAGAGAGCTGCGTGGAGTTTTCTCTCGAGCTCCCTCACGCACTGACAATGGAACCGGAACCTTAGTGTGGGGAGTTTCCACCAACGGTCGGCAGCGCGTGGGTTCTAACGGAAAGCCTAAGCTCGTTTCCCCTGAGGGTTTTCCTAATGTCTCTGTGCCAGGGAATGCTAGGGGGGTTTGCAGGATATCCCAGTGACAGAGGCTGCATCCCCAAGGTCAGGGAAGGTATTTCTCGGACTTCCCCGAACAGGGAACACCTGTGACTGAAGAGAGCTGCGTGGAGTTTTCTCTCGAGCTCCCCCACGCACTGACAATGGTTCCGGAATCCTGAGCGTGGGGAGGTTACACCAACGGTCGGCAGCGCGTGGGTTCTAACGGAAAGCCGAAGCTCGTCTCCCCTGAGTGTTTTCCTAATATATCTGTGCCAGGTAATGCTAGGTGGTTTTGCAGGATATCCCAGTGACAGAGGCTGCCTCCCCAAGGTCAGGGAAGGTATTTCTCTGACTTCCCCGAACAGGGAACACCTGTGACTTAAGAGAGCTGTGTGGAGTTGTCTCTAGAGCTCTCCCACGCACTGACAATTGTTCCGGAATACTGAGCGTGGAGAGGTTCCACCAACGGTCGTCAGTGCGTGGGTTCTAACGGAATGCCTAAGCTCGCCTCCCCTGAGGGTTTTCCTATTGTCTCTGTGCCAGGGAATGCTAGGGTGTTTGCAGGATATCCCAGTGACAGCGGCTGCCTCCCCAAGGTCAGGGAAGGTATTTCTCGGACTTCCCCGAACAGGGAACACCTGTGACTGAAGAGAGCTGCGTGGAGTTGTCTCTCGAGCTCCCCCACGCACTGACAATTTTTCTGGAATACTAAGTGTGGGGAGGTTCCACCAACGGTCGGCAGCGCGTGGGTTCTAACGGAAAGCCTTAGCTCATCTCCCCTGAGTGTTTTCCTAATGTCTCTGGGCCAGGGAATGCTAAGGGCGTTTCCAGGATATCCCAGTGACAGAGGCTGCCTCCCCATGGTCTGGGAAGGTATTTCTCGGACTTCCCAGAACAGGGAACACCTGTGACAGAAGAGAGCTGCGTGGAGTTGTCTCTCGTTCTCCCCCACGCACTGACAATTTTTCCGGAATCCTGAGCGTGGGGAGGTTCCACCAACGGTCGGCAGCGCGTGGGTTCTAACGTAAAGACTAAGCTCGTCTCCCCTGAGGATTTTCCTAATTTCTCTGTGCCAGGGAATTCTAGGGGGGTTTGCAGGATAACCCAGTGACAGAGGCTGCCTCCCCAAGGTCAGGGAAGTTATTTCTCGGACTTCCCCGAATAGGGAACACCTGTGACTGAAGAGAGCTGCGTGGAGTTGTCTCTCGAGCTCCCCCACGCACTGACAATGGTACCGGAATCCTGAGCGTGGGGAGGTTCCACCAATTGTCGGCAGCGCGTGGGTTCTATCGGAAAGACTAAGCTCGTCTCCCCTGAGCGTTTTCCTAATGTCTCTCTGCCAGGGAATGCTAGGGGTGTTTGCAGGATATCCCAGTGACAGAGATTGCCTCCCCAAGGTCAGGGAAGTATTTCTCGGACTTCCCCGAACAGGGAACACCTGTGACTGAAGAGAGCTGCGTGGAGTTGTCTCTCGAGCTCCCCCACGCACTGACAATGTTACCGGAATCCTGAGCGTGGGGAGGTTCCACCAACGGTCGGCAGCGCGTGGGTTCTAACGGAAAGCCTAAGCTCGCCTCCTCTGAAGGTTTTCCTAATGTCTCTGTGCCAGGGAATGCTAGGGGTGTTTGCAGGATATCCCAGTGACAGAGGTTGCCTCCCCAAGATCAGGGAAGCTATTTCTCAGACTTCCCCGAACAGGGAACTCCTGTGACTGAAGAGAGCTGCGTGGAATTTTCTCTCGAGCTCCCCCACGCACTGACAATTTTTCCGGAACCTTGAGCGTGGGGAGGTTCCACCAACGGTCGGCAGCACGTGGGTTATAACGGATTGCCTAAGCTCGTCTCCCCTGAGGGTTTTCCTAATGTCTCTATGCCAGGGAATGCTAGGGGGGTTTGCAGGATATCCCAGTGACATAGACTGCCTCCCCATGGTGAGGGAAGATATTTCTCGGACTTCCCCGAACAGGGAACACCTGTGACTGAAGAGAGCTGCATGGAGTTGTCTCTCGAGCTCCCCCACGCACTGACAATGGTTCCGGAATCCTGAGCGTGAGGAGGTTCCACCAACTGTTGGCAGCGCGTGGGTTCTAACGGAAAGCATAAGCTCGTCTCCCCTGAGGGTTTTCCTAATGTCTCTGTGCCAGGGAATGCTAGGGGGATTTGCAGGATATCCCAGTGATAGAAGCTGCCTCCCCAAGTTCAGGGAAGTTATTTCTCGGACTTCCCCGAACAGGGAACACCTGTGACTGAAGAGAGCTGCGTGGAGTTGTCTCTCCAGCTCCCCCACACACTGACAATGTTTCTGGAATCCTGAGCGTGGGGAGGTTCCACCATCGGTCGGCATCGCGTGGGTTCTAACGGAAAGCCTAAGCTCAACTCCCCTGAGGGTTTTCCTAATGTCTCTGTGCCAGATAATGCTAAGGGCGTTTGCAGGATATCCCAGTGACAGAGGCTGCCTCCAGAAGGTCTGAGAAGTTATTTCTCGGACTTCCCCGAACAGGGAACACCTGTGACTGAAGAGAGCTGCGTGGAGTTGTCTCTCGAGCTCCCCCACGCACTGACAATGGTTCCGGAATCCTGAGCGTGGGGAGGTTCCACCAACGGTCGGCAGCGCGTGGGTTCTAACGGAAAGCCGAAGCTCGTCTCCCCTGAGGGTTTTCCTAATGTATCTGTGCCAGGGAATGCTAGGGGGGTTTGCAGGATATCCCAGTGACAGAGGCTGCCTCCCCACGTTCAGGGAAGTTATTTCTCGGACTTCCCCAAACAGGGAACACCTGTGAATTAAGAGAGCTACGTGGAATTGTCTCTCGAGTTCCCCCACGCACAGACAACTGTTCCGGAATCCTGAGCTTGGGGAGATTCCACCAACGGTCGGCAGCGCGTGGGTTCTTACGGAAAGCCTAAGCTCGCCTCCCCTGAGTGTTTTCCTTATGTCTCTGTGCCAGAGAATGCTAGGGGGGTTTGCAGGATATCCCAGTGACAGAGGCTGCCTCCCCAAGGTCAGGGAAGGTATTTCTCGGACTTCCCCGAACAGGGAACACCTGTGACTGAAGAGAGCTGCGTGGAGTTGTCTCTCGAGCTCCCCCACGCACTGACAATGTTTCCGGAATCCTGAGCGTGAGGAGGTTCCACCAACGGTCGGCAGCGCGTGGGTTCTAACGGAAAGCCTAAGCTCGTCTCCCCTGAGGGTTTTCCTATTGTCTCTGTGCCAGGGACTGCTAGGGGGGTTTGCAGGATATCCCAGTGACAGAGGCTGCCTCCCGAAGGCCAGGAAAATTATTTCCCGGACTTCCCCGAACAGGGAACACCTGTGACCGAAGAGAGCTGCGTGGATTTGTCTCTCGAGCTCCACCACGCAGTGACAATTATTCCGGAATCCTGAGCGTGGGGAGGTTCCACCAACGGTCGGCAGCGCGTGGGTTCTAACGGAAAGCCTAAGCTGGTCTCCCCTGAGGGTTTTCCTAATGTCTCTGTGCCAGGGGATTCTTGGGGGGCTTGCAGGATATCCCAGTGACAGAGGCTGCCTCCCCAAGGTCAGGGAAGGTTTTTTTCGGACTTCCCCTAACAGGGAACACCTGTGACTGAAGAGAGCTGCGTGGAGTTGTCTCTCGAGCTCCCCCACGCACTGACAATGTTACCGGAATCCTGAGCGTGGGGAGGTTCCACCAACGGTCGGCAGCGCGTGGGTTCTAACGGAAAGCCTAAGCTCGCTTCCTCTGAATGTTTTCCTAATGTCTCTGTGCCAGGGAATGCTAGGGGTGTTTGCAGGATATCCCAGTGACAGAGGTTGCCTCCCCAAGATCAGGGAAGCTATTTCTCGGACTTCCCCGAACAGGGAACTCCTGTGACTGAAGAGAGCTGCGTGGAATTTTCTATCGAGCTCCCCCACGCACTGACAATTGTTCCGGAATCCTGAGGGTGGGGAGGTTCCACCAACGGTCGGCAGCGCGTGGGTTCAAACGGAAAGCCTAAGCTCGTCTCCCCTGAGGGTTTACCAAATATCTCTGTGGCAGGGAATTCTAGGGGGGTTTGCAGGATATCCCAGTGACAGAGACTGCCTCCTCAAGGTCAGGGAAGTAATTCTCGGACTTCCCCGAACAGGGAACACCTGTGACTGAAGAGAGCTGCGTGGAGTTGTCTCCCGAGCTCCCCCACGCACAGATAATGGTTCCGGAATCCTGAGCGTGGGGAGGTTCCACCAACGGTCGGCAGCGCGTGGGTTCTAACGGAAAGCCTAAGCTCGTCTCCCTTGAGGCTTTTCCTAATGTCTCTGTGTCAGGGAATGCTAGGGGTGTTTGCAGGTTATCCCAGTGACAGAGGCTGCCTCCCCAAGATCAGGGAAGGTATTTCTCGGGCTTCCCCGAACAGGGAACACCTGTGACTGAAGAGAGCTTCGTGGAGTTGTCTCTCGAGCTCCCCCACGCACTGACAATTGTTCCGGAATCCTGAGCGTGGGGAGGTTTCACCAACGGTCGTCAGCGCGTGGGTTCAAATGGAAAGCTTAAGCTCGTCTCCCCTGAGGGTTTTCCTAATGTCTCTGTGCCAGGGAATGCTAGGGGGGTTTGCAGGATATACCAGTGACGGAGGCTGCCTCCCCAACGTCAGGGAAAGTATACCTCGGACTTCCCCGAACAGGGAACACCTGTGAATGAAGAGAGCTGCGTGGAGTTGTCTCTCGAACTCCCCCACGCACTGACAATGGTTCCGGAATCCTGAGCGTGGGGAGTTTCCACCAACGGTCGGCAGCGCGTGGGTTCTAACGGAAAGCCTAAGTTCGTCTCCCCTGAGGGTTTTCCTAATGTCTCTGTGCCAGGGAATGCTAGGGGTGTTTGCAGGATATCCCAGTGGCAGAGGCTGCCTCCCCAAGTTCAGGGAAGGTATTTCTCGGACTTCCCCGAACAGGGAACTCCTGTGACTTAAGAGAGCTGCGTGGAATTGTCTCTCGAGCTCCCCCACGCACTGACAATTGTTCCGGAATCCTGAGCGTGGGGAGGTTCCACCAACGGTCGGCAGCGCGTGGGTTCTAACGGAAAGCCTAAGCTCGTTTCCCCTGAGGGTTTTCCTAATGTCTCTGTGCCAGGGAATGCTAGGGGGGTTTGCAGGATATCCCAGTGACAGAGGCTGCATCCCCAAGGTCAGGGAATGTATTTCTCGGACTTCCCCGAACAGGGAACACCTGTGACTGAAGAGAGCTGCGTGGAGTTGTCTCTCGACCTCCCCCACGCACTGACAATATTTCCGGAATCCTGAGCGTGGGGAGGTTCCACCAACGGTCGGCAGCGCGTGGGTTCTAACGGAAAGCCGAAGCTCGTCTCCCCTTAGGGTTTTCCTAATGTATCTGTGCCAGGGAATGCTAGGGGGGTTTGCAGGATATCCCAGTGACAGAGGCTGCCTCCCCACGGTCAGGGAAGTTATTTCTCGGAGTTCCTCAAACAGGGAACACCTGTGACTTAAGAGAGCTACGTGGAATTGTCTCTCGGGTTCCCCCACGCACAGAAAACTGTTCCGGAATCCTGAGCGTGGGGAGATTCCACCAACGGTCGGCAGCGCGTGGGTTCTTGCGGAAAGCCTAAGCTCGTCTCCCCTGAGGGTTTTCCTAATATCTCTGTGCCAGGGAATGCTAGGTGGTTTTGCAGGATATCCCAGTGACTGAGGCTGCCTCCCCAAGGTCAGGGAAGGTATTTCTCGGAATTCCCCGAACAGGGAACACCTGTGACTTAAGAGAGCTGTGTGGAGTTGTCTGTAGAGCTCTCCCACGCCCTGACAATGGTTCCGGAATCCTGAGCGTGTAGAGGTTCCACCAATGGTCGGCAGTGCGTGGGTTCTAACGGAATGCCTAAGCTCGCCTCCCCTGAGGGTTTTCCTATTTTCTCTGTGCCAGGGAATGCTAGGGGGTTTGCAGGATATCCCAGTGACAGAGGCTGCCTCCCCAAGGTCAGGGAGTTTATTTCTCGGACTTCCCCGAACAGGGAACACCTGTGACTGAAGAGAGCTGCGTGGAATTTTCTCTCGAGCTCCCCCACGCACTGACAATTTTTCCGGAACCTTGAGCGTGGGGAGGTTCCACCAACGGTCGGCAGCACGTGGGTTATAACGGATTGCCTAAGCCCGTCTCCCCTGAGTGTTTTCCTAATGTCTCTATGCCAGGGAATGCTAGGGGAGTTTGCAGGATATCCCAGTGACAGAGGCTGCCTCCCTTAGGCCAGGGAATTTATTTCCCGGACTTCCCCGAACAGGGAACACCTGTGACTGAAGAGAGCTGCGTGGAGTTGTCTCTCGAGCTCCCCCACGCACTGACAATGGTTCCGAAATCCTGAGCGTGGGGAGGTTCCTCCAACGGTCGGCAGCGCGTGGGTTCTAACGGAAAGCCTAAGCTCGTATCCCCTGAGGGTTTTCCTAATTTCCATGTGCCAAGGAATGCTAGGGGGGTTTGCAGGATATGCCAGTGACAGAGGCTGCCTCCCCAAGGTCAGGGAAGTTATTTCTCGGACTTCCCCGAACAGGGAGCACCTGTGACTGAAGAGAGCTGCGTGGAGTTGTCTCTCGAGCTCCCCCACGCACTGACAATATTTCTGGAATCCTGAGCGTGGGGAGGTTCCACCATCGGTCGGCATCGCGTGGGTTCTAACGGAAAGCCTAAGCTCAACTCCCCTGAGGGTTTTCCTAATGTCTCTCTGCCAGATAATGCTAAGGGCGTTTGCAGGATATCCCAGTGACAGAGGCTGCCTCCCCAAGGTGTGGGAAGTTATTTCTCGGACTTCCCCGAACAGGGAACACCTGTGACTGAAGAGAGCTGCGTGGAGTTGTCTCTCGAGCTCCCCCACGCACTGACAATGGTTCCGGAATCCTGAGCGTGGGGAGGTTCCACCAACGGTCGGCAGCGCGTGGGTTCTAACGGAAAGCGGAAGCTCGTCTCCCCTGAGGGTTTTCCTAATGTATCTGTGCCAAGGAATGCTAGGGGGGTTTGCAGGATATCCCAGTGACAGAGGCTGCCTCCCCACGTTCAGGGAAGTTATTTCTCGGAGTTCCCCAAACAGGGAACACCTGTGAATTAAGAGAGCTACGTGGAATTGTCTCTCGAGTTCCCCCACGCACAGACAACTGTTCCGGAATCCTGAGCGTGGGGAGATTCCACCAACGGTCGGCAGCGCGTGGGTTCTTACGGAAAGCCTAAGCTCGCCTCCCCTGAGTGTTTTCCTTATGTCTCTGTGCCAGAGAATGCTAGGGGGGTTTGCAGGATATCCCAGTGACAGAGGCTGCCTCCCCAAGGTCAGGGAAGGTATTTCTCGGACTTCCCCGAACAGGGAACACCTGTGACTGAAGAGAGCTGCGTGGAGTTGTCTCTCGAGCTCCCCCACGCACTGACAATGTTTCCGGAATCCTGAGCGTGGGGAGGTTCCACCAACGGTCGGCAGCGCGTGGGTTCTAACGGAAAGCCTAAGCTCGTCTCCCCTGAGGGTTTTCCAAATGTCTCTGTGCCAGGGAATGCTAGGGGGGTTTGCAGGATATCCCAGTGACAGAGGCTGCCTCCCGAAGGCCAGGAAAGTTATTTCCCGGACTTCCCCGAACAGGGAACACCTGTGACCGAAGAGAGCTGCGTGGATTTGTCTCTCGAGCTCCACCACGCAGTGACAATGGTTCCGGAATCCTGAGCGTGGGGAGGTTCCACCAACGGTCGGCAGCGCGTGGGTTCTAACGGAAAGCCTAAGCTCGTCTCCCCTGAGGATTTTCCTAATGTCTCTGTGCCAGGGAATGCTAGGGGGGTTTGCAGGATATCCCAGTGACAGAGGCTTCCTCCCCAAGGTCAGGGAAGTTATTTCTCGGACTTCTCCGAACAGGGAACTCCTGTGACTGAAGAGAGCTGCGTGGAGTTGTCTAAGGAACTCCCCCACGCACTGACAATGGTTCCGGAATCCTGAGCGTGGGGAGGTTCCACCAACGGTCGGCAGCGCGTGGGTTCTAACGGAAAGCCTAAGCTCGTCTCCCCTGAGGGTTTTCCTAATGTCTCTGTGCCAGGGAATGCTAGGGGGGTTTGCAGGATATCCCAGTGACAGAGGCTGCCTCCCCAAGGTCAGGGAATGTATTTCTCGGACTTCCCCAAACAGGGAACACCTGTGATTGAAGAGAGCTGCGTGGAGTTGTCTCTCGAGCTCCCCCACGCACTGACAATGGTTCCGGAATCCTGAGCGTGGGGAGGTTCCACCAACGGTCGGCAGCGCGTGGGTTCTAACGGAAAGCCTAAGCTCGTCTCCCCTGAGGGTTTTCCTAATGTCTCTGTGCCAGAGAATGCTAGGGGTGTTTGCAGGATATCCCAGTGACAGAGGCTGCCTCCCCAAGGTCAGGGAAGGTATTTCTCGGACTTCCCCGAACAGGGAACACCTGTGACTGAAGAGAGCTGCGTGGAGATGTCTCTCGAGCTCCCGCACGCACTGACAATGGTTCCGGAATCCTGAGCGTGGGGAGGTTCCACCAACGGTCGGCAGCGCGTGGGTTCTAACGGAAAGCCTAAGCTCGTCTCCCTTGAGTGTTTTCCTAATGTCTCTGTGCCAGGGAATGCAAGGGGGGTTTGCAGGATATCCCAGTGACAGAGGCTGCCTCCCCAAGGTCAGGGAAGGTATTTCTCGGACTTCCCCGAACAGGGAACACCTGTGACTGAAGAGAGCTGCGTGGAGTTGTCTCTCGATCTCCCCCACGCACTGACAATGGTTCCGGAATCCTGAGCGTGGTGAGGTTCCACCAACGGTCGGCAGCGCGTGTGTTCTAACGGAAAGCCTAAGCTCGTCTCCCCTGAGTGTTTTCCTAATGTCTCTGTGCCAGGGAATGCTAGGGGGGTTTGCAGGATATCCCAGTGACAGAGGCTGCCTCCCCAAGGTCAGGGAAGTATTTCTCGGACTTCCCCGAACAGGGAACACCTGTGACTGAAGAGAGCTGCGTGGAGTTGTCTCTCGACCTCCCCCACGCACTGACAATGGTTCCGGAATCCTGAGCGTGGGGAGGTTCCACCAACGGTCGGCAGCGCGTGGGTTCTAACGGAAAGCCTAAGTTCGTCTCCCCTGAGGGTTTTCCTAATGTCTCTGTGCCAGGGAATGCTAGGGGTGTTTGCAGGATATCCCAGTGGCAGAGGCTGCCTCCCCAAGGTCAGGAAAGGTATTTCTCGGACTTCCCCGAACAGGGAACTCCTGTGACTTAAGAGAGCTGCGTGGAATTGTCTCTCGAGCTCCCCCACGCACTAACAATTGTTCCGGAATCCTGAGCGTGGGGAGGTTCCACCAACGGTCGGCAGCGCGTGGGTTCTAACGGAAAGCCTAAGCTCGTCTCCCCTGAGTGTTTACCTAATGTCTCTGTGGCAGGGAATTCTAGGGTGGTTTGCAGGATATCCCAGTGACAGAGACTGCCTCCCCAAAGTCAGGGAAGTATTTCTCGGACTTCCCCGAACAGGGAACACCTGTGACTGAAGAGAGCTGCGTGTAGTTGTCTCTCGAGCTCCCCCACGCACTGACAATGGTTCCGGAATCCTGAGCGTGGGGAGGTTCCACCAACGGTCGGCAGCGCGTGGGTTCTAACGGAAAGCCTAAGCTCGTCTCCCCTGAGGTTTTTCCTAATGTCTCTGTGCCAGGGAATGCTAGAGGGGTTTGCAGGATATCCCAGTGACAGAGGCTGCATCCCCAAGTTCAGGGAAGGTATTTCTCGGACTTCCCCGAACAGGGAACACCTGTGACTGAAGAGAGCTGCGTGGAGTTGTCTCTCGTGCTCCCCCACGCACTGACAATGGTTCCGGAATCCTGAGCGTGTGGAAGTTCCACCAACGGTCGGCAGCGCTTCGGTTCTAACGGAAAGCTTAAGCTCGTCTCCCCTGAGGTTTTTCCTAATATCTCTGTGCCAGGGAATGCTATGGGGGTTTGCAGGTTATCCCAGTGACTGTGGCTGCCTCCCCAAGGTCAGGTAAGTTATTTCTCGGACTTCCCCGAACAGGGAACACCTGTGACTGAAGAGAGCTGCGTGGAGTTGTCTCTCGAGCTCCCCCACGCACTGACAATGGTTCCGGAATCCTGAGCGTTGGTAGGTTCCACCAACGGTCGGCAGCGCGTGGGTTCTAACGGAAAGCCTAAGCTCGTCTCCCCTGAGGGTTTTCCTAATGTCTCTGTGCCAGGGAATGATAGGGGGGTTTGCAGGATATCCCAGTGACAGAGGCTGCATCCCCAAGGTCAGGGAAGGTATTTCTCGGACTTCTCCGAACAGGGAACACCTGTGACTGAAGAGAGCTGCGTGGAGTTGTCTCTCGAGCTCCCCCACGCACTGACAATGGTTCCGGAATCCTGAGCGTGGGGAGGTTCCACCAACGGTCGGCAGCGCGTGGGTTCTAACGGAAAGCCTAAGCTCGTCTCCCCTGAGGGTTTTCCTAATGTCTCTGTGACAGGGAATGCTAGGGGCTTTTGCAGGATATCCCAGTGACAGATGCTGCCTCCCCAAGGTCAGGGAAGGTATTTCTCGGACTTCCCCGAACAGGGAACAACTGTGACTGAAGAGAGCTGCGTGGATTTGCCTCTCGAGCTCCCCCACGCACTGACAATGGTTCCGGAATCCTGTGCGTGGGGAGGTTCCACCAACGGTCGGCAGCGCGTGGGTTCTAACGGAAAGCCTAAGCTCGTCTCCCCTGAGGGTTTACCTAATGTCTCTGTGTCAGGGAATGCTAGGGGGGTTTGCAGGATATCCCAGTGACAGAGGCTGCCTCCCCAAGTTCAGGGAAGGTATTTCTCGGACTTCCCCGAACAGGGAACAACTGTGACTGAAGAGAGCTGCGTGGAGTTTTCTCTCAAGTTCCCCAACGCACTGACAATGGTTCTGGAATCCTGAGCGTGTGGAGGATCCACCAACTGTCGGCAGCGCGTGGGTTCTAACGGAAAGCCTAAGCTCGTCTCCCCTGAGGGTTTTCCTAATATCTTGTTGCCAGGGAATGTTAGAGGGGTTTGCAGGATATCCCAGTGTCAGAGGCTGCCTCCCGAATGTCAGGGAAGGTATTTCTCAGACTTCCCCAACAGGGAACACCTGTGACTGAAGAGAGCTGCGTGGAGTGGTCTCTCGAGTTCCCCCACACACTGACAATGTTTCCGGAATCCTGAGCGTGGGTAGGTTCCACCAACGGTCGGCAGCGCGTGGGTTCTAACGGAATGTCTAAGCTCGTCTCCCCTGATGGTTTTCCTAATGCCTCTGTGCCAGGGATTGCTTGGGCGGTTTGCAGGATATCCCAGTGACTGAGGCTGCCTCCCCAAGTTCAGGTAAGTTATTTCTCGGAATTCCCCAAACAGGGAACTCCTGTGACTGAAGAGAGCTGCGTGGATTTGTCTCTCCAGCTCCCCCACGCACTGACAATGGTTCTGGAATCCTGAGCGTTTGGAGGTTCCACCTACGGTCGGCAGCGCGTGGGTTCTAACGGAAAGCCTAAGCTCGTCTCCCCTGAGGGTTTTCCTAATGTCTCTGTGCCAGGCAATGCTAGGGGGGCTTTCAGGATATCCCAGAGACAGAGGCTGACTCCCCATGGTCAGGGAAGGAATTTCTCGGACTTCCCCGAACAGGGAACACCTGTGACTGAAGAGAGCTGCGTGGATTGTTCTCCCGAGATCCCCCACGCACTGACAATGGTTCCTGAATCCTGAGCGTGGGGAGGTTCCAAAAACGGTCGGCAGCGCGTGGGTTCTAACGGAAAGCCTAAGCTCGTCTTCCCTGAGGGTTTTCCTAATGTCTCTGTGCCAGGGAATGCTTGGGCGGTTTGCAGGATTTCCCAGTGACTGAGGTTGCCTCCCCAAGGTCAGGGAAGGTATTTCTCGGACTTCACTGAACAGGGAACACCTGTGACTGAAGAGAGCTGCGTGGAGTTGTCTCTCGAGCTCTCCCACACACTGACAATGGTTCCGGAATCCTGAGCGTGGGGAGGTTCCACCAACGGTCGGCAGCGCGTGGGTTCTAACGGAAAGCCTAAGCTCGTCTCCCCTGAGGGTTTTCCTGATATCTCTGTGCCAGGGAATGCAAGGGAGGTTTGCAGGATATCCCAGTGACAGAGGCTACCTCCCCAAGTTCAGGGAAGGTATTTCTCGGACTTCCCCGAACAGGGAACACCTGTGACTGAAGAGAGCTGCGTGGAGTTGTCTCTCGATCTCCCCCACGCACTGACAATGTTTCCGGAATCCTGAGCGTGGGGAGGTTCCACCAACGGTCGGCAGCGCATGGGTTCTAACGGAAAGCCTAAGCTCTTCTCCCCTGAGTGTTTTCCTAATTTCTCTGTGCCAGGGAATGCTAGGAGGTTTTGCAGGATATCCCAGTGACAGAGGCTGCATCCACAAGGTCAGGGAAGGTATTTCTCGAACTTCCCCGAACAGGGAACACCTGTGACTGAAGAGAGCTGCGTGGAGTTGTCTCTCGATCTCCCCCACGCACTGACAATGGTTCCGGAATCCTGAGCGTGGGGAGGTTCCACCAACGGTCGGCAGCGCGTGGGTTCTAACGGAAAGCCTAAGCTCGTCTTTCCTGAGGGTTTTCCTAATATCACTGTGCCAGGGAATGCTAGGGGGGTTTGCAGGATATCCCAGTGACAGAGGCTGCCTCCCCAAGTTCAGGGAAGGTATTTCTCGGACTTCCCCGAACAGGGAACACCTGTGACTGAACAGAGCTGCGTGGAGTTGTCTCTCGAGCTCCCCCACGCACTGACAATGGTTCCGGAATCCTGAGCGTGGGGAGGTTCCACCAACGGTCGGCAGCGCGTGGGTTCAAACGGAAAGCCTAAGCTCGTCTCCCCTGAGGGTTTTCCTAATATCTCTGTGCCAGGGAATGCTAGGGGGTTTTCCAGGATATCCCAGTGACAGAGGCTGCCTCCCCAAGGTCAGGGAAGTTATTTCTCGGACTTCCCCGAACAGGGAAAACTTGTGACTGAAGAGAGCTGCGTGGAGTTGTCTCTCGAGATCCCCCACGCACTGACAATGGTTCCGGAATCCTGAGCGTGGGGAGGTTCCACCAACGGTCGGCAGCGCGTGGGTTCTAACTGAAACCCTAAGCTCGTCTCCCCTGAGGGGTTTCCTAATGACTCTGTGCCAGGGAATGCTAGAGGGGTTTGCAGGATATCCCAGTGACAGAGGCTGCCTCCCCAAGGTCAGGGAAGTTATTTCTCGGACTTCCCCGAACAGGGAACACCTGTGACTAAAGAGAGCTGCGTGGAGTGGTCCCTCGAGCTCCCCCACGCACTGACAATTGTTCCGGAATCCTGAGCGTGGGGAGGTTCCACCAAAGTTTGGCAGCGCGTGGGTTCTAACGGAAAGCCTAAGCTCGTCTCCCCTGAGGGTTTTCCTAATATCTCTGTGCCAGGGAATGTTAGGGGGGTTTACAGGATATCCCAGTGTCAGAGGCTGCCTCCCCAATGTCAGGGAAGGTATTTCTCAGACTTCCCCGAACAGGGAACACCTGTGACTGAAGAGAGCTGCGTGGAGTGGTCTCTCGTGTTCCCCCACGCACTGACAATGGTTCCGGAATCCTTAGCGTGGGGAGGTTCCACCAATGGTCGGCAGCGCGTGGGTTCTAACGGAATGCCTAAGCTCGTCTCCACTGAGTGTTTTCCTAATCTCTCTGTGTAAGGGATTGCTTAGGAGGTTTGCAGGATATCCCAGTGACTGAGGCTGACTCCCCAAGTTCAGGTAAATTATTTCTCGGACTTCCCCAAACAGGGAACTCCTGTGACTGAAGAGAGCTGCGTGGATTTGTCTCTCGAGCTCCCCCACGCACTGACAATGTTTCCGGAATCCTGAGCGTGGGGAGTTTCCACCAACGTTCGGTAGCGCTTGGGTTCTAACAGAAAGCCTAAGCTCGTCTCCCCTGAGGTTTTCCCTAATGTCTCTGTGCCAGGGAATGCTAGGGGTTTTGCAGGATATCCCAGGGACAGAGGCTGCCTCCCCAAGTTCAGGGAAGGTATTTCTCGGACTTCCCCGAACAGGGAACACCTGTGACTGAAGAGAGTTGCGTGGAGTGGTCTCCCGAGCTCCCCCACGCACTGACAATGTTTCCTGAATCCTGAGCGTGGGGACGTTCCACCAACGGTCGGCAGCGCTTGGGTTCTAACGGAAAGCCTAAGCTCGTCTCCCCTGAGGGTTTTCCTAATGTCTCTGTGCCAGGGAATGCTTGGGCGGTTTGCAGGATTTCCCAGTGTCTGAGGCTGCCTCCCCAAGGTCAGGGAATGTATTTCTCGGATTTCCCCGTACAGGGAACACCTGTGACTGAAGAGAGCTGCGTGGAATTGTCTCTCGAGCTCCCCCACGCACTGACAATGGTTCCGGAATCCTGAGCGTGGGGAGGTTCCACCAACGGTCGGCAGCGCGTGGGTTCTAACGGAAAGCCTAAGCTCGTCTCCCCTGAGGGTTTTCCTAATGTCTCTGTGCCAGGGAATGCTAGGGGGGTTTGCAGGATATCCCAGTGACAGAGGCTGCCTCCCCAAGGCCAGGGAATTTATTTCCCGGACTTCCCCGAACAGGGAACACCTGTGACTGAAGAGAGCTGCGTGGAGTTGTCTCTCGAGCTCCCCCACGCACTGACAATTGTTCCGGAATCCTGAGCGTGGGGAGGTTCCACCAACGGCCGGCAGCGCGTGGGTTCTAACGGAAAGCCTAAGCTCGTCTCCCCTGAGGGTTTTCCTAATGTCATTGTGCCAGGGAATGCTAGGGGGGTTTGCAGGATATCCCAGTGACAGAGGCTGCCTCCCCAAGGTCAGGGAAGTTATTTCTCGGACTTCCCCGAACAGGGAACACCTGTGACTGAAGAGAGCTGCGTGGAGTTGTATCTCGAGCTCCCCCACGCACTGACAATGTTTCTGGAATACTGAGCGTGGGGAGGTTCCAACAACGGTCGGCAGCGCGTGGGTTCTAACGGAAAGCCTAAGCTCATCTCCCCTGAGGGTTTTCCTTATGTCTCTGTGCCAGGGAAAGCTAAGGGCGTTTGCAGGATATCCCAGTGACAGAGGCTGCCTCCCCAAGGTCTGGGAAGGTATTTCTCGGACTTCCCCGAACAGGGAACTCCTGTGACTGAAGAGAGCTGCGTGGAGTTGTCTCTCGAGCTCCCCCACGCACTGACAATTTTTCCGGAATCCTGAGCGTGGGGAGGTTCCACCAACGGTCGGCAGCGCGTGGGTTCTAACGGAATGTCTTAGCTCGTCTCCCCTGATGGTTTTCCTAATGTCTCTGTGCCAGGGATTGCTTGGGCGGTTTGCAGGATATCCCAGTGACTGAGGCTGCCTCCCCAAGTTCAGGTAAGTTATTTCTCGGAATTCCCCAAACATGGAACTCCTGTGACTGAAGAGAACTGCGTGGCGTTGTCTCTCGAGCTCCTCCACGCACTGACAATGGTTCTGGAATCCTGAGCGTTTGGAGTTTCCACCTATGGTCGGGAGCGCGTGGGTTCTAACGGAAAGCCTAAGCTCGTCTCCCCTGAGGGTTTTCCTAATGTCTCTGAGCCAGGCAATGCTAGGGGGGCTTGCAGGTTATCCCAGAGACAGAGGCTGACTCCCCATTGTCAGGGAAGGAATTTCTCGGACTTCCCCGAACAGGGAACACCTGTGACTGAAGAGAGCTGCGTGGATTGGTCTCCCGAGATCCCCCACGCACTGACAATGGTTCCTGAATCCTGAGCGTGGGGAGGTTCCAAAAACGGTCGGCAGCGCGTGGGTTCTAACGTAAAGCCTAAGCTCGTCTCCCCTGAGGGTTTTCCTAATGTCTCTGTGCCAGGGAATGCTAGGGGGTTTTCCAGGATATCCCAGTGACAGAGGCTGCCTCCCCAAGGTCAGGGAAGTTATTTCTCGGACTTCCCCGAACAGGGAAAACTTGTGACTGAAGAGAGCTGCGTGGAGTTGTCTCCCGAGCTCCCCCACGCACTGACAATGGTTCCTGAATCCTGAGCGTGGGGAGGTTCCACCAACGGTCGGCAGCGCTTGGGTTCTAACGGAAAGCCTAAGCTCGTCTCCCCTGAGGGTTTTCCTAATGTCTCTGTGCCAGGGAATGCTTGGGCGGTTTGCAGGATTTCCCAGTGTCTGAGGCTGCCTCCCCAAGGTCAGGGAATGTATTTCTCGGAGTTCCCCGAACAGGGAACACCTGTGACTGAAGTGAGCTGCGTGGAGTTGTCTCTCGAGCTCCCCCTCGCACTGACAATGGTTCCGGAATCCTGAGCGTGGGGAGGTTCCACCAACGGTCGGCATCGCGTGGGTTCTAACGGAAAGCCTAAGCTCGTCTCCCCTGAGGGTTTTCCTAATGTCTCTGTGCCAGGGAATGCAAGGGGGGTTTGCAGAATATCCCAGTGACAGAGGCTGCCTCCAAAGGTCAGGGAAGGTATTTCTCGGACTTCCCCGAACAGGGAACACCTGTGACTGAAGAGAGCTGTGTGGAGTTGTCTCTCGAGCTCCCCCACTCACTGAAAATGGTTCCGGAATCCTGAGCGTGTGGAGGTTCCACCAACGGTCGGCAGCACGTGGGTTCTAACGGAAAGCCTAAGCTCGTCTCCCCTGAGGGTTTTCCTAATGTCTCTGTGCCAGGGAATGCTAGGGGGGGTTGCAGGATATCCCAGTGACAGAGGCTGCCTCCCCAAGGTCAGGGAAGGTATTTCTAGGACTTCCCCGTACAGGGAACACCTGTGACTGTAGAGAGCTGCGTGGAGTTGTCTCTCGAGCTCCCCCACGCACTGACAATGGTTCCGGAATCCTGAGCGTGGGGAGGTTCCACCAACGGTCGGCAGCGCGTGGGTTCTAACGGAAAGCATAAGCTCGTCTCCCATGAGGGTTTTCCTAATGTCTCTGTGCCAGGGAATGCTAGGGAGGGTTGCAGGTTATCCCAGTGACAGAGGCTGCCTCCCCAAGGTCAGGGAAGATATTTCTCGGACTTCCCCGAACAGGGAACACCTGTGACTTAAGAGAGCTGCGTGGAGTTGTCTCTCGAGATCCCCAAAGCAATGACAATGGTTCCGAAATCCTGAGCGTGGGGAGGTTCCACCAACGGTCGGCAGCGCGTGGGTTCTAACGGAAAGCCTAAGCTCGTCTCCCCTGAGTGTTTTCCTAATATCTCTCTACCAGGGAATGTTAGGGGTGTTTGCAGGATATCCCAGTGACAGAGGCTGCCTCCCCAAGTTCAGGGAAAGTATTTCTCGGACTTCCCCTAACAGGGAACCCCTGTGACTTAAGAGAGCTGCGTGGAGTTGTCTCTCGAGCTCCCCCACGCACTGACAATGGTTCCGGAATCCTGAGCGTGGGGAGGTTCCACCAACGGTCGGCAGCGCGTGGGATCTAACTGAAACCCTAAGCTCGTCTCCCCTGAGGGTTTTCCTAATGTCTCTTTGCCAGGGAATGCTAGGGGGATTTGCAGGATATTCCAGTGACAGAGGCTGCCTCCCCAAGTTCAGTGAAGGTATTTCTCGGACTTCCCCGAACAGGGAACACCTGTGACTAAAGAGAGCTGCGTGGAGTTGTCCATCGAGCTCCCCCACGCACTGACAATTGTTCCGGAATCCTGAGCGTGGGGAGGTTCCACCAAAGTTTGGCAGCGCGTGGTTTCTAACGGAAAGCCTAAGCTCGTCTCCCCTGTGGATTTTCCTAATATCTCTGTGCCAGGAAATGTTAGGGGGGTTTGCAGGATATCCCAGTGACTGGGGCTGCCTCCCCAAAGTCAGGGAAGGTATTTCTCGGACTTCCCCGAACAGGGAACACCTGTGACTGAAGAGCGCTGCGTGGAGTTGTCTCTCGAGCTTCCCCAAGCACTTACAATGTTTCTGGAATCCTGAGCGTGGGGAGGTCCTCCAACGGTCGGCTGCGCGTGGGTTCTAACGGAAAGCCTAAGCTCGTCTCCCCTGAGGGTTTTCCTAATATCTCTGTACCAGGGAATGCTAGGGGGGTTTGCAGGATATCCCAGTGACTGGGGCTTCCTCCCCAAGGTCAGGTAAGTTATTTCTCAGACTTCCCTGAACAGGGAACACCTGTGACTGAAGAGAGCTGCGTGGAGTTGTCTCTCGAGATCCCCCAAGCACTGACAATGGTTCCGAAATCCTGAGCGTGGGGAGGTTCCACCAACGGTCGGCAGTGCGTGGGTTCTAACGGAAAGCCTAAGCTCGACTCCCCTGAGGTTTTTCCTAATGTCTCTGTGCCAGGGAATGCTAGGGGGGTTTGCAGGATATCGCAGTGACTGGGGCTGCCTCCCCAAGGTCAGGGAAGTTATTTCTCGGACTTCCCCGAACAGGGAACACCTGTGACTGAAGAGAGCTGCGTGGAGTTGTCTCTCGATCTCCCCCACGCACTGACAATTGTTTCGGAATCCTGAGCGTGGGGAGGTTCCACCAACGGTCGGCCGCGCGTGGGTTCTAACGGAAAGCTTAAGCTCGTCTCCCCTGAGGGTTTTCCTAATGTCTCTGTGCCAGGGAATGCTAGGGGGGTTTGCAGGATATCCCAGTGTCAGAGGCTGCCTCCCCAAGGTCAGGGAAGTTATTTCTCGGACTTCCCCGAACAGGGAACTCTTGTCACTGAAGAGAGCTGCGTGGAGTTGTCGCTCGAGCTCCCCCACGCACTGACAATGTTTCCGGAATACTGAGCGTGTGGAGGTTCCACCAATGGTCGGCAGCGCGTGGGTTCTAACGGAAAGCCTAAGCTCGTCTCCCCTGAGGGTTTTCCTAATGTCTCTGTGCCACGGAATGCTAGGGGGGTTTGCAGGATATCCCAGTGACAGAGGCTGCCGCCCCAAAGTCAAGAGAGGTATTTCTCGGACTTCCCCGAACAGGGAACAACTGTGACTTAAGAGATCTGCGTGGAGTTGTCTCTCGAGATCCCCCAAGTAATGACAACTGTTCCGGAATCCTGAGCGTGGGGAGGTTCCACCAACGGTCGGCAGCGCGTGGGTTCTAACGGAAAGCCTAAGCTCGTCTCCCCTGAGGGTTTTCCTAATATCTCTGTGCCAGGGAAATTTAGGGGGGTTTGCAGGATATCCCATTGACAGAGGCTGCCTCCCCAAGGTCAGGGAAGGTTTTTCTCGGGCTTCCCCGAACAGGGAACACCTGTGACTGAAGAGAGCTGCGTGGAGTGGTCAATCGAGCTCCCCCACTCACTGACAATGTTTCCGGAATCCTGAGCGTGGGGAGGTTCCACCAAAGGTCGGCAGCGCGTGGGTTCTAACGGAAAGCCTAAGCTCGACTCCCCAGTGGGTTTTCCTAATGTCTCTGGGCCAGGGAATGCTAGGGGGGTTTGCAGGATATCCCAGTTACAGAGGCTGCCTCCCCAAGGTCAGGGAAGGTATTTCTCGGAATTCCCCGAACAGGGAACACCTGTGACTGAAGAGAGCTGCGTGGAGTTGTCTCTCGAGCTCCCCCACGCACTGACAATGGTTCCGGAATCCTGAGCGTGGGGAGGTTCCACCAAAGGTCGGCATCGCGTGGGTTCTAACGGAAAGCCTAAGCTCATCTCCCCTGAGGGTTTTCCTAATGTCTCTGTGCCAGGGAATGCTAGGTTGGTTTGCAGGATATCCCAGTGAAGGAGGCTGCCTCCACAAATTTTGGGAAGTTATTTCTCGGTGTTCCCCGATTAGGGAACACCTGTGACTGAAGAGACCTGCGTGGAGTTGTCTCTCGAGCTCCCCCACGCACTGACAATGGTTCCGGAATCCTGAGCGTGGGGAGTTTCCAGCAACGGTCGGCAGTGCGTGAGTTCTAACGGAAAGCCTAAGCTCGCCTGCCCTGAGGGTTTGCCCAATGTCTCTGTGCCAGGGAATGCTAGGGGGGTTTGCAGGATATCCCAGTGACAGAGGCTGCCTCCCCTAGGTCAGGGAAGTTATTTCTCGGACTTCCCCGAACAGGGAACTCTTGTGACTGAAGAGAGCTTCGTGGAGTTGTCTCTCGAGCTCCCCCACGCACTGACAATGTTTCCGGAATACTGAGCGTGTGGAGGTTCCACCAACGGTTGGCAGCGCGTGGGTTCTAACGGAAAGCTTAAGCTCGTCTCCCCTGAGGGTTTTCCTAATATCTCTGTGCCAGGGAATGCTAGGGGGGTTTGCAGGATATCCCAGTGACAGAGGCTGCCTCCCCAAGGTCAGGTAAGTTATTTTTTGGACTTCCCAGTACAGGGAACACCTGTGACTGAAGAGAGCTGCGTGGAGTTGTCTCTCGAGCTCCCCCACGCACTGACAATGGTTCCGGAATCCTGATCGTGGGGAGGTTCCACCAACGGTCGGCAGCGCTTGGGTTCTAACGGAAAGCCTAAGCTCGTCTCCCCTGAGGGTTTTCCTAATGTCTCTGTGCCAAGGAATGCTAGGGGGGTTTGCAGGGTATCCCAGTGTCAGAGGCTGCCTCCCCAAAGTCAAGAGAGGTATTTCTCGGACTTCCCCGAACAGGGAACACCTGTGACTTAAGAGATCTGCGTGGAGTTGTCTCTCGAGGTCCCCCAAGTAATGACAACGGTTCCGGAATCCTGAGCGTGGGGAGGTTCCACCATCGGTCGGCAGCGCGTGGGTTCTAACGGAAAGCCTAAGCTCGTCTCCCCTGAGGGTTTTCCTAATGTCTCTGTGCCAGGGAATGCTAGGGGGGTTTGCAGGTTATCCCAGTGAAAGAGGCTGCCTCCCCAAGGTCAGGGAAGGTATTTTTTGGACTTCCCCGAACAGGGAACACCTGTGACTGAAGAGAGCTGCGTGGAGTTGTCTCTCGAGCTCCCCCACGCACTGACACTGGTTCCAGAATCCTGAGCGTGGGGAGGTTCCACCAACGGTCGGCAGCGCGTGGGTTCTAACGGAATGCCTAAGCTCGTCTCCCCTCAGGGTTTTCCTAATGTCTCTGTGCCAGGGAATGCTAGGGGTGTTTGCAGGATATCCCAGTGACAGAGTCTGCCTCCCCAAGGTCAGGGAAATTATTTCTGGGACTTCCCCAAACAGGGAACACCTGTGACTGAAGAGAGCTGCATGGAGTTTTCTCTCGAGCTCCCCCACGCACTGACAATGGTTCCGGAATCCTGAGCGTGGGGAGGCTCCACCAACGGTCGGCAGCGCGTGGGTTCTAACGGAAAGCCTAAGCTCGTCTCCCCTGAGGGTTTTCCTAATGTCTCTGTGCCAGGGAATTCTTGGGGGGCTTGCAGGATATCCCAGTGACAGAGGCTGCCTCCCCAAGTTCAGGGAAGGTATTTCTCGGACTTCCCCGATCAGGGAACACTTGTGAGTGAAGAGAGCTGCGTGGAGTTGTCTCTCGAGCTCCCCCACGCACTGACAATGGTTCCGGAATCCTGAGCGTGGGGAGGTTCCATAAACGGTCGGCAGCGCGTGGGTCTAACGGAAAGCCTAAGCTCGTCTCCCCTGAGGGTTTTCCTAATGTCTCTGTGCCAGGGGAGGCTAGGGGGGTTTGCAGGATATCCCAGTGAAAGAGGCTGCCTCCCCAAAGTCAGGGAAAGTATTTCACGGACTTCCCCAAACAGGGAACACCTGTGACTGAAGAGAGCTGCGTGGAGTTTTCTCTCGAGCTCCCCCACGCACTGACAATGGTTCCGGAATCCTGAGCGTGGGGAGGTTCCACCAACGGTCGGCAGCGCGTGGGTTCTAACGGAAAGCCTAAGCTCGTCTCCCCTGAGGGTTTTCCTAATGTCTCTGTGCCAGGGAATGCTGGGGGTTTTTCAGGATATCCCAGTGACGGAGTCTGCCTCCCCAAGGTCAGGGAAGGTATTCCTCGGACTTCCCCGAACAGGGAACACCTGTGACTGAAGAGAGCTGCGTGGAGTTGTCTCTCGAGCTCAGCCACGCACTGACAATGGTTCCGGAATCCTGACTGTGGGGAGGTTCCACCAACGGTCGGCAGCTCGTGGGTTCTAACGGAAAGCCTAAGCTCGTCCCCCTGAGGGTTTTCCTAATGTCTCTGTGCCAGGGAATGCTAGGGGATTTTGCAGGATATCCCAGTGACAGAGGCTGCCTCCCCAAGGTCAGAGAAGTTATTTCTCGGACTTCCCCGAACAGGGAACACCTGTGACTGAAGAGAGCTGCGTGGAGTTGTCTCTCGAGCTCTCCCACGCACTGACAATGGTTCCGGAACCTGAGCGTGGGGAGGTTCCACCAACGGTCGGCAGCGCGTGGGTTCTAACGGAAAGCCTAAGCTCGTCTCCCCTGAGGGTTTTCCTAATATCTCTGTGCCAGGGAATGTTAGGGGTGTTTGCAGGATATCCCAGTGACAGAGGCTGCCTCCCCACGTTCAGGGAAGTTATTTCTCGGACTTCCTCTAACAGGGAACACCTGTGACTTAAGAGAGCTGCGTGGAGTTGTCTCTTGATCTCCCCCACGCACTGACAACTCTTCCGGAATCCTGAGCGTGGGGAGATTCCACCAAAGGTCGGCAGTGCGTGGGTTCTTACGGAAAGCCTAAGCTCGTCTCCCCTGAGGGTTTTCCTAATGTCTCTGTGCCAGGGAATGCTAGGGGGGTTTGCAGGATATCCCAGTGTCAGAGGCTGCCTCCCCAAAGTCAGGAAAAGTATTTCTCGGACTTCCCCGAACAGGGAATACCTGTGACTGAAGAGAGCTGCGTGGAGTTGTCTCTCGAGCTCCCCCACGCACTGACAATGGTTCCGGAATCCTGAGCGTTTTGAGGTTCCACCAACGGTCGGGAGTGCGTGGGTTCTAACGGAATGCCTAAGCTCGCCTTCCCTGAGGTTTTTTCTAATGTCTCTGTGCCAGGGAATGCTGGGGGTTTTGCAGGATATCCCAGTGACAGAGGCTGCCTCCCCAAGGTCAGGGAAGGTATTTCTCGGACTTCCCCGAACAGGGAACACCTGTGACTGAAGAGAGCTGCGTGGAGTTGTCTCTCGAGCTCCCCCACGCACTGACAATGGTTCCGGAATCCTGAGCGTGGGGAGGTTCCACCAACGGTCGGCAGCGCGTGGGTTCTAAAGGAAAGCCTAAGCTCGTCTCCCCTGAGGGTTTTCCTAATGTCTCTGTGCCAGGGAATGCAAGGGGTGTTTGCAGGATATCCCAGTGACAGAGGCTGCCTCCCCAAGGTCAGGGAAGGTATTTCTCGGACTTCCCCGAACAGGGAACACTTGTGACTGAAGAGAGCTGTGTGGAGTTGTCTCTCGAGCTCCCCCACGCACTGACAATGGTTCCGGAATCCTGAGCGTTGGGAGGTTCCACCAACGGTCGGCAGCGCGTGGGTTCTAACGGAAAGCCTAAGCTCGTCTCCCCTGAGAGTTTTCCTAATGTCTCTGTGCCAGGGAATGCTAGGGGGGGTTTCAGGTTATCCCAGTGACAGAGGCTGACTCCCCAAGGTCAGGGAAGGTATTTCTCGGACTTCCCCGAACAGGGAACACCTGTGAATGAAAAGAGCTGCGTGGAGTTGTCTCTCGAGCTCCCCCACGCACTGACAATGGTTCCGGAATCCTGAGCGTGGGGAGGTTCCACCAACGGTCGGCAGCGCGTGGGTTCTAACGGAAAGCATAAGCTCGACTCCCCTGAGAATTTTCCTAATATCTCTGTGCCAGGGAATGTTAGGATGGTTTGCAGTATATCCCAGTGACAGAGGCTGCCTCCCCAAGGTCAGGGAAGATATTTCTCGGACTTCCCCGAATAGGGAACACCTGTGACTGAAGAGGGCTGCGTGGAGTGGTCTCTCGAGCTCCCCCACGCACTGACAATGGTTCCGGAATCCTGAGCGTGGGGAGGTTTCACCAACGGTCGGCAGCGCGTGGGTTCTAACGGAAAGCCTAAGCTCGTCTCCCCTGAGGGTTTTCCTAATGTCTCTGTGCCAGGGAATGCTTGGGTGGTTTGCAGGATATCCCAGTGACTGAGGCTGCCTCTCCAAGTTCAGGGAAGGTATTTCTCGGACTTCCCCGAACAGGGAACACCTGTGACTGAAGAGAGCTTCGTGGAGTTGTCTCTCGAGATCACCCAAGTAATGACAACGGTTCCGGAATCCTGAGCGTAGGGAGGTTCCACCAACGGTCGGCAGCGCATAGGTTCTAACGGAAAGCCTAAGCTCGTCTCCCCTGAGGTTTTTCCTTATATCTCTCTACCCGGGAATGTTACGGGGGTTTGCAGGATATCCCAGTGACAGAGGCTGCCTCCGCAAGGTCAGGGAAGGTATTTCTCGGACTTCCCCGAACAGGGAACACCTGTGACTGAAGAGAGCTGCGTGGAGTTGTCTCTCGAGTGCCCCCACACACTGACAATGGTTCCGGAATCCTGAGCGTGGGGAGGTTCCACCAACGGTCGGCAGCGCGTGGGATCTAACGGAATGTCTAAGCTCGTCTCCCCTGAGTGTTTTCCTAATGTCTCTGTGCCAGGGAATGCTTGGGCGGTTTGCAGGATATCCCAGTGACTGAGGCTACTTCCCCAAGTTCAGGAAAGTTATTTCTCGGACTTCCCCGAACAGGGAACATCTGTGACTGAAGAGAGATGCGTGGAATTGTCTCTGGAGATACCCCATGCACTGACAATGATTCCGGAATCCTGAGCGTGGGGAGGTTCCACCAACGGTCGGCAGCGCGTGGGTTCTAACGGAAAGCATAAGCTCGTCTCCCCTGAGGGTTTTACTAATATCTCTGCGCCAGGGAATGCTAGGGGGGTTTCCAGGATCTCCCAGTGACAGAGGCTGCCTCCCCAAGGTCAGGGAAGGTATTTCTAGGACTTCCCCGAACAGGGAAATCCTGTGACTGAAGAGAGCTTCGTGGAGTTGTCTCTCGAGCTCCCCCAAGCACTGACGATGGTTCCGGAATCCTGAGCGTGGGGAGGTTCCACCAACGGTCGGCAGCGCGTGGGTTCTAACGGAACGCCTAAGCTCGTCTCCCCTGAGGGTTTTCCTAATGTCTCTGTGCCAGGGAATGCTAGGGGGGTTTGCAGGATATCCCAGGGACAGAGGTTGCCTCCCCAATGTCAGGGAAGGTATTTCCAAGACTTCCCCGAACAGGAAACACCTGTGACTGAAGAGAGCTGCGTGGAGTGATCTCTCGAGTTCCCCCACACACTGACAATGGTTCCGGAATCCTGAGCGTGGGGAGGTTCCACCAACGGTCGGCAGCGCGTGGGTTCTAACGGAATGCCTAAGCTCGTCTCCCCTGAGGGTTTTCCTAATGTCTCTGTGCCAGGGAGTGCTTGGGCGGTTTGCAGGATATCCCAGTGACTGAGGCTGCCTCCCCAAGTTCAGGTAAGTTATTTCTCGGACTTCCCCAAACAGGGAACACCTGTGACTGAAGAGAGCTTCGTGGAGTTGTCTCTCGAGCTCCCCCAAGCACTGACAATATTTCCGGAATCCTGAGCGTGCGGAGTTTCGACCAACGTTCGCCAGCGCTTGGGTTCTAACGGAAAGCCTAAGCTCGTCTCCCCTGAGGGTTTTCCTAATGTCTCTGTGCCAGGGAATGCTAGGGGGTTTGCAGGATATCCCAGTGACAGAGGCTGCCTCCCCAAGTTCAGGGAAGGTATTTCTCGGACTTCCCCGAACAAGGAACACCTGTGACTGAAGATAGCTGCGTGGAGTTGTCTCTCGAGCTCCCCCACGCACTGACAATTGTTCCGGAATACTGAGCGTGGTGAGGTTCCACCAACGGTCGGCAGCGCGTGGGTTCTAACGGAAAGCCCGAGCTCGTCTCCTCTGAGGTTTTTCCTAATTCTCTGTGCCAAGGAATGCTAGGGGGGTTTGCAGGATATCCCAGTGACAGAGGCTGCCTCCCAAGGTCAGGGAAGGTATTTCTCGGACTTCCCCGAACAGGGAACACCTGTGACTGAAGAGAGCTGGGTGGAGTTGTCTCTCGAGGTCCCCCACGCACTGAAAATGGTTCCGGAATCCTGAGCGTGGGGAGGTTCCACCAACGGTCGGCAGCGCGTGGGTTCTAATGGAAAGCCTTAGCTCGTCTCCTCTGAGGGTTTTCCTAATGTCTCTGTGCCAGGGAATGCTAGGGGGAGTTGCAGGATATCCCAGTGACAGAGGCTGCCTCCCCAAGTTCAGGGAAGGTATTTCTAGGACTTCCCCGTACAGGGAACACCTGTGACTGTAGAGAGCTGCGTGGAGTTTTCTCTCGAGCTCCCCCACGCACTGACAATGTTTCCGGAATCCTGAGCGAGGGGAGGTTCCACCAACGGACGGCAGCGCATTGGTTCTAACGGAAAGACTAAGCTCGCCTCCCCTGAGGGTTTTCCTAATATCTCTGTGCCAGGGAATGCTTGGGCGGTTTGCAGGATATCCCAGTGACTGAGGCTACCTCCCCAAGGTCAGGTAAGTTATTTCTCGGACTTCCCCAAACAGGGAAAACCTGTGACTGAAGAGAGCTGCGTGGAGTTGTCTCTCGAAATCCCCCACGCACTGACAATGTTTCCGAAATCCTGAGCCTGGGGAGGTTCCAAAAACGGTCGGCAGCGCGTGGGTTCTAACGGAAAGCCTAAGCTCGTCTCCCCTGAGGGTTTTCCTAATGTCTCTGTGCCAGGGAATGCTAGGGGGGTTTGCAGGATATACCAGTGACAGAGGCTGCCTCCCCAAGGTCAGGGAAGTTATTTCTCGGACTTCCCCGAACAGGGAACACCTGTGACTGAAGAGAGCTGCGTGGAGTTGTCTCTCGAGCTCCCCCACGCACTGACAATGGTTCCGGAATCCTGAGCGTGGGGAGGTTCCACCAACGGTCGGCAGCGCGTGGGTTCTAACGGAAAGCCTAAGCTCGTCTCCCCTGAGGGTTTTCCTAATGTCTCTGTGCCAGGGAATGCTTGGGTGGTTTGCAGGATATCCCAGTGACTGAGGCTGCCTCTCCAAGTTCAGGGAAGGTATTTCTCGGACTTCCCCGAACAGGGAACACCTGTGACTCAAGAGAGCTGGGTGGATTTGTCTCTCGAGCTCCCCCACGCACTGACAATCCTTCCGGAATCCTGAGAGTGGGGAGGTTCCACCAAGGGTCGGCAGCGCGTGGGTTCTAACGGAAAGCCTAAGCTCGTCTCCCCTGAGGGTTTTCTTAATGTCTCTGTGCCAGGCAATGCTAGGGGGGCTTGCAGGATATCCCAGGGACAGAGGCTGCCTCCCCAAGGTCAGGGAAGGTATTTCTCGGACTTCCCCGTACAGGGAACACCTGTGACTGAAGAGAGCTGCGTGGAGTTGTCTCTCGAGGTCCCCCACGCACTGACAATGGTTCCGAAATCCTGAGCGTGGGGAGGTTCCTCCAACGGTCGGCAGCGCGTTGCTTCTAACGGAAAGCCTAAGCTCGTCTCCCCTGAGGATTTTCCTAATATCTCTGTGCCACAGAAAGTTAGGGGGGTTTGCAGGATATCCCAGTGACAGAGGCTGCCTCCCCAAGGTCAGGGAAGGTATTTCTCGGACTTCCCCGATCAGGGAACACCTGTGACTTAAGAGAGCTGCGTGGAGTTGTCTCTCGAGATCCCCCAATTAATGACAACGGTTCCGGAATCCTGAGCGTGGGGAGGTTCCACCAACGGTCGGCAGCGCGTGGGTTTTAACGGAAAGCCTAAGCTCGTCTCCCCTGAGGGTTTTCCTAATATCTCTTTACCAGGGAATGTTAGGGGGGTTTGCAGGATATCCCAGTGACAGAGGCTGCCTCCCCAATGTCAGGGAAGGTATTTCTCGGACTTCCCCGAACAGGGAACACCTGTGACTTAAGAGAGCTGCGTGGAGTTGTCTCTCGCGATCCCCCAAGTAATGACAACGGTTCCGGAATCCTGAGCGTGGGGAGGTTCCACCAACGGTCGGCAGCGCGTGGGTTCTAACGGAAAGCCTAAGCTCGTCTCCCCTGAGGTTTTTCCTAATATCTCTCTACCCGGGAATGTTACGGGGGTTTGCAGGATATCCCAGTGACAGAGGCTGCCTCCCCAAGGTCAGGGAAAGTATTTCTCGGACTTCCCCGAACAGGGAACACCTGTGACTGAAGAGAGCTGCGTGGAGTTGTCTCTCGAGTGCCCCGACACACTGACAATGTTTCTGGAATCCTGAGCGTGGGGGGGTCCACCAACGGTCGGCTGCGCGTGGGTTCTAACGGAAAGCCTAAGCTCGTCTCCCTGAGGGTTTTCCTAATGTCTCTGTGCCAGGGAATGCTAGGGGGGTTTTCAGGATATCCCAGTGCCTGGGGCTTCCTCCCCAAGGTCAGGTAATTTATTTCTCGGACTTCCCTGAACAGGGAACACCTGTGACTGAAGAGAGCTGCGTGGAGTTGTCTCTCGAGATCCCCCAAGCACTGACAATGGTTCCGGAATCCTGAGCATGGGGAGGTTCCACCAGCGGTCGGCAGCGCGTGGATTCTAACGGAAAGCCTAAGCTCGTCTCCCCTGAGGTTTTTCCTAATGTCTTTGTGCCAGGGAATGCTAGGGAGGGTTGCAGGTTATCCCAGTGACAGAGGCTGCCTCCCCAAGGTCAGGGAAGATATTTCTCGGACTTCCCCGAACAGGGAACACCTGTGACTTAAGAGAGCTGCGTGGAGTTGTCTCTCGAGCTCCCCCACACACTGACAATGATTCCGGAATCTTGAACGTGGGGAGGTTCCACCAACGTTCGGCAGCGCGTGGGTTCTAACGGAATGCCTAAGCTCGTCTCCCCTGAGATTTTTCCTAATGTCTCTGTGCCAGGGAATGCTTGGACGGTTTGCAGGATATCCCAGTGACAGAGGCTGCCTCCCAAAGATCAGGTAAGTTATTTCTCCGACTTCCCCTAACTGGGAACACCTGTGACTGAAGAGAGCTGCGTGGAATTGTCTCTGGAGATCCCCCACGCACTGACAATGATTCCGGAATCCTGAGCGTGGGGAGGTTCCACCAACGGTCGGCAGCGCGTGGGTTCTAACGGAAAGCCTAAGCTCGTCTCCCCTAAGGGTTTTCCTAATGTCTCTGTGCCAGGGAATGGTAGGGGGTTTTGCAGGATATCCCAGTGACAGAGAATCTCTCCCCAAGTTCAGGGAAGGTATTTCTCGGACTTCCCCGAACAGGGAACACCTGTGAGTGAAGAGAGCTGCGTGGAGTTGTCTCTCGAGCTCCCCCAAGCACTGACAATGGTTCCGGAATCCTGAGTGTGGGGAGGTTCCACCAACGGTCGGCAGCGCGTGGGATCTAACTGAAACCCTAAGCTCGTCTCCCCTGAGGGTTTTCCTAATGTCTCTTTGCCAGGGAATGCTAGGGGGGTTTGCAGGATATCCCAGTGACATAGGCTGCCTCCCCAAGGTCAGGGAAATTATTTTTCGGACTTCCCCGAACAGGGAACACCTGTGACTAAAGAGAGCTGCGTGGAGTTGTCCATCGAGTTCCCCCACGCACTGACAATTGTTCCGGAATCCTGAGCGTGGGGAGGTTCCACCAAAGTTTGGCAGCGCGTGGTTTCTAACGGAAAGCCTAAGCTCGTCTCCCCTGAGGGTTTTCCTAATATCTCTGTGCCAGGAAATGTTAGGGGGGTTTGTAGGATATCCCAGTGACTGGGGCTGCCTCCCCAAGGTCAGGGAAGGTATTTCTCGGACTTCCCCGAACAGGGAACACCTGTGACTGAAGAGAGCTGCATGGAGTTGTCTCTCGAGCTTCCCCAAGCACTTACAATATTTCTGGAATCCTGAGCGTGGGGAGGTCCACCAACGGTCGGCTGCGCGTGGGTTCTAACGGAAAGCCTAAGCTCGTCTCCCCTGAGGGTTTTCCTAATGTCTCTGTGCCAGGGAATGTTAGGGGGGTTTGCAGGATATCCCAGTTACAGAGGCTGCCTCCCCAAAGACAAGAGAGGTATTTCTCGGACTTCCCCGAACAGGGAACACCTGTGACTTAAGAGATCTGCGTGGAGTTGTCTCTCGAGATCCCCCAAGTAATGACAACGGTTCCGGAATCCTGAGCGTGGGGAGGTTCCACCAACGGTCGGCAGCGCGTGGGTTCTAACGGAAAGCATAAGCTCGTCTCCCCTGAGGGTTTTCCTAATGTCTCTGTGCCAGGGAATGCTAGGGGGGTTTGCAGGATATCGCAGTGACTGGGGCTGCCTCCCCAAGGTCAGGGAAGGTATTTCTCGGACTTCCCCGAACAGGGAACTCTTGTGACTGAAGAGAGCTTCGTGGAGTTGTCTCTCGAGCTCCCCCACGCACTGACAATGTTTCCGGAATACTGAGCTTGTGGAGGTTCCACCAGCGGTCGGCAGCGCGTGGGTTCTAACGGAAAGCTTAAGCTCGTCTCCCCTGAGGGTTTTCCTAATGTCTCTGTGCCAGGGAATGCTAGGGGGGTTTGCAGGATATCCCAGTGACAGAGGCTGCCTCCCCAAGGTCAGGGAAGTTATTTCTTGGACTTCTCAGTACAGGGAACACCTGTGACTGAAGAGAGCTGCGTGGAGTTGTCTCTCGAGCTCCCCCACGCACTGACAATGTTTCCGGAATCCTGAGCGTGTGGAGGTTCCACCAACTGTCGGCAGCGCTTGGGTTCAAACGGAAAGCCTAAGCTCGTCTCCCCTGAGCGTTTTCCTAATGTCTCTGTGCCAGGGAATGCTGGGGGTGGTTACAGGTTATCCCAGTGTCAGAGGCTGCCTCCCCAAGGTCAGGGAAGTTATTTCTCGGACTTCCCCGAACAGGGAACACCTGTGACTGAAGAGAGCTGCGTGGAGTTGTCTCTCGAGCTCCCCCACGCACTGACAATGGTTCCGGAATCCTGAGCGTGGGGAGGTTCCACCAACGGACGGCAGCGCGTGGGTTCTAACGGAAAGCCTAAGCTCGTCTCCCCTTAGGGTTTTCCTAATGTCTCTGTGCCAGGGAATGCTTGGGC
This sequence comes from Vicugna pacos, assembly GCF_048564905.1. Classification (NCBI taxonomy): domain Eukaryota; kingdom Metazoa; phylum Chordata; class Mammalia; order Artiodactyla; family Camelidae; genus Vicugna; species Vicugna pacos. The sequence continues at coordinate 396,741 of NC_133021.1, forward strand.
GGTTTGCAGGATATCCCAGTGACTGAGGCTGCCTCCCCAAGGTCAGGTAATTTATTTCTTGGACTTGCCCGAACAGGGAACACCTGTGAATGAAGAGAGCTTCGTGGAGATGTCTCTCGAGCTCCCCCAAGCACTGAAAATGGTTCCGGAATCCTGAGCGTGGGGAGGTTCCACCAACGGTCGGCAGCGCGAGGGTTCTAACCGAAAGCCTAAGCTCGTCTCCCCTGTGGGTTTTCCTAATGTCTCTGTGCCAGGGAATGCTAGGGGGGTTTGCAGGATATCCCAGTGACAGAGAATGCCTCCCCAAGGTCAGGGAAGGTATTTCTCGGACTTGCCCGAACAGGGAACACCTGTGACTGAAGAGAGCTGCGTGGAGTTGTCTCTCGAGCTCCCCCAAGCACTGACAATGGTTCCGGAATCCTGAGCGTGGGGAGGTTCCACCAACGGTCGGCAGTGCGTAGGTTCTAACGGAAAGCCTAAGCTCGTCTCCCCTGAGGGTTTTCCTAATGTCTCTGTGCTAGGGAATGCTAGGGGGGTTTTCAGGTTATCCCAGTGACAGAGGCTGCCTCCACAAGCTCAGGGAAGGTATTTCTCGGGCTTCCCCGAACAGGGAACTCCTGTGACTGAAGAGAGCTGCGTGGAGTGGTCAATCGAGCTCCCCCACTCACTGACAATGTTTCCGGAATCCTGAGCGTGGGGAGGTTCCACCAAAGGTCGGCAGCGCGTGGGTTCTAACGGAAAGCCTAAGCTCGTCTCCCCTGAGGGTTTTCCTAATGTCTCTGTGCCAGGGAATGCTTGGGCGGTTTGCAGGTTATCCCAGTGACTGAGGCTGCCTCCCCAAGTTCAGGTAAGATATTTCTCGGACTTCCCCGAACAGGGAACACCTGTGACTGAAGAGAGCTGCGTGGAGTTGTCTCTCGAGCGCCCCCACGCACTGACAATTATTCCGGAATCCTGTGCGTGGGGAGGTTCCACCAACGGTCGGCATCGCGTGGGTTCTAACGGAAAGCCTAAGCTCGTCTCCCCTGAGGGTTTTCCTAATTTCTCTGTGCCAGGGAATGCTAGGGGGGTTTGCAGGATATCCCAGTGACATAGGCTGCCTCCCCAAGGTAAGGGAAGATATTTCTCGGACTTCCCCGAACAGGGAAAACCTGTGAATGAAGAGAGCTTCGTGGAGTTGTCTCTCGAGATCCCCCAAGCAATGACAATGTTTCCGGAATCTTGAGCGTGGGGAGGTTCCACCAACGGTCGGCAGCGCGTGGGTTTTAACGGAAAGGCTAAGCTCGTCTCCCCTGAGGGTTTTCCTAATTTCTCTGTGCCAGGGAATGCTTGGGCGGTTTGCAGGATATCCCAGTGACTGAGGCTGCCTCACCAAGGTCAGGTAAGTTATTTCTCGGACTTCCCCGAACAGGGAACACCTGTGACTGAAGAGAGCTGCGTGGAGATATCTCTAGAGCTCCCCCACGCACTGACAATGGTTCAGGAATCCTGAGAGTGGGGAGGTTCCACCATCGGTCGGCAGCGCGTGGGTTCTAACGGAAAGCCTAAGCTCGACTCCCCAGTGGGTTTTCCTAATGTCTCTGGGCCAGGGAATGCTAGGGGGGTTTGCAGGATATCCCAGTTACAGAGGCTGCCTCCCCAAGGTCAGGGAAGTTATTTCTCGGAATTCCCCGAACAGGGAACACCTGTGACTGAAGAGAGATGCGTGGAGTTGTCTCTCGAGCTCCCCCACGCACTGACAATGGTTCCGGAATCCTGAGCGTGTGGAGGTTCCACCAACGGTCGGCAGCGCGTGGGTTCTTACGGAAAGCCTAAGCTCATCTCCCCTGAGGTTTTTCCTAATGTCTCTGTGCCAGGGAATGCTAGGTTGGTTTGCAGGATATCCCAGTGAAGGAGGCTGCCTCCCCAAATTCTGGGAAGTTATTTCTCGGAGTTCCCCGAATAGGGAACACCTGTGACTGAAGAGAGCTGCGTGGAGTTGTCTCTCGAGCTCCCCCAAGCACTGACAATGGTTCCGGAATCCTGAGTGTGGGGAGGTTCCACCAACGGTCGGCAGCGCGTGGGATCTAACTGAAACCCTAAGCTCGTCTCCCCTGAGGGTTTTCCTAATGTCTCTTTGCCAGGGAATGCTAGGGGGGTTTGCAGGATATCCCAGTGACATAGGCTGCCTCCCCAAGGTCAGGGAAATTATTTTTCGGACTTCCCCGAACAGGGAACACCTGTGACTAAAGAGAGCTGCGTGGAGTTGTCCATCGAGTTCCCCCACGCACTGACAATTGTTCCGGAATCCTGAGCGTGGGGAGGTTCCACCAAAGTTTGGCAGCGCGTGGTTTCTAACGGAAAGCCTAAGCTCGTCTCCCCTGAGGGTTTTCCTAATATCTCTGTGCCAGGAAATGTTAGGGGGGTTTGTAGGATATCCCAGTGACTGGGGCTGCCTCCCCAAGGTCAGGGAAGGTATTTCTCGGACTTCCCCGAACAGGGAACACCTGTGACTGAAGAGAGCTGCATGGAGTTGTCTCTCGAGCTTCCCCAAGCACTTACAATATTTCTGGAATCCTGAGCGTGGGGAGGTCCACCAACGGTCGGCTGCGCGTGGGTTCTAACGGAAAGCCTAAGCTCGTCTCCCCTGAGGGTTTTCCTAATGTCTCTGTGCCAGGGAATGTTAGGGGGGTTTGCAGGATATCCCAGTTACAGAGGCTGCCTCCCCAAAGACAAGAGAGGTATTTCTCGGACTTCCCCGAACAGGGAACACCTGTGACTTAAGAGATCTGCGTGGAGTTGTCTCTCGAGATCCCCCAAGTAATGACAACGGTTCCGGAATCCTGAGCGTGGGGAGGTTCCACCAACGGTCGGCAGCGCGTGGGTTCTAACGAAAAGCCTAAGCTCGTCTCCCCTGAGGGTTTTCCTAATGTCTCTGTGCCAGGGAATGCTAGGGGGGTTTGCAGGATATCGCAGTGACTGGGGCTGCCTCCCCAAGGTCAGGGAAGGTATTTCTCGGACTTCCCCGAACAGGGAACTCTTGTGACTGAAGAGAGCTTCGTGGAGTTGTCTCTCGAGCTCCCCCACGCACTGACAATGTTTCCGGAATACTGAGCTTGTGGAGGTTCCACCAGCGGTCGGCAGCGCGTGGGTTCTAACGGAAAGCTTAAGCTCGTCTCCCCTGAGGGTTTTCCTAATGTCTCTGTGCCAGGGAATGCTAGGGGGGTTTGCAGGATATCCCAGTGACAGAGGCTGCCTCCCCAAGGTCAGGGAAGTTATTTCTTGGACTTCTCAGTACAGGGAACACCTGTGACTGAAGAGAGCTGCGTGGAGTTGTCTCTCGAGCTCCCCCACGCACTGACAATGTTTCCGGAATCCTGAGCGTGTGGAGGTTCCACCAACGGTCGGCAGCGCTTGGGTTCAAACGGAAAGCCTAAGCTCGTCTCCCCTGAGCGTTTTCCTAATGTCTCTGTGCCAGGGAATGCTGGGGGTGGTTACAGGTTATCCCAGTGTCAGAGGCTGCCTCCCCAAGGTCAGGGAAGTTATTTCTCGGACTTCCCCGAACAGGGAACACCTGTGACTGAAGAGAGCTGCGTGGAGTTGTCTCTCGAGCTCCCCCACGCACTGACAATGGTTCCGGAATCCTGAGCGTGGGGAGGTTCCACCAACGGACGGCAGCGCGTGGGTTCTAACGGAAAGCCTAAGCTCGTCTCCCCTTAGGGTTTTCCTAATGTCTCTGTGCCAGGGAATGCTTGGGCGGTTTGCAGGATATCCCAGTGACTGAGGCTGCCTCCCCAAGGTCAGGTAATTTATTTCTTGGACTTGCCCGAACAGGGAACACCTGTGAATGAAGAGAGCTTCGTGGAGATGTCTCTCGAGCTCCCCCAAGCACTGAAAATGGTTCCGGAATCCTGAGCGTGGGGAGGTTCCACCAACGGTCGGCAGCGCGAGGGTTCTAACCGAAAGCCTAAGCTCGTCTCCCCTGTGGGTTTTCCTAATGTCTCTGTGCCAGGGAATGCTAGGGGGGTTTGCAGGATATCCCAGTGACAGAGAATGCCTCCCCAAGGTCAGGGAAGGTATTTCTCGGACTTGCCCGAACAGGGAACACCTGTGACTGAAGAGAGCTGCGTGGAGTTGTCTCTCGAGCTCCCCCAAGCATTGACAATGGTTCCGGAATCCTGAGCGTGGGGAGGTTCCACCAACGGTCGGCAGTGCGTAGGTTCTAACGGAAAGCCTAAGCTCGTCTCCCCTGAGGGTTTTCCTAATGTCTCTGTGCTAGGGAATGCTAGGGGGGTTTTCAGGTTATCCCAGTGACAGAGGCTGCCTCCACAAGCTCAGGGAAGGTATTTCTCGGGCTTCCCCGAACAGGGAACTCCTGTGACTGAAGAGAGCTGCGTGGAGTGGTCAATCGAGCTCCCCCACTCACTGACAATGTTTCCGGAATCCTGAGCGTGGGGAGGTTCCACCAAAGGTCGGCAGCGCGTGGGTTCTAACGGAAAGCCTAAGCTCGTCTCCCCTGAGGGTTTTCCTAATGTCTCTGTGCCAGGGAATGCTTGGGCGGTTTGCAGGTTATCCCAGTGACTGAGGCTGCCTCCCCAAGTTCAGGTAAGATATTTCTCGGACTTCCCCGAACAGGGAACACCTGTGACTGAAGAGAGCTGCGTGGAGTTGTCTCTCGAGCGCCCCCACGCACTGACAATTATTCCGGAATCCTGTGCGTGGGGAGGTTCCACCAACGGTCGGCATCGCGTGGGTTCTAACGGAAAGCCTAAGCTCGTCTCCCCTGAGGGTTTTCCTAATTTCTCTGTGCCAGGGAATGCTAGGGGGGTTTGCAGGATATCCCAGTGACATAGGCTGCCTCCCCAAGGTAAGGGAAGATATTTCTCGGACTTCCCCGAACAGGGAAAACCTGTGACTGAAGAGAGCTTCGTGGAGTTGTCTCTCGAGATCCCCCAAGCAATGACAATGTTTCCGGAATCTTGAGCGTGGGGAGGTTCCACCAACGGTCGGCAGCGCGTGGGTTGTAACGGAAAGGCTAAGCTCGTCTCCCCTGAGGGTTTTCCTAATTTCTCTGTGCCAGGGAATGCTTGGGCGGTTTGCAGGATATCCCAGTGACTGAGGCTGCCTCACCAAGGTCAGGTAAGTTATTTCTCGGACTTCCCCGAACAGGGAACACCTGTGACTAAAGAGAGCTGCGTGGAGATATCTCTAGAGCTCCCCCACGCACTGACAATGGTTCAGGAATCCTGAGAGTGGGGAGGTTCCACCATCGGTCGGCAGCGCGTGGGTTCTAACGGAAAGCCTAAGCTCGACTCCCCAGTGGGTTTTCCTAATGTCTCTGGGCCAGGGAATGCTAGGGGGGTTTGCAGGATATCCCAGTTACAGAGGCTGCCTCCCCAAGGTCAGGGAAGTTATTTCTCGGAATTCCCCGAACAGGGAACACCTGTGACTGAAGAGAGATGCGTGGAGTTGTCTCTCGAGCTCCCCCACGCACTGACAATGGTTCCGGAATCCTGAGCGTGTGGAGGTTCCACCAACGGTCGGCAGCGCGTGGGTTCTTACGGAAAGCCTAAGCTCATCTCCCCTGAGGTTTTTCCTAATGTCTCTGTGCCAGGGAATGCTAGGTTGGTTTGCAGGATATCCCAGTGAAGGAGGCTGCCTCCCCAAATTCTGGGAAGTTATTTCTCGGAGTTCCCCGAATAGGGAACACCTGTGACTGAAGAGAGCTGCGTGGAGTTGTCTCTCGAGCTCCCCCACGCACTGACAATGGTTCCGGAATCCTGAGCGTGGGGAGTTTCCCGCAACGGTCGGCAGCGCGTGAGTTCTAACGGAAAGCCTAAGCTCGTCTCCCCTGAGGGTTTCCTAATGTCTCTGTGCCAGGGAATGCTAGGGGGGTTTGCAGGATATCCCAGTGACAGAGGCTGCCTCCCCAAGGTCAGGGAAGTTATTTCTCGGACTTCCCCGAACAGGGAAATCTTGTGACTGAAGAGAGCTTCGTGGAGTTGTCTCTCGAGCTCCCCCACGCACTGACAATATTTCCGGAATACTGAGCGTGTGGAGGTTCCATCAACGGTCGGCAGCGCGTGGGTTCTATCGGAAAGCTTAAGCTCGTCTCCCCTGAGGGTTTTCCAAATGTCTCTGTGCCAGGGAATGCTAGGGGGGTTTGCAGGATATCCCAGTGACAGAGGCTGCCTCCCCAAGGTCAGGGAAGTTATTTCTTGGACTTCCCAGTACAGGGAACACCTGTGACTGAAGAGAGCTGCGTGGAGTTGTCTCTCGAGCTCCCCCACGCACTGACAATTGTTCCGGAATCCTGAGCATGTGGAGGTTCCACCAAAGGTCGGCAGCGCTTGGGTTCTAACGGAAAGCCTAAGCTCGACTCCCCTGAGGGTTTTCCTAATGTCTCTGTGCCAGGGAATGCTAGGGGGGGTTACAGGTTAACCCAGTGTCAGAGGCTGCCTCCCCAAGGTCAGGGAAGATATTTCTCGGACTTCCCCGAACAGGGAACACCTGTGACTGAAGAGAGCTGCGTAGAGTTGTCTCTCGAGCTCCCCCACGCACTGACAATGTTTCCGGAATCCTGAGCGTGGGGAGGTTCCACCAACGGTCGGCAGCGCGTGGGTTCTAACGGAAAGCCTAAGCTCGTCTCCCCTGAGTGTTTTCCTAATGTCTCTGTGCCACGGAATGCTAGGGGGGTTTGCAGGATATCCCAGTGACAGAGGCTGCCTCCACAAAGTCAAGAGAGGTATTTCTTGGACTTCCCCGAACAGAGAACACCTGTGACTTAAGAGATCTGCGTGGAGTTGTCTCTCGAGATCCCCCAAGTAATGACAACGGTTCCGGAATCCTGAGCGTGGGGAGGTTCCACCAACGGTCGGCAGCGCGTTGGTTCTAACGGAAAGCCTAAGCTCGTCTCCCCTGAGGGTTTTCCTAATGTCTCTGTGCCAGGGAATGCTAGGGGGTTTGCAGGTTATCCCAGTGAAAGAGGCTGCCTCCCCAAGCTCAGGGAAGGTATTTTTTGGACTTCCCAGAACAGGGAACACCTGTGACTGAAGAGAGCTGCGTGGAGTTGTCTCTCGAGCTCCCCAACGCACTGACAATGGTTCCGGAATCCTGAGCGTGGGGAGGTTCCACCAACGGTCGGCAGCGCGTGGGTTCTAACGGAAAGCCTAAGCTCGTATCCCCTGTGTGTTTTCCTAATGTCTCTGTGCCAGGGAATGCTAGGGGTGTTAGCAGGATATCCCAGTGTCAGAGGCTGCCTCCCCAAGGTCAGGGAAGTTATTTCTCGGACTTCCCCGAACAGGGAACACCTGTGACTGAAGAGAGCTGCGTGGAGTTGTCTCTCGAGCTCTCCCACGCACTGACAATGGTTCCGGAATCCTGAGCGTGGGGAGGTTCCACCAACGGTCGGCAGCGCGTGGGTTGTAACGGAAAGGCTAAGCTCGTCTCCCCTGAGGGTTTTCCTAATTTCTCTGTGCCAGGGAATGCTTGGGCTGTTTGCAGGATATCCCAGTGACTGAGGCTGCCTCACCAAGGTCAGGTTAGTTATTTCTCGGACTTCCCCGAACAGGGAACACCTGTGACTGAAGAGAGCTGCGGGGAGTTGTCTCTCGAGCTCCCCCACGCACTGACAATGGTTCCGGAATCCTGAGCGTGGGGAGTTTCCAGCAACGGTCGGCAGCGCGTGAGTTCTAACGGAAAGCCTAAGCTCGTCTCCCCTGAGGGTTTTCCTAATGTCTCTGTGCCAGGGAATGCTTGGGCGGTTTGCAGGATATCCCAGTGTCTGAGGCTGCCTCCCCAAGGTCAGGTAAGTTATTTCTCGGACTTGCCCGAACAGGGAACACCTGTGACTGAAGAGAGCTTCGTGGAGATGTCTCTCGAGCTCCCCCAAGCACTGACAATGGTTCCGGAATCCTGAGCGTGGGGAGGTTCCACCAACGGTCGGCAGCGCGAGGGTTCTAACGGAAAGCCTAAGCTCGTCTCCCCTGTGGGTTTTCCTAATGTCTCTGTGCCAGGGAATGCTAGGGGGGTTTGCAGGATATCCCAGTGACAGAGAATGCCTCCCCAAGGTCAGGGAAGGTATTTCTCGGACTTCCCCGAACAGGGAACACCTGTGACTGAAGAGAGCTGCGTGGAGTTGTCTCTCGAGCTCCCCCAAGCACTGACAATGGTTCCGGAATCCTGAGCGTGGGGAGGTTCCACCAACGGTCGGCAGTGAGTAGGTTCTAACGGAAAGCCTAAGCTCGTCTCCCCTGAGGGTTTTCCTAATGTCTCTGTGCTAGGGAATGCTAGGGGGGTTTGCAGGATATCCCAGTGACAGAGGCTGCCTCCCCAAGTTCAGGGAAGTTTTTTCTCGGACTTCCCCGTATAGGGAACACCTGTGACTGAAGAGAGCTGCGTGGAGTTTTCTCTCATATTCCCCCAAGCAATGACAATGGTTCCGGAATCCTGAGCGTGGGGATGTTCCACCAACGGTCGGCAGCGCGTGGGTTCTAACGGAAAGCCTAAGCTCGTCTCCCCTGAGGGTTTTCCTAATATCTCTGTGCCAGGGAAATTTAGGGGGGTTTGCAGGATACCCAGTGACAGTGGCTGCCTCCCCAAGGTCAGGGAAGTTTTTTCTCGGGCTTCCCCGAACAGGGAACACCTGTGACTGAAGAGAGCTGCGTGGAGTGGTCAATCGGGTTCCCCACACACTGACAATGTTTCCGGAATCCTGAGCTTGGGGAGGTTCCACCAAATGTCGGCAGCGCGTGGGTTCTAACGGAAAGCCTAAGCTCGTCTCCCCTGAGGGTTTTCCTAATGTCTCTGTGCCAGGGAATGCTTGGGAGGTTTGCAGGTTATCCAAGTGACTGAGGCTGCCTCCCCAAGTTCAGGTAAGATATTTCTCGGACTTCCCCGAACAGGGAACAACTGTGACTGAAGAGAGCTGCGTGGATTTGTCTCTCGAGCTCCCCCACGCACTGACAATGGTTCCGGAAATTGAGCGTGGGGAGGTTCCACCAACCGTCGGCAGCGCATGGGTTCTAACGGAAAGCCTAAGCTCGTCTCCCCTGAGGGTTTTCCTAATGTCTCCGTGCCAGGGAATGCTAGGGGGATTTGCAGGATATCTCAGTGACAGTGGCTGCCTCCCCAATACAAGGGAAGTTATTTCTCGGACTTCCCCAAACAGGGAACACTTATGACTGAAGAGAGCTGCGTGGAGTTTTCTCTCGAGCTCCCCCACAAACTGACAAAGGTTCCGGAATCCTGAGCGTTGGGAGGTCCCACCAACGGTCGGCAGCGCGTGGGTTCTAACGGAAAGCCTAAGCTCGTCTCCCCTGAGGGTTTTCCTAATGTCTCTGTGCCAGGGAATGCAAGGGGGGTTTGCAGGATATCCCAGTGACAGAGGCTGCCTCCCCAAGGTCAGGGAATGTATTTCTAGGACTTCCCCGGACAGGGAACACCTGTGACTGAAGAGAGCTGCGTGGAGTTGTCTCTCGAGCTCCCCCAAGCCCTGACAATGGTTCCGGAATCCTGAGCGTGGGGAGGTTCCACCAACGGTCGGCAGCGCGTGGGTTCTAACGGAAAGCCTAAGCTCGTCTCCCCTGAGGGTTTTCCTTATGTCTCTGTGCTAGGGAATGCTAGGGGGGTTTGCAGAATATCCCAGTGACAGAGGCTGCCTCCCCAAGTTCAGGGAAGTTTTTTCTCGGACTTCCCCGTATAGGGAACACCTGTGACTGAAGAGAGCTGCGTGGAGTTGTCTCTCATGTTCCCCCAAGCAATGACAATGGTTCCGGAATCCTGAGCGTGGAGAGGTTCCACCAACGGTCGGTAGTGCGTGGGTTCTAACGGAAAGCCTAAGCTCGTCTCCCCTGAGGGTTTTCCTAATATCTCTGTGCCAGGGAAAGTTAGGGGGGTTTGCAGGATATCCCAGTGTCAGAGGCTGCCTCCCCAAGGTCAGGGAAGGTTTTTCTCGGGCTTCCCCGAACAGGGAACACCTGTGACTGAAGAGAGCTGCGTGGAATGGTCAATCGAGCTCCCCCACACACTGACAATATTTCCGGAATCCTGAGCGTGGGGAGGTTCCACCAACGGTCGGCAGCGCGTGGGTTCTAACGGAAAGCCTAAGCTCGTCTCCCCTGAGGGTTTTCCTAATGTCTCTGCGCCAGGGAATGCTTGGGCGGTTTGCAGGTTTTCCCAGTGACTGAGGCTGCCTCCCCAAGTTCAGGTAAGATATTTCTCGGACTTCCCCGAACAGGGAACACCTGTGACTGAAGAGAGTGCGTGGAGTTGTCTCTCGAGCGCCCCCACTCACTGACAATGGTTCCGGAATCCTGTGCGTGGGGAGGTTCCACCAACGGTCGGCAGCTCTTGGGTTCTAACGGAAAGCCTAAGCTCGTCTCCCCTGAGGGTTTTCCTTATGTCTCTGTGCTAGGGAATGCTAGGGGTGTTTGCAGGATATCCCAGTGACAGAGGCTGCCTCCCCAAGTTCAGGGAAGTTTTTTCTCGGACTTCCCCGTATAGGGAACACCTGTGACTGAAGAGAGCTGCGTGGAGTTGTCTCTCATGTTCCCCCACGCACTGACAATGGTTCCGGAATCCTGAGAGTTTAGAGGTTCCATCAACGATCGGCAGCGCGTGGGTTCTAACGGAAAGCCTAAGCTCGTCTCCCCTGAGGGTTTCCTAATTTCTCTGTGCCAGGGAATGCTAGGGGGGTTTGCAGGATATCCCAATGACAGAGGCTGCATCCCCAAGGTCAGCGAAGGTATTTCTCGGACTTCCCCGAACAGGGAACACCTGTGACTGAAGAGAGCTGCGTGGAAATGTCTCTCGAGCTCCCCCACGCACTGAAAATTGTTCCGGAATCCTGAGTGTGGGGAGGTTCCACCAACGGTCGGCAGCGCGTGGGTTCTAACGGAAAGCCTAAGCTCATCTCCCCTGAGGGTTTTCCTAATGTCTCTGTGCCAGGGAATGCTAGGTTGTTTTGCAGGATATCCCAGTGACAGAGGCTGCCTCCCCAAATTCTAGGAAGTTATTTCTCGGAGTTCCCCGAACAGGGAACACCTGTGACTGAAGAGAGCTGCGTGGAGTTGTCTCTCGAGCTCCCCCACGCACTGACAATGGTTCCGGAATCCTGAGCGTGGGGAGTTTCCAGCAACGGTCGGCAGCGCGTGAGTTCTAACGGAAAGCCTAAGCTCGTCTCCCCTGAGGGTTTTCCTAATGTCTCTGTGCCAGGGAATGCTAGGGTGGTTTGCAGGATATCCCAGTGACAGAGGCTGCCTCCCCACGGTCAGGGAAGTTATTTCTCGGACTTCCCCGAACAGGGAACACCTGTGACTGAAGGGAGCTGCGTGGAGTTTTCTCTCGTGCTCCCCCACGCACTGACAATTTTTCCGGAATTCTGAGCGTGGGGAGGTTCCACCAACGGTCGGCAGCGCGTGGGTTCTAACGGAAAGCCTAAGCTCGTCTCCCCTGAGGTTTCTTCTAATGCCTCTGTGCCAGGGAATGCTAGGGGTGTTTGCAGGATATCCCAGTGATTGAGGCTGCCTCCCCAAGGTCAGGTAAGTTATTTCTCGGACTTCCCCGAACAGGGAACACCTGTGACTGAAGAGAGCTGCGTGGAGATATCTCTAGAGATCCCCCACGCACTGACAATGTTTCAGGAATCCTGAGCGTGGGGAGGTTCCACCATCGGTCGGCAGCGAGTGGGTTCTAACGGATAGCCTAAGCTCGACTTCCCAGTGGGTTTTCCTAATGTCTCTGGGCCAGGGAATGCTAGGGGATTTGCAGGATATCCCAGTTACAGAGGCTGCCTCCCCAAGGTCAGGGAAGGTATTTCTCGGAATTCCCCGAACAGGGAAAACCTGTGACTGAAGAGAGCTGCGTGGAGTTGACTCTCGAGCTCCCCCACGCACTGACAATGGTTCCGGAATCCTGAGCGTTTAGAGTTTCCATCAACGATCGGCAGCGCGTGGGTTCTAACGGAAAGCTTAAGCTCGTCTCCCCTGAGGGTTTTCCTAATGTCTCTGTGCCAGGGAATGCTAGGGGTGTTTGCAGGATATCCCAGTGACAGAGGCTGCCTCCCCAAGGTCAGGGAAGTTTTTTCTCGGACTTCCCCGAACAGGGAACACCTGTGACTGAAGACAGCTGCGTGGAGTTGTCTCTCGAGCTCCCCCACGCACTGACAATGTTTCGGGAATTCTGAGCGTGGGGAGGTTCCACCAACGGTCGGCAGCGCGTGGGTTCTAACGGAAAGCCTAATCTCGTCTCCCCTGAGTGTTTTCCTAATGTCTCTGTGCCAGGGAAAGCTAGGGGGGGTTGCAGGATTTCCCAGTGATAGAGGCTGCCTCCCCAAGGTCAGGGAAGGTATTTCTCTGACTTCCCCGAACAGGGAACACCTGTGAATGAAGAGAGCTGCGTGGAGTTGTCTCTCGAGCTCCACCACGCACTGACAAGTTTTACGGAATCCTGAGCTTGGGGAGGTTCCACCAACGGTCGGCAGCGCGTGGGTTCTAACGGAAAGCATAAGCTCGTCTCCCCTGAGGGTTTTCCTAATATCTCTGTGCCAGGGAATGATAGGGGTGTTTGCAGGATATCCCAGTGACAGAGGCTGCCTCCCCAAGGTCAGGGAAGGTTTTTCTCGGACTTCCCCGAACAGGGAACACCTGTGACTGAAGAGAGCTGCGGGGAGTTGTCTCTCGAGCTCCCCCACGCACTGACAAAGGTTCCGGAATCCTGAGCGAAGGGGGGGTTCCACCAACGGTCGGCAGTGCGTTTGTTCTTACGGAAAGTCTAAGCTCGTCTCCCCTGAGGGTTTTCCTAATATCTCTGTGCCAGGGTATTCTAGGGGAGTTTGCAGGATATCCCAGTGACAGAGGCTGCCTCCCCAAGATCAGGGAAGGTATTTCTCGGACTTCCCCGAACAGGGAAAACCTGTGACTGAAGAGAGCTGCGTGGAGTTGTCTCTCGAGCACCCCCACGCACTGACAATGGTTCCGGAATCCTGAGCGTGGGGAGGTTCCACCAACGGTCGGCATCGCGTGGGTTCTAACGGAAAGCCTTAACTCGTCTCCCCTGAGGGTTTTCCTAATGTCTCTGAGCCAGGGAATGCTAGGGGTGTTTGCAGGATATCCCACTGACAGAGGCTGCCTCCCCAAGATCAGGGATTTTATTTCTCGGAGTTCCCCGAACAGGGAACACCTGTGACTGAAGAGAGCTGCGTGGAATTGTCTCTCGTGCTCCCCCACGCACTGACAATGATTCCGGAATCCTGAGCGTGGAGAGGTTCCACCAACGGTCGGCAGCGCGTGGGTTCTAACGGAAAGCCTAAGCTCGTCTCCCCTGAGGGTTTTCCTATTTTCTCTGTGCCAGGGAATGCTAGGTGGGTTTGCAGGATATCCCAGTGACAGAGGCTGCCTCCTCAACGTCAGGAAAAGTATTTCTAGGACTTCCCCGAACAGGGAACACCTGTGACTGAAGAGAGATGCGTGGAGTTGTCTCTCGAGCTCCCCAACGCACTGACAATTGTTCCGGAATCCTGAGCGTGGGGAGGTTCCACCAACGGTCGGCAGCGCGTGGGTTCTAACGGAAAGCCTAAGCTCGTGTCCCCTGAGTGTTTTCCTAATGTCTCTGTGCCAGGGAATGCTAGGGGGGTTTGCTGGATATCCCAGTGACAGAGGCTGCCTCCCCAAGGTCAGGGAACTTATTTCTGGGACTTCCCCAAACAGGGAACACCTGTGACTGAAGAGAGCTGCTTGGAGTTGTCTCTCGAGCTCCCCCACGCACTGAAAATTTTTCCGGAATCCTGAGCGTGGGGAGGTTCCACCATCGGTCGGCAGCGCGTGGGTTCTAACGGAAAGCCTAAGCTCGTCTCCCCTGAGGGTTTTCCTAATGTCTCTGTGCCAGGGAATGCTAGGGGTGTTTGCAGGATAACCCAGTGACAGAGGCTGCCTCCACAAGGTCAGGGAAGTTATTTCACGGAATTCCCCGCACAGGGAACACCTGTGATTGAAGAGAGCTGCGTGGAGTTGTATCTCGAGCTCCCCCACGCACTGACAATAGTTCCGGAATCCTGAGCGTGGGGAGGTTCCACCAACGGACGGCAGCGCATTGGTTCTAACGGAAAGACTAAGCTCGCCTCCCCTGAGGGTTTTCCTAATATCTCTGTGCCAGGGAATGCTTGGGCGGTTTGCAGGATATCCCAGTGACTGAGGCTACCTCCCCAAGGTCAGGTAAGTTATTTCTCGGACTTCCCCAAACAGGGAAAACCTGTGACTGAAGAGAGCTGCGTGGAGTTGTCTCTCGAACTCCCCCACGCACTGACAATGTTTCCGAAATCCTGAGCCTGGGGAGGTTCCAACAACGGTCGGCAGCGCGTGGGTTCTAACGGAAAGCCTAAGCTCGTCTCCCCTGAGGGTTTTCCTAATGTCTCTGTGCCAGGGAATGCTAGGGGGGTTTGCAGGATATACCAGTGACAGAGGCTGCCTCCCCAAGGTCAGGGAAGGTATTTCTCGGACTTCCCCGAACAGGGAACACCTGTGACTGAAGAGAGCTGCGTGGAGTTGTCTCTCGAGCTCCCCCACGCACTGACAATGGTTCCGGAATCCTGAGCGTGGGGAGGTTCCACCAACGGTCGGCAGCGCGTGGGTTCTAACGGAAAGCCTAAGCTCGTCTCCCCTGAGTGTTTTCCTAATGTCTCTGTTCCAGGGAATGCTAGGGGGGTTTGCAGGATATCCCAGTGACAGAGGCTGCCTCCCCAAGGTCAGGGAACTTATTTCTGGGACTTCCCCAAACAGGGAACACCTGTGACTGAAGAGAGCTTCTTGGAGTTGTCTCTCGAGCTCCCCCACGCACTGAAAATTTTTCCGGAATTCTGAGCGTGGGGAGGTTCCACCATCGGTCGGCAGCGCGTCGGTTCTAACGGAAAGCCTAAGCTTGTCTCCCCTGAGGGTTTTCCTAATGTCTCTGTGCCAGGGAATTCATGGGGGGCTTGCAGGATATCCCAGTGACAGAGGCTGCCTCCCCAAGTTCAGGGAAGGTATTTCTCGGACTCCCACAAACAGGGAACACCTGTGAATGAAGAGAGCTTCGTGGAGATGTCTCTCGAGCTCCCCCAAGCACTGAAAATGGTTCCGGAATCCTGAGCGTGGGGAGGTTCCACCAACGGTCGGCAGCGCGACGGTTCTAACCGAAAGCCTAAGCTCGTCTCCCCTGTGGGTTTTCCTAATGTCTCTGTGCCAGGGAATGCTAGGGGTTTTGCAGGATATCCCAGTGACAGAGAATGCCTCCCCAAGGTCAGGGAAGGTATTTCTCGGACTTGCCCGAACAGGGAACACCTGTGACTGAAGAGAGCTGCGTGGATTTGTCTCTCGAGCTCCCCCAAGCACTGACAATGGTTCCGGAATCCTGAGCGTGGTGAGGTTCCACCAACGGTCGGCAGTGCGTAGGTTCTAACGGAAAGCCTAAGCTCGTCTCCCCTGAGGGTTTTCCTAATGTCTCTGTGCTAGGGAATGCTTGGGCGGTTTGCAGGTTATCCCAGTGACTGAGGCTGCCTCCCCAAGTTCAGGTAAGATATTTCTCGGACTTCCCCGAACAGGGAACACCTGTGACTGAAGAGAGCTGCGTGGAGTTGTCTCTCGAGAGACCCCACGCACTGACAATTGTTCCGGAATCCTGAGCGTGGGGAGGTTCCACCAACGGTCGGCAGCGCGTGGGTTCTAACGGAAAGCCTAAGCTCGTCTCCCCTGAGGGTTTTCCTAATGTCTCTGTGCCAGGGAATGCTAGGGGGGTTTGCAGGTTATCCCAGTGAAAGAGGCTGCCTCCCCAAGCTCAGGGAAGGTATTTTTTGGACTTCCCAGAACAGGGAACACCTGTGACTGAAGAGAGCTGCGTGAAGTTGTCTCTCGAGCTCCCCCACGCACTGACAATGGTTCCGGAATCCTGAGCGTGGGGAGGTTCCACCAACGTTCGGCAGCGCGTGGGTTCTAACGGAAAGCCTAAGCTCGTCTCCACTGAGGGTTTTCCTAATATCTCTGTGTCAGGGAAATTTAGGGGGGTTTGCAGGATACCCAGTGACAGTGGCTGCCTCCCCAAGGTCAGGGAAGTTTTTTCTCGGGCTTCCCCGAACAGGGAACACCTGTGATTGAAGAGAGCTGCGTGGAGTTGTCTCTCGAGCTCCCCCACGCACTGACAATGGTTCCGGAATCCTGAGCGTGGGGAGGTTCCACCAACGGTCGGCAGCGCGTGGGTTCTAACGGAAAGCCTAAGCTCGTCTCCCCTGAGGGTTTTCCTAATGTCTCTGTGCCAGGGAATGCTTGGGCGGTTTGCAGGTTATCCCAGTGACTGAGGCTGCCTCCCCAAGTTCAGGTAAGATATTTCTCGGACTTCCCCGAACAGGGAACAACTGTGACTGAAGAGAGCTGCGTGGATTTGTCTCTCGAGCTCCCCCACGCACTGACAATGGTTCCGGAAATTGAGCGTGGGGAGGTTCCACCAACCGTCGGCAGCGCATGGGTTCTAACGGAAAGCCTAAGCTCGTCTCCCCTGAGGGTTTTCCTAATGTCTCCGTGCCAGGGAATGCTAGGGGGATTTGCAGGATATCTCAGTGACAGTGGCTGCCTCCCCAATACAAGGGAAGTTATTTCTCGGACTTCCCCAAACAGGGAACACTTATGACTGAAGAGAGCTGCGTGGAGTTTTCTCTCGAGCTCCCCCACAAACTGACAAAGGTTCCGGAATCCTGAGCGTTGGGAGGTCCCACCAACGGTCGGCAGCGCGTGGGTTCTAACGGAAAGCCTAAGCTCGTCTCCCCTGAGGGTTTTCCTAATGTCTCTGTGCCAGGGAATGCAAGGGGTGTTTGCAGGATATCCCAGTGACAGAGGCTGCCTCCCCAAGGTCAGGGAATGTATTTCTAGGACTTCCCCGAACAGGGAACACCTGTGACTGAAGAGAGCTGCGTGGAAATGTCTCTCGAGCTCCCCCACGCACTGAAAATTGTTCCGGAATCCTGAGCGTGGGGAGGTTCCACCAACGGTCGGCAGCGCGTGGGTTCTAACGGAAAGCCTAAGCTCATCTCCCCTGAGGGTTTTCCTAATGTCTCTGTGCCAGGGAATGCTAGGTTGTTTTGCAGGATATCCCAGTGACAGAGGCTGCCTCCCCAAATTCTAGGAAGTTATTTCTCGGAGTTCCCCGAACAGGGAACACCTGTGACTGAAGAGAGTTGCGTGGAGTTGTCTCTCGAGCTCCCCCACGCACTGACAATGGTTCCGGAATCCTGAGCGTGGGGAGTTTACAGCAACGTTCGGCAGCGCGTGAGTTCTAACGGAAAGCATAAGCTCGTCTCCCCTGAGGGTTTTCCTAATGTCTCTGTGCCAGGGAATGCTAGGGTGGTTTGCAGGATATCCCAGTGACAGAGGCTGCCTCCCCACGGTCAGGGAAGTTATTTCTCGGACTTCCCCGAACAGGGAACACCTGTGACTGAAGGGAGCTGCGTGGAGTTTTCTCTCGTGCTTCCCCACGCACTGACAATTTTTCCGGAATTCTGAGCGTGGGGAGGTTCCACCAACGGTCGGCAGCGCGTGGGTTCTAACGGAAAGCCTAAGCTCGTCTCCCCTGAGGTTTCTTCTAATGCCTCTGTGCCAGGGAATGCTAGGGGTGTTTGCAGGATATCCCAGTGATTGAGGCTGCCTCCCCAAGGTCAGGTAAGTTATTTCTCGGACTTCCCCGAACAGGGAACACCTGTGACTGAAGAGAGCTGCGTGGATTTGTCTCTCGAGCTCCCCCACGCACTGACAATGGTTCCGGAAATTGAGCGTGGGGAGGTTCCACCAACCGTCGGCAGCGCATGGTTTCTAACGGAAAGCCTAAGCTCGTCTCCCCTGAGGGTTTTCCTAATGTCTCCGTGCCAGGGAATGCTAGGGGGGTTTGCAGGATATCCCAGTGACAGTGGCTGCCTCCCCAATAACAGGGAAGTTATTTCTCGGACTTCCCCAAACAGGGAACACTTGTGACTGAAGAGAGCTGCGTGGAGTTTTCTCTCGAGCTCCCCCACAAACTGACAAAGGTACCGGAATCCTGAGCGTTGGGAGGTTCCACCAACGGTCGGCAGCGCGTGGGTTCTAACGGAAAGCATAAGCTCGTCTCCCCTGAGGGTTTTCCTAATGTCTCTGTGCCAGGGAATGCAAGGGGGGTTTGCAGGATATCCCAGTGACAGAGGCTGCCTCACCAAGGTCAGGTAAGTTATTTCTCGGACTTCCCCGAACAGGGAACACCTGTGACTGAAGAGAGCTGCGTGGAGTTGTCTCTCGAGCTCCCCCACGCACTGACAATGGTTCCGGAATCCTGAGCGTGGGGAGGTTCCACCAACGGTCGGCAGCGCGTGGGTTCTAACGGAAAGCCTAAGCTCGTCTCCCCGGAGGATTTTCCTTATGTCTCTGTGCTAGGGAATGCTAGGGGGGTTTGCAGGATATCCCAGTGACAGAGGCTGCCTCCCCAAGTTCAGGGAAGTTTTTTCTCGGACTTCCCCGTATAGGGAACACCTGTGACTGAAGAGAGCTGCGTGGAGTTGTCTCTCATGTTCCCCCAAGCAATGACAATGGTTCCGGAATCCTGAGCGTGGAGAGGTTTCACCAACGGTCGGTAGCGCGTGGGTTCTAACGGAAAGCCTAAGCTCGACTCCCCTGAGGGTTTTCCTAATATCTCTGTGCCAGGGAAAGTTAGGGGGGTTTGCAGGATATCCCAGTGTCAGAGGCTGCCTCCCCAATGTCAGGGAAGGTTTTTCTCGGGCTTCCCCGAACAGGGAACACCTGTGACTGAAGAGAGCTGCGTGGAATGGTCAATCGAGCTCCCCCACACACTGACAATATTTCCGGAATCCTGAGCGTGGGGAGGTTCCACCAACGGTCGGCAGCGCGTGGGTTCTAACGGAAAGCCTAAGCTCGTCTCCCCTGAGGGTTTTCCTAATGTCTCTGTGCCAGGGAATGCTTGGGTGGTTTGCAGGTTATCCCAGTGACTGAGGCTGCCTCCCCAAGTTCAGGTAAGATATTTCTCGGACTTCCCCGAACAGGGAACACCTGTGACTGAAGAGAGCTGCGTGGAGTTGTCTCTCGAGCGCCCCCACTCACTGACAATGGTTCCGGAATCCTGTGCGTGGGGAGGTTCCACCAACGGTCGGCAGCTCTTGGGTTCTAACGGAAAGCCTAAGCTCGTCTCCCCTGAGGGTTTTCCTTATGTCTCTGTGCTAGGGAATGCTAGGTTGGTTTGCAGGATATCCCAGTGACAGAGGCTGCCTCCCCAAGTTCAGGGAAGTTTTTTCTCGGACTTCCCCGTATAGGGAACACCTGTGACTGAAGAGAGCTGCGTGGAGTTGTCTCTCATGTTCCCCCACGCCCTGACAATGGTTCCGGAATCCTGAGTGTTTAGATTTTTCATCAACGATCGGCAGCGCGTGGGTTCTAACGGAAAGCCTAAGCTCGTCTCCCCTGAGGGTTTCCAAATTTCTCTGTGCCAGGGAATGCTAGGTTGGTTTGCAGGATATCCCAGTGACAGAGGCTGCCTCCCCACGGTCAGGGAATGTATTTCTCGGACTTCCCCGAACAGGGAACACCTGTGACTGAAGGGAGCTGCGTGGAGTTTTCTCTCGTGCTCCCCCACGCACTGACAATTTTTCCGGAATTCTGAGCGTGGGGAGGTTCCACCAACGGTCGGCAGCGCGTGGGTTCTAACGGAAAGCCTAAGCTCGTCTCCCCTGAGGGTTCTCCTAATGCCTCTGTGCCAGGGATTGCTAGGGGTGTTTGCAGGATATCCCAGTTATTGAGGCTTCCTCCCCAAGGTCAGGTAAGTTATTTCTCGGACTTCCCCGAACAGGGAACAACTGTGACTGAAGAGAGCTGCGTGGAGATATCTCTAGAGCTCCCCCACGCACTGACAATGGTTCAGGAATCCTGAGCGTGGGGAGGTTCCATCATCGGTCGGAAGCGAGTGGGTTCTAACGGATAGCCTAAGCTCGACTCCCCAGTGGGTTTTCCTAATGTCTCTGGGCCAGGGAATGCTAGGGGATTTGCAGGATATCCCAGTTACAGAGGCTGCCTCCCCAAGGTCAGGGAAGTTATTTCTCGGAATTCCCCAAACAGGGAAAACCTGTGACTGAAGAGAGCTGCGTGGAGTTGACTCTCGAGCTCCCCCACGCACTGACAATGGTTCCGGAATCCTGAGCGTTTAGAGTTTCCATCAACGATCGGCAGCGGGTGGGTTCTAACGGAAAGCTTAAGCTCGTCTCCCCTGAGGGTTTTCCTAATGTCTCTGTGCCAGGGAATGCTAGGGGTGTTTGCAGGATATCCCAGTGACAGAGGCTGCCTCCCCAAGGTCAGGGAAGTTATTTCTCGGACTTCCCCGAACAGGGAACACCTGTGACTGAAGAGAGCTGCGTGGAGTGGTCAATCGAGCTCCCCCACTCACTGACAATGTTTCCGGAATCCTGAGCGTGGGGAGGTTCCACCAAAGGTCGGCAGCGCGTGGGTTCTAACGGAAAGCCTAAGCTCGTCTCCCCTGAGGGTTTTCCTAATGTCTCTGTGCCAGGGAATGCTTGGGCGGTTTGCAGGTTATCCCAGTGACAGAGGCTGCCTCCCCACGGTCAGGGAAGGTATTCCTCGGACTTCCCCGAACAGGGAACACCTGTGACTGAAGGGAGCTGCGTGGAGTTTTCTCTCGTGCTCCCCCACGCACTGACAATTTTTCCGGAATTCTGAGCGTGGGGAGGTTCCACCAACGGTCGGCAGCGCGTGGGTTCTAACGGAAAGCCTAAGCTCGTCTCCCCTGAGGGTTCTACTAATGCCTCTCTGCCAGGGATTGCTAGGGGTGTTTGCAGGATATCCCAGTGATTGAGGCTGCCTCCCCAAGGTCAGGTAAGTTATTTCTCGGACTTCCCCGAACAGGGAACAACTGTGACTGAAGAGAGCTGCGTGGAGATATCTCTAGAGCTCCCCCACGCACTGACAATGTTTCAGGAATCCTGAGCGTGGGGAGGTTCCATCATCGGTCGGCAGCGAGTGGATTCTAACGGATAGCCTAAGCTCGACTCCCCAGTGGATTTTCCTAATGTCTCTGGGCCAGGGAATGCTAGGGGATTTGCAGGATATCCCAGTTACAGAGGCTGCCTCCCCAAGGTCAGGGAAGGTATTTCTCGGAATTCCCCAAAAAGGGAAAACCTGTGACTGAAGAGAGCTGCGTGGAGTTGACTCTCGAGCTCCCCCACGCACTGACAATGGTTCCGGAATCCTGAGCGTTTAGAGTTTCCATCAACGATCGGCAGCGGGTGGGTTCTAACGGAAAGCTTAAGCTCGTCTCCCCTGAGGGTTTTCCTAATGTCTCTGTGCCAGGGAAAGCTAGGGGTGTTTGCAGGATATCCCAGTGACAGAGGCTGCCTCCCCAAGGTCAGGGAAGTTATTTCTCGGACTTCCCCGCACAGGGAACACCTGTGACTGAAGACAGCTGCGTGGAGTTGTCTCTCGAGCTCCCCCACGCACTGACAATGTTTCGGGAATTCTGAGCGTGGGTAGGTTCCACCAACGGTCGGCAGCGCGTGGGTTCTAACGGAAAGCCTAATCTCGTCTCCCCTGAGGGTTTTCCTAATGTCTCTGTGCCAGGGAAAGCTAGGGGGGGTTGCAGGATTTCCCAGTGACAGAGGCTGCCTCCCCAAGGTCAGGGAAGGTATTTCTCTGACTTCCCCGAACAGGGAACACCTGTGAATGAAGAGAGCTGCGTGGAGTTGTCTCTCGAGCTCCCCCACGCACTGACAAGTTTTACGGAATCCTGAGCTTGGGGAGGTTCCACCAACGGTCGGCAGCGCGTGGGTTCTAACGGAAAGCATAAGCTCGTCTCCCCTGAGGGTTTTCCTAATATCTCTGTGCCAGGGAATGATAGGGGTGTTTGCAGGATATCCCAGTGACAGAGGATGCCTCCCCAAGGTCAGGGAAGTTTTTTCTCGGACTTCCCCGAACAGGGAACACCTGTGACTGAAGAGAGCTGCGTGGAGTTGTCTCTCGAGCTCCCCCA
Source organism: Vicugna pacos (assembly GCF_048564905.1). NCBI lineage: Eukaryota > Metazoa > Chordata > Mammalia > Artiodactyla > Camelidae > Vicugna > Vicugna pacos. The sequence continues at coordinate 418,749 of NC_133021.1, forward strand.
AGCACTGACAATGGTTCCGGAATCCTGAGCGAAGGGGGGGTTCCACCAACGGTCGGCAGTGCGTTTGTTCTTACGGAAAGTCTAAGCTCGTCTCCCCTGAGGGTTTTCCTAATATCTCTGTGCAAGGGAATTCTAGGGGAGTTTGCAGGATATCCCAGTGACAGAGACTGCCTCCCCAAGATCAGGAAAGGTATTTCTCGGACTTCCCCGAACAGGGAAAACCTGTGACTGAAGAGAGCTGCGTGGAGTTGTCTCTCGAGCACCCCCATGCACTGACAATGGTTCCGGAATCCTGAGCGTGGGGAGGTTCCACCAACGGTCGGCATCGCGTGGGTTCTAACGGAAAGCCTAAACTCGTCTCCCCTGAGGGTTTTCCTAATGTCTCTGAGCCAGGGAATGCTAGGGGTGTTTGCAGGATATCCCACTGACAGAGGCTGCCTCCCCAAGATCAGGGATTTTATTTCTCGGAGTTCCCCGAACAGGGAACACCTGTGACTGAAGAGAGCTGCGTGGAATTGTCTCTCGTGCTCCCCCACGCACTGACAATGATTCCGGAATCCTGAGCGTGGGGAGGTTCCACCAACGGTCGGCAGCGCGTGGGTTCTAACGGAAAGCCTAAGCTCGTCTCCCCTTAGGGTTTTCCTATTTTCTCTGTGCCAGGGAATGCTAGGTGGGTTTGCAGGATATCCCAGTGACAGAGGCCGCCTCCCCAAGGTCAGGGAAGGTATTTCTAGGACTTCCCCGAACAGGGAACACCTGTGACTGAAGAGAGATGCGTGGAGTTGTCTCTCGAGCTCCCCCACGCACTGACAATGGTTCCGGAATCCTGAGCGTGGGGAGGTTCCACCAACGGTCGGCAGCGCGTGGGTTCTAACGGAAAGCCTAAGCTCGTGTCCCTTGAGGGTTTTCCTAATGTCTCTGTGCCAGGGAATGCTAGGGGGGTTTGCAGGATATCCCAGTGACAGAGGCTGCCTCCCCAAGGTCAGGGAAGTTATTTCTCGGACTTCCCCAAACAGGGAACACTTGTGACTGAAGAGAGCTGCTTGGAGTTGTCTCTCGAGCTCCCCCACGCACTGACAATGGTTCCGGAATCCTGAGCGTGGGGAGGTTCCACCAACGGTCGGCAGCGCGTGGGTTCTAACGGAAAGCCTAAGCTCGTGTCCCCTGAGGGTTTTCCTAATGTCTCTGTGCCAGGGAATGCTAGGGGGGTTTGCAGGATATCCCAGTGACAGAGGCTGCCTCCCCAAGGTCAGGGAACTTATTTCTGGGACTTCCCCAAGCAGGGAACACCTGTGACTGAAGAGAGCTGCTTGGAGTTGTCTCTCGAGCTCCCCCACGCACTGAAAATTTTTCCGGAATCCTGAGCGTGGGGAGGTTCCACCATCGGTCGGCAGCGCGTGGGTTCTAACGGAAAGCCTAAGCTCGTCTCCCCTGAGGGTTTTCCTAATATCTCTGTGCCAGGGAATTCATGGGGGGCTTGCAGGATATCCCAGTGACAGAGGCTGCCTCCCCAAGGTCAGGGAAGGTATTTCTCGGACTCCCACAAACAGGGAACACCTGTGAATGAAGAGAGCTGCGTGGAGTTGTCTCTCGAGCTCCCCCACGCACTGACAATGGTTCCGGAATCCTGAGCGTGGGGAGGTTCCACCAACGGTCGGCAGCGCGTGGGTTCTAACGGAAAGCCTAAGCTCGTCTCCCCTGAGGGTTTTCCTAATCTCTCTTTGCCAGGGAATGCTAGGGGTGTTTGTAGGATAACCCAGTGACAGAGGCTGCCTCCACAAGGTCAGGGAAGTTATTTCACGGAATTCCCCGCACAGGGAACACCTGTGATTGAAGAGAGCTGCGTGGAGTTGTATCTCGAGTTCCCCCACGCACTGACAATAGTTCGGGAATCCTGAGCGTGGGGAGGTTCCACCAACGGTCGGCAGCGCTTGGGTTCTAACGGAAAGCCTGAGCTCGTCTCCCCTGAGGATTTTCCTAATATCTCTGTGCCAGGGAATGCTAGGGGTGTTTGCAGGATATCCCAGTGACAGAGGCTGCCTCCCCAAGGTAAGGGAATGTTTTTCTCGGACTTCCCCGAACAGGGAACACCTGTGACTGAAAAGAGCTGCGTAGAGTTGTCTCTCGAGCTCCCCAACGCACTGACAATGGTTCCGGAATCCTGAGCGTGGGGAGGTTCCATCAACGGTCGGCAGCTCGTGGGTTCTAACGGAATGCCTAAGCTGGTCTCCCCTGAGGATTTTCCTAATTTCTCTGTGCCAGGGAATGCTAGGGGTGTTTGCAGGATATCCCAGTGACCGAGGCTGCCTCCCCAACGTCAGGGAAGTTATTTCTCGGACTTCCCCGAACAGGGAACACCTGTGACTGAAGAGAGCTGCGTGGAGTTGTCTCTCGAGCTCCCCCACGCACTGACAATGGTTCCGGAATCCTGAGCGTGGGGAGGTTCCACCAACGGTCGGCAGCGCGTGGGTACTAACGGAATGCCTAAGCTCGCCTCCCCTGAGGGTTTTCATAATATCTCTGTGCCAGGGAATGGTAGGGGAGTTTGCAGGATATCCCAGTGTCAGAGGCTGCCTCCCCAAGGTCAGGGAAGGTATTTCTCGGACTTCCCCGAACAGGGAACTCCTGTGACTGAAGAGAGCTCCGTGGAGTTTTCTCTCGAGATCTCCCACGCACTGACAAGTTTTCCGGAATCCTGAGCGTGGGGAGGTTCCAACAACGGTCGGCAGCGCGTGGGTTCTAACGGAAAGCCTAAGCTCGTCTCCCCTGAGGGTTTTCCTAATGTCTCTGTGCCAGGGAATGCTAGGGGTGTTTGCAGGATATCCCAGTGACAGAGGTTGCCTCCCCAAGTTCAGGGAAGTTATTTCTCGGGCTTCCCGGAACATGGAACACCTGTGAATGAAGACAGCTGCGTGGAGTTGTCTCTCGAACTCCCCCACGCACTAACAATGGTTCTGGAATCCTGAGCGTGGGGAGGTCCCACCAACGGTCGGCAGCGCGTGGGTTCTAACGGAAAGCTTAAGCACGTCTCCCCTGAGGGTTTTCCTAATGTCTCTGTGCCAGGGGATGCTAGGGGGGTTTGCAGGATATCCCAGTGACAGAGGCTGCCTCAAGGTCAGGGAAGGTATTTCTCGGACTTCCCCGAACAGGGAACACCTGTGACTGAAGAGAGCTGCGTGGAGTTGTCTCACGAGCTCCCACACGCACTGAAAATTATTCCGGAATCCTGAGCGTGGGGAGGTTCCACCAACGGTCGGCAGCGCGTGGGTTCTAACGGAAAGCCTAAGCTCGCCTCCCCTGAGGATTTTCCTGATGTCTCTGTGCCAGGGAATGCTAGGGGGGTTTGCAGGACATCCCAGTGACAGAGGCTGCCCCCCCAAGGTCAGGGAAGGTATTTTTCGGACTTCCCCGAACAGGGAACACCTGTGACTGAAGAGAGCTGCGTGGAGTTGTCTCTCGAGGTCCCCCACACACTGACAATGGTTCCGGAATCCTGAGCGTGGGGAGGTTCCACCAACGGTCGGCATCGCGTGGGTTTTAACGGAAAGCCTAAGCTCGTCTCCCCTGAGCGTTTTCCTAATGTCTCTGAGCCAGGAAATGCTAGGGGTGTTTGCAGGATATCCCACTGACAGAGGCTGCCTCCCCAAGATCAGGGATTTTATTTCTCGGAGTTCCCCGAACAGGGAACACCTGTGACTGAAGAGAGCTGGGTGGAGTTGTCTCTCGAGCTCCCCCACGCAATGACAATGTTTCTGGAATCCTGAGACTGGGGAGGTTCCACCAACCGTCGGCAGCGCGTGGGCTCTAACGGAAAGCCTAAACTCGTCACCCCTGAGGGTTTTCCTAATGTCTCTGTGCCAGGGAATGCTAGGGGGGTTTGCAGGATATCCCAGTGCAGAGGCTGCCTCCCCAAGGTCAGGGAAGATATTTCTCGGACTTCCCCGAACAGGGAACACCTGTGACTGAAGAGAGCTGCGTGGAGTTGTCTCTCGAGCTCCCCCACGCACTGAAAATGGTTCCGGAATCCTGAGCGTGGGGAGGTTCCACCAACGGTCGGCAGCGCGTGGGTTCTAACGGAAAGCCTAAGCTCGTCTCCCCTGATGGTTTTCCTAATGTCTCATTGCCAGGGAATGCTAGGGGGTTTTGCAGGATATCCCAGTGACAGAGGCTGCCTCCCCAAGGTCAGGGAAGGTTTTTCTCGGACTTCCCCGAACAGGGAACACCTGTGACTGAAGAGAGCTGCGTGGAGTTGTCTCTCGAGCTCCCCCACGCACTGACAATGGTTCCGGAATCCTGAGCGAAGGGGGGGTTCCACCAACGGTCGGCAGTGTGTTTGTTCTTTCGGAAAGTCTAAGCTCGTCTCCCCTGAGGGTTTTCCTAATATCTCTGTGCCAGGGAATTCTAGGGGAGTTTGCAGGATATCCCAGTGACAGAGGCTGCCTCCCCAAGATCAGGGAAGGTATTTCTCGGACTTCCCCGAACAGGGAAAACCTGTGACTGAAGAGAGCTGCGTGGAGTTGTCTCTCGAGCACCCCCACGCACTGACAATGGTTCCGGAATCCTGAGCGTGGGGAGGTTCCACCAACGGTCGGCATCGCGTGGGTTCTAACGTAAAGCCTAAACTCGTCTCCCCTGAGGGTTTTCCTAATGTCTCTGAGCCAGGGAATGCTAGGGGTGTTTGCAGGATATCCCACTGACAGAGGCTGCCTCCCCAAGTTCAGGGAAATTATTTCTCGGTCTTCCCAGAATAGGGAACACCTGTGACTGAAGAGAGCTGCGTGGAATTGTCTCTCGTGCTCCCCCACGCACTGACAGTGGTTCCGGAATCCTGAGCGTGGGGAGGTTCCACCAACGGTCGGCAGCGCGTGGGTTCTAACGGAAAGCCTAAGCTCGTGTCCCCTGAGGGTTTTCCTAATGTCTCATTGCCAGGGAATGCTTGGGGGGCTTGCAGGATATCCCAGTGACAGAGGCTACCTCCCCAAGGTCAGGGAAGGTATTTCTCGGACTTCCCCGAACAGGGAACACCTGTGACTGAAGAGAGCTGCGTGGAGTTGTCTCTCGAGCTCCCCCACGCACTGAAATTTGTTCCGGAATCCTGAGCGTGGGGAGGTTCCACCAACGGTCGGCAGCGCGTGGGTTCTAACGGAAAGCCTAAGCTCGTCTCCCCTGATGGTTTTCCTAATGTCTCAGTGCCAGGGAATGCTAGGGGGGTTTGCAGGATATCCCAGTGACAGAGGCTGCCTCCCCAAGGTCAGGGAAGTTATTTCTCGGACTTCCCCGAACAGGGAACACCTGTGACTGAAGAGAGCTGCGTGGAGTTGTCTCTCGAGCTCCCCCACGCACTGACAATGGTTCCGGAATCCTGAGCGTGGGGAGGTTCCACCAACGGTCGGCAGCGCTTGAGTTCTTACAGAAAGCCTAAGCTCGTGTCCCCTGAGGTTTTTCCTAATATCTCTGTGCCAGGGAATGATAGGGGGGTTTGCAGTATATCCCAGTGACAGAGGCTGCCTCCCCAAGTTCAGGGAAGGTTTTTCTCAGACTTCCCCGAACAGGGAACACCTGTGACTGAAGAGAGCTGCGTGGAGTTGTCTCTCGTGCTCCCCCACGCACTGACAATGGTTCCGGAATCCTGAGCGTGGGGAGGTTCCACCAACGGTCGGCAGCGCGTGGGTTCTAACGGAATGCCTAAGCTGGTCTCCCCTGAGGATTTTCCTAATGTCTCTGTGCCAGGGAATGCTAGGGGTGTTTGCAGGATATCCCAGTGACAGAGGCTGCCTCCCCAAGGTCAGGGAAGCTTTTTCTAGGACTTCCCCGAACAGGGAACACCTGTGACTGAAGAGAGCTGCGTGGAGTTGTCTCTCGAGCTCCCCAACGCACTGACAATGGTTCCGGAATCCTGAGCGTGAGGAGGTTCCCCCAACGGTCGGCAGCGCGTGGGTACTAACGGAATGCCTAAGCTCGCCTCCCCTGAGATTTTTCCTAATATCTCTGTGCCAGGGAATGCTAGGGGGGTTTGCAGGATATCCCAGTGAAAGAGGCTGCCTCCCCAAGGTCAGGGAAGATATTTCTCGGACTTCCCCGAAAAGGGAACACCTGTGACTGAAGAGAGCTGCGTGGAGTTGTCTCTCGAGCTCCCCCACGCACTGACAAGTTTTACGGAATCCTGAGCTTGGGGAGGTTCCACCAACGGTCGGCAGCGCGTGGGTTCTAACGGAAAGCATAAGCTCGTCTCCCCTGAGGGTTTTCCTAATATCTCTGTGCCAGGGAATGATAGGGGTGTTTGCAGGATATCCCAGTGACAGAGGCTGCCTCCCCAAGGTCAGGGAAGGTTTTTCTCGGACTTCCCCGAACAGGGAACACCTGTGACTGAAGAGAGCTGCGTGGAGTTGTCTCTCGAGCTCCCCCACGCACTGACAATGTTTCCGGAATCCTGAGCGAAGGGGGGGTTCCACCAACGGTCGGCAGTGCGTTTGTTCTTACGGAAAGTCTAAGCTCGTCTCCCCTGAGGTTTTTCCTAATATCTCTGTGCCAGGGAATTCTAGGGGATTTTGCGGGATATCCCAGTGACAGAGGCTGCCTCCCCAAGATCAGGGAAGGTATTTCTCGGACTTCCCCGAACAGGGAAAACCTGTGACTGAAGAGAGCTGCGTGGAGTTGTCTCTCGAGCTCCCCCACGCACTGACAATGGTTCTGGAATCCTGAGGGTGGGGAGGTTCCACCAACGGTCGGCAGCGCGTGGGTTCTAACGGACAGCCTAAGCTCGTCTCCCCTGAGGGTTTTCCTAATATCTCTGTGCCAGGGAATGCTAGGGGTGTTTGCAGGTTATCCCAGTGACAGAGGCTGCCTCCCCAAGGTCAGGGAAGTTATTTCTCGGACTTCCCCTTACAGAGAACACCTGTGACTGAAGAGAGCTGCGTGGAGTTGTCTCTCGAGCTCCCCCACGCACTGACAATTTTTCCGGAATCCTGAGCGTGGGGAGGTTCCACCAACGGTCGGCAGCGCGTGGGTTCTAACGGAAAGACTTAGCTCGTCTCCCCTGAGGGTTTTCCTAATGTCTCTGTGCCAGGGAATGCTAGGGGTGTTTGCAGGGTGTCCTAGTGACAGAGGCTGCCTCCCCAAGGTCAGGGAATTTATTTCTCGGACTTCCCCAAACAGGGAACACCTGTGACTGAAGAGAGCTGCGGGGAGTTGTCTCTCGAGCTCCCACACGCACTGACAATGGTTCCGGAATCCTGAGCGTGGGGAGGTACCACCAACGGTCGGCAGCGCGTGGGTTCTTACGGAAAGCCTAAGCTCGTCTCCCCTGAGAGTTTTCCTAATATCTCTGTGCCAGGGAATGCTAGGGCGGTTTGCAGAATATCCCAGTGACAGAGGCTGCCTCCCCAAGGTCATGGAAGGTATTTCTCGGACTTCCCCGAACAGGGAACACCTGTGACTGAAGAGATCTGCGTGGAGTTGTCTCACGAGCTCCCCCACGCACTGACAATGGTTCCGGAATCCCGAGCGTGGGGAGGTTCCACCAACGGTCGGCAGCGCGTATGTTCTAACGGAAAGATTAAGCTCGTCTCCCCTGAGGGTTTTCCTAATGTCTCTGTGCCAGGGAATGCTAGGGGTGTTTGCAGGATATCCCAGTGACAGAGGCTGCCTCCCCAAGGTCAGGGAAGGTATTTCTCGGACTTCCCCGAACAGGGAACACCTGTGACTGAAGAGAGCTGCGTGGAGTTGTCTCTCGAGCTCCCCCACGCACTGACAATGGTTCTGGAATCCTGAGGCTTGGGAGGTTCCACCAACGGTCGGCAGCGCGTGGGTTCTAACGGACAGCCTAAGCTCGTCTCCCCTGAGGGTTTTCCTAATGTCTCTGTGCCAGGGAATGCTAGGGGGGTTTGCAGGATATCCCAGTGATAGTGGCAGCCTCCCCAAGGTCAGGGAAGTTATTTTTCGGACTTCCCCGAACAGGGAACACCTGTGACTGAAGAGAGCTGCGTGGAGTTTCTCTCAAGCTCCCCTACGCACTGACAATTTTTCCGGAATCCTGAGCGTTGGGAGGTTCCAGCAACGGTCGGCAGTGCGTGGGTTCAAACGGAATGCCTAAGCTCGCCTCCCCTGAGGGTTTTCCTAATGTCTCTGTGCCAGGGAATGCTAGGGGGGTTTGCAGGATATCCCAGTGATAGTGGCAGCCTCCCCAAGGTCAGGGAAGTTATTTTTCGGACTTCCCCAAACAGGGAACACCTGTGACTGAAGAGAGCTGCGTGGAGTTGTCTCTCGAGCTCCCCCACGCAATGACAATGGTTCCGGAATCCTGAGCGTGGGGAGGTTCCACTAACGGTCGGAAGCGCGTGGGTTTTAACGGAAAGCCTAAGATCGTTTCCCCTGAGGGTTTTCCTAATGTCTCTGTGCCAGGGAATGCTAGGGGGATTTGCAGGGTATCCCAGTGACAGAGGCTGCCTCCCCAAGGTCAGGGAAGGTATTTCTCGGACTTCCCCGAACAGGGAACACCTGTGACTGAAGAGAGCTTCGTGGAGTTGTCTCTCGAGCTCCCCCACGCACTGACAATTGTTCCGGAATCCTGAGCGTGGGGAGGTTCCACCAACGGTCGGCAGCGCGTGGGTTCTAACGGAATGCCTAAGCTCGTCTACCCTGAGGGTTTTCCTAATGTCTCTGTGCCAGGGAATGCTAGGGGGGGTTGCAGGATATCCTAGTGACAGAGGCTGCCTCCCAAGGTCAGGGAAATTATTTCTCGGACTTCCCCAAACAGGGAACACCTGTGACTGAAGAGAGCTGCGGGGAGTTGTCTCTCGAGCTCCCACACGCAGTGACAATGGTTCCGGAATCCTGAGCGTGGGGAGGTTCCAACAACGGTCGGCAGCGCGTGGGTTCTTACGGAAAGCCTAAGCTCGTCTCCCCTGAGGGTTTTCCTAATATCTCTGTGCCAGGGAATGCTAGGGCGCTTTGCAGGATATCCCAGTGACATAGGCTGCCTCCCCATGTTCATGGAAGGTATTTCTCGGACTTCCCCGAACAGGGAACTCCTGTGACTGAAGAGAGCTGCGTGGAGTTGTCTCTCGAGCTCCCCCACGCACTGACAATGGTTCTGGAATCCTGAGGGTGGGGAGGTTCCACCAACGGTCGGCAGCGCGTGGGTTCAAACGGAAAGCCTAAGATCTTCTCCCCTAAGGGTTTTCCTAATGTCTCTGTGCAAGGGAAAGCTAGGGGGGTTTGCAGGATATCCCAGTGATGGAGGCTGCTTCCCCAAGGTCAGGGAAGGTATTTCTCGGACTTCCCCGAACAGGGAACACCTGTGACTGAAGAGAGCTTCGTGGAGTTGTCTCTCGAGCTCCCCCACGCACTGACAATGGTTCCGGAATCCTGAAATTGGGGAGATTCCACCAACGGTCGGCAGCGCGTGGGTTCTAATGGAAAGCCTAAGCTCGTCTCCCCTGAGGTATTTCCTAATTTCTCTGTGCCAGGGAATGCTAGGGGTGTTTGCAGGATATCCCAAAGGCAGAAGCTGCCTCCCCAAGGTCAGGGAAGGTATTTCTCGGACTTCCCCGAACAGGGAACACCTGTGACTGAAGAGAGCTGCGTGGAGTTGTCTCTCGAGCTCCCCCACGCACTGACAATGGTTCCGGAATTCTGAGCGTGGGGTGGTTCCACCAACGGTCGGCAGAGAGTGGGTTCTAACGGAAAGCCTAAGCTCGTCTCCCCTGAGGGTTTTCCTAATGTCTCTGTGCCAGGGAATGCTAGGGGTGTTTGCAGGATATCCCAAAGGCAGAAGCTGCCTCCCCAAGGTCAGGGAACGTATTTCTCGGACTTCCCCGAACAGGGAACACCTGTGACTGAAGAGAGCTGCGTGGAGTTGTCTCTCGAGCTCCCCCACGCACTGACAATGGTTCCGGAATTCTGAGCGTGGGGTGGTTCCACCAACGGTCGGCAGAGAGTGGGTTCTAACGGAAAGCCTAAGCTCGTCTCCCCTGAGGGTTTTCCTAATGTCTCTGTGCCAGGGAATGCTAGGGGGGTTTGCAGGATATCCCAGTGGCAGAGGCTGCCTCCCCAAGGTCAGGGAAGGTATTTCTCGGACTTCCCCGAACAGGGAACCCCTGTGACTGAAGAAATCTGCGTGGAGTTGTCTCTCGAACTCCACCACGCACTGACAATTGTTCCGGAATCCTGAGCGTGGGGAGGTTCCACCAACGGTCGGCAGCGCGTGGGTTCTAACGGAATGCCTAAGCTCGTCTCCCCTTAGTGTTTTCCTAATGTCTCTGTGCCAGAGAATGCTAGGGGGGTTTGCAGGATATCCCAGTGACAGAGGATGCCTCCCCAAGGTCAGGGAAGTTTTTCCTCGGACTTCCCCGAACAGGGAACACCTGTGACTGAAGAGAGCTGCGTGGAGTTCTCTCTCGAGCTCCCCCACGCACTGACAATTGTTCCGGAATCCTGAGCGTGGGAAGGTTCCACCAACCGTTGGCAGAGCGTGGGTTCAAACGGAAAGCCTAAGCTCGTCTCCCCTGAGGGTTTTCCTAATGTCTCTGTGCCAGGGAATGCTAGGGGGGTTTGCAGGATATCCCAGTGACAGAGGCTGCCTCCCCAAGGTCAGGGAAGGTATTTCTCGGACTTCCCCGAACAGGGAACACCTGTGACTGAAGAGAGCTGCGTGGAGATGTCTCTCGACCTCCCCCACGCACTGACAATGGTTCCGGAATCCTGAGCGTGGGGAGGTTCCACCAACAGTTGGCAGAGCGTGGGTTCTAACGGAAAGCCTAAGCTCGTTTCCCCTGAGGGTTTTCCTAATTTCTCTGTGCCAGGGAATGCTAGGGGTGTTTGCAGGATATCCCAGTGACAGAGGCTGCCTCCCCAAGGTCAGGGAAGGTATTTCTCGGACTTCCCCGAACAGGGAACACCTGTGACTGAAGAGAGCGGCGTGGAGTTGTCTCTCGTGCTCCCCCACGCACTGACAATGGTTCCGGAATCCTGAGCGTGGGGAGGTTCCACCAACGGTCGGCAGCGCGTGGGTTCTAACGGAAAGCCTAAGCTCGTCTCCCCTGATGGTTTTCCTAATGTCTCTGTGCCAGGGAATGCTAGGGGTGTTTGCAGGATATCCCAGTGACAGAGTCTGCCTCCCCAAGTTCAGGGAAGTTATTTCTCGGACTTCCCCGAACAGGGAACACCTGTGACTGAAGAGAGCTGCGTGGAGTTGTCTCTCGAGCTCCCCCACGTACTGACAATGGTTCCGGAATCCTGAGCGTGGGGAGGTTCCACCAACGGTCGGCAGCGCGTGGGTTCTAACGGAAAGCCTAAGCTCGTCTCCCCTGAGGCTTTTCCTAATGTCTCTGTGCCAGGGAAATCTAGGGGGGTTTGCAGGATATCCCAGTGACAGAGGCTGCCTCCCCAAGGTCAGGGAAGGTATTTCTCGGACTTCCCCGAACAGGGAACACCTGTGACTGAAGAGAGCTGCGTGGAGTTGTCTCTCGAGCTCCCCCACGCACTGACAATGGTTCCGGAATCCTGAGCGTGGGAAGGTTCCACCAACCGTTGGCAGAGCGTGGGTTCAAACGGAAAGCCTAAGCTCGTCTCCCCTGAGGGTTTTCCTAATTTCTCTGTGCCAGGGAATGCTAGGGGTTTTTGCAGGATATCCCAGTGACAGAGGCTGCCTCCCCAAGGTCAGGGAAGGTATTTCTCGGACTTCCCCGAACTGGGAACACCTGTGACTGAAGAGAGATGCGTGGAGTTGTCTCTCGAGCTCCCCCACGCACTGACAATTTTTCCGGAATCCTGAGCGTGGGGAGGTTCCACCAACGGTCGGCAGCACGTGGGTTCTAACGGAAAGACTAAGCTCGTCTCCCCTGAGGGTTTTCCTAATGTCTCTGTGCCAGGGAATGCTAGGGGGGGTTGCAGGATATCCTAGTGACAGAGGCTGCCTCCCAAGGTCAGGGAAATTATTTCTCGGACTTCCCCAAACAGGGAACACCTGTGACTGAAGAGAGCTGCGGGGAGTTGTCTCTCGAGCTCCCACACGCACTGACAATGGTTCCGGAATCCTGAGCGTGGGGAGGTTCCAACAACGGTCGGCAGCGCGTGGGTTCTTACGGAAAGCCTAAGCTCGTCTCCCCTGAGGGTTTTCCTAATATCTCTGTGCCAGGGAATGCTAGGGGTGTTTGCAGGATATCCCAGTGACATAGGCTGCCTCCCCATGTTCATGGAAGGTATTTCTCGGACTTCCCCGAACAGGGAACTCCTGTGACTGAAGAGAGCTGCGTGGAGTTGTCTCTCGAGCTCCCCCACGCACTGACAATGGTTCCGGAATTCTGAGCGTGGGGTGGTTCCACCAACGGTCGGCAGAGAGTGGGTTCTAACGGAAAGCCTAAGCTCGTCTCCCCTGAGGGTTTTCCTAATGTCTCTGTGCCAGGGAATGCTAGGGGGGTTTGCAGGATATCCCAGTGGCAGAGGCTGCCACCCCAAGGTCAGGGAAGGTATTTCTCGGACTTCCCCGAACAGGGAACCCCTGTGACTGAAGAAATCTGCGTGGAGTTGTCTCTCGAACTCCACCACGCACTGACAATTGTTCCGGAATCCTGAGCGTGGGGAGGTTCCACCAACGGTCGGCAGCGCGTGGGTTCTAACGGAATGCCTAAGCTCGTCTCCCCTTAGTGTTTTCCTAATGTCTCTGTGCCAGAGAATGCTAGGGGGGTTTGCAGGATATCCCAGTGACAGAGGATGCCTCCCCAAGGTCAGGGAAGTTTTTCCTCGGACTTCCCCGAACAGGGAACACCTGTGACTGAAGAGAGCTGCGTGGAGTTCTCTCTCGAGCTCCCCCACGCACTGACAATGGTTCCGGAATCCTGAGCGTGGGGAGGTTCCACCAACCGTAGGTAGCGCGTGGGTTCTAACGGAAAGCCTAAGCTCGTCTCCCCTGAGGCTTTTCCTAATTTCTCTGTGCCAGGGAAATCTAGGGGGGTTTGCAGGATATCCCAGTGACAGAGGCTGCCTCCCCAAGTTAAGGGAAGTTATTTCTCGGACTTCCCCGAACAGGGAACACCTGTGACTGAAGAGAGCTGCGTGGAGTTGTCTCTCGAGCTCCCCCACGCACTGACAATTGTTCCGGAATCCTGAGCGTGGGAAGGTTCCACCAACCGTTGGCAGAGCGTGGGTTCAAACGGAAAGCCTAAGCTCGTCTCCCCTGAGGGTTTTCCTAATGTCTCTGTGCCAGGGAATGCTAGGGGGGTTTGCAGGATATCCCAGTGACAGAGGCTGCCTCCCCAAGGTCAGGGAAGGTATTTCTCGGACTTCCCCGAACAGGGAACACCTGTGACTGAAGAGAGCTGCGTGGAGATGTCTCTCGACCTCCCCCACGCACTGACAATGGTTCCGGAATCCTGAGCGTGGGGAGGTTCCACCAACAGTTGGCAGAGCGTGGGTTCTAACGGAAAGCCTAAGCTCGTTTCCCCTGAGGGTTTTCCTAATTTCTCTGTGCCAGGGAATGCTAGGGGTGTTTGCAGGATATCCCAGTGACAGAGGCTGCCTCCCCAAGGTCAGGGAAGGTATTTCTCGGACTTCCCCGAACAGGGAACACCTGTGACTGAAGAGAGCGGCGTGGAGTTGTCTCTCGTGCTCCCCCACGCACTGACAATGGTTCCGGAATCCTGAGCGTGGGGAGGTTCCACCAACGGTCGGCAGCGCGTGGGTTCTAACGGAAAGCCTAAGCTCGTCTCCCCTGATGGTTTTCCTAATGTCTCTGTGCCAGGGAATGCTAGGGGTGTTTGCAGGATATCCCAGTGACAGAGTCTGCCTCCCCAAGTTCAGGGAAGTTATTTCTCGGACTTCCCCGAACAGGGAACACCTGTGACTGAAGAGAGCTGCGTGGAGTTGTCTCTCGAGCTCCCCCACGTACTGACAATGGTTCCGGAATCCTGAGCGTGGGGAGGTTCCACCAACGGTCGGCAGCGCGTGGGTTCTAACGGAAAGCCTAAGCTCGTCTCCCCTGAGGCTTTTCCTAATGTCTCTGTGCCAGGGAAATCTAGGGGGGTTTGCAGGATATCCCAGTGACAGAGGCTGCCTCCCCAAGGTCAGGGAAGGTATTTCTCGGACTTCCCCGAACAGGGAACACCTGTGACTGAAGAGAGCTGCGTGGAGTTGTCTCTCGAGCTCCCCCACGCACTGACAATGGTTCCGGAATCCTGAGCGTGGGAAGGTTCCACCAACCGTTGGCAGAGCGTGGGTTCAAACGGAAAGCCTAAGCTCGTCTCCCCTGAGGGTTTTCCTAATTTCTCTGTGCCAGGGAATGCTAGGGGTTTTTGCAGGATATCCCAGTGACAGAGGCTGCCTCCCCAAGGTCAGGGAAGGTATTTCTCGGACTTCCCCGAACTGGGAACACCTGTGACTGAAGAGAGATGCGTGGAGTTGTCTCTCGAGCTCCCCCACGCACTGACAATTTTTCCGGAATCCTGAGCGTGGGGAGGTTCCACCAACGGTCGGCAGCACGTGGGTTCTAACGGAAAGACTAAGCTCGTCTCCCCTGAGGGTTTTCCTAATGTCTCTGTGCCAGGGAATGCTAGGGGGGGTTGCAGGATATCCTAGTGACAGAGGCTGCCTCCCAAGGTCAGGGAAATTATTTCTCGGACTTCCCCAAACAGGGAACACCTGTGACTGAAGAGAGCTGCGGGGAGTTGTCTCTCGAGCTCCCACACGCACTGACAATGGTTCCGGAATCCTGAGCGTGGGGAGGTTCCAACAACGGTCGGCAGCGCGTGGGTTCTTACGGAAAGCCTAAGCTCGTCTCCCCTGAGGGTTTTCCTAATATCTCTGTGCCAGGGAATGCTAGGGCGCTTTGCAGGATATCCCAGTGACATAGGCTGCCTCCCCATGTTCATGGAAGGTATTTCTCGGACTTCCCCGAACAGGGAACTCCTGTGACTGAAGAGAGCTGCGTGGAGTTGTCTCTCGAGCTCCCCCACGCACTGACAATGGTTCTGGAATCCTGAGGGTGGGGAGGTTCCACCAACGGTCGGCAGCGCGTGGGTTCTAACGGAAAGCCTAAGATCATCTCCCCTAAGGGTTTTCCTAATGTCTCTGTGCAAGGGAAAGCTAGGGGGGTTTGCAGGATATCCCAGTGATGGAGGCTGCTTCCCCAAGGTCAGGGAAGGTATTTCTCGGACTTCCCCGAACAGGGAACACCTGTGACTGAAGAGAGCTGCGTGGAGTTGTCTCTCGAGCTCCCCCACGCACTGACAATTGTTCCGGAATCCTGAGCGTGGGAAGGTTCCACCAACCGTTGGCAGAGCGTGGGTTCAAACGGAAAGCCTAAGCTCGTCTCCCCTGAGGGTTTTCCTAATGTGTCTGTGCCAGGGAATGCTAGGGGGGTTTGCAGGATATCCCAGTGACAGAGGCTGCCTCCCCAAGGTCAGGGAAGGTATTTCTCGGACTTCCCCGAACAGGGAACACCTGTGACTGAAGAGAGCTGCGTGGAGATGTCTCTCGACCTCCCCCACGCACTGACAATGGTTCCGGAATCCTGAGCGTGGGGAGGTTCCACCAACAGTTGGCAGAGCGTGGGTTCTAACGGAAAGCCTAAGCTCGTTTCCCCTGAGGGTTTTCCTAATTTCTCTGTGCCAGGGAATGCTAGGGGTGTTTGCAGGATATCCCAGTGACAGAGGCTGCCTCCCCAAGGTCAGGGAAGGTATTTCTCGGACTTCCCCGAACAGGGAACACCTGTGACTGAAGAGAGCGGCGTGGAGTTGTCTCTCGTGCTCCCCCACGCACTGACAATGGTTCCGGAATCCTGAGCGTGGGGAGGTTCCACCAACGGTCGGCAGCGCGTGGGTTCTAACGGAAAGCCTAAGCTCGTCTCCCCTGATGGTTTTCCTAATGTCTCTGTGCCAGGGAATGCTAGGGGTGTTTGCAGGATATCCCAGTGACAGAGTCTGCCTCCCCAAGTTCAGGGAAGTTATTTCTCGGACTTCCCCGAACAGGGAACACCTGTGACTGAAGAGAGCTGCGTGGAGTTGTCTCTCGAGCTCCCCCACGTACTGACAATGGTTCCGGAATCCTGAGCGTGGGGAGGTTCCACCAACGGTCGGCAGCGCGTGGGTTCTAACGGAAAGCCTAAGCTCGTCTCCCCTGAGGCTTTTCCTAATGTCTCTGTGCCAGGGAAATCTAGGGGGGTTTGCAGGATATCCCAGTGACAGAGGCTGCCTCCCCAAGGTCAGGGAAGGTATTTCTCGGACTTCCCCGAACAGGGAACACCTGTGACTGAAGAGAGCTGCGTGGAGTTGTCTCTCGAGCTCCCCCACGCACTGACAATGGTTCCGGAATCCTGAGCGTGGGAAGGTTCCACCAACCGTTGGCAGAGCGTGGGTTCAAACGGAAAGCCTAAGCTCGTCTCCCCTGAGGGTTTTCCTAATTTCTCTGTGCCAGGGAATGCTAGGGGTTTTTGCAGGATATCCCAGTGACAGAGGCTGCCTCCCCAAGGTCAGGGAAGGTATTTCTCGGACTTCCCCGAACTGGGAACACCTGTGACTGAAGAGAGATGCGTGGAGTTGTCTCTCGAGCTCCCCCACGCACTGACAATTTTTCCGGAATCCTGAGCGTGGGGAGGTTCCACCAACGGTCGGCAGCACGTGGGTTCTAACGGAAAGACTAAGCTCGTCTCCCCTGAGGGTTTTCCTAATGTCTCTGTGCCAGGGAATGCTAGGGGGGGTTGCATGATATCCTAGTGACAGAGGCTGCCTCCCAAGGTCAGGGAAATTATTTCTCGGACTTCCCCAAACAGGGAACACCTGTGACTGAAGAGAGCTGCGGGGAGTTGTCTCTCGAGCTCCCACACGCACTGACAATGGTTCCGGAATCCTGAGCGTGGGGAGGTTCCAACAACGGTCGGCAGCGCGTGGGTTCTTACGGAAAGCCTAAGCTCGTCTCCCCTGAGGGTTTTCCTAATATCTCTGTGCCAGGGAATGCTAGGGCGCTTTGCAGGATATCCCAGTGACATAGGCTGCCTCCCCATGTTCATGGAAGGTATTTCTCGGACTTCCCCGAACAGGGAACTCCTGTGACTGAAGAGAGCTGCGTGGAGTTGTCTCTCGAGCTCCCCCACGCACTGACAATGGTTCCGGAATTCTGAGCGTGGGGTGGTTCCACCAACGGTCGGCAGAGAGTGGGTTCTAACGGAAAGCCTAAGCTCGTCTCCCCTGAGGGTTTTCCTAATGTCTCTGTGCCAGGGAATGCTAGGGGGGTTTGCAGGATATCCCAGTGGCAGAGGCTGCCTCCCCAAGGTCAGGGAAGGTATTTCTCGGACTTCCCCGAACAGGGAACCCCTGTGACTGAAGAAATCTGCGTGGAGTTGTCTCTCGAACTCCACCACGCACTGACAATTGTTCCGGAATCCTGAGCGTGGGGAGGTTCCACCAACGGTCGGCAGCGCGTGGGTTCTAACGGAATGCCTAAGCTCGTCTCCCCTTAGTGTTTTCCTAATGTCTCTGTGCCAGAGAATGCTAGGGGGGTTTGCAGGATATCCCAGTGACAGAGGATGCCTCCCCAAGGTCAGGGAAGTTTTTCCTCGGACTTCCCCGAACAGGGAACACCTGTGACTGAAGAGAGCTGCGTGGAGTTCTCTCTCGAGCTCCCCCACGCACTGACAATGGTTCCGGAATCCTGAGCGTGGGGAGGTTCCACCAACGGTAGGTAGCGCGTGGGTTCTAACGGAAAGCCTAAGCTCGTCTCCCCTGAGGCTTTTCCTAATTTCTCTGTGCCAGGGAAATCTAGGGGGGTTTGCAGGATATCCCAGTGACAGAGGCTGCCTCCCCAAGTTAAGGGAAGTTATTTCTCGGACTTCCCCGAACAGGGAACACCTGTGACTGAAGAGAGCTGCGTGGAGTTGTCTCTCGAGCTCCCCCACGCACTGACAATTGTTCCGGAATCCTGAGCGTGGGAAGGTTCCACCAACCGTTGGCAGAGCGTGGGTTCAAACGGAAAGCCTAAGCTCGTCTCCCCTGAGGGTTTTCCTAATGTCTCTGTGCCAGGGAATGCTAGGGGGGTTTGCAGGATATCCCAGTGACAGAGGCTGCCTCCCCAAGGTCAGGGAAGGTATTTCTCGGACTTCCCCGAACAGGGAACACCTGTGACTGAAGAGAGCTGCGTGGAGATGTCTCTCGACCTCCCCCACGCACTGACAATGGTTCCGGAATCCTGAGCGTGGGGAGGTTCCACCAACAGTTGGCAGAGCGTGGGTTCTAACGGAAAGCCTAAGCTCGTTTCCCCTGAGGGTTTTCCTAATTTCTCTGTGCCAGGGAATGCTAGGGGTGTTTGCAGGATATCCCAGTGACAGAGGCTGCCTCCCCAAGGTCAGGGAAGGTATTTCTCGGACTTCCCCGAACAGGGAACACCTGTGACTGAAGAGAGCGGCGTGGAGTTGTCTCTCGTGCTCCCCCACGCACTGACAATGGTTCCGGAATCCTGAGCGTGGGGAGGTTCCACCAACGGTCGGCAGCGCGTGGGTTCTAACGGAAAGCCTAAGCTCGTCTCCCCTGATGGTTTTCCTAATGTCTCTGTGCCAGGGAATGCTAGGGGTGTTTGCAGGATATCCCAGTGACAGAGTCTGCCTCCCCAAGTTCAGGGAAGTTATTTCTCGGACTTCCCCGAACAGGGAACACCTGTGACTGAAGAGAGCTGCGTGGAGTTGTCTCTCGAGCTCCCCCACGTACTGACAATGGTTCCGGAATCCTGAGCGTGGGGAGGTTCCACCAACGGTCGGCAGCGCGTGGGTTCTAACGGAAAGCCTAAGCTCGTCTCCCCTGAGGCTTTTCCTAATGTCTCTGTGCCAGGGAAATCTAGGGGGGTTTGCAGGATATCCCAGTGACAGAGGCTGCCTCCCCAAGGTCAGGGAAGGTATTTCTCGGACTTCCCCGAACAGGGAACACCTGTGACTGAAGAGAGCTGCGTGGAGTTGTCTCTCGAGCTCCCCCACGCACTGACAATGGTTCCGGAATCCTGAGCGTGGGAAGGTTCCACCAACCGTTGGCAGAGCGTGGGTTCAAACGGAAAGCCTAAGCTCGTCTCCCCTGAGGGTTTTCCTAATTTCTCTGTGCCAGGGAATGCTAGGGGTTTTTGCAGGATATCCCAGTGACAGAGGCTGCCTCCCCAAGGTCAGGGAAGGTATTTCTCGGACTTCCCCGAACTGGGAACACCTGTGACTGAAGAGAGATGCGTGGAGTTGTCTCTCGAGCTCCCCCACGCACTGACAATTTTTCCGGAATCCTGAGCGTGGGGAGGTTCCACCAACGGTCGGCAGCACGTGGGTTCTAACGGAAAGACTAAGCTCGTCTCCCCTGAGGGTTTTCCTAATGTCTCTGTGCCAGGGAATGCTAGGGGGGGTTGCAGGATATCCTAGTGACAGAGGCTGCCTCCCAAGGTCAGGGAAATTATTTCTCGGACTTCCCCAAACAGGGAACACCTGTGACTGAAGAGAGCTGCGGGGAGTTGTCTCTCGAGCTCCCACACGCACTGACAATGGTTCCGGAATCCTGAGCGTGGGGAGGTTCCACCAACGGTCGGCAGCGCGTGGGTTCTAACGGAATGCCTAAGCTCGTCTCCCCTGAGGGTTTTCCTAATTTCTCTGTGCCAGGGAATGCTATGGGGGTTTGCAGGATATCCCAGTTATAGAGGGTGCCTCACCAAGGTCAGGGTAGGTATTTCTCGGACTTCCCCGTACAGGGAACACTTGTGACTGAAGAGAGCTGCGTGGAGTTGTCTCTCGAGCTCCCCCACTCACTGACAATGGTTCCAGGATCCTGAGCGTGGGGAGGTTTCACCAACGTGCGGTAGTGCATGGGTTCTATCGGAAAGCCTAAGCTCGCCTCCCCTGAGGGTTTTCATAATGTCTCTGTGCCAGGGAATGCTAGGGGGTTTGCAGGATATCCCAGTGACAGAGGCTGCCCCCCCAAGGTCAAGGAAGTTATTTCTCGGACTTCCCCAAACAGGGAACACCTGTGACTGAAGAGAGCTGCGGGGAGTTGTCTCTCGAGCTCCCACACGCACTGACAATGGTTCCGGAATCCTGAGCGTGGGGAGGTTCCAACAACGGTCGGCAGCGCGTGGGTTCTTACGGAAAGCCTAAGCTCGTCTCCCCTGAGGGTTTTCCTAATATCTCTGTGCCAGGGAATGCTAGGGCGCTTTGCAGGATATCCCAGTGACATAGGCTGCCTCCCCATGTTCATGGAAGGTATTTCTCGGACTTCCCCGAACAGGGAACTCCTGTGACTGAAGAGAGCTGCGTGGAGTTGTCTCTCGAGCTCCCCCACGCACTGACAATGGTTCTGGAATCCTGAGGGTGGGGAGGTTCCACCAACGGTCGGCAGCGCGTGGGTTCTAACGGAAAGCCTAAGCTCTTCTCCCCTAAGGGTTTTCCTAATGTCTCTGTGCAAGGGAAAGCTAGGGGGGTTTGCAGGATATCCCAGTGATGGAGGCTGCTTCCCCAAGGTCAGGGAAGGTATTTCTCGGACTTCCCCGAACAGGGAACACCTGTGACTGAAGAGAGCTTCGTGGAGTTGTCTCTCGAGCTCCCCCACGCACTGACAATGGTTCCGGAATCCTGAAATTGGGGAGATTCCACCAACGGTCGGCAGCGCGTGGGTTCTAATGGAAAGCCTAAGCTCGTCTCCCCTGAGGTATTTCCTAATTTCTCTGTGCCAGGGAATGCTAGGGGTGTTTGCAGGATATCCCAAAGGCAGAAGCTGCCTCCCCAAGGTCAGGGAAGGTATTTCTCGGACTTCCCCGAACAGGGAACACCTGTGACTGAAGAGAGCTGCGTGGAGTTGTCTCTCGAGCTCCCCCACGCACTGACAATGGTTCCGGAATTCTGAGCGTGGGGTGGTTCCACCAACGGTCGGCAGAGAGTGGGTTCTAACGGAAAGCCTAAGCTCGTCTCCCCTGAGGGTTTTCCTAATGTCTCTGTGCCAGGGAATGCTAGGGGTGTTTGCAGGATATCCCAAAGGCAGAAGCTGCCTCCCCAAGGTCAGGGAAGGTATTTCTCGGACTTCCCCGAACAGGGAACACCTGTGACTGAAGAGAGCTGCGTGGAGTTGTCTCTCGAGCTCCCCCACGCACTGACAATGGTTCCGGAATTCTGAGCGTGGGGTGGTTCCACCAACGGTCGGCAGAGAGTGGGTTCTAACGGAAAGCCTAAGCTCGTCTCCCCTGAGGGTTTTCCTAATGTCTCTGTGCCAGGGAATGCTAGGGGGGTTTGCAGGATATCCCAGTGGCAGAGGCTGCCTCCCCAAGGTCAGGGAAGGTATTTCTCGGACTTCCCCGAACAGGGAACCCCTGTGACTGAAGAAATCTGCGTGGAGTTGTCTCTCGAACTCCACCACGCACTGACAATTGTTCCGGAATCCTGAGCGTGGGGAGGTTCCACCAACGGTCGGCAGCGCGTGGGTTCTAACGGAATGCCTAAGCTCGTCTCCCCTTAGTGTTTTCCTAATGTCTCTGTGCCAGAGAATGCTAGGGGGGTTTGCAGGATATCCCAGTGACAGAGGATGCCTCCCCAAGGTCAGGGAAGTTTTTCCTCGGACTTCCCCGAACAGGGAACACCTGTGACTGAAGAGAGCTGCGTGGAGTTCTCTCTCGAGCTCCCCCACGCACTGACAATGGTTCCGGAATCCTGAGCGTGGGGAGGTTCCACCAACGGTAGGTAGCGCGTGGGTTCTAACGGAAAGCCTAAGCTCGTCTCCCCTGAGGCTTTTCCTAATTTCTCTGTGCCAGGGAAATCTAGGGGGGTTTGCAGGATATCCCAGTGACAGTGGCTGCCTCCC
Source organism: Vicugna pacos (assembly GCF_048564905.1). NCBI lineage: Eukaryota > Metazoa > Chordata > Mammalia > Artiodactyla > Camelidae > Vicugna > Vicugna pacos. Next base: position 440,543 of record NC_133021.1, read on the forward strand.
CAATACAAGGGAAGTTATTTCTCGGACTTCCCCGAACAGGGAACACCTGTGACTGAAGAGAGCTGCGTGGAGTTGTCTCTCGAGCTCCCCCACGCACTGACAATTGTTCCGGAATCCTGAGCGTGGGAAGGTTCCACCAACCGTTGGCAGAGCGTGGGTTCAAACGGAAAGCCTAAGCTCGTCTCCCCTGAGGGTTTTCCTAATGTCTCTGTGCCAGGGAATGCTAGGGGGGTTTGCAGGATATCCCAGTGACAGAGGATGCCTCCCCAAGGTCAGGGAAGGTATTTCTCGGACTTCCCCGAACAGGGAACACCTGTGACTGAAGAGAGCTGCGTGGAGATGTCTCTCGGCCTCCCCCACGCACTGACAATGGTTCCGGAATCCTGAGCGTGGGGAGGTTCCACCAACAGTTGGCAGAGCGTGGGTTCTAACGGAAAGCCTAAGCTCGTTTCCCCTGAGGGTTTTCCTAATTTCTCTGTGCCAGGGAATGCTAGGGGTGTTTGCAGGATATCCCAGTGACAGAGGCTGCCTCCCCAAGGTCAGGGAAGGTATTTCTCGGACTTCCCCGAACAGGGAACACCTGTGACTGAAGAGAGCTGCGTGGAGTTGTCTCTCGAGCTCCCCCACGCACTGACAATGGTTCCGGAATCCTGAGCGTGGGAAGGTTCCACCAACCGTTGGCAGAGCGTGGGTTCAAACGGAAAGCCTAAGCTCGTCTCCCCTGAGGGTTTTCCTAATTTCTCTGTGCCAGGGAATGCTAGGGGTTTTTGCAGGATATCCCAGTGACAGAGGCTGCCTCCCCAAGGTCAGGGAAGGTATTTCTCGGACTTCCCCGAACTGGGAACACCTGTGACTGAAGAGAGATGCGTGGAGTTGTCTCTCGAGCTCCCCCACGCACTGACAATTTTTCCGGAATCCTGAGCGTGGGGAGGTTCCACCAACGGTCGGCAGCACGTGGGTTCTAACGGAAAGACTAAGCTCGTCTCCCCTGAGGGTTTTCCTAATGTCTCTGTGCCAGGGAATGCTAGGGGGGGTTGCAGGATATCCTAGTGACAGAGGCTGCCTCCCAAGGTCAGGGAAATTATTTCTCGGACTTCCCCAAACAGGGAACACCTGTGACTGAAGAGAGCTGCGGGGAGTTGTCTCTCGAGCTCCCACACGCACTGACAATGGTTCAGGAATCCTGAGCGTGGGGAGGTTCCAACAACGGTCGGCAGCGCGTGGGTTCTTACGGAAAGCCTAAGCTCGTCTCCCCTGAGGGTTTTCCTAATATCTCTGTGCCAGGGAATGCTAGGGCGCTTTGCAGGATATCCCAGTGACATAGGCTGCCTCCCCATGTTCATGGAAGGTATTTCTCGGACTTCCCCGAACAGGGAACTCCTGTGACTGAAGAGAGCTGCGTGGAGTTGTCTCTCGAGCTCCCCCACGCACTGACAATGGTTCTGGAATCCTGAGGGTGGGGAGGTTCCACCAACGGTCGGCAGCGCGTGGGTTCTAACGGAAAGCCTAAGATCTTCTCCCCTAAGGGTTTTCCTAATGTCTCTGTGCAAGGGAAAGCTAGGGGGGTTTGCAGGATATCCCAGTGATGGAGGCTGCTTCCCCAAGGTCAGGGAAGGTATTTCTCGGACTTCCCCGAACAGGGAACACCTGTGACTGAAGAGAGCTGCGTGGAGTTGTCTCTCGAGCTCCCCCACGCACTGACAATTGTTCCGGAATCCTGAGCGTGGGAAGGTTCCACCAACCGTTGGCAGAGCGTGGGTTCAAACGGAAAGCCTAAGCTCGTCTCCCCTGAGGGTTTTCCTAATGTGTCTGTGCCAGGGAATGCTAGGGGGGTTTGCAGGATATCCCAGTGACAGAGGCTGCCTCCCCAAGGTCAGGGAAGGTATTTCTCGGACTTCCCCGAACAGGGAACACCTGTGACTGAAGAGAGCTGCGTGGAGATGTCTCTCGACCTCCCCCACGCACTGACAATGGTTCCGGAATCCTGAGCGTGGGGAGGTTCCACCAACAGTTGGCAGAGCGTGGGTTCTAACGGAAAGCCTAAGCTCGTTTCCCCTGAGGGTTTTCCTAATTTCTCTGTGCCAGGGAATTCTAGGGGTGTTTGCAGGATATCCCAGTGACAGAGGCTGCCTCCCCAAGGTCAGGGAAGGTATTTCTCGGACTTCCCCGAACAGGGAACACCTGTGACTGAAGAGAGCGGCGTGGAGTTGTCTCTCGTGCTCCCCCACGCACTGACAATGGTTCCGGAATCCTGAGCGTGGGGAGGTTCCACCAACGGTCGGCAGCGCGTGGGTTCTAACGGAAAGCCTAAGCTCGTCTCCCCTGATGGTTTTCCTAATGTGTCTGTGCCAGGGAATGCTAGGGGTGTTTGCAGGATATCCCAGTGACAGAGTCTGCCTCCCCAAGTTCAGGGAAGTTATTTCTCGGACTTCCCCGAACAGGGAACACCTGTGACTGAAGAGAGCTGCGTGGAGTTGTCTCTCGAGCTCCCCCACGTACTGACAATGGTTCCGGAATCCTGAGCGTGGGGAGGTTCCACCAACGGTCGGCAGCGCGTGGGTTCTAACGGAAAGCCTAAGCTCGTCTCCCCTGAGGCTTTTCCTAATGTCTCTGTGCCAGGGAAATCTAGGGGGGTTTGCAGGATATCCCAGTGACAGAGGCTGCCTCCCCAAGGTCAGGGAAGGTATTTCTCGGACTTCCCCGAACAGGGAACACCTGTGACTGAAGAGAGCTGCGTGGAGTTGTCTCTCGAGCTCCCCCACGCACTGACAATGGTTCCGGAATCCTGAGCGTGGGAAGGTTCCACCAACCGTTGGCAGAGCGTGGGTTCAAACGGAAAGCCTAAGCTCGTCTCCCCTGAGGGTTTTCCTAATTTCTCTGTGCCAGGGAATGCTAGGGGTTTTTGCAGGATATCCCAGTGACAGAGGCTGCCTCCCCAAGGTCAGGGAAGGTATTTCTCGGACTTCCCCGAACTGGGAACACCTGTGACTGAAGAGAGATGCGTGGAGTTGTCTCTCGAGCTCCCCCACGCACTGACAATTTTTCCGGAATCCTGAGCGTGGGGAGGTTCCACCAACGGTCGGCAGCACGTGGGTTCTAACGGAAAGACTAAGCTCGTCTCCCCTGAGGGTTTTCCTAATGTCTCTGTGCCAGGGAATGCTAGGGGGGGTTGCAGGATATCCTAGTGACAGAGGCTGCCTCCCAAGGTCAGGGAAATTATTTCTCGGACTTCCCCAAACAGGGAACACCTGTGACTGAAGAGAGCTGCGGGGAGTTGTCTCTCGAGCTCCCACACGCACTGACAATGGTTCCGGAATCCTGAGCGTGGGGAGGTTCCAACAACGGTCGGCAGCGCGTGGGTTCTTACGGAAAGCCTAAGCTCGTCTCCCCTGAGGGTTTTCCTAATATCTCTGTGCCAGGGAATGCTAGGGCGCTTTGCAGGATATCCCAGTGACATAGGCTGCCTCCCCATGTTCATGGAAGGTATTTCTCGGACTTCCCCGAACAGGGAACTCCTGTGACTGAAGAGAGCTGCGTGGAGTTGTCTCTCGAGCTCCCCCACGCACTGACAATGGTTCCGGAATTCTGAGCGTGGGGTGGTTCCACCAACGGTTGGCAGAGAGTGGGTTCTAACGGAAAGCCTAAGCTCGTCTCCCCTGAGGGTTTTCCTAATGTCTCTGTGCCAGGGAATGCTAGGGGGGTTTGCAGGATATCCCAGTGGCAGAGGCTGCCTCCCCAAGGTCAGGGAAGGTATTTCTCGGACTTCCCCGAACAGGGAACCCCTGTGACTGAAGAAATCTGCGTGGAGTTGTCTCTCGAACTCCACCACGCACTGACAATTGTTCCGGAATCCTGAGCGTGGGGAGGTTCCACCAACGGTCGGCAGCGCGTGGGTTCTAACGGAATGCCTAAGCTCGTCTCCCCTTAGTGTTTTCCTAATGTCTCTGTGCCAGAGAATGCTAGGGGGGTTTGCAGGATATCCCAGTGGCAGAGGCTGCCTCCCCAAGGTCAGGGAAGTTTTTCCTCGGACTTCCCCGAACAGGGAACACCTGTGACTGAAGAGAGCTGCGTGGAGTTCTCTCTCGAGCTCCCCCACGCACTGACAATGGTTCCGGAATCCTGAGCGTGGGGAGGTTCCACCAACGGTAGGTAGCGCGTGGGTTCTAACGGAAAGCCTAAGCTCGTCTCCCCTGAGGCTTTTCCTAATTTCTCTGTGCCAGGGAAATCTAGGGGGGTTTGCAGGATATCCCAGTGACAGAGGCTGCCTCCCCAAGTTAAGGGAAGTTATTTCTCGGACTTCCCCGAACAGGGAACACCTGTGACTGAAGAGAGCTGCGTGGAGTTGTCTCTCGAGCTCCCCCACGCACTGACAATTGTTCCGGAATCCTGAGCGTGGGAAGGTTCCACCAACCGTTGGCAGAGCGTGGGTTCAAACGGAAAGCCTAAGCTCGTCTCCCCTGAGGGTTTTCCTAATGTCTCTGTGCCAGGGAATGCTAGGGGGGTTTGCAGGATATCCCAGTGACAGAGGCTGCCTCCCCAAGGTCAGGGAAGGTATTTCTCGGACTTCCCCGAACAGGGAACACCTGTGACTGAAGAGAGCTGCGTGGAGATGTCTCTCGACCTCCCCCACGCACTGACAATGGTTCCGGAATCCTGAGCGTGGGGAGGTTCCACCAACAGTTGGCAGAGCGTGGGTTCTAACGGAAAGCCTAAGCTCGTTTCCCCTGAGGGTTTTCCTAATTTCTCTGTGCCAGGGAATGCTAGGGGTGTTTGCAGGATATCCCAGTGACAGAGGCTGCCTCCCCAAGGTCAGGGAAGGTATTTCTCGGACTTCCCCGAACAGGGAACACCTGTGACTGAAGAGAGCGGCGTGGAGTTGTCTCTCGTGCTCCCCCACGCACTGACAATGGTTCCGGAATCCTGAGCGTGGGGAGGTTCCACCAACGGTCGGCAGCGCGTGGGTTCTAACGGAAAGCCTAAGCTCGTCTCCCCTGATGGTTTTCCTAATGTCTCTGTGCCAGGGAATGCTAGGGGTGTTTGCAGGATATCCCAGTGACAGAGTCTGCCTCCCCAAGTTCAGGGAAGTTATTTCTCGGACTTCCCCGAACAGGGAACACCTGTGACTGAAGAGAGCTGCGTGGAGTTGTCTCTCGAGCTCCCCCACGTACTGACAATGGTTCCGGAATCCTGAGCGTGGGGAGGTTCCACCAACGGTCGGCAGCGCGTGGGTTCTAACGGAAAGCCTAAGCTCGTCTCCCCTGAGGCTTTTCCTAATGTCTCTGTGCCAGGGAAATCTAGGGGGGTTTGCAGGATATCCCAGTGACAGAGGCTGCCTCCCCAAGGTCAGGGAAGGTATTTCTCGGACTTCCCCGAACAGGGAACACCTGTGACTGAAGAGAGCTGCGTGGAGTTGTCTCTCGAGCTCCCCCACGCACTGACAATGGTTCCGGAATCCTGAGCGTGGGAAGGTTCCACCAACCGTTGGCAGAGCGTGGGTTCAAACGGAAAGCCTAAGCTCGTCTCCCCTGAGGGTTTTCCTAATTTCTCTGTGCCAGGGAATGCTAGGGGTTTTTGCAGGATATCCCAGTGACAGAGGCTGCCTCCCCAAGGTCAGGGAAGGTATTTCTCGGACTTCCCCGAACTGGGAACACCTGTGACTGAAGAGAGATGCGTGGAGTTGTCTCTCGAGCTCCCCCACGCACTGACAATTTTTCCGGAATCCTGAGCGTGGGGAGGTTCCACCAACGGTCGGCAGCACGTGGGTTCTAACGGAAAGACTAAGCTCGTCTCCCCTGAGGGTTTTCCTAATGTCTCTGTGCCAGGGAATGCTAGGGGGGGTTGCAGGATATCCTAGTGACAGAGGCTGCCTCCCAAGGTCAGGGAAATTATTTCTCGGACTTCCCCAAACAGGGAACACCTGTGACTGAAGAGAGCTGCGGGGAGTTGTCTCTCGAGCTCCCACACGCACTGACAATGGTTCCGGAATCCTGAGCGTGGGGAGGTTCCACCAACGGTCGGCAGCGCGTGGGTTCTAACGGAATGCCTAAGCTCGTCTCCCCTGAGGGTTTTCCTAATTTCTCTGTGCCAGGGAATGCTATGGGGGTTTGCAGGATATCCCAGTGATAGAGGGTGCCTCACCAAGGTCAGGGTAGGTATTTCTCGGACTTCCCCGTACAGGGAACACTTGTGACTGAAGAGAGCTGCGTGGAGTTGTCTCTCGAGCTCCCCCACTCACTGACAATGGTTCCAGGATCCTGAGCGTGGGGAGGTTTCACCAACGTGCGGTAGTGCATGGGTTCTATCGGAAAGCCTAAGCTCGCCTCCCCTGAGGGTTTTCATAATGTCTCTGTGCCAGGGAATTCTAGGGGGTTTGCAGGATATCCCAGTGACAGAGGCTGCCCCCCCAAGGTCAGGGAAGTTATTTCTCGGACTTCCCCAAACAGGGAACACCTGTGACTGAAGAGAGCTGCGGGGAGTTGTCTCTCGAGCTCCCACACGCACTGACAATGGTTCCGGAATCCTGAGCGTGGGGAGGTTCCAACAACGGTCGGCAGCGCGTGGGTTCTTACGGAAAGCCTAAGCTCGTCTCCCCTGAGGGTTTTCCTAATATCTCTGTGCCAGGGAATGCTAGGGCGCTTTGCAGGATATCCCAGTGACATAGGCTGCCTCCCCATGTTCATGGAAGGTATTTCTCGGACTTCCCCGAACAGGGAACTCCTGTGACTGAAGAGAGCTGCGTGGAGTTGTCTCTCGAGCTCCCCCACGCACTGACAATGGTTCTGGAATCCTGAGGGTGGGGAGGTTCCACCAACGGTCGGCAGCGCGTGGGTTCTAACGGAAAGCCTAAGCTCTTCTCCCCTAAGGGTTTTCCTAATGTCTCTGTGCAAGGGAAAGCTAGGGGGGTTTGCAGGATATCCCAGTGATGGAGGCTGCTTCCCCAAGGTCAGGGAAGGTATTTCTCGGACTTCCCCGAACAGGGAACACCTGTGACTGAAGAGAGCTTCGTGGAGTTGTCTCTCGAGCTCCCCCACGCACTGACAATGGTTCCGGAATCCTGAAATTGGGGAGATTCCACCAACGGTCGGCAGCGCGTGGGTTCTAATGGAAAGCCTAAGCTCGTCTCCCCTGAGGTATTTCCTAATTTCTCTGTGCCAGGGAATGCTAGGGGTGTTTGCAGGATATCCCAAAGGCAGAAGCTGCCTCCCCAAGGTCAGGGAAGGTATTTCTCGGACTTCCCCGAACAGGGAACACCTGTGACTGAAGAGAGCTGCGTGGAGTTGTCTCTCGAGCTCCCCCACGCACTGACAATGGTTCCGGAATTCTGAGCGTGGGGTGGTTCCACCAACGGTCGGCAGAGAGTGGGTTCTAACGGAAAGCCTAAGCTCGTCTCCCCTGAGGGTTTTCCTAATGTCTCTGTGCCAGGGAATGCTAGGGGTGTTTGCAGGATATCCCAAAGGCAGAAGCTGCCTCCCCAAGGTCAGGGAAGGTATTTCTCGGACTTCCCCGAACAGGGAACACCTGTGACTGAAGAGAGCTGCGTGGAGTTGTCTCTCGAGCTCCCCCACGCACTGACAATGGTTCCGGAATTCTGAGCGTGGGGTGGTTCCACCAACGGTCGGCAGAGAGTGGGTTCTAACGGAAAGCCTAAGCTCGTCTCCCCTGAGGGTTTTCCTAATGTCTCTGTGCCAGGGAATGCTAGGGGGGTTTGCAGGATATCCCAGTGGAAGAGGCTGCCTCCCCAAGGTCAGGGAAGGTATTTCTCGGACTTCCCCGAACAGGGAACCCCTGTGACTGAAGAAATCTGCGTGGAGTTGTCTCTCGAACTCCACCACGCACTGACAATTGTTCCGGAATCCTGAGCGTGGGGAGGTTCCACCAACGGTCGGCAGCGCGTGGGTTCTAACGGAATGCCTAAGCTCGTCTCCCCTTAGTGTTTTCCTAATGTCTCTGTGCCAGAGAATGCTAGGGGGGTTTGCAGGATATCCCAGTGACAGAGGATGCCTCCCCAAGGTCAGGGAAGTTTTTCCTCGGACTTCCCCGAACAGGGAACACCTGTGACTGAAGAGAGCTGCGTGGAGTTCTCTCTCGAGCTCCCCCACGCACTGACAATGGTTCCGGAATCCTGAGCGTGGGGAGGTTCCACCAACGGTAGGTAGCGCGTGGGTTCTAACGGAAAGCCTAAGCTCGTCTCCCCTGAGGCTTTTCCTAATTTCTCTGTGCCAGGGAAATCTAGGGGGGTTTGCAGGATATCCCAGTGACAGTGGCTGCCTCCCCAATACAAGGGAAGTTATTTCTCGGACTTCCCCGAACAGGGAACACCTGTGACTGAAGAGAGCTGCGTGGAGTTGTCTCTCGAGCTCCCCCACGCACTGACAATTGTTCCGGAATCCTGAGCGTGGGAAGGTTCCACCAACCGTTGGCAGAGCGTGGGTTCAAACAGAAAGCCTAAGCTCGTCTCCCCTGAGGGTTTTCCTAATGTCTCTGTGCCAGGGAATGCTAGGGGGGTTTGCAGGATATCCCAGTGACAGAGGATGCCTCCCCAAGGTAAGGGAAGGTATTTCTCGGACTTCCCCGAACAGGGAACACCTGTGACTGAAGAGAGCTGCGTGGAGATGTCTCTCGGCCTCCCCCACGCACTGACAATGGTTCCGGAATCCTGAGCGTGGGGAGGTTCCACCAACAGTTGGCAGAGCGTGGGTTCTAACGGAAAGCCTAAGCTCGTTTCCCCTGAGGGTTTTCCTAATTTCTCTGTGCCAGGGAATGCTAGGGGTGTTTGCAGGATATCCCAGTGACAGAGGCTGCCTCCCCAAGGTCAGGGAAGGTATTTCTCGGACTTCCCCGAACAGGGAACACCTGTGACTGAAGAGAGCTGCGTGGAGTTGTCTCTCGAGCTCCCCCACGCACTGACAATGGTTCCGGAATCCTGAGCGTGGGAAGGTTCCACCAACCGTTGGCAGAGCGTGGGTTCAAACGGAAAGCCTAAGCTCGTCTCCCCTGAGTGTTTTCCTAATGTCTCTGTGCCAGGGAATGCTAGGGGGGTTTGCAGGATATCCTAGTGACAGAGGCTGCCTCCCAAGGTCAGGGAAATTATTTCTCGGACTTCCCCAAACAGGGAACACCTGTGACTGAAGAGAGCTGCGGGGAGTTGTCTCTCGAGCTCCCACACGCACTGACAATGGTTCCGGAATCCTGAGCGTGGGGAGGTTCCAACAACGGTCGGCAGCGCGTGGGTTCTTACGGAAAGCCTAAGCTCGTCTCCCCTGAGGGTTTTCCTAATATCTCTGTGCCAGGGAATGCTAGGGCGCTTTGCAGGATATCCCAGTGACAGAGGCTGCCTCCCCATGTTCATGGAAGGTATTTCTCGGACTTCCCCGAACAGGGAACTCCTGTGACTGAAGAGAGCTGCGTGGAGTTGTCTCTCGAGCTCCCCCACGCACTGACAATGGTTCCGGAATCCCGAGCGTGGGGACGTTCCACCAACGGTCGGCAGCGCGTGGGTTCTAACGGAAACATTAAGCTCGTCTCCTCTGAGAGTTTTCCTAATGTCTCTGTGCCAGGGAATGCTAGGGGTGTTTGCAGGATATCCCAGTGACAGAGGCTGCCTCCCCAAGGTCAGGGAAGGTATTTCTCGGACTTCCCCGAACAGGGAACACCTGTGACTGAAGAGAGCTGCGTGGAGTTGTCTCTCGAGTTCCCCCACGCACTGACAATGGTTCTGGAATCCTGAGGGTGGGGAGGTTCCACCAACAGTCGGCAGCGCGTGGGTTCTAACGGAAAGCCTAAGCTCTTCTCCCCTGAGGGTTTTCCTAATGTCTCTGTGCAAGGGAAAGCTAGGGGGGTTTGCAGGATATCCCAGTGACAGAGGCTGCTTCCCCAAGGTCAGGGAAGGTATTTCTCGGACTTCCCCGAACAGGGAACACCTGTGACTGAAGAGAGCTTCGTGGAGTTGTCTCTCGAGCTCCCCCACGCACTGACAATGGTTCCGGAATCCTGAAAGTGGGGAGATTCCACCAACGGTCGGCAGCGCGTGGGTTCTAATGGAAAGCCTAAGCTCGTCTCCCCTGAGGTATTTCCTAATTTCTCTGTGCCAGGGAATGCTAGGGGTGTTTGCAGGATATCCCAATAGCAGAAGCTGCCTCCCCAAGGTCAGGGAAGGTATTTCTCGGACTTCCCCGAACAGGGAACCCCTGTGAATGAAAAGAGCTGCGTGGAGTTTTCTCTCGAGCTCCCCCACGCACTGACAATGGTTCCGGAATCCTGAGCGTGGGGAGGTTCCACCAACGGTCGGCAGCGCGTGGGTTCTAACGGAAAGCCTAAGCTCGTCTCCCCTGAGGGTTTTCCTAATATCTCTGTGCCAGGGAATGCTAGGGGGGTTTGCAGGTTATCCCAGTGCAGAGGCTGCCTCCCCAATGTCAGGGAAGTTATTTCTCGGACTTCCCCAAACAGGGAACACCTGTGACTGAAGAGAGCTGCGTGCAGTTGTCTCTCGAGCTCCCCCACGCACTGACAATGGTTCCGGAATCCTGAGCGTGGGGAAGTTCCACCAACGGTCCGCAGCGCGTGGGTTCTTACGGAAAGCCTAAGCTCGCCTCCCCTGAGGTTTTTCCTAATATCTCTGTGCCAGGAAATGCTGGGGGTGTTTGCAGGTTATCCCAGTGACAGAGGCTGCCTCCCCAAGGTCAGGGAAGCTATTTCTCGGACTTCCCCGAACAGGGAACCCCTGTGACTGAAGAGAGCTGCGTGGAGTTGTCTCTCGTGCTCCCCCACGCACTGACAATGGTTGCGGAATCCTGAGCGTGGGGAGGTTCCACCAACGGTCGGCAGCGCGTGGGTTCTAACGGAAAGCCTAAGCTCGTCTCCCGTGAGGGTTTTCCTAATGTCTATGTGCCAGGGAATGCTAGGGGTTTTTGCAGGATATCCCAGTGACAGAGGCTGCGTCCCCAAGGTCAGGGAAGGTATTTCTCGGACTTCCCCGAACTGGGAACACATGTGACTGAAGAGAGCTGGGTGGAGTTGTCTCTCGAGCTCCCCCACGCACTGACAATTTTTCCGGAATCCTGAGCGTGGGGAGGTTTCACCAACGGTCGGCAGCGTGTGGGTTTTAACGGAAAGCCTAAGCTCGTATCCCCTGAGAGTTTTCCTAATGTCTCTGTGCCAGGGAATGCTAGGGGGGTTTGCAGGATATCCTAGTGACAGAGGCTGCCTCCCCAAGATCAGGGAAGTTATTTCTCGGACTTCCCCAAACAGGGAACACCTGTGAGTGAAGAGAGCTGCGTGGAGTTGTCTCTCGAGCTCCCCCACGCACTGACAATGGTTCCGGAATCCTGAGCGTGGGGAAGTTCCACCAACGGTCGGCAGCGCGTGGGTTCTTACGGAAAGCCTAAGCTCGTCTCCCCTGAGGTATTTCCTAATATCTCTGTGCCAGGGAATGCTAGGGGTGTTTGCAGGTTATCCCAGTGACAGAGGCTGCCTCCCCAAGGTCAGGGAAGTTATTTCTCGGACTTCCCCGAACAGGGAACCCCTGTGACTGAAGAGAGCTGCGTGGAGTTGTCTCTCGTGCTCCCCCACGCACTGACAATGGTTGCGGAATCCTGAGCGTGGGGAGGTTCCACCAACGGTCGGCAGCGCGTGGGTTCTAACGGAAAGGCTAAGCTCGTCTCCCGTGAGGGTTTTCCTAATTTCTCTGTGCCAGGAAATGCTAGGGGTTTTTGCAGGATATCCCAGTGACAGAGGCTGCCTCCCCAAGGTCAGGGAAGGTATTTCTCGGACTTCCCCGAACTGGGAACACCTGTGACTGAAGAGAGCTTCGTGGAGTTGTCTCTCGAGCTCCCCCACGCACTGACAATGGTTCCGGAATCCTGAAAGTGGGGAGATTCCACCAACGGTCGGCAGCGCGTGGGTTCTAATGGAAAGCCTAAGCTCGTCTCCCCTGAGGTATTTCCTAATGTCTCTGTGCCAGGAAATGCTAGGGGTGTTTGCAGGATATCCCAATGGCAGAAGCTGCCTCCCCAAGGTCAGGGAAGGTATTTCTCGGACTTCCCCGAACAGGGAACCCCTGTGAATGAAAAGAGCTGCGTGGAGTTTTCTCTCGAGCTCCCCCACGCACTGACAATGGTTCCGGAATCCTGAGCGTGGGGAGGATCCACTAACGGTTGGCAGCGCGTGGGTTCTAACGGAAAGCCTAAGCTCGTCTCCCCTGAGTGTTTTCCTAATGTCTCTATGCCAGGGAATGCTAGTGTAGTTTGCAGGTTATCCCAGTGACAGAGGCTGCATCCCCAAGATCAGGGAAGGTATTTCTCGGACTTCCCCGAACAGGGAACACCTGTGACTGAAGAGAGCTGCGTGGAGTTGTCTCTCGAGCTCCCCCACGCACTGACAATGGTTCCGGAATTCTGAGCGTGGGGTGGTTCCACCAACGGTCGGCAGAGAGTGGGTTCTAACGGAAAGCCTAAGCTCGTCTCCCCTGAGGGTTTTCCTAATGTCTCTGTGCCAGGGAATGCTAGGGGGGTTTGCAGGATAACCCAGTGGCAGAGGCTGCCTCCCCAAAGTCAGGGAAGGTATTTCTCGGACTTTCCCGAACAGGGAACCCCTGTGACTGAAGAAATCTGCGTGGAGTTGTCTCTCGAACTGCACCACGCACTGACAATTGTTCCGGAATTCTGAGCGTGGGGAGGTTCCACCATCGGTCGGCAGCGCGTGGGTTCTAACGGAATGCCTAAGCTCGTCTCCCCTTAGTGTTTTCCTAATGTCTCTGTGCCAGAGAATGCTAGGGGGGTTTGCAGGATATCCCAGTGACAGAGGATGCCTCCCCAAGGTCAGGGAAGTTTTTCCTCGGACTTCCCCGAACAGGGAACACCTGTGACTGAAGAGAGCTGCGTGGAGTTCTCTCTCGAGCTCCCCCACGCACTGACAATGGTTCCGGAATCCTGAGCGTGGGGAGGTTCCACCAACGGTCGGCAGCGCGTGCGTTCTAACGGAATGCCTAAGCTCGCCTCCCCTGAGGGTTTTCCTAATGTCTCTGTGCCAGGGAATGCTAGGGGGGTTTGCAGGATATCCCAGTGACAGAGGCTGCCTCCCCAAGGTCAGGGAAGTTATTTCTCGGACTTCCCCGAACAGGGAACACCTGTGACTGAAGAGAGCTGCGTGGAGTTGTCTCTCGAGCTCCCCCACGTACTGACAATGGTTCCGGAATCCTGAGTGTGGGGAGGTTCCACCAACGGTAGGCAGCGCGTGGGTTCTAACGGAAAGCCTAAGCTCGTCTCCCCTGAGGCTTTTCCTAATTTCTCTGTGCCAGGGAAATCTAGGGGGGTTTGCAGGATATCCCAGTGACAGAGGCTGCCTCCCCAAGTTAAGGGAAGTTATTTCTCGGACTTCCCCGAACAGGGAACACCTGTGACTGAAGAGAGCTGCGTGGAGTTGTCTCTCGAGCTCCCACACGCACTGACATTTGTTCCGGAATCCTGAGCGTGGGAAGGTTCCACCAACCGTTGGCAGAGCGTGGGTTCAAACGGAAAGCCTAAGCTCGTCTCCCCTGAGGGTTTTCCTAATGTCTCTGTGCCAGGGAATGCTAGGGGGGTTTGCAGGATATCCCAGTGACAGAGGCTGCCTCCCCAAGGTCAGGGAAGATATTTCTCGGACTTCCCCGAACAGGGAACACCTGTGACTGAAGAGAGCTGCGTGGAGATGTCTCTCGACCTCCCCCACGCACTGACAATGGTTCCGGAATCCTGAGCGTGGGGAGGTTCCACCAACAGTTGGCAGAGCGTGGGTTCTAACGGAAAGCCTAAGCTCGTTTCCCCTGAGGGTTTTCCTAATTTCTCTGTGCCAGGGAATGCTAGGGGTGTTTGCAGGATATCCCAGTGACAGAGGCTGCCTCCCCAAGGTCAGGGAAGGTATTTCTCGGACTTCCCCGAACAGGGAACACCTGTGACTGAAGAGAGCTGCGTGGAGTTGTCTCTCGTGCTCCCCCACGCACTGACAATGGTTCCGGAATCCTGAGCGTGGGGATGTTCCACCAACGGTCGGCAGCGCGTGGGTTCTAATGGAAAGCCTAAGCTCGTCTCCCCTGATGTTTTTCCTAATGTCTCTGTGCCAGGGAATGCTAGGGGTGTTTGCAGGATATCCCAGTGACAGAGTCTGCCTCCCCAAGTTCAGGGAAGTTATTTCTCGGACTTCCCCGAACAGGGAACACCTGTGACTGAAGAGAGCTGCGTGGAGTTGTCTCTCGAGCTCCCCCACGTACTGACAATGGTTCCGGAATCCTGAGCGTGGGGAGATTCCACCAACGGTCGGCAGCGCGTGGGTTCTAATGGAAAGCCTAAGCTCGTCTCCCCTGAGGTATTACCTAATGTCTCTGTGCCAGGGAATGCTAGCGGTGTTTGCAGGATATCCCAATGGCAGAAGCTGCCTCCCCAAGGTCAGGGAAGGTATTTCTCGGACTTCCCCGAACAGGGAATCCCTGTGAATGAAAAGAGCTGCGTGGAGTTTTCTCTCGAGCTCCCCCACGCACTGACAATGGTTCCGGAATCCTGAGCGTGGGGAGGTTCCACTAACGGTCGGCAGCGCGTGGGTTCTAACGGAAAGCCTAAGCTCGTCTCCCCTGAGTGTTTTCCTAATGTCTCTATGCCAGGGAATGCTAGTGTGGTTTGCAGGTTATCCCAGTGACAGAGGCTGCATCCCCAAGATCAGGGAAGGTATTTCTCGGACTTCCCCGAACAGGGAACACCTGTGACTGAAGAGAGCTGCGTGGAGTTGTCTCTCGAGCTCCCCCACGCACTGACAATGGTTCCGAAATTCTGAGCGTGGGGTGGTTCCACCAACGGTCGGCAGAGAGTGGGTTCTAACGGAAAGCCTAAGCTCGTCTCCCCTGAGGGTTTTCCTAATGTCTCTGTGCCAGGGAATGCTAGGGGGGTTTGCAGGATATCCCAGTGGCAGAGGCTGCCTCCCCAAGGTCAGGGAAGGTATTTCTCGGACTTCCCCGAACAGGGAACCCCTGTGACTGAAGAGAGCTGCGTGGAGTTGTCTCTCGAGCTCCCCCACGCACTGAAAATGGTTCCGGAATCCTGAGCGTGGGGAGGTTCCACCAACAGTTGGCAGAGCGTGGGTTCTAACGGAAAGCCTAAGCTCGTTTCCCCTGAGGGTTTTCCTAATTTCTCTGTGCCAGGGAATGCTAGGGGTGTTTGCAGGATATCCCAGTGACAGAGGCTGCCTCCCCAAGGTCAGGGAAGGTATTTCTCGGACTTCCCCGAACAGGGAACACCTGTGACTGAAGAGAGCTGCGTGGAGTTGTCTCTCGTGCTCCCCCACACACTGACAATGGTTCCGGAATCCTGAGCGTGCGGAGGTTCCACCAACGGTCGGCAGCGCGTGGGTTCTAACGGAAAGCCTAAGCTCGTCTCCCCTGATGTTTTTCCTAATGTCTCTGTGCCAGGGAATGCTAGGGGTGTTTGCAGGATATCCCAGTGACAGAGTCTGCCTCCCCAAGTTCAGGGAAGTTATTTCTCGGACTTCCCCGAACAGGGAACACCTGTGACTGAAGAGAGCTGCGTGGAGTTGTCTCTCGAGCTCCCCCACGTACTGACAATGGTTCCGGAATCCTGAGCGTGGGGAGGTTCCACCAACGGTCGGCAGCGCGTGGGTTCTAACGGAAAGCCTAAGCTCGTCTCCCCTGAGCCTTTTCCTAATGTCTCTGTGCCAGGGAAATCTAGGGGGGTTTGCAGGATATCCCAGTGACAGAGGCTGCCTCCCCAAGTTAAGGGAAGGTATTTCTCGGACTTCCCCGAACAGGGAACACCTGTGACTGAAGAGAGCTGCGTGGAGTTGTCTCTCGAGCTCCCCCACGCACTGACAATGGTTCCGTAATCCTGAGCGTGGGAAGGTTCCACCAACCGTTGGCAGAGCGTGGGTTCAAACGGAAAGCCTAAGCTCGTCTCCCCTGAGGGTTTTCCTAATGTCTCTGTGCCAGGGAATGCTAGGGGGGTTTGCAGGATATCCCAGTGACAGAGGCTGCCTCCCCAAGGTCAGGGAAGGTATTTCTCGGACTTCCACGAACAGGGAACACCTGTGACTGAAGAGAGCTGCGTGGAGATGTCTCTCGACCTCCCCCACGCACTGACAATAGTTCCGGAATCCTGAGCGTGGGGAGGTTCCACCAACAGTTGGCAGAGCGTGGGTTCTATCGGTAAGCCTAAGCTCGTTTCCCCTGAGGATTTTCCTAATGTCTCTGTGCCAGGGAATGCTAGGGGTGTTTGCAGGATATCCCAGTGACAGAGGCTGCCTCCCCAAGGTCAGGGAAGGTATTTCTCGGACTTCCCCGAACTGGGAACACCTGTGACTGAAGAGAGATGCGTGGAGTTGTCTCTCGAGCTCCCCCACGCACTGACAATTTTTCCGGAATCCTGAGCGTGGGGAGGTTCCACCAACGGTCGGCAGCACGTGGGTTCTAACGGAAAGACTAAGCTCGTCTCCCCTGATGTTTTTCCTAATGTCTCTGTGCCAGGGAATGCTAGGGGGGTTTGCAGGATATCCTAGTGACAGAGGTTGCCTCCCAAGGTCAGGGAAATTATTTCTCGGACTTCCCCAAACAGGGAACACCTGTGACTGAAGAGAGCTGCGGGGAGTTGTCTCTCGAGCTCCCACACGCACTGACAATGGTTCCGGAATCCTGAGCGTGGGGAGGTTCCAACAACGGTCGGCAGCGCGTGGGTTCTTACGGAAAGCCTAAGCTCGTCTCCCCTGAGGGTTTTCCTAATATCTCTGTGCCAGGGAATGCTAGGGCGCTTTGCAGGATATCCCAGTGACAGAGGCTGCCTCCCCATGTTCATGGAAGGTATTTCTCGGACTTCCCCGAACAGGGAACTCCTGTGACTGAAGAGAGCTGCGTGGAGTTGTCTCTCGAGCTCCCCCACGCACTGACAATGGTTCCGGAATCCCGAGCGTGGGACGTTCCACCAACGGTCGGCAGCGCGTTGGTTCTAACGGAAACATTAAGCTCGTCTCCCCTGAGAGTTTTCCTAATGTCTCTGTGCCAGGGAACGCTAGAGGTGTTTGCAGGATATCCCAGTGACAGAGGCTGCCTCCCCAAGGTCAGGGAAGGTATTTCTCGGACTTCCCCGAACAGGGAACACCTGTGACTGAAGAGAGCTGCGTGGAGTTGTCTCTCGAGCTCCCCCACGCACTGACAATGGTTCTGGAATCCTGAGGGTGGGGAGGTTCCACCAACGGTCGGCAGCGCGTGGGTTCTAACGGAAAGAATAAGCTCTTCTCCCCTGAGGGTTTTCCTAATGTCTCTGTGCAAGGGAAAGCTAGGGGGGTTTGCAGGATATCCCAGTGACAGAGGCTGCTTCCCCAAGGTCAGGGAAGGTATTTCTCGGACTTCCCCGAACAGGGAACACCTGTGACTGAAGAGAGCTTCGTGGAGTTGTCTCTCGAGCTCCCCCACGCACTGACAATGGTTCCGGAATCCTGAAAGTGGGGAGATTCCACCAACGGTCGGCAGCGCGTGGGTTCTATTGGAAAGCCTAAGCTCGTCTCCCCTGAGGGTTTTCCTAATGTCTCTGTGCCAGGGAATGCTAGGGGTGTTTGCAGGATATCCCACTGACAGAGGCTGCCTCCCCAAGGTCAGGGAAGGTATTTCTCGGACTTCCCCGAACTGGGAACACCTGTGACTGAAGAGAGATGCGTGGAGTTGTCTCTCGAGCTCCCCCACGCACTGACAATTTTTCCGGAATCCTGAGCGTGGGGAGGTTCCACCAACGGTCGGCAGCACGTGGGTTCTAACGGAAAGACTAAGCTCGTCTCCCCTGAGGGTTTTCCTAATGTCTCTGTGCCAGGGAATGCTAGGGGGGTTTGCAGGATATCCTAGTGACAGAGGCTGCCTCCCAAGGTCAGGGAAATTATTTCTCGGACTTCCCCAAGCAGGGAACACCTGTGACTGAAGAGAGCTGCGTGGAGTTGTCTCTCGAGCTCCCCCACGCACTGACAATGGTTCCAGAATCCTGAGCGTGGGGAGGTTCCACCAACGGTCGGCAGCGCGTGGGTTCTAACGGAAACCCTAAGCTCATCTCCCCTGAGTGTTTTCCTAATGTCTCTGTGCTAGGGAATGCTAGGGGTTTTGCAGGATATCCCAGTGACAGAGGCTGACTCCCAAAGATCAAGGAAGGTATTTCTCGGACTTCCCCGATCAGGGAACACCTGTGACTGAAGAGAGCTGCGTGGAGTTGTCTCTCGAGCTCCCTCACGCACTGAAAATGTTTCCGGAATCATGAGCGTGGGGAGGTTCCACCAACGGTCGGCAGCGCATGGGTTCTAACGGAAAGCTTAAGGTCGTCTCTCCAGAGGGTTTTCCTAAAGTCTCTGTGCCAGGGAATGCTAGGGGGGTTTGCAGGATATCCCAGTGACAGAGGCAGCCTCCCCAAGGTCTGGGAAGGTATTTCTCGGACTTCCCAGAAAGGGAACACCTGTGACTGAAGAGAGCTGCGTGGAGTTTTCTCTCGAGCTCCCCCACGCACTGACAATGGTTCCGGAATCCTGAGCGTGGGGAGGTTCCACCAACGGTCGGCAGCGCGTGGGTTCTAACGGAAAGCCTAAGCTCGTCTCCCCTGAGGGTTTTCCTAATGTCTCTGTGCCAGGGAATGCTAGGGGAGTTTGCAGGATATCCCAGTGACAGAGGCTGCCTCCCCAAGGTCAGGGATGTTTTTCTCGGACTTCCCCGAACAGGGAACACCTGTGACTGAAGAGATCTCCGTGGAGTTGTCTCTCGAGCTCCCCCACGCACTGACAATGGTTCCTGAATCCTGAGCGTGGGGAGGTTCCACCAACGGTCGTCAGTGCGTGGGTTCTAACGGAATGCCTAAGCTCGCCTCCCCTGAGTATTTTCCTAATGACTCTTTGCCAGGGAATGCTAGGGGGTTTGCAGGATATCCCAGTGACAGAGGCTGCCTCCCCAAGGTCAGGGAAGGTATTTCTCGGACTTCCCCGAACAGGGAACACCTGTGACTGAAGAGAGCTGCGTGGAGTTGTCTCTCGAGCTCCCCCACGCACTGACATTGGTTCCGGAATCCTGAGCTTGGGGAGGTTCCACCAACGGTCGGCAGCGCGTGGGATCTAACGGAAAGCCTAAGCTCGTCTCCCCTGAGGGTTTTCCTAATATCTCTGTGCCAGGGAATGCTAGGGGGATTTGCAGGATATCCCGGTGACAGAGGCTGCCTCCCCAAGGTCAGGGAAGTTATTTCTCGGACTTCCCCGAACAGGGAACACCTGTGACTGAAGAGAGCTGCGTGGAGTTGTCTCTCGAGCTCCCCCACGCACTGACAATGGTTCCGGAATCCTGAGCGTGGGGAGGTTCCACCAACTGTCGGCAGTGCATGGGTTCTAACGGAATGCCTAAGCTCGCCTCCCCTGAGTGTTTTCCTAATTTCTCTGTGCCAGGGAATTCTAGGCGGTTTGCAGGATATCCCAGTGAAAGAGGCTGCCTCCCCAAGGTCAGGGAATTTATTTCTAGTTCTTCCCCGACCAGGGAACACCTGTGACTGAAGAGAGCTGCGTGGAGTTGTCTCTCGAGATCCCCCACGCCCTGACAATGTTTCCGGAATCCTGAGCGTGGGGAGGTTCCACCAACGGTCGGCAGCGCGTGGGTTCTAACGGAAAGCCTAATTTCGTCTCCCCTGAGGTTTTCCTAATGTCTCTGTGCCAGGGAATGCTAGGGGGGTTTGCAGGATATCCCAGTGACAGAGGCTGCCTCCCCAAGGTCAGGGAAGGTATTTCTCGGACTTCCCCGAACAGGGAACACCTGTGACTGAAGAGAGCTGCGTGGAGTTGTCTCTCGAGCTCCCCCACGCACTGACAATGGTTCCGGAATCCTGAGCGTAGGGAGGTTCCACCAACTGTCATCAGCGCGTGGGTTCTAACGGAAAGCCTAAGCTCGTCTCACCTGAGGGTTTTCCTAATGTCTCTTTGCCAGGGAATCCTAGGGGGGTTTGCAGGATATCCCAGTGACAGAGACTGCCTCCCCAAGGTCAGGGAAGATTTTTCTCGGACTTCCCCGAACAGGGAACACCTGTGACTGAAGAGAGCTGCGTGGAGTTGTCTCTCGAGCTCCCCCACGCACTGACAATGGTACCGGAATCCTGAGCGTGGGGAGGTTCCACCAACGGTCGGCAGCGCGTGGGTTCAAACGGAAAGCCTAAGCTCGTCTCCCCTGAGGCTTTTCCTAATGTCTCTGTGCCAGGGAATGCTAGGGCGGTTTGCAGGATATCCCAGTGACAGAGGCTGCCTCCCCAAGGTCAGGGAAGGTATTTCTCGGACTTCCCCGAACAGGGAACACCTTTGACTGAAGAGAGCTTCGTGGAGTTGTCTCTCGAGCTCCCCCACGCACTGACAATTGTTCCGGAATCCTGAGCGTGGGGAGGTTCCACCAACTGTCGGCAACACGTGGGTTCTAACGGAAAGCCTAAGCTCGTCTCCCATGAGAGTTTTCCTTATATCTCTGTGCCAGGGAATTCTAGGGGTGTTTGCAGGATATCCCAGTGACCGAGGCTGCCTCCCCAAGGTCAGGGAAGGTATTTCTCGGACTTCCCCGAACAGGGAACACCTGTGACTGAAGAGAGCTGCGTGGAGTTGTCTCTCGAGCTCCCCAACGCACTGACAATGCTTCCGGAATCCTGAGCGTGGTGAGGTTCCATAAACGGTCGGCAGGGCATGGGTTCTAATGGAAAGTTTAAGCTCGTCTCCCCTGAGGGTTTTCCTAATGTCTCTGTGCCAGGGAATGCTAGGGGGGTTTGCAGGATATCCCAGTGACAGTGGCTGCCTCCCCAAGATCAGGGAAGATACTTCTCGGACTTCCACGAACAGGGAACACCTGTGACTGAAGAGAGCTGTGTGGAGTTGTCTCTCGAGCTCCCCCACGCACTGACAATGCTTCCGGAATCCTGAGCGTGGTGAGGTTCCACAAACGGTCGGCAGGGCATGGGTTCTAACGGAAAGCCTAAGCTCGTCACCCCTGAGGGTTTTCCTAATGTCTCTGTGCCAGGGAATGCAAGGGGGGTTTGCAGGATATCCCAGTGACAGAAGCTGCCTCCCCAAGGTCAGGGAAGGTATTTCTCGGACTTCCCCGAACAGGGAACACCTGTGACTGAAGAGAGCTGCGTGGAATTGTCTCTTGAGCTCCCCCACGCACTGACAATGGTTCCGGAATACTGAGCGTGGGGAGGTTCCACCAACGGTCGGCAGCGCGTGGGTTCTAACGGAAAGCCTAAGCTCGTCTCCCATGAGAGTTTTCCTAATGTCTCTGTGCCAGGGAATGCTAGGGGGGTTTGCAGGATATCCCAGTGACAGAGGCTGCCTCCCCAAATTCAGAGAAGTTATTTCTCGGACTTCCCCGAACAGGGAACACCTATGACTGAAGAGAGATACACGGAGTTGTCTCTCGAGCTCCCCCACGCACTGAAAATTTTTCCGGAATCCTGAGCGTGGGGAGGTTCCACCAACGGTCGGCAGCGCGTGGGTTCTAACGGAAAGTCTAAGCTCGTATCCCCTGAGGGTTTTCCTAATATCTCTGTGCCAGGGAATGCTAGGGGTGTTTGCAGGATATCCCACTGACAGAGGCTGCCTCCCCAAGGTCAGGGAAGGTATTTCTCGGACTTCCCCGAACAGGGAACACCTGTGAATGAAGAGAGCTGCGTGGAGTTGTCTCTCGTGCTCCCCCAAGCACTGACAATGGTTCCGGAATCCTGAGCGTGGGGAGGTTCCACCAACGGTCGGCAGCGCGTGGGATCTTACAGAAAGCCTACGCTCGACTCCCCTGAGGGTTTTCCTAATGTCTCTGTGCCAGGGAATGCTAGGGGGGTTTGCAGGATATCCCAGTGACAGAGGCTGCCTCCCCAAGGTCAGGGAAGTTATTTCTCGGACTTCGCCGAACAGGGAACACCTGTGAATGAAGAGAGCTGCGTGGAGTTTTCTCTCAAGATCCCCCAAGCACTGACAATGGTTCCGGAATCCTGAGCGTGGGGAGGTTCCACCAACGGTCGGCAGCGCGTGGGTTCTAACGGAAAGCCTAAGCTCATCTCCCATGAGAGTTTTCCTAATGTCTCTGTGCCAGGGAATGCTAGGGGTGTTTGCAGGATACCCCAGGGACAGATGCTGACTCCCCAAAGTCAGGGAAGGTATTTCTCGGACTTCCCCGAACAGGGAACACCTGTGAATGAAGAGAGCTGCGTGGAGTTTTCTCTCAAGATCCCCCAAGCAGTGACAATGGTTCCGGAATCCTGAGCGTGGGGAGGTTCCACCAACGGTCGGCAGCACGTGGGTTCTAACGGAAAGCCTAAGCTCGTCTCCCATGAGTGTTTTCCTAATTTCTCTGTGCCAGGGAATGCTAGGGGTGTTTGCAGGATATCCCAGTGTCAGTGGCTGCCTCCGCAAGGTCAGGGAAGGTATTTCTCGGACTTCCCCGAACAGGGAACACCTGTGACTGAAGAGAGCTGCGTGGAGTTGTCTCTCGAGCTCCCCCACGCACTAACAATGCTTCCGGAATCCTGAGCGTGGTGAGGTTCCACAAACGGTCGGCAGGGCATGGGTTCTAACGGAAAGTCTAAGCTCGTCTCCCCTGAGGGTTTTCCTAATGTCTCTGTGCCAGGGAATGCTAGGGGGGTTTGCAGGTTATCCCAGTGACAGAGGCTGCCTCCCCAAGGTCAGGGAAGCTTCTTCTCGGACTTCCCAGAACAGGGAACACCTGTGACTGAAGAGAGCTGCGTGGAGTTGTCTCTCGAGCTCCCCCACGCACTGACAATGGTTCCGGAATCCTGAGCGTGGGGAGGTTCCACCAACGGTCGGCAGCGCGTGGGTTCTAACGGTATGCCAAAGCTCGACTCCCCTGAGGGTTTTCCTAATTTCTCTGTGCCGGGGATTGCTAGGGGGGTTTGCAGGATATCCCAGTGACAGAGGCTGCCTCCCCAAGGTCAGGGAAGGTATTTCTCGGACTTCCCCGAACAGGGAACACCTGTGAATGAAGAGAGCTGCGTGGAGTTGTCTCTCGAGCTCCCCCACGCACTGACAATGTTTCCGGAATCCTGAGCGTGGGGAGGTTCCACCAACGGTCCGCAGCGCGTGGGTTCTAACGGAAAGACTAAGCTCGTCTCCCATGAGAATTTTCCTAATCTCTCTGTGCCAGGGAATGCTTGGGGGGTTTGCAGGATATCCCAGTGACAGAGGTTGCTTCCCCAAGTTCAGGGAAGTTATTTCTCGGACTTCCCCGAACAGGGAACACCTATGACTGAAGAGAGATACACGGAGTTGTCTCTCGAGCTCCCCCACGCACTGACAATGGTTCCGGAATCCTGAGCGTGGGGAGGTTCCACCAACGGTCGGCAGCGCGTGGGTTCTAACGGAAAGTCTAAGCTCGTCTCCCCTGAGCGTTTTCCTAATGTCTCTGTGAAAGGGAATGCTTGGGGTGTTTGCAGGATATCCCAATGACAGAGGCTGCCTCCCCAAGGTCAGGGAAGGTATTTCTCGGACTTCCCCGAACAGGGAACACCTGTGACTGAAGAGAGCTGCGTGGAGTTGTCTCTCGAGCTCCCCCACGCACTGACAATGGTTCAGGAATCCTGAGCGTGGGGAGGTTCCTCCAACGGTCGGCAGAGCTTGGGTTATAACGGAAAGCCTAAGCTCGTCTCCTCTGAGTGTTTTCCTAATGTCTTTGTGCCAGGGAATGCTAGGGGGGTTTGCAGGATATCCCAGTGACAGTGGCTGCCTCCCCAAGGTCAGGGAAGATACTTTTCGGACTTCCCAGAACAGGGAACACCTGTGACTGAAGAGAGCTGCGTGGAATTGTCTCTCGAGCTACCCCACGAACTGACAATTGTTCCAGAATCCTGAGCGTGGGGAGGTTCCACCAACGGTCGGCAGCGCGTGGGTTATAACGGAAAGCCTAAGCTCGTCTCCCATGAGAGTTTTAATAATGTCTCTGTGCCAGGGAATGCTAGCGGGGTTTGCAGGATATCCCAGTGACAGAGGCTGACTCCCCAAGGTCAGGGAAGGCCTTTTTCGGACTTCCCCGATCAGGGAACACCTGTGACTGAAGAGAGCTGCGTGGAGTTTTCTCTCAAGATCCCCCAAGCACTGAGAATGGTTCCGGAATCCTGAGCGTGGGGAGGTTCCACCAACGGTCGGCAGCGCGTGGGTTCTAACGGAAAGCCTAAGCTCGTCTCCCCTGAGGGTTTTCCTAATGTCTCTGTGCCAGGGAATGCTAGGGGGGTTTGCAGGATATCCCAGTGACAGAGGCTGCCTCCCCAAGGTCAGGGAAGGTATTTCTCGGACTTCCCCGAACAGGGAACACCTGTGATTGAAGAGAGCTGCGTGGAGTTGTCTCTCGAGCTCCCCCACGCACTGAAAATTGTTCCGGAATCCTGAGCGTGGGGAGGTTCCACCAACGGTCGGCAGCGCGTGGGTTCTAACGGAAAGCCTAAGCTCGTCTCCCCTGAGTGTTTTCCTAATGTCTCTGTGCCAGGGAATGCTGGGGGGGTTTGCAGGATATCCCAGTGACAGAGGCTGCATCCCCAAGGTCAGGGAAGGTATTTCTCGGACTTCCCCGAACAGGGAACACCTGTGACTGAAGAGAGCTGCGAGGAGATGTCTCTCGAGCTCCCCCACGCACTGGCAATGGTTCCGGAACCTGAGCGTGGGGAGATTCCACCAACGGTCGGCAGCGCGTGGGTTCTAACGGAAAGTCTAAGCTCGTCTCCCCTGAGGGTTTTCCTAATGTCTCTCTGCCAGGGAATGCTAGGGGGTTTTGCAGGATATCCCAGTGACAGAAGCTGCCTCACCAAGGTCAGGGAAGTTATTTCTCGGACTTCCCCGAACAGGGAACACCTGTGACTGAATAGAGCTGCGTGGAATTGTCTCTCGAGCTCCCACACGCACTGACAATGGTTCCGGAATCTTGAGCGTGGGGAGGTTCCACCAACGGTCGACTGAACGTGGGTTCTAACGGAATGCCTAAGCTTGCCTCCCCTGAGATTTTCCTAATAACTCTGTGGCAGGGATTGCTTGGGGGGTTTACAGGATATCCCAGTGACATAGTCTGCCTCCTCAAGATAAGGGAAGTTATTTCTCGGACTTCCCCGAACAGGGAACACCTGTGACTGAAGAGAGCTGCGTGGAGGTGTCTCTAGAGCTCCCCCACGCACTGACAATGGTTCCGGAATCCTGAGCGTGGGGAGGTTCCACTAACGGTCGGCAGCGCGTGGGTTCTAACGGAAATCCTAAGCTCGTCTCCCCTGAGGGTTTTCCTAATGTCTCTGTGCCAGGGAATGCTAGGGGGTTTTGCAGGATATCCCAGTGACAGAGGCTGCCTCACCAAGGTCAGGGAAGGTATTTCTCGGACTTCCCCGTAAAGGGAACACCTGTGACTGAATAGAGCTGCGTGGAATTGTCTCTCGAGCTCCCACACGCACTGACAATGGTTCCGGAATCCTGAGCGTGGGGAGGTTCCACCAACGGTCGGCAGTGCGTGGGTTCTAACGGAATGCCTAAGCTCGCCTCCCCTGAGGGTTTTCCTAATGTCTCTGTGCCAGGGAATGCTAGGGGGTTTGCAGGATATCCCAGTGACAGAGGCTGCCTCCCCAAAGTCTGGGAAGGTATTTCTCGGACTTCCCCGAACAGGGAACACCTGTGACTGAAGAGAGCTGCGTGGAGTTGTCTCTCGAGCTCCCCCACGCACTGACAATTTTTCCGGAATCCTGAGCGTGGGGAGGTTCCACCAACGGTCGGCAGCGCGTGGGTTCTAACGGAAAGCCTAAGCTCGTCTCCCATGATGGTTTTCCTAATGTCTCTGTGCCAGGGAATGCTAGGGGGGTTTGCAGGATATCCCAGTGACAGAGGCTGCCTCCCCATGTTCAGGGAAGTTATTTCTCGGACTTCCCCGAATAGGGAACACCTGTGACTGAAGAGAGCTGCGTGGAGTTGTCTCTCGAGCTCCCCCACGCACTGACAATGGTACCGGAATCCTGAGCGTGGGGAGGTTCCACCAACGGTCGGCAGCGCGTAGGTTCTGACGGAAAGCCTAAGCTCGTCTCCCCTGAGCGTTTTCCTAATATCTCTCTGCCAGGGAATGCTAGAGGTGTTTGCAGGATATCCCACTGACAGAGGCTGCCTCCCCAAGGTCAGGGAAGGTATTTCTCGGACTTCCCCCAACAGGGAACACCTGTGACTGAAGAGAGCTTCGTGGAGTTTTCTCTCGTGCTCCCCCAAGCACTGACAATGGTTCCGGTATCCTGAGCGTGGGGAGGTTCCACCAACGGTCGGCAGCGCGTGGGATCTAGCAGAAAGCCTAAGCTCGACTCCCCTGAGGTTTTTCCTAATGTCTCTGTGCCAGGGAATGCTAGGGGGGTTTGCAGGTTATCCCAGTGACAGAGGCTGCCTCCCCAAAGTCAGGGAAGGTATTTCTCGGACTTCCCCGAACAGGGAACACGTGTGACTGAAGAGAGCTGCGTGGATTTGTCTCTCGAGCTCCCCCACACACTGAAAATGGTTCCGGAATCCTGAGCGTGGGGAGGTTCCACCAACGGTCGGCAGCGCGTGGGTTCTAACGGAATGCCTAAGCTCGTCTCCCCTGAGGGTTTTCCTAATGTCTCTGTGCCAGGGAATGCTAGGGGGTTTTGCAGGATATCCCAGTGACAGAGGCTGAGTCCCCAAGTTCAGGGATGGTATTTCTCGGACTTCCCCGGACAGGGAACACCTGTGACTGAAGAGAGCTGCGTGGAGTTGTCTCTCGAGCTCCCCCACGCACTGACAATGGTTCCGGAATCCTGAGCGTGGGGAGGTTCCACCAACGGTCGGCAGTGCATGGGTTCTAACGGAATGCCTAAGCTCGTCTCCCCTGAGTGTTTTCCAATTTTGTCTGTGCCAGGGAATGCTAGGGGCGTTTGCAGGATATCCCAGGGACAGAGGCTGCCTCTCCAAGGTCAGGGAAGGTATTTCTCGGACTTCCCCGAACAGGGAAGACCTTTGACTGAAGAGAGCTTCGTGGAGTTGTCTCTCGAGCTCCCCCACGCACTGACAATGGTTCCGGAATCCTGAGGGTGGGGAGGTTCCTTCAACGGTCGGCAGCGCGTGGGTTCTAACGGAAAGCCTAAGCTCGTCTCCCCTGAGGGTTTTCCTAATGTCCCTGGCCAGGGAAAACTAGGGGGTTTTGCAGGATATCCCAGTGACATAGGCTGCCTCCCCAAGATCAGGGAAGGTATTTCTCGGACTTCCCCGAACAGGGAACACCTGTGACTGAAGAGAGCTGCGTGGAGTTGTCTCTCGAGCTCCCCCACGCACTGACAATGGTTCCGGATTCCTGAGCGTGGGGAGGTTCCACCAACGTTCGTCAGCGCGTGGGTTCTAACGGAAAGCCTAAGCTCGTCTCCCCTGAGGGTTTTCCTAATGTCTCTGTGCCAGGGAATGCTGGGGGGTTTTGCAGGATATCCCAGTGACAGAGGCTGCCTCCCCAAGGTCAGGGAAGTTATTTCTCGGACTTCCCCGAACAGGGAACACCTGTGACTGAAGAGAGCTGCGAGGAGATGTCTCTCGAGCTCCCCCACGCACTGGCAATGGTTCCGGAACCTGAGCGTGGGGAGATTCCACCAACGGTCGGCAGCGCGTGGGTTCTAACGGAAAGCCTAAGCTCGTCTCCCCTGAGGGTTTTCCTAATGTCTCTCTGCCAGGGAATGCTAGGGTGTTTTGCAGGATATCCCAGTGACAGAGGCTGCCTCACCAAGGTCAGGGAAGTTATTTCTCGGACTTCCCCGAACAGGGAACACCTGTGACTGAATAGAGCTGCGTGGAATTGTCTCTCGAGCTCCCACACGCACTGACAATGGTTCCGGAATCCTGAGCGTGGGGAGGTTCCACCAACGGTCGACTGAACGTGGGTTCTAACGGAATGCCTAAGCTTGCCTCCCCTGAGATTTTCCTAATAACTCTGTGCCAGGGATTGCTTGGGGGGTTTGCAGGATATCCCAGTGACATAGTCTGCCTCCTCAAGATAAGGGAAGTTATTTCTCGGACTTCTCCGAACAGGGAACACCTGTGACTGAAGAGAGCTGCGTGGAGTTGTCTCTCGAGCTCCCCCACGCACTGAAAATTTTTCCGGAATCCTGAGCGTGGGGAGGTTCCACCAACGGTCGGCAGCGCGTGGGTTCTAACGGAAAGCCTAAGCTCGTCTCCCCTGAGGGTTTTTCTAATGTCTCTGTGCCAGGGAATGCTAGGGGTTTTGCAGGATATCCCAGTGACAGAGGCTGCCTCCCCAAGGTCTGGGAAGTTATTTCTCGGACTTCCCCGAACAGGGAACACCTGTGACTGAAGAGAGATGCGTGGAGTTGTCTCTCGAGCTCCCCCACGCACTGACAATGGTTCCGGAATCCTGAGCGTGGGGAGGTTCCACCAAAGGTCGTCAGCGCTTGGGTTCTAACGGAAAGCCTAATCTCGTCTCCCCTGAGGGTTTTCCTAATTTCTCTGTGCCAGGGAATGCTAGGGGGGTTTGCAGGATATCCCAGTGACAGAGGCTGCCTCCCCAAGGTCAGGGAAGGTATTTCTCGGACTTCCCCGAACAGGGAACACCTGTGAGTGAAGAGAGCTGCGTGAAGTTGTCTCTAGAGCTCCCCCACGCACTGACAATGTTTCCGGAATCCTGAGCGTGGGGAGGTTCCACCAACGGTCGGCAGTGCGTGGGTTCTAACGGAATGCCTAAGCTCGCATCCCCTGAGTGTTTTCCTA
Organism: Vicugna pacos; assembly: GCF_048564905.1. NCBI lineage: Eukaryota > Metazoa > Chordata > Mammalia > Artiodactyla > Camelidae > Vicugna > Vicugna pacos. Next base: position 469,292 of record NC_133021.1, read on the forward strand.
ATGTCTCTGTGTCAGGGAATGCTAGGGGGTTTGCAGGATATCCCAGTGACAGAGGCTGCCTCCCCAAGTTCAGGGAGATTATTCCTCGGACTTCCCCGAACAGGGAACACCTGTGATTGAAGAGAGCTGCGTGGAGTTGATCTCCCGAGCTCCCCCACGCACTGACAATTTTTCCGGAACCTTGAGCGTGGGGAGGTTCCACCAACGGTCGGCAGTACGTGGGTTATAACGGAATGCCTAAGCTCGTCTCCCCTGAGGGTTTTCCTAATGTCTCTATGCCAGGGAATGCTAGGGGGGTTTGCAGGATATCCCAGTGACAGAGGCTGCCTCCCCATGGTGAGGGAAGATATTTCTCGGACTTCCCCGAACAGGGAACACCTGTGACTGAAGAGAGCTGCATGGAGTTGTCTCTCGAGCTCCCCCACGCACTGACAGTGGTTCCGGAATCCTGAGCGTGAGGAGGTTCCACCAACGGTCGGCAGCGCTTGGGATCTAACGGAAAGCATAAGCTCGTCTCCCCTGAGGGTTTTCCTAATGTCTCTGTGCCAGGGAATGCTAGGGGGTTTTGCAGGATATCCCAGTGTCAGAGGCTCCCTCCCCATGGTGAGGGAAGGTGTTTCTCGGACTTCCCCGAACAGGGAACACCTGTGACTGAAGAGAGCTGCATGGAGTTGTCTCTCGAGCTCCCCCACGCACTGACAATGGATCCGGAATCCTGAGTTTCGGGAGGTTCCACCAACTGTCGGCAGCGCGTTGGTTCTAACGGAAAGCCTAAGCTCGTCTCCCCTGAGGGTTTACCTAATGTCTCTGTGCCAGGGAATGCTAGGGGGGTTTGCAGGATATCCCAGTGTCAGAGGCTGCCTCCCCAAGGTCAGGGAAGGTATTTCTCGGACTTCCCCGAACAGGGAACACCTGTGACTGAAGAGAGATGCGTGGAGTTGTCTCTCGAGCTCCCCCACGCACTGACAATTTTCCCGGAATCCTGAGCGTGGGGAGGTTCCACCAACGGTCGGCAGCGCGTGGGTTCTAACGGAAAGCCTAAGCTCGTCTCCCATGAGGATTTTCCTAATGTCTCTGTGCCAGGGAATTCTAGGGGGGTTTGCAGGATATCTCAGTGACAGAGGCTGCCTCCCCAAGTTCAGGGAAGGTATTTCTCGGACTTCCCCGAATAGGGAACACCTGTGACTGAAGAGAGCTGCGTGGAGTTGTCTCTCGAGCTCCCCCACGCACTGACAATGGTACCGGAATCCTGAGCGTGGGGAGGTTCCACCAACGGTCGGCAGCGCGTGGGTTCTGACGGAAAGCCTAAGCTCGTCTCCCCTGAGCGTTTTCCTAATATCTCTCTGCCAGGGAATGCTAGGGGTGTTTGCAGGATATCCCAGTGACTGTGGCTGCCTCCCTAAGGTCAGGGAAGCTATTTCTCGGACTTCCCCGTACAGGGAACTCCTGTGACTGAAGAGAGCTGCGTGGATTGTCTCTCGAGCTCCCCAACGCACTGAAAATGGTTCCGGAATCCTAAGCGTGGGGAGGTTCCACCAACGGTCGGCAGCGCGTCTGTTCTAACGGAAAGCCTAAGCTCGTCTCCCCTGAGGGTTTTCCTAATGTCTCTGTGCCAGAGAATGCTAGGGGGGTTTGCATGATATCCCAGTGACAGAGACTGCCTCCCCAAGGTCAGGGAATGTATTTCTCGGACTTCCCCAGACAGGGAACACCTGTGACTGAAGAGAGCTGCGTGGAGTTGTCTCTCGAGCTCCCCCACGCACTGACAATGGTTCCGGAATCATGAGCGTGGGGAGGTTCCACCAACGGTCGGCAGCGCGTGGGTTCTAACGGAAAGCCTAAGCTCGTCTCCCCTGAGGGTTTTCCTAATGTCTCTCTGCCAGGGAATGCTAGGGGGGTTTGCAGGATATCCCTGAGTCAGAGGCTGCCTCCCCAAGGTCAGGGAAGGTATTTCTCGGACTTCCCCGAACAGGGAACACCTGTGACTGAAGAGAGCTGCGTGGAGTTGTCTCTCGAGCTCCCCCACGCACTGACAATTGTTCCGGAATCCTGAGCGTGGGGAGGTTCCACCAACGGTCGGCAGCGCGTGGGTTCTAACGGAAAGCTTAAGCTCGTCTCCCCTGAGGGTTTCCCTAATTTCTCAGTGCCAGGGAATGCTTGGGGGGGTTTGCAGGATATCCCAGTGACAGAGGCTGCCTCCCCAAGGTCAGGGAAGGTATTTCTCGGACTTCCCCGAACAGGGAACACCTGTGACTGAAGAGAGCTGCGTGGAGTTGTCTCTCGAGCTCCCCCACGCACTGACAATGGTTTCGGAATCCTGAGCGTGGGGAGGTTCCACCAACGGTCGGTAGTGCATGGGTTCTAACGGAATGCCTAAGCTCGCATCCCCTGAGTGTTTTCCTAATTTCTCTGTGCCAGGGAATGCTAGGGGGGTTTGCAGGATATCCCAGTGTTAGAGGCTGCCTCCCCAAGGTCAGGGAATATATTTCTCTGACTTCTCAGAACAGGGAACACCTGTGACTGACGAGAGCTGCGTGGAGTTGTCTCTCGAGCTCCCCCACTCACTGACAATTGTTCCGGAATCCTGAGCGTGGGGAGGTTCCACCAACGGTCGGCAGCGCGTGGGTTCTAACGGAAAGCTTAAGCTCGTCTCCCCTGAGGGTTTTCCTAATGTCTCTGTGCCAGGGAATGCTAGGGGGGTTTGCAGGATATCCCAGTGACAGAGGCTGCCTCCCCAAGGCCAGGGAAGTTGTTTCCCGAACTTCCCCGAACAGGGAACACCTGTGACTGAAGAGAGATGCGTGGAGTTGTCTCTCGAGCTCCCCCACGCACTGACAATTTTTCCGGAATCCTGAACGTGGGGAGGTTCCACCAACGGTCGACAGCGCGTGGGTTCTAACGGAAAGCCGAAGCTCGTCTCCCCTGAGGGTTTTCCTAATTTATCTGTGCCAGGGAATTCTAGGGGGGTTTGCAGGATATCACAGTGACAGGGGCTGCCTCCCCACGTTCAGGGAATTTATTTCTCGGAGTTCCCCAAACCGGGAACACCTGTGACTGAAGAGAGCTGCGTGGAGTTGTCTCTCGAGTTCCCCCACGCACAGACAACTGTTCCGGAATCCTGAGCGTGGGGAGATTCCACCAACGGTCGGCAGCGCGTGGGTTCTTACGGAAAGCCTAAGCTCGTCTCCCCTGAGGGTTTTCCTAATATCTCTTTGCCAGGGAATGCTAGGTGGTTTTGCAGGATATCCCAGTGACAGAGGCTGCCTCCCAAAAATCAGGGAAGGTATTTCTCGGACTTCCCCGAAGAGGGAACACCTGTGACTGAAGAGAGCTGTGTGGAGTTGTCTCTAGATCTCTCCCACGCACTGACAATGGTTCCGGAATCCTGAGCGTGGGGAGGTTCCACCAACGGTCGGCAGTGCGTGGGTTCTAACGGAATGCCTAAGCTCGCCTCCCCTGAGGGTTTTCCTAATGTCTCTGTGCCAGGGAATGCTAGGGGGTTTGCAGGATATCCCAGTGACAGAGGCTGCCTCCCCAAGGTCAGGGAAGGTTTTTCTAGGACTTCCCCGAACAGGGAACACCTGTGACTGAAGAGAGCTGCGTGTAGTTGTCTCTCGAGCTCCCCCACGCACTGACAATGGTTCCGGAATCCTGAGCGTGGGGAGGTTCCACCAACGGTCGGCAGCGCGTGGGTTCTAACGGAAAGCCTAAGCTCGTCTCCCCTGAGGGTTTTCCTAATGTCTCTGTGCCAGGGAATGCTAGGGGGGTTTGCAGGATATCCCAGTGACAGAGGCTGCCTCCCCAAGGCCAGGGAATTTATTTCCCGGACTTCCCCGAACAGGGAACACCTGTGACTGAAGAGAGCTGCGTGGAGTTGTCTCTCGAGCTCCCCCACGCACTGACAATGTTTCCGGAATCCTGAGCGTGGGGAGGTTCCACCAACGGCCGGCAGCGCGTGGGTTCTAACGGAAAGCCTAAGCTCGTCTTCCCTGACGGTTTTCCTAATGTCCATGTGCCAGGGAATGCTAGGGGGGTTTGCAGGATATCCCAGTGACAGAGGCTGCCTCCCCAAGGTCAGGGAAGTTTTTTCTCGGACTTCCCCGAATAGGGAACACCTATGACTGAAGAGAGCTGCGTGGAGTTGTCTCTCGAGCTCCCCCACGCACTGACAATGGTACCGGAATCCTGAGCGTGGGGAGGTTCCACCAACGGTCGGCAGCGCGTGGGTTCTAACGGAAAGCCTAAGCTCGTCTCCCCTGAGGGTTTTCCTTATATCTCTGTGCCAGGGAATGCTAAAGGGTTTTGCAGGATATCCCAGTGACAGAGGCTGCCTCCCCAAGGCCAGGGAAGTTATTTCCCGGACTTCCCCGAACAGGGAACACCTGTGACTGAAGAGAGCTGCGTGGAGTTGTCTCTCGAGCTCCCCCACGCACTGACAATGGTTCCGGAATCTTGAGCGTGGGGAGGTTCCACCAACGGTCGGCAGCGCGTGGGTTCAAACGGAAAGCCTAAGTTCGTCTCCCCTGAGGGATTTCCTAATGTCTCTGTGCCAGGGAATGCTTGGGGGGTTTGCAGGATATCCCAGTGGCAGAGGCTACCTCCCAAGGTCAGGGAAGTTTTTCTCGGACTTCCCCGAACAGGGAACAACTGTGACTGAAGAGAGCTGCGTGGAGTTGTCTCTCGAGCTCCCCCACGCACTGACAATGGTTCCGGAATCCTGAGCGTGGGGAGGTTCCACCAACGGTCGGCAGCGCGTGGGTTCTAACGGAAAGCCTAAGCTCGTCTCCCCTGAGGGTTTTCCTAATCTCTCTGTGCCAGGGAAGGCTAGGGGGGTTTGCAGGATATCCCAGTGACAGAGGCTGCCTCCCCAAGGTCAGGGAAGGTATTTCTCGGACTTCCCCGAACAGGGAACACCTGTGAATGAAGAGAGCTGCGTGGAGTTGTCTCTCGAGCTCCCCCACGCACTGACAATGGTTCCGGAATCCTGAGCGTGGGGAGGTTCCACCAACGGTCGGCAGCGCGTGGGTTCAAACGGAAAGCCTAAGCTCGTCTCCCCTGAGTTTTTTCCTAATGTCTCTGTGCCAGGAAATGCTAGGGGGTTTGCAGGATATCCCAGTGACAGAGGCTGCCTCCCCAAGGCCAGGGAAGTTATTTCCCGGACTTCCCCGAACAGGGAACACCTGTGACTGAAGAGAGCTGCGTGGAGTTGTCTCTCGAGCTCCCCCACGCACCGACAATGGTTCCGGAATCCTGAGCGGGGGTAGGTTCCAACAACGGCCGGCAGCGCGTGGGTTCTAACGGAAAGCCTAAGCTCGTCTCCCCTGAGGATTTTCCTAATGTCTCTGTGCCATGGAATGCTAGGGGGGTTTGCAGGATATCCCAGTGACAGAGGCTGCCTCCCAAGGTCAGGGAAGGTATTTCTCGGACTTCCCCGAACAGGGAACACCTGTGACTGAAGAGAGCTGTGTGGAGTTGTCTCTCGATCTCCCCCACGCACTGACAATGGTTCCGGTATCCTGAGCGTGGGGAGGTTCCACCAACGGTCGGCAGCGCGTGGGTTCTAACGGAAAGCCTAAGCTCGTCTCCCCTGAGGGTTTTCCTAATGTCTCTGTGCCAGGGAATGCTAGGGGGGTTTGCAGGATATCCCAGTGACAGTGGCTGCCTCCCCAAGGCCAGGGAATTTATTTCCCGGACTTCCCCGAACAGGGAACACCTGTGACTGAAGAAAGCTGCGTGGAGTTTTCTCTCGAGCTCCCCCACGCACTGACAATGTTTCCGGAATCCTGAGCGTGGGGAGGTTCCACCAACGGTCGGCAGCGCGTGGGTTCTAACGGAAAGCCTAAGCTCGTCTCCCCTGATGGTTTTCCTAATATCTCTGTGCCAAGGAATGCTAGGGGGGTTTGCAGGATATCCCAGTGACAGAGGCTGCCTCCCCAAGGTCAGGGAAGGTATTTCTCGGACTTCCCCGTACAGGGAACACCTGTGACTGAAGAGAGCTGCGTGGAGTTGTCTCTCGAGATCCCCCACGAACTGACAATGGTTCCGGAATCCTGAGCGTGTGGAGGATCCACCAACTGTCGGCAGTGCGTGGGTTCTAACGGAAAGCCTAAGCTCGTCTCCCCTGAGGGTTTTCCTAATGTCTCTGTGCCAGGGAATGCTACGGGGGTTTGCAGGATATCCCAGTGACAGAGGCTGCCTCCCCAGGACCAGGGAAGTTATTTCCCGGACTTCCCCGAACATGGAACACCTGTGACTGAAGAGAGATACGTGGAGTTGTCTCTCGAGCTCCCCCACGCACTGACAATGGTTCCGGAATCCTGAGAGTGGGGAGGTTCCACCAACGGTCGGCAGCGCGTGGGTTCTAACGGAAAGCCTAAGCTCGTCTCCCCTGAGGGTTTTCCTAATGTCTCTGTGCCAGGGAATGCTAGGGGGGTTTGCAGGATATCCCAGTGACAGAGGCTGCCTCCCCAAGGTCAGGGAAGGTATTTCTCGGACTTCCCCGAACAGGGAACACCTGTGACTGAAGAGAGCTGCGTGGAGTTGTCTCTCGAGCTCCCCCACGCACTGACAATGTTTCCGGAATCCTGAGCGTGGGGAGGTTCCACCAACGGTCGGCAGCGCGTGGGTTCTAACGGAAAGCCTAAGCTCGTCTCCCCTGAGGGTTTTCCTAATGTCTCTGTGCCAGGGAATGCTAGGGGTGTTTGCAGGATATCCCAGTGACAGAGGCTGCCTCCCCAAGGTCAGGAAAGGTATTTCTCGGACTTCCCCGAACAGGGAACACCTGTGACTGAAGAGAGCTGCGTGGAGTTGTCTCTCGAGCTCACCCACGCACTGACAATGGTTCCGGAATCCTGAGCGTGGGGAGGTTCCACCAACGGTCGGTAGTGCATGGGTTCTAACGGAATGCCTAAGCTCGCATCCCCTGAGTGTTTTCCTAATTTCTCTGTGCCAGGGAATGCTAGGGGGGTTTGCAGGATATCCCAGTGATAGAGGCTGCCTCCCCAAGGTCAGGGAATTTATTTCTCTGACTTCTCAGACAAGGGAACACCTGTGACTGAAGAGAGCTGCTTGGAGTTGTCTCTCGAGCTCCCCCACGCACTGACAATGGTTCCGGAATACTGAGCGTGGGGAGGTTCCACCAACGGTCGGCAGCGCGTGGGTTCTAACGGAAAGACTAAGCTCGTCTCCCCTGAGGGTTTTCCTAATGTCTCTGTGCCAGGAAATGCTAGGGGGGTTTGCAGGATATCCCAGTGACAGAGGCTGCCTCCCCAAGGTCAGGGAAGGTATTTCTCGGACTTCCCCGAACAGGGAACACCTGTGACTGAAGAGAGCTGCGTGGAGTTGTCTCTCGAGCTCCCCCACGCACTGACAATGGTTCCGGAATCCTGAGCGTGGGGAGGTTCCACCAACGTTTGGCAGCGCGTGGGTTCTAACGGAAAGCCTAAGCTCGTCTCCCCTGAGGGTTTTCCTAATATCTCTGTGCCAGGGAATGCTAGGGGGGTTTGCAGGATATCCCAGTGACGGAGGCTGCCTCCCCAAGGTCAGGGAAGGTATTCCTCGGACTTCCCCGAACAGGGAACACCTGTGACTGAAGAGAGCTGCGTGGAGTTGTCTCTCGAGCTCCCCCACTCACTGACAATGTTTCCGGAATCCTGAGCGTGGGGAGGTTCCACCAACGGTCGGCAGCGCGTGGGTTCTAACGGAAAGCTTAAGCTCGTCTCCCCTGAGGGTTTTCCTAATGTCTCTGTGCCAGGGAATGCTAGGGGGGTTTGCAGGATATACCAGTGACAGAGGCTGCCTCCCCAAGGACAGGGAAGTTGTTTCCCGGACTTCCCCGAACAGGGAACACCTGTGACTGAAGAGAGATGCGTGGAGTTGTCTCTCGAGCTCCCCCACGCACTGACAATTTTTCCGGAATCCTGAACGTGGGGAGGTTCCACCAACGGTCGACAGCGCGTGGGTTCTAACGGAAAGCCTAAGCTCGTCTCCCCTGAGGGTTTTCCTAATGTCTCTGTGCCAGGGAATGCTAGGGGGGTTTGCAGGATATCCCAGTGACAGTGGCTGCCTCCCCAAGGCAAGGGAATTTATTTCCCGGACTTCCCCGAACAGGGAACACCTGTGACTGAAGAAAGCTGCGTGGAGTTTTCTCTCGAGCTCCCCCACGCACTGACAATGGTTCCGGAATCCTGAGCGTGGGGAGGTTCCACCAACGGTCGGCAGCGCGTGGGTTCTAACGGAAAGCCTAAGCTCGTCTCCCCTGATGGTTTTCCTAATATCTCTGTGCCAGGGAATGCTAGGGGTGTTTGCAGGATATCCCAGTGACAGAGGCTGCCTCCCCAAGGTCAGGGAAGGTATTTCTCGGACTTCCCCGAACAGGGAACACCTGTGACTGAAGAGAGCTGCGTGGAGTTGTCTCTCGAGCTCCCCCACGCACTGACAATTGTTCCGGAATCCTGAGCGTGGGGAGGTTCCACCAACTGTCGGCAGCGCGTGGGTTCTAACGGAATGCCTAAGCTCGTCTCCCCTGAGGGTTTTCCTAATGTCTCTTTGCCAGGGAATGCTAGCGGTGTTTGCAGGATATCCCAGTGACAGAGGCTGCCTCCCCAGGACCAGGGAAGTTATTTCCCGGACTTCCCCGAACATGGAACACCTGTGACTGAAGAGAGATGCGTGGAGTTGTCTCTCGAGCTCCCCCACGCACTGACAATGGTTCCGGATTCCTGAGCGTGGGGAGGTTCCACCAACGGTCGGCAGCGCGTGGGTTCTAACGGAAAGCCTAAGCTCGTCTCCCCTGAGGGTTTTCCTAATGTCTCTGTGCCAGGGAATGCTAGGGGGGTTTGCAGGATATCCCAGTGACAGAGGCTGCCTCCCCAAGGTCAGGGAAGGTATTTCTCGGACTTCCCCGGACAGGGAACACCTGTGACTGCAGAGAGCTGCGTGGAGTTTTCTCTCGAGCTCCCCCACGCACTGACAATGGTTCCGGAATCCTGAGCGTGGGCAGGTTCCACCAACGGTCGGCAGCGCGTGGGTTCTAACGGAAAGCCTAAGCTCGTCTCCCCTGAGGGTTTTCCTAATGTCTCTGTGCCAGGGAATGCTAGGGGGGTTTGCAGGATATCCCAGTGACAGAGGCTGCCTCCCCAAGTTCATGGAAGGTATTTCTCGGACTTCCCCGAACAGGGAACACCTGTGACTGAAGAGAGCTGCGTGGAGTTGTCTCTCGAGCTCCCCCACGCACTGACAATGTTTCCGGAATCCTGAGCGTGAGGAGGTTCCACCAACGGTCGGCAGCGCGTGGGTTCTAACGGAAAGCATAAGCTCGTCTCCCCTGAGGGTTTTCCTAATGTCTCTGTGCCAGGGAATGCTAGGGGTGTTTGCAGGATATCCCAGTGACAGAGGCTGCCTCCCCAAGGTCTTGAAAGGTATTTCTCGGACTTCCCCGAACAGTGAACACCTGTGACTGAAGAGAGCTGCGTGGAGTTGTCTCTCGAGCTCCCCCACGCACTGACAATGGTTCCGGAATCCTGAGCGTGGGGAGGTTCCACCAACGGTCGTTAGTGCATGGGTTCTAACGGAATGCCTAAGCTCGCATCCCCTGAGTGTTTTCCTAATTTCTCTGTGCCAGGGAATGCTAGGGGTGTTTGCAGGATATCCCAGTAATAGAGGCTGCCTCCCCAAGGTCAGGGAATTTATTTCTCTGACTTCTCAGACCAGGGAACACCTGTGACTGAAGAGAGCTGCTTGGAGTTGTCTCTCGAGCTCCCCCACGCACTGACAATGGTTCCGGAATCTTGAGCGTGGGGAGGTTCCACCAACGGTCGGCAGCGCGTGGGTTCTAACGGAAAGACTAAGCTCGTCTCCCCTGAGGGTTTTCCTAATGTCTCTGTGCCAGGAAATGCTAGGGGGGTTTGCAGGATATCCCAGTGACAGAGGCTGCCTCCCCAAGGTCAGGGAAGGTATTTCTCGGACTTCCCCGAACAGGGAACACCTGTGACTGAAGAGAGCTGCGTGGAGTTGTCTCTCGAGCTCCCCCACGCACTGACAATGTTTCCGGAATCCTGAGCGTGGGGAGGTTCCACCAACGGTCGGCAGCGCGTGGGTTCTAACGGAAAGCTTAAGCTCGTCTCCCATGAGGGTTTTCCTAATGTCTCTGTGCCAGGGAATGCTAGGGGGGTTTGCAGGATATCCCAGTGACAGAGGCTGCATCCCCAAGGCCAGGGAAGTTGTTTCCCGGACTTCCCCGAACAGGGAACACCTGTGACTGAAGAGAGATGCGTGGAGTTGTCTCTCGAGCTCCCCCACGCACTGACAATTTTTCCGGAATCCTGAACGTGGGGAGGTTCCACCAACGGTCGACAGCGCGTGGGTTCTAACGGAAAGCCTAAGCTCGTCTCCCCTGAGGGTTTTCCTAATGTCTCTGTGCCAGGGAATGCTAGGGGGATTTGCAGGATATCCCAGTGACAGAAGCTGCCTCCCCAAGGTCAGGGAAGGTATTTCTAGGACTTCCCCGAACAGGGAACACCTGTGACTGAAGAGAGCTGCGTGGAGTTGTCTCTCGAGCTCCCCCACGCACTGACAATGTTTCCGGAATCCTGAGCGTGGGGAGGTTCCACCAACGGCCGGCAGCGCGTGGGTTCTAACGGAAAGCCTAAGCTCGTCTCCCCTGAGGGTTTTAATAATGTCTCTGTGCCAGGGAATGCTTGGGGTTTTGCAGGATATCCCAGTGTCAGAGGCTAACTCCCAAGGTAAGGGAAGTTATTTCTCGACTTCCCCGAACAGGGAACACCTTTGACTGAAGAGAGCTGCGTGGAGTTGTCTCTCGAGCACCCCCACGAACTGACAATGGTTCCGGAATCCTGAGCGTGGGGAGGTTCCACCAACGGTCGGCAGCGCGTGGGTTCTAACGGAAAGCCTAAGCTCGTCTCCCCTGAGGATTTTCCTAATCTCTCTGTGCCAGGGAATGCTAGGGGGGTTTGCAGGATATCCCAGTGACAGAGGCTGCCTCCCCAAGGTCAGGGAAGGTATTTCACGGACTTTCCCAAACAGGGAACACCTGTGACTGAAGAGAGCTGCGTGGAGTTGTCTCTCGAGCTCCCCCACGCACTGACAATGGTTCCGGAATCCTGAGCGTGGGGAGGTTCCACCAACGGTCGGCAGCGCGTGGGTTCTAACGGAAAGCTTAAGCTCGTCTCCCCTGAGGGTTTTCCTAATGTCTCTGTGCCAGGGAAAGCTAGGGGCGTTTGCAGGATATCCCAGTGACAGAGGCTGCCTCCCCAAGGTCTGGGAAGGTATTTCTCGGACTTCCCCGTATAGGGAACACCTGTGACTGAAGAGAGCTGCGTGGAGTTGTCTCTCGTGTTCCCCACGAACTGACAATGGTTTCGGAATCCTGAGCGTGGGGAGGTTCCACCAACGGTCGGCAACGCGTGGGTTCCAACGGAAAGCCTAAGCTCGTCTCCCCTGAGGTTTTTCCTAATGTCTCTGTGCCAGGGAGTGATAGGGGGGTTTGCAGGATATCCCAGTGACGGAGGCTGCCTCCCCAAGGTCAGGGAAGGTATTTCTCGGACTTCCCCGAACAGGGAACACCTGTGACTGAAGAGAGCTGCGTGGAGTTGTCTCTCGAGCTCCCCCACGCACTGACAATGTTTCCGGAATCCTGAGCGTGGGGAGGTTCCACCAACGGTCGGCAGCGCGTGGGTTCTAACGGAAAGCCTAAGCTCGTCTCCCCTGAGGGTTTTCCTAATGTCTCTGTGCCAGGGAATGCTAGGGGTGTTTGCAGGATATCCCAGTGACAGAGGCTGCCTCCCCAAGGTCAGGGAAGGTATTTCTCGGACTTCCCCGAACAGGGAACACCTGTGACTGAAGAGATCTGCGTGGAGTTGTCTCTCGAGCTCCCCCACGCACTGACAATGGTTCCGGAATCCTGAGCGTGGGGAGGTTCCACCAACGGTCGGCAGCGCGTGGGTTCTAACGGAAAGCTTAAGCTCGTCTCCCCTGAGGGTTTTCCTAATGTCTCTGTGCCAGGGAATGCTAGGGGGGTTTGCAGGATATCCCAGTGTCAGAGGCTACCTCCCCAAGGTCAGGGAAGGTATTTCTCGGACTTCCCCGAACAGGGAACACCTGTGACTGAAGAGAGCTTCGTGGAGTTGTCTCTCGAGCTCCCCCAAGCACTGACAATTGTTCCGGAATCCTGAGCGTGGGGAGGTTCCACCAACGGTCGGCAGCGCGTGGGTTCTAACGGAAAGCTTAAGCTCGTCTCCCCTGAGGGTTTTCCTAATGTCTCTGTGCCAGGGGATGCTAGGGGGGTTTGCAGGTTATCCCAGAGACAGAGGCTGCCTCCCCAAGGCCAGGGAAGTTGTTTCCCGGACTTCCCCGAACAGGGAACACCTGTGACTGAAGAGAGATGCGTGGAGTTGTCTCTCGAGCTCCCCCACGCACTGACAATTGTTCCGGACTCCTGAACGTGGGGAGGTTCCACCAACGGTCGACAGCGCGTGGGTTCTAACGGAAAGCCTAAGCTCGTCTCCCCTGAGGGTTTTCCTAATGTCTCTGTGCCAGGGAATGCTAGGGGGATTTGCAGGATATCCCAGTGACAGAATCTGCCTCCCCAAGGTCAGGGAAGGTATTTCTAGGACTTCCCCGAACAGGGAACACCTGTGACTGAAGAGAGCGGCGTGGAGTTGTCTCTCGAGCTCCCCCACGCACTGACAATGGTTCCGGAATCCTGAGCGTGGGGAGGTTCCACCAACGGTCGGCAGCGCGTGGGTTCTAACGGAAAGCCTAAGCTCGTTTCCCCTAAGGGTTTTCCTAATATCTCTGTGCCAGGGAATGCTAAAGGTGTTTGCAGGATATCCCAGTGACAGAGGCTGCCTCCCCAATGCCAGGGAAGTTATTTCCCGGACTTCCCCGAACAGGGAACACCTGTGACTGAAGAGAGCTGCGTGGAGTTGTCTCTCGAGCTCCCCCACGCACTGAGAATGGTTCCGGAATCCTGAGCGTGGGGAGGTTCCACCAACGGTCGGCAGCGCGTGGGTTCAAACGGAAAGCCTAAGCTCGTCTCCCCTGAGGGATTTCCTAATGTCTCTGTGCCAGGGAATGCTTGGGGGGTTTGCAGTATATCCCAGTGGCAGAGGCTACCTCCCAAGGTCAGGGAAGTTATTTCTCGGACTTCCCCGAACAGGGAACACCTGTGACTGAAGAGAGCTGCGTGGAGTTGTCTCTCGAGCTCCCCCACACACTGACAATGGTTCCGGAATCCTGAGCGTGGGGAGGTTCCACCAACGGTCGGCAGTGCGTGGGTTCTAACGGAAAGCCTAAGCTCGTCTCCCCTGAGGGTTTTCCTAATCTCTCTGTGCCAGGGAATGCTAGGGGGGTTTGCAGGATATCCCAGTGACAGAGGCTGCCTCCCCAAGGTCAGGGAAGGTATTTCTCGGACTTCCCCGAACAGGGAACACCTGTGACTGAAGAGAGCTGCGTGGAGTTGTCTCTCGAGCTCCCCCACGCACTGACAATTGTTCCGGAATCCTGAGCGTGCGGAGGTTCCACCAACGGTCGGCAGCGCGTGGGTTCAAACGGAAAGCCTAAGCTCGTCTCCCCTGAGGGATTTCCTAATATCTCTGTGCCAGGGAATGCTAGGTGGTTTGCAGGATATCCCAGTGACAGAGGCTGCCTCCCCAAGGCCAGGGAAGTTATTTCCCAGACTTCCCCGAACAGGGAACACCTGTGACTGAAGAGAGCTGCGTGGAGTTGTCTCTCGAGCTCCCCCACGCACCGACAATGGTTCCGGAATCCTGAGCGTGGGTAGGTTCCAACAACGGCCGGCAGCGCGTGGGTTCTAACGGAAAGCCTAAGCTCGTCTCCCCTGATGGTTTTCCTAATATCTCTGTGCCAGGGAATGCTAGGGGTGTTTGCAGGATATCCCAGGTACAGAGGCTGACTCCCCAAGGTCAGGGAAGGTATTTCTAGGACTTCCCCGAACAGGGAACACCTGTGACTGAAGAGAACTGCGTGGAGTTGTCTCTCGAGATCCCCCACGCACTGACAATGGTTCCGGGATCCTGAGCGTGGGGAGGTTCCACCAACTGTCGGCAGCGCGTGGGTTCTAACGGAAAGCCTAAGCTCGTCTCCCCTGAGGGTTTTCCTAATGTCTCTGTGCCAGGGAATGCTAGGGGGGTTTGCAGGATATCCCAGTGACATAGGCTGCCTCCCCAGGGCCAGGGAAGTTATTTGCCGGACTTCCCCGAACATGGAACACCTGTGACTGTAGAGAGATGCGTGGAGTTGTCTCTCGAGCTCCCCCACGCACTGACAATGGTTCCGGAATCCTGAGCGTGGGGAGGTTCCACCAACGGTCTGCAGCGCGTGGGTTCTAACGGAAAGCTTAAGCTCGTCTCCCCTGAGGGTTTTCCTAATGTCTCTGTGCCAGGGAATGCTAGGGGGGTTTGCAGGATATCCCAGTGACAGAGGCTGCCTCCCCAAGGTCAGGGAAGGTATTTCTCGTACTTCCCCGGACAGGGAACACCTGTGACTGCAGAGAGCTGCGTGGAGTTTTCTCTCGAGCTCCCCCACGCACTGACAATGTTTCCGGAATCCTGAGCGTGGGGAGGTTCCACCAACGGTCGGCAGCGCGTGGGTTCTAACGGAAAGCCTAAGCTCGTCCCCCCTGAGGGTTTTCCTAATGTCTCTGTGCCAGGGAATGCTAGGGGTGTTTGCAGGATATCCCAGTGACAGAGGCTGCCTCCCCAAGGTCAGGGAAGGTATTTCTCGGACTTCCCCGAACAGGGAACACCTGTGACTGAAGAGAGCTGCGTGGAGTTGTCTCTCGAGCTCCCCCACGCACTGACAATGGTTCCGGAATCCTGAGCGTGGGGAGGTTCCACCAACGGTCGGTAGTGCATGGGTTCTAACGGAATGCCTAAGCTCGCATCCCCTGAATGTTTTCCTAATTTCTCTGTGCCAGGGAATGCTAGGGGGGTTTGCAGGATATCCCAGTGATAGAGGCTGCCTCCCCAAGGTCAGGGAATTTATTTCTCTGACTTCTCAGACCAGGGAACACCTGTGACTGAAGAGAGCTGCTTGGAGTTGTCTCTCGAGCTCCCCCACGCACTGACAATGGTTCCGGAATCCTGAGCGTGGGGAGGTTCCACCAACGGTCGGCAGCGCGTGGGTTCTAACGGAAAGACTAAGCTCGTCTCCCCTGAGGGTTTTCCTAATGTCTCTGTGCCAGGAAATGCTAGGGGGGTTTGCAGGATATCCCAGTGACAGAGGCTGCCTCCCCAAGGTCAGGGAAGGTATTTCTCGGACTTCCCCGAACAGGGAACACCTGTGACTGAAGAGAGCTGCGTGGAGTTGTCTCTCGAGCTCCCCCACGCACTGACAATGGTTCCGGAATCCTGAGCGTGGGGAGGTTCCACCAACGGTCGGCAGCGCGTGGGTTCTAACGGAAAGTCTAAGCTCGTCTCCCCTGAGGGTTTTTCTAATGTCTCTGTACCAGATAATGCTAGGAGTGTTTGCAGGATATCCCACTGACAGAGGCTGCCTCCCCAAGGTCAGGGAAGGTATTTCTCGGACTTCCCCGAACAGGGAACACCTGTGACTGAAGAGAGCTGCGTGGAGTTGTCTCTCGTGCTCCCCCAAGCACTGACAATGGTTCCGGAATCCTGAGCGTGGGGAGGTTCCACCAACGGTCGGCAGCGCGTGGGATCTAACAGAAAGCCTAAGCTCGACTCCCCTGAGGGTTTTCCTAATGTCTCTGTGCCAGGGAATGCTAGGGGGGTTTGCAGGATATCCCAGTGACAGAGGCTGCCTCCCCAAGGTCAGGGAAGTTATTTCTCGGACTTCCCCGAACAGGGAACACCTATGACTGAAGAGAGCTACTCGGAGTTGTCTCTCGAGCTCCCCCACGCACTGACAATGGTTCCGGAATCCTGAGCGTGGGGAGGTTCCACCAACGGTCGGCAGCGCGTGGGTTCTAACGGAAAGTCTAAGCTCGTATCCCCTGAGGGTTTTCCTAATGTCTCTGTGCCAGGGAATGCTAGGGGTGTTTGCAGGATATCCCAGTGACAGAAGCTGCCTCCCCAAGGTCAGGGAAGGTATTTCTCGGACTTCCCAGAACAGGGAACACCTGTGAATGAAGAGAGCTGCGTGGAGTTTTCTCTCAAGATCCCCCAAGCACTGACAATGGTTCCGGAATCCTGAGCGTGGGGAGGTTCCACCAACGGTCGGCAGCACGTGGGTTCTAACGGAAAGCCTAAGCTCGTCTCCCATGAGAGTTTTCCTAATGTCTCTGTGCCAGGGAATGCTAGGGGGGTTTGCAGGATATCCCAGTGACAGTGGCTGCCTCCCCAAGGTCAGGGAAGTTATTTCTCGGACTTCCCCGAACAGGGAACACCTGTGACTGAAGAGAGCTGCGTGGAGTTGTCTCTCGAGCTCCCCCACGCACTGACAATGATTCCGGAATCCTGAGCGTGGGGAGGTTCCACCAACGGTCGGCAGCGCGTGGGTTCTAACGGAAAGTCTAAGCTCGTCTCCCCTGAGCGTTTTCCTAATGTCTCTGTACCAGGGAATGCTAGGGGTGTTTGCAGGATATCCCACTGACAGAGGCTGCCTCCCCAAGCTCAGGGAAGGTATTTCTCGGACTTCCCCGAACAGGGAACACCTGTGACTGAAGAGAGCTGCGTGGAGTTGTCTCTCGTGCTCCCCCAAGCACTGACAATGGTTCCGGAATCCTGAGCGTGGGGAGATTCCACCAACGGTCGGCAACACGTGGGTTCTAATGGAATACCTAAGCTCGTCTCCCCTGAGGGTTTTCCAATTTTCTCTGTTCCAGGGAATGCTAGGGGCGTTTGCAGGATATCCCAGGGACAGAGGCTGCCTCTCCAAAGTCAGGGAAGTTATTTCTCGGACTTCCCCGAACAGGGAACACCTGTGACTGAAGAGAGCTGCGTGGAGTTGTCTCTCGAGCTCCCCAACGCACTGACAATGGTTCTGGAATCCTGAGCGTGGGGAGGTTCCACCAACTGTCGGCAGCGCGTGGGTTCTAACGGAAAGCCTAAGCTCGTCTCCCCTGAGGGTTTTCCTAATGTCTCTGGGCCAGGGAATGCTAGGGGGTTTTGCATTATATCCCAGTGACAGAGGCTGCCTCCCCAAGGTCAGGGAAGGTATTTCTCGGACTTCCCCGAACAGGGAACACCTGTGACTGGAGAGAGCTTCATGTAGTTGTCTCTCGAGCTCCCCCACGCACTGACAATGGTTCCGGAATCCTGAGCGTGGGGAGGTTCCACCAACGGTCGGCAGCGCGTGGGTTCTAACGGAAAGCCTAAGCTCGTCTCCCCTGAGGGTTTTCCAAATTTCTCTGTGCCAGGGAATGCTAGGGGGGTTTGCAGGTTATCCCAGTGACAGAGGCTGCCTCCCCAAGGTCAGGGAAGGTATTTCTCGGACTTCCCCGATCAGGGAACACGTGTGACTGAAGAGAGCTGCGTGGATTTGTCTCTCGAGCTCCCCCACGCACTGACAATCGTTCCGGAATCCTGAGCGTGGGGAGGTTCCTTCAACGGTCGGCAGCGCGTGGGTTCTAACGGAAAGCCTAAGCTCGTCTCCCCTGAGGGTTTTCCTATTGTCTCTGTGCCAGGGAATGCTAGGGTGGTTTGCAGGATATCCCAGTGACAGAGGCTGCCTCCCCAAGGTCAGGGAAGATTTTTCTCGGACTTCCCCGAACAGGGAACACCTGTGACTGAAGGGAGCTGCGTGGAGTTATCTCTCGAGCTCCCCCACGCACTGCCAATGGTTCCGGAATCCTGAGCGTGGGGAGGTTCCACCAACGGTCGGCAGCGCGTGGTATCTTACAGAAAGCCTAAGCTCGACTCCCCTGAGGGTTTTCCTAATGTCTCTGTGCCAGGGAATGCTAGGGGTTTTTGCAGGATATCCCAGTGACAGAGGCTGCCTCCCCAAGGTCAGGGAAGGTATTTCTCGGACTTCCCCGGACAGGGAACACCTGTGACTGAAGAGAGCTGCGTGGAGTTGTCTCTCGAGCTCCCCCACACACTGACAATTGTTCCGGAATCCTGAGCGTGGGGAGGTTCCACCAACGGTCGGCAGCGCTTGGGTTCTAACGGAAAGCCTAAGCTCGTCTCCCCTGAGGGTTTTCCTAATGTCTCTGTGCCAGGGAATGCTAGGGTGGTTTGCAGGATATCCCAGTGACAGAGGCTGCCTCCCCAAGGTCAGGGAAGGTATTTCTCGGACTTCCCCGAACAGGGAACACCTGTGACTGAAGAGAGCTGCGTGGAGTTGTCTCTCGAGCTCCCCCACGCACTGACAATGTTTCCGGAATCCTGAGCGTGGGGAGGTTCCACCAATTGTCGTCAGCGCGTGGGTTCTAACGGAAAGCCTAAGCTCGTCTCCCCTGAGGGTTTTCCTAATGTCCCTGGCCAGGGAAAACTAGGGGGTTTTGCAGGATATCCCAGTGACCGAGGCTGCCTCCCCAAGTTCAGGGAAGGTATTTCTCGGACTTCCCCGAACAGGGAACACCTGTGACTAAAGAGAGCTGCGTGGAGTTGTCTCTCGAGCTCCCCCACGCACTGACAATGTTTCCGGAATCCTGAGCGTGGGGAGGTTCCACCAACGGTCGGCAGCGCGTGGGTTCTAACGGAAAGCCTAAGCTCGTCTCCCCTGAGGGTTTTCCTAATGTCTCTGTGCCAAAGAATGCTAGGGGGGTTTGCAGGATATCCCAGTGAAAGTGTCTGCCTCCCCAAGGTCAGGGAAGGTATTTCTCGGACTTCCCCGAACAGGGAACACCTGTGACTGAAGAGAGCTGTGTGGAGTTGTCTCTAGAGCTCTCCCACTCACTGACAATGGTTCCGGAATCCTGAGCGTGGGGAGGTTCCACCAACGGTCGACAGTGCGTGGGTATTAACGGAATGCCTAAGCTCGCTTCCCCTGAGTGTTTTCCTAATGTCTCTGTGCCAGGGAATGCTAGGGAGTTTGCAGGATATCCCAGTGACAGAGGCTGCCTCCCCAAGGTCAGGGAGTTTATTTCTCGGACTTCCCCGAACAGGGAACACCTGTGACTGAAGAGAGCTGCGTGGAGTTGTCTCTCGAGCTCCCCCACGCACTGACAATTGTTCCGGAACCTGAGTGTGGGGAGGTTCCACCAACGGTCGGCAGCGCGTGGGTTCTAACGGAAAGCCTAAGCTCGTCCCCCTGAGGGTTTTCCTAATGTCTCTGTGCCAGGGAATGCTAGGGGGGTTTGCAGGATATCCCAGTGACAGAGGCTGACTCCCCAAGGTCAGGGAAGGTATTTCTCGGACTTCCCCGAACAGGGAACACCTGTGACTGAAGAGAGCTGCGTGGAGTTGTCTTTCGAGCTCCCCCACGCACTGACAATGGTTCCGGAATCCTGAGCGTTGGGAGGTTCCACCAACGGTCGGCAGCGCGTGGGTTCTAACGGAAAGCCTAAGCTCGTTTCACCTGAGGGTTTTCATAATGTCTCTGTGCCAGGGAATGCTAGGGGGTTTGCATAATATCCCAGTGACAGAGGCTGCCTCCCCAAGGTCAGGGAAGGTATTTCTCGGACTTCCCCGATCAGGGAACACCTGTGACTGAAGAGAGCTGCGTGGAGTTGTCTCTCGAGCTCCCCCACGCACTGACAATGTTTCCGGAAACCTGAGCGTGGGGAGGTTCCACCAACGGTCGGCAGCGCGTGGGTTCAAACGGAATGCCTAAGCTCGTCTCCCCTGAGGGTTTTCCTAATTTCTCTGTGCCAGGGAATTCTAGGGGTGTTTGCAGGATGTCCCAGTGACAGAGGCTGCCTCCCCAAGGTCAGGGAACTTATTCCTAGGACTTCCCCGAACAGAGAACACCTGTGACTGAAGAGAGCTGCGTGGAGTTGTCTCTCGAGCTCCCCCACGCACTGACAATGGTTCCGGAATCCTGAGCGTGGGGAGGTTCCACCAACGGTCGGCAGCGCGTGGGTTCTAACGGAAAGCCTAAGCACGTCTCCCCTGAGGGTTTTCCTAAGGTCTCTGTGCCAGGGAATGCTAGGGGGGTTTGCAGGATATCCCAGTGACAGAGGCTGCCTCCCCAAGTTCAGGGAAGGTATTTCTCGGACTTCCCCGAACAGGGAACACCTGTGACTGAAGAGAGCTGCGTGGAGTTGTCTCTCGATCTCCCCCACGCACTGATAATTTTTCCGGAATCCTGTGCGTGGGGAGGTTCCACCAACGGTCGGCAGCGCGTGGGTTCTAACGGAAAGCCTAAGCTCGCATCCCCTGAGAGTTTTCCTAATATCTCTTGGCCAGAGAATGCTAGGGGTGTTTGCAGGATATCCCAGTGACAGAGGCTGCCTCCCCAAGGTTAGGGAAAGTATTTCTCGGACTTCCCCGAACAGGGAACACCTGTGACTGAAGAGAGCTGCGTGGATTTGTCTCTCGAGCTCCCACACGCTCTGACAATGGTTCCGGAATCCTGAGCGTGGGGAGGTTCCACCAACGGTCGGCAGCGCGTGGGTTCTAACGGAAAGCCTAAGCTCGTCTCCCCTGAGGGTTTTCCTAATGTCTCTGTGCCAGGGAATGCTAGGGGGGTTTGCAGGATATCCCAGTGACAGAGGCTGCCTCCCCAAGGTCAGGGAAGTTATTTCCCGGGCTTCCCCGAACATTGAACACCTGTGACTGAAGAGAGATGCGTGGAGTTGTCTCTCGAGCTCCCCCACGCACTGACAATGGTTCCGGAATCCTGAGCGTGGGGAGGTTCCACCAACGGTCGGCAGCGCGTGGGTTCTAACGGAAAGCCTAAGCTCATCTCCCCTGAGGGTTTTCCTAATGTCTCTGTGCCAGGGAAAGCTAGGGGGGTTTGCAGGATATCCCAGTGACAGAGGCTGCCTCCCCAAGGCCAGGGAATTTATTTCCCGGACTTCCCCGAACAGGGAACACCTGTGAATGAAGAGAGATGCGTGGAGTTGTCTCTCGAGCTCCCCCACGCACTGACAATTGTTCCGGAATCCTGAGCGTGGGGAGGTTCCACCAACGGCCGGCAGCGCGTGGGTTCTAACGGAAAGCCTAAGCTCGTCTCCCCTGAGGGTTTTCCTAATGTCCATGTGCCAGGGAATGCTAGGGGGGTTTGCAGGATATCCCAGTGACAGAGGCTGCCTCCCCAAGGTCAGGGAAGTTATTTCTCGGACTTCCCCGAACAGGGAACACCTGTGACTGAAGAGAGCTGCGTGGAGTTGTATCTCGAGCTCCCCCACGCAATGAAAATATTTCTGGAATACTGAGCGTGGGGAGGTTCCACCAACGGTCGGCAGCGCGTGGGTTCTAACGGAAAGCCTAAGCTCGTCTCCCCTGAGCGTTTTCCTAATGTCTCTCTGCCAGGGAATGCTAGGGGGTTTGCAGGTTATCCCAGTGACAGAGGCTGCCTCCCCAAGGCCAGGGAAGTTGTTTCCCGGACTTACCCGAACAGGGAACACCTGTGACTGAAGAGAGCTGCGTGGAGTTGTCTCTCGAGCTCCCCCACGCACTGACAATGGTTCCGGAATATGAGCCTGGGGAGGTTCCACCAACGGTCGGCAGCGCGTTGGTTCTAACGGAAAGCCTAAGCTCTTCTCCCCTGAGTGTTTTCCTAATGTCTCTGTGCCGGGGAATTCTAGGGGGGTTTGCAGGATATCCCAGTGACAGAGGCTGCCTCCCCAAGGTCAGGAAAGTTATTTCTCGGACTTCCCCGAACAGGGAACACCTGTGACTGAAGAGAGCTGCGTGGAGTTGTATCTCGAGCTCCCCCACGCACTGACAATGTTTCTGGAATACTGAGCGTGGGGAGGTTCCAACATCGGTCGGCAGCGCGTGGGTTCTAACGGAAAGCCTAAGCTCATCTCCCCTGAGGGTTTTCCTAATGTCTCTGTGCCAGGGAAAGCTAAGGGCGTTTGCAGGATATCCCAGTGACAGAGGCTGCCTCCCCAAGGTCTGGGAAGGTATTTCTCGGACTTCCCCGAACAGGGAACTCCTGTGACTGAAGAGAGCTGCGTGGAGTTGTCTCTCGAGCTCCCCCACGCACTGACAATTTTTCCGGGATCCTGAGCGTGGGGAGGTTCCACCAACGGTCGGCAGCGCGTGGGTTCTAACGGAAAGCCTAAGCTCGTCTCCCCTGAGGGTTTTCCTAATGTCTCTGTGCCAGGGAATTCTAGGGGGGTTTGCAGGATATCCCAGTGACAGAGGCTGCCTCCCCAAGGTCAGGGAAGTTATTTCTCGGACTTCCCCGAACAGGGAAAACTTGTGACTGAAGAGAGCTGCGTGGAGTTGTCTCTCGAGAACCCCACGCACTGACAATGGTTCCGGAATCCTGAGCGTGGGGAGGTTCCACCAACGGTCGGCAGCGCGTGGGTTCTAACTGAAACCCTATGCTCGTATCCCCTGAGGGTTTTCCTAATGACTCTGTGCCAGGGAATGCTAGGGGGGTTTGCAGGATATCCCAGTGACAGAGGCTGCCTCCCCAACGTCAGGGAAGTTATTTCTCGGACTTCCCCGAACAGGGAACACCTGTGACTAAAGAGAGCTGCGTGGAGTGGTCCCTCGAGCTCCCCCACGCACTGACAATTGTTCCGGAATCCTGAGCGTGGGGAGGTTCCACCAACGGTCGACAGCGCGTGGGTTCTAACGGAATGCCTAAGCTCGTCTCCCCTGAGGGTTTTCCTAATGTCTCTTTGCCAGAGATTGCTTGGGCGGTTTGCAGGATATTCCAGTGACTGAGGCTGCCTCCCCAATTTCAGGTAAGTTATTTCTCGGACTTCCCCAAACAGGGAACACCTGTGACTGAAGAGAGCTCCGTGGAGTTGTCTCTCGAGCTCCCCCACGCACTGACAATGGTTCTGGAAATCTGAGCGTTTGGAGGTTGCACCAATGGTCGGCAGCGCGTGGGTTCTAACGGAAAGCCTAAGCTCGTCTCCTCTGAGGTTTTTCCTAATGTCTCTGTGCCAGGGAATGCTATGGGGGTTTGCAGGTTATCCCAGTGACTGTGGCTGCCTCCCCAAGGTCAGGTAAGATATTTCTCGGACTTCCCCGAACAGGGAACACCTGTGACTGAAGAGAGCTGCGTGGAGTTGTCTCTCGAGCTCCCCCACGCACTGACAATGGTTCCGGAATCCTGAGCGTTGGTAGGTTCCACCAACGGTCGGCAGCGCGTGGGTTCTAACGGAAAGCCTAAGCTCGTCTCCCCTGAGGGTTTTCCTAATGTCT
The DNA here is from genome assembly GCF_048564905.1 of Vicugna pacos. Lineage (NCBI taxonomy): Eukaryota > Metazoa > Chordata > Mammalia > Artiodactyla > Camelidae > Vicugna > Vicugna pacos. Next base: position 492,508 of record NC_133021.1, read on the forward strand.
CTGTGCCAGGGAATGATAGGGGGGTTTGCAGGATATCCCAGTGACAGAGGCTGCATCCCCAAGGTCAGGGAAGGTATTTCTCGGACTTCCCCGAACAGGGAACACCTGTGACTGAAGAGAGCTGCGTGGAGTTGTCTCCCGAGCTCCCCCACACACTGACAATGGTTCCGGAATCCTGAGCGTGGGGAGGTTCCACCAACGGTCGGCAGCGCGTGGGTTCTAACGGAAAGCCTAAGCTCGTCTCCCCTGAGGGTTTTCCTAATGTCTCTGTGACAGGGAATGCTAGGGGCTTTTGCAGGATATCCCAGTGACAGAGGCTGCCTCCCCAAGGTCAGGGAAGGTATTTCTCGGACTTCCCCGAACAGGGAACAACTGTGACTGAAGAGAGCTGCGTGGATTTGCCTCTCGAGCTCCCCCACGCACTGACAATGGTTCCGGAATCCTGTGCGTGGGGAGGTTCCACCAACGGTCGGCAGCGCGTGGGTTCTAACGGAAAGCCTAAGCTCTTCTCCCCTGAGGGTTTACCTAATGTCTCTGTGTCAGGGAATGCTAGGGGGGTTTGCAGGATATCCCAGTGACAGAGGCTGCCTACCCAAGTTCAGGGAAGGTATTTCTCGGACTTCCCCAACAGGGAACACCTGTGACTGAAGAGAGCTGCGTGGAGTGGTCTCTCGAGTTCCCACACACACTGACAATGTTTCCGGAATCCTGAGCGTGGGTAGGTTCCACCAACGGTCGGCAGCGCGTGGGTTCTAACGGAAAGCCTAAGCTCGTCTCCCCTGAGGGTTTTCCTAATATCTCTGTGCCAGGGAATGCAAGGGAGGTTTGCAGGATATCCCAGTGACAGAGGCTACCTCCCCAAGTTCAGGGAAGGTATTTCTCGGACTTCCCCGAACAGGGAACACCTGTGACTGAAGAGAGCTGCGTGGAGTTGTCTCTCGATCTCCCCCACGCACTGACAATGGTTCCGGAATCCTGAGCGTGGGGAGGTTCCACCAACGGTCGGCAGCGCATGGGTTCTAACGGAAAGCCTAAGCTCTTCTCCCCTGAGTGTTTTCCTAATTTCTCTGTGCCAGGGAATTCTAGGAGGTTTTGCAGGATATCCCAGTGACAGAGGCTGCATCCACAAGGTCAGGGAAGGTATTTCTCGAACTTCCCCGAACAGGGAACACCTGTGACTGAAGAGAGCTGTGTGGAGTTGTCTCTCGATCTCCCCCACGCACTGACAATGGTTCCGGAATCCTGAGCGTGGGGAGGTTCCACCAACGGTCGGCAGCGCGTGGGTTCTAACGGAAAGCCTAAGCTCGTCTTTCCTGAGGGTTTTCCTAATATCACTGTGCCAGGGAATGCTAGGGGGGTTTGCAGGATATCCCAGTGACAGAGGCTGCCTCCCCAAGTTCAGGGAAGGTATTTCTCGGACTTCCCCGAACAGGGAACACCTGTGACTGAACAGAGCTGCGTGGAGTTGTCTCTCGAGCTCCCCCACGCACTGACAATGGTTCCGGAATCCTGAGCGTGGGGAGGTTCCACCAACGGTCGGCAGCGCGTGGGTTCTAACGGAAAGCCTAAGCTCGTCTCCCCTGAGGGTTTTCCTAATATCTCTGTGCCAGGGAATGCTAGGGGGTTTTCCAGGATATCCCAGAGACAGAGGCTGCCTCCCCAAGGTCAGGGAAGTTATTTCTCGGACTTCCCCGAACAGGGAAAACTTGTGACTGAAGAGAGCTGCGTGGAGTTGTCTCTCGAGATCCCCCACGCACTGACAATGGTTCCGGAATCCTGAGCGTGGGGAGGTTCCACCAACGGTCGGCAGCGCGTGGGTTCTAACTGAAACCCTAATCTCGTCTTCCCTGAGGTTTTTCCTAATGACTCTGTGCCAGGGAATGCTAGGGGGGTTTGCAGGATATCCCAGTGACAGAGGCTGCCTCCCCAAGGTCAGGGAAGTTATTTCTCGGACTTCCCCGAACAGGGAACACCTGTGACTAAAGAGAGCTGCGTGGAGTGGTCCCTCGAGCTCCCCCACGCACTGACAATTGTTCTGGAATCCTGAGCGTGGGGAGGTTCCACCAAAGTTTGGCAGCGCGTGGGTTCTAACGGAAAGCCTAAGCTCGTCTCCCCTGAGGGTTTTCCTAATGTCTCTGTGCCAGGGAATGCTAGGGGTGTTTGCAGGATATCCCAGGGTCAGAGGCTGCCTCCCCAAGGTCAGGGAAGGTATTTCCCAGACTTCCCCGAACAGGAAACACCTGTGACTGAAGAGAGCTGCGTGGAGTTGTCTCTCGAGTTCCCCCACACACTGACAATGGTTCCGGAATCCTGAGCGTGGGGAGGTTCCACCAACGGTCGGCAGCGCGTGGGTTCTAACGGAATGCCTAAGCTCGTCTCCCCTGAGGGTTTTCCTAATGTCTCTGGGCCAGGGAGTGCTTGGGCGGTTTGCAGGATATCCCAGTGACTGAGGCTGCCTCCCCAAGTTCAGGTAAGTTATTTCTCGGACTTCCCCAAACAGGGAACTCCTGTGACTGAAGAGAGCTTCGTGGAGTTGTCTCTCGAGCTCCCCCAAGCACTGACAATGTTTCCGGAATCCTGAGCGTGCGGAGTTTCGACCAACGTTCGCCAGCGATTGGGTTCTAACGGAAAGCCTAAGCTCGTCTCCCCTGAGGGTTTTCCTAATGTCTCTGTGCCAGGGAATTCTAGGGGGTTTGCAGGATATCCCAGTGACAGTGGCTGCCTCCCCAAGTTCAGGGAAGGTATTTCTCGGACTTCCCCGAACAAGGAACACCTGTGACTGAAGAGAGCTGCGTGGAGTTCTCTCTCGAGCTCCCACACGCACTGACAATTGTTCCGGAATCCTGAGCGTGGGGAGGTTCCACCAACGGTCGGCAGCGCGTGGGTTCTAACGGAAAGCCCGAGCTCGTCTCCTCTGAGGGTTTTCCTAATGTCTCTGTGCCAAGGAATGCAAGGGGTTTTGCAGGATATCCCAGTGACAGAGGCTGCCTCCCAAGGTCAGGGAAGGTATTTCTCGGACTTCCCCGAACAGGGAACACCTGTGACTGAAGAGAGCTGTGTGGAGTTGTCTCTCGAGCTCCCCCACTCACTGAAAATGGTTCCGGAATCCTGAGCGTGTGGAGGTTCCACCAACGGTCGGCAGCACGTAGGTTCTAACGGAAAGCCTAAGCTCGTCTCCCCTGAAGGTTTTCCTAATGTCTCTGTGCCAGGGAATGCTAGGGGTGGTTGCAGGATATCCCAGTGACAGAGGCTGCCTCCCCAAGGTCAGGGAAGGTATTTCTAGGACTTCCCCGTACAGGGAACACCTGTGACTGTAGAGAGCTGCGTGGAGTTGTCTCTCGAGCTTCCCCAAGCACTTACAATGTTTCTGGAATCCTGAGCGTGGGGAGGTCCTCCAACGGTCGGCTGCGCGTGGGTTCTAACGGAAAGCCTAAGCTCGTCTCCCCTGAGGGTTTTCCTAATGTCTCTGTGCCAGGGAATGCTAGGGGGGTTTGCAGGATATCGCAGTGACTGGGGCTGCCTCCCCAAGGTCAGGGAAGGTATTTCTCGGACTTCCCCGAACAGGGAACACCTGTGACTGAAGAGAGCTGCGTGGAGTTGTCTCTCGATCTCCCCCACGCACTGACAATGGTTCCGGAATCCTGAGCGTGGGGAGGTTCCACCAACGGTCGGCAGCGCGTGGGTTCTAACGGAAAGCTTAAGCTCGTCTCCCCTGAGGGCTTTCCTAATGTCTCTGTGCCAGGGAAATTTAGGGGGGTTTGCAGGATATCCCAGTGACAGAGGCTGCCTCCCCAAGTTCAGGGAAGTTTTTTCTCGGGCTTCCCCGAACAGGGAACACCTGTGACTGAAGAGAGCTGCGTGGAGTGGTCAATCGAGCTCCCCCACTCACTGACAATGTTTCCGGAATCCTGAGCGTGGGGAGGTTCCACCAAAGGTCGGCAGCGCGTGGGTTCTAACGGAAAGCCTAAGCTCGTCTCCCCTGAGGGTTTTCCTAATGTCTCTGTGCCAGGGAATGCTTGGGCGGTTTGCAGGTTATCCCAGTGACTGAGGCTGCCTCCCCAAGTTCAGGTAAGATATTTCTCGGACTTCCCCGAACAGGGAACACCTGTGACTGAAGAGAGCTGCGTGGAGTTGTCTCTCGAGCGCCCCGACGCACTGACAATGGTTCCGGAATCCTGTGCGTGGGGAGGTTCCACCAAAGGTCGGCAGCGCGTGGGTTCTAACGGAAAGCCTAAGCTCGTCTCCCCTGAGGGTTTTCCTAATGTCTCTGTGCCAGGGAATGCTTGGGCGGTTTGCAGGTTATCCCAGTGACTGAGGCTGCCTCCCCAAGTTCAGGTAAGATATTTCTCGGACTTCCCCGAACAGGGAACACCTGTGACTGAAGAGAGCTGCGTGGAGTTGTCTCTCGAGCGCCCCGACGCACTGACAATGGTTCCGGAATCCTGTGCGTGGGGAGGTTCCACCAACGGTCGGCATCGCGTGGGTTCTAACGGAAAGCCTAAGCTCGTCTCCCCTGAGGGTTTTCCTAATTTCTCTGTGCCAGGGAATGCTAGGGGTGTTTGCAGGATATCCCAGTGACATAGGCTGCCTCCCCAAGGTAAGGGAAGATATTTCTCGGACTTCCCCGAACAGGGAAAACCTGTGACTGAAGAGAGCTTCGTGGAGTTGTCTCTCGAGATCCCCCAAGCAATGACAATGTTTCCGGAATCCTGAGCGTGGGGAGGTTCCACCAACGGTCGGCAGCGCGTGGGTTGTAACGGAAAGGCTAAGCTCGTCTCCCCTGAGGGATTTCCTAATATCTCTGTGCCAGGGAATGTTAGGGGGGTTTACAAGATATCCCAGTGGAAGTGGCTGCCTCCCCAATGTCAGGGAAGGTATTTCTCATACTTCCCCGAACAGGGAACACCTGTGACTGAAGAGAGCTGCGTGGAGTTGTCTCTCGAGCTCCCCCACGCACTGACAATGGTTCCGGAATCCTGAGCGTGGGTAGGTTCCACCAACGGTCGGCAGCGCGTGGGTTCAAACGGAAAGCCTAAGCTCGACTCCCCTGAGGGTTTTCCTAATGTCTCTGTGCCAGGGAATGATAGGGGGGTTTGCAGGATATCCCAGTGACAGAGGCTGCATCCCCAAGGTCAGGGAAGTTATTTCTCGGACTTCCCCAAAGAGGGAACTCCTGTGACTGAAGAGAGCTGCGTGGATTTGTCTCTCGAGCTCCCCCACGCACTGACAATGTTTCCGGAATCCTGAGCGTGGGGAGTTTCCACCAAAGTTCGGTAGCGCTTGGGTTCTAACGGAAAGCCTAAGCTCGTCTCCCCTGAGGGTTTCCCTAATGTCTCTGTGCCAGGGAATGCTAGGGGTTTTGCAGGATATCCCAGTGACAGAGACTGCCTCCCCAAGTTCAGGGAAGGTATTTCTCGGACTTCCCCGAACAGGGAACACCTGTGACTGAAGAGAGCTGCGTGGAGTGGTCTCCCGAGCTCCCCCACGCACTGACAATGGTTCCTGAATCCTGAGCGTGGGGAGGTTCCACCAGCGGTCGGCAGCGCTTGGGTTCTAACGGAAAGCCTAAGCTCGTCTCCCCTGAGGGTTTTCCTAATGTCTCTGTGCCAGGGAATGCTTGGGCGGTTTGCAGGATTTCCCAGTGTCTGAGGCTGCCTCCCCAAGGTCAGGGAAGGTATTTCTCGGAGTTCCCCGAACAGGGAACACCTGTGACTGAAGTGAGCTGCGTGGAGTTGTCTCTCGAGCTCCCCCACGCACTGACAATGGTTCCGGAATCCTGAGCGTGGGGAGGTTCCACCAACGGTCGGCATCGCGTGGGTCCTAACTGAAAGCCTAAGCTCGTCTCCCCTGAGGGTTTTCCTAATGTCTCTGTGCCAGGGAATGCAAGGGGGGTTTGCCGGATATCCCAGTGACAGAGGCTGCCTCCCCAAGGTCAGGGAAGGTATTTCTCGGACTTCCCCGAACAGGGAACACTTGTGACTGAAGAGAGCTGTGTGGAGTTGTCTCTCGAGCTCCCCCACGCACTGACAATGGTTCCGGAATCCTGAGCGTTGGGAGGTTCCACCAACGGTCGGCAGCGCGTGAGTTCTAACGGAAAGCCTAAGCTCGTCTCCCCTGAGGGTTTTCCTAATGTCTCTTTGCCAAGGAATGCTAGGGGGGGTTTCAGGTTATCCCAGTGACAGAGGCTGCCTCCCGAAGGTCAGGGAAGGTATTTCTCTGACTTCCCCGAACAGGGAACACCTGTGAATGAAGAGAGCTGCGTGGAGTTGTCTCTCGAGCTCCCCCACGCACTGACAATGGTTCCGGAATCCTGAGCGTGGGGAGGTTCCACCAACGGTCGGCAGCCCGTGGGTTCTAACGGAAAGCATAAGCTCGTCTCCCCTGAGAATTTTCCTAATATCTCTGTGCCAGGGAATGTTAGGATGGTTTGCAGTATATCCCAGTGACAGAGGCTGCCTTCCCAAGGTCAGGGAAGATATTTCTCGGACTTCCCCGAATTGGGAACACCTGTGACTGAAGAGGGCTGCGTGGAGTGGTCTCTCGAGCTCCCTCACGCACTGACAATGGTTCCGGAATCCTGAGCGTGGGGAGGTTCCACCAACGGTCGGCAGCGCGTGGGTTCTAACGGAAAGCCTAAGCTCGTCTCCCCTGAGGGTTTTCCTAATGTCTCTGTGCCAGGGAATGCTTGGGTGATTTGCAGGATATCCCAGTGACTGAGGCTGCCTCTCCAAGTTCAGGGAAGGTATTTCTCGGACTTCCCCGAACAGGGAACACCTGTGACTCAAGAGAGCTGGGTGGAGTTGTCTCTCGAGCTCCCCCACGCACTGACAATCGTTCCGGAATCCTGAGAGTGGTGAGGTTCCACCAAGGGTCGGCAGCGCGTGGGTTCTAACGGAAAGCCTAAGCTCGTCTCCCCTGAGGGTTTTCCTAATATCTCTGTGCCAGGCAATGCTAGGGGGGCTTGCAGGATATCCCAGGGACAGAGGCTGCCTCCCCAAGGTCAGGGAAGGTATTTCTCGGACTTCCCCGTACAGGGAACACCTGTGACTGAAGAGAGCTGCGTGGAGTTGTCTCTCGAGGTCCCCCACGCACTGACAATGGTTCCGGAATCCTGAGCGTGGGGAAGTTCCACCAACGGTCGCAGCGCGTTGCTTCTAACGGAAAGCCTAAGCTCGTCTCCCCTGAGGATTTTCCTAATATCTCTGTGCCACAGAAAGTTAGGGGGGTTTGCAGGATATCCCAGTGACAGAGGCTGCCTCCCCAAGGTCAGGGAAGATATTTCTCGGACTTCCCCGAATAGGGAACACCTGTGACTGAAGATGGCTGCGTGGAGTGGTCTCTCGAGCTCCCCCACGCACTGACAATGGTTCCGGAATCCTGAGCGTGGGGAGGTTCCACCAACGGTCGGCAGCGCGTGGGTTCTAACGGAAAGCCTAAGCTCGTCTCCCCTGAGGGTTTTCCTAATGTCTCTGTGCCAGGGAATGCTTGGGTGATTTGCAGGATATCCCAGTGACTGAGGCTGCCTCTCCAAGTTCAGGGAAGGTATTTCACGGACTTCCCCGAACAGGGAACACCTGTGACTCAAGAGAGCTGGGTGGAGTTGTCTCTCGAGCTCCCCCACGCACTGACAATCGTTCCGGAATCCTGAGAGTGGTGAGGTTCCACCAAGGGTCGGCAGCGAGTGGGTTCCAACGGAAAGCCTAAGCTCGTCTCCCCTGAGGGTTTTCCTAATGTCTCTGTGCCAGGCAATGCTAGGGGGGCTTGCAGGATATCCCAGGGACAGAGGCTGCCTCCCCAAGGTCAGGGAAGGTATTTCTCGGACTTCCCCGTACAGGGAACACCTGTGACTGAAGAGAGCTGCGTGGAGTTGTCTCTCGAGGTCCCCCACGCACTGACAATGGTTCCGGAATCCTGAGCGTGGGGAGGTTCCACCAACGGTCGCAGCGCGTTGCTTCTAACGGAAAGCCTAAGCTCGTCTCCCCTGAGGATTTTCCTAATATCTCTGTGCCACAGAAAGTTAGAGGGGTTTGCAGGATATCCCAGTGACAGAGGCTGCCTCCCCAAGGTCAGGAAAGGTATTTCTCGGACTTCCCCGAACAGGGAACACCTGTGACTTAAGAGAGCTGCGTGGAGTTGTCTCTCGAGATCCCCCAATTAATGACAACGGTTCCGGAATCCTGAGCGTGGGGAGGTTCCACCAACGGTCGGCAGCGCGTGGGTTTTAACGGAAAGCCTAAGCTCGTCTCCCCTGAGGGTTTTCCTAATATCTCTTTACCAGGGAATGTTAGGGGGGTTTGCAGGATATCCCAGTGACAGAGGCTGCCTCCCCAATGTCAGGGAAGGTATTTCTCGGACTTCCCCAAACAGGGAACACCTGTGACTTAAGAGAGCTGCGTGGAGTTGTCTCTCGAGTGCCCCCACACACTGACAATGGTTCCGGAATCCTGAGCGTGGGGAGGTTCCACCAACGGTCGGCAGCGCGTGGGTTCTAACGGAATGTCTAAGCTCGTCTCCCCTGAGTGTTTTCCTAATGTCTCTGTGCCAGGGAATGCTTGGGCGGTTTGCAGGATATCCCAGTGACTGAGGCTACATCCCCAAGGTCAGGTAAGTTATTTCTCGGACTTCCCCGAACAGGGAACATCTGTGACTGAAGAGAGATGCGTGGAATTGTCTCTGGAAATACCCCATGCACTGACAATGATTCCGGAATCCTGAGCGTGGGGAGGTTCCACCAACGGTCGGCAGCGCGTGGGTTCTAACGGAAAGCATAAGCTCGTCTCCCCTGAGGGTTTTCCTAATATCTCTGCGCCAGGGAATGCTAGGGGGGTTTCCAGGATATCCCAGTGACAGAGGCTGCCTCCCCAAAGTCAGGGAAGGTATTTCTAGGACTTCCCCGAACAGGGAAATCCTGTGACTGAAGAGAGCTTCGTGGAGTTGTCTCTCGAGCTCCCCCACGCACTGACAATGGTTCCGGAATCCTGGGCGAGGGGAGGTTCCACCAACGGTCGGCAGCGCGTGGGTTCTAACGGAAAGCTTAAGCTCGTCTCCCCTGAGGGTTTTCCTAATGTCTCTGTGCCAGGGAATGCTAGGGGGGTTTCCAGGATATCCCAGGGACAGAGGTTGCCTCCCCAATGTCAGGGAAGGTATTTCCCAGACTTCCCCGAACAGGAAACACCTGTGACTGAAGAGAGCTGCGTGGAGTGGTCTCTCGATTTCCCCCACACACTGACAATGGTTCCGGAATCCTGAGCGTGGGGAGGTTCCACCAACGGTCGGCAGCGCGTGGGTTCTAACGGAATGCCTAAGCTCGTCTCCCCTGAGGGTTTTCCTAATGTCTCTGTGCCAGGGAGTGCTTGGGCGGTTTGCAGGATATCCCAGTGACTGAGGCTGCCTCCCCAAGTTCAGGTAAGTTATTTCTCGGACTTCCCCAAACAGGGAACACCTGTGACTGAAGAGAGCTTCGTGGAGTTGTCTCTCGAGCTCCCCCAAGCACTGACAATGTTTCCGGAATCCTGAGCGTGCGGAGTTTCGACCAACGTTCTCCAGCGCTTGGGTTCTAACGGAAAGCCTAAGCTCGTCTCCCCTGAGGGTTTTCCTAATGTCTCTGTGCCAGGGAATGCTAGGGGGTTTGCAGGATATCCCAGTGACAGAGGCTGCCTCCCCAAGTTCAGGGAAGGTATTTGTCGGACTTCCCCGAACAAGGAACACCTGTGACTGAAGAGAGCTGCGTGGAGTTGTCTCTCGAGCTCCCCCACGCACTGACAATTGTTCCGGAATCCTGAGCGTGGGGAGGTTCCACCAACGGTCGGCAGCGCGTGGGTTCTAACGGAAAGCCCGAGCTCGTCTCCTCTGAGGGTTTTCCTAATGTCTCTGTGCCAAGGAATGCTAGGGGGGTTTGCAGGATATCCCAGTGACAGAGGCTGCCTCCCAAGGTCAGGGAAGGTATTTCTCGGACTTCCCCGAACAGGGAACACCTGTGACTGAAGAGAGCTGGGTTGAGTTGTCTCTCGAGCTCCCCCACGCACTGAAAATGGTTCCGGAATCCTGAGCGTGGGGAGGTTCCACCAACGGTCGGCAGCGCGTGGGTTCTAACGGAAAGCCTAAGCTCGTCTCCTCTGAGGGTTTTCCTAATGTTTCTGTGCCAGGGAATGCTAGGGGGAGTTGCAGGATATCCCAGTGACAGAGGCTGCCTCCCCAAGTTCAGGGAAGGTATTTCTAGGACTTTCCCGTACAGGGAACACCTGTGACTGTAGAGAGCTGCGTGGAGTTTTCTCTCGAGCTCCCCCACGCACTGACAATGGTTCCGGAATCCTGAGCGAGGGGAGGTTCCACCAACGGACGGCAGCGCATTGATTCTAACGGAAAGACTAAGCTCGCCTCCCCTGAGGGTTTTCCTAAAATCTCTGTCCAGGGAATGCTTGGGCGGTTTGCAGGATATCCCAGTGACTGAGGCTACCTCCCCAAGGTCAGGTAAGTTATTTCTCGGACTTCCCCAAACAGGAAAAACCTGTGACTGAAAAGAGCTGCGTGGAGTTGTCTCTCGAACTCCCCCAAGCACTGACAATGTTTCCGAAATCCTGAGCCTGGGGAGGTTCCAACAACGGTCGGCAGCGCATGGGTTCTAACGGAAAGCCTAAGCTCGTCTCCCATGAGGGTTTTCCTAATGTCTCTGTGCCAGGGAATGCTAGGGGGGTTTGCAGGATATACCAGTGACAGAGGCTGCCTCCCCAAGGTCAGGGAAGGTATTTCTCGGACTTCCCCGAACAGGGAACACCTGTGACTGAAGAGAGCTGCGTGGAGTTGTCTCTCGCGATCCCCCAATTAATGACAACGGTTCCGGAATCCTGAGCGTAGGGAGGTTCCACCAACGGTCGGCAGCGCGTGGGTTCTAACGGAAAGCCTAAGCTCGTCTCCCCTGAGGGTTTTCCTAATGTCTCTGTGCCCGGGAATGCTAGGGGGGGTTGCAGGATATCCCAGTGACAGAGGCTGCCTCCCCAAGGTCAGGGAAGTTATTTCTCGGACTTCCCCGAACAGGGAACACCTGTGAATTAAGAGAGCTGCGTGGAGTTGTCTCTCGAGATCACCCAAGTAATGTCAACGGTTCTGGAATCCTGAGGGTGGGGAGGTTCCACCAACGGTCGGCAGCGCATAGGTTCTAACGGAAAGCCTGAGCTCGTCTCCCCTGAGGGTTTTCCTAATATCTCTCTACCAGGGAATGTTAGGGGGGTTTGCAGGATATCCCAGTGACAGAGGCTGCCTCCCCAATGTCAGGGAAGGTATTTCTCGGACTTCCCCGAACAGGGAACACCTGTGAATTAAGAGAGCTGCGTGGAGTTGTCTCTCGAGATCCCCCAAGTAATGAGAACGGTTCCGGAATCCTGAGCGTGGGGAGGTTCCACCAACGGTCGGCAGCGCGTGGGTTCTAACGGAAAGACTAAGCTCGTCTCCCCTGAGGTTTTTCCTAATATCTCTCTACCCGGGAATGTTACGGGGGTTTGCAGGATATCCCAGTGACAGAGGCTGCCTCCCCAAGGTCAGGGAAGGTATTTCTCGGACTTCCCCGAACAGGGAACACCTGTGACTGAAGAGAGCTGCCTGGAGTTGTCTCTCGAGTGCCCCCACACACTGACAATGGTTCCGGAATCCTGAGCGTGGGGAGGTTCCACCAACGGTCGGCAGCGCGTGGGTTCTAACGGAATGTCTAAGCTCGTCTCCCCTGAGTGTTTTCCTAATGTCTCTGTGCCAGGGAATGCTTGGGCGGTTTGCAGGATATCCCAGTGACTGAGGCTACTTCCCCAAGGTCAGGTAAGTTATTTCTCGGACTTCCCCGAACAGGGAACATCTGTGACTGAAGAGAGATGCGTGGAATTGTCTCTGGAGATACCCCATGCACTGACAATGATTCCGGAATCCTGAGCGTGGGGAGGTTCCACCAACGGTCGGCAGCGCGTGGGTTCTAACGGAAAGCATAAGCTCGTCTCCCCTGAGGGTTTTCCTAATATCTCTGCGCCAGGGAATGCTAGGGGGGTTTCCAGGATATCCCAGTGACAGAGGCTGCCTCCCCAAGGTCAGGGAAGGTATTTCTAGGACTTACCCGAACAGGGAAATCCTGTGACTGAAGAGAGCTTCGTGGAGTTGTCTCTCGAGCTCCCCCACGCACTGACAATGGTTCCGGAATCCTGAGCGTGGGGAGGTTCCACCAACGGTCGGCAGCGCGTGGGTTCTAACGGAAAGCCTAAGCTCGTCTCCCCTGAGGGTTTTCCTAATGTCTCTGTGCCAGGGAATACTAGGGGGGTTTGCAGGATATCCCAGGGACAGAGGTTGCCTCCCCAATGTCAGGGAAGTTATTTCCCAGACTTCCCCGATCAGGAAACACCTGTGACTGAAGAGAGCTGCGTGGAGTGGTCTCTCGAGTTCCCCCACACACTGACAATTGTTCCGGAATCCTGAGCGTGGGGAGGTTCCACCAACGGTCGGCAGCGCGTGGGTTCTAACGGAAAGCCCGAGCTCGTCTCCTCTGAGGGTTTTCCTAATGTCTCTGTGCCAGGGAATGCTAGGGGGGTTTGCAGGATATCCCAGTGACAGAGGCTGCCTCCCAAGGTCAGGGAAGGTATTTCTCGGACTTCCCCGAACAGGGAACACCTGTGACTGAAGAGAGCTGGGTGGAATTGTCTCTCGAGCTCCCCCACGCAATGAAAATGGTTCCGGAATCCTGAGCGTGGGGAGGTTCCACCAACGGTCGGCAGCGCGTGGGTTCTAACGGAAAGCCTAAGCTCGTCTCCTCTGAGGGTTTTCCTAATGTCTCTGTGCCAGGGAATGCTAGGGGGAGTTGCAGGATATCCCAGTGACAGAGGCTGCCTCCCCAAGTTCAGGGAAGTTATTTCTAGGACTTCCCCGAACAGGGAACACCTGTGACTGTAGAGAGCTGCGTGGAGTTTTCTCTCGAGCTCCCCCAAGCACTGACAATGGTTCCGGAATCCTGAGCGAGGGGAGGTTCCACCAACGGACGGCAGCGCATTGGTTCTAACGGAAAGACAAAGCTCGCCTCCCCTGAGGGTTTTCCTAATATCTCTGTGCCAGGGAATGCTTGGGCGGTTTGCAGGATATCCCAGTGACTGAGGCTACCTCCCCAAGGTCAGGTAAGTTATTTCTCGGACTTCCCCAAACAGGGAAAACCTGTGACTGAAGAGAGCTGCGTGGAGTTGTCTCTCGAAATCCCCCACGCACTGACAATGTTTCCGAAATCCTGAGCCTGGGGAGGTTCCAACAACGGTCGGCAGCGCGTGGGTTCTAACGGAAAGCCTAAGCTCGTCTCCCCTGAGGGTTTTCCTAATGTCTCTGTGCCAGGGAATGCTAGGGGGGTTTGCAGGATATACCAGTGACAGAGGCTGCCTCCCCAAGTTCAGGGAAGGTATTTCTCGGACTTCCCCGAACAGGGAACACCTGTGACTGAAGAGAGCTGCGTGGAGTTGTCTCTCGAAGTCCCCCACGCACTGACAATGGTTCCGGAATCCTGAGCGTGTGGAGGTTCCACCAACGGTCGGCAGCGCGTGGGTTCTAACGGAAAGCCTAAGCTCGTCTCCCCTGAGGATTTTCCTAATATCTCTGTGCCACAGAAAGTTAGGGGCGTTTGCAGGATATCCCAGTGACAGAGGCTGCCTCCCCAAGGTCAGGAAATGTATTTCTCGGACTTCCCCGAACAGGGAACACCTGTGACTTAAGAGAGCTGCGTGGAGTTGTCTCTCGAGATCCCCAAATTAATGACAACGGTTCCGGAATCCTGAGCGTGGGGAGGTTCCACCAACGGTCGGCAGCGCGTGGGTTCTAACGGAATGTCTAAGCTCGTCTCCCCTGAGTGTTTTCCTAATGACTCTGTGCCAGGGAATGCTTGGGCGGTTTGCAGGATATCCCAGTGAGTGAGGCTACTTCCCCAAGGTCAGGTAAGTTATTTCTCGGACTTCCCCGATCAGGGAACACCTGTGACTAAAGAGAGCTGCGTGGAGTTGTCCCTCGAGATCCCCCAAGCACTGACAATTTTTCCGGAATCCTGAGCTTGGGGAGGTTCCACCAAAGTTTGGCAGCGCGTGGGTTCTAACGGAAAGCCAAAGCTCGTCTCCCCTGAGGGATTTCCTAATATCTCTGTGCCAGGGAATGTTAGGGGGGTTTACAAGATATCCCAGTGGAAGTGGCTGCCTCCCCAATGTCAGGGAAGGTATTTCTCATACTTCCCCGAACAGGGAACACCTGTGACTGAAGAGAGCTGCGTGGAGTTGTCTCTCGAGCTCCCCCACGCACTGACAATGGTTCCGGAATCCTGAGCGTGGGTAGGTTCCACCAACGGTCGGCAGCGCGTGGGTTCAAACGGAAAGCCTAAGCTCGACTCCCCTGAGGGTTTTCCTAATGTCTCTGTGCCAGGGAATGTTAGGGGGGTTTGCAGGATATCCCAGTGACAGAGGCTGCATCCCCAAGTTCAGGGAAGGTATTTCTCGGACTTCCCCAAAGAGGGAACTCCTGTGACTGAAGAGAGCTGCGTGGATTTGTCTCTCGAGCTCCCCCACGCACTGACAATGTTTCCGGAATCCTGAGCGTGGGGAGTTTCCACCAAAGTTCGGTAGCGCTTGGGTTCTAACGGAAAGCCTAAGCTCGTCTCCCCTGAGGGTTTCCCTAATGTCTCTGTGCCAGGGAATGCTAGGGGTTTTGCAGGATATCCCAGTGACAGAGACTGCCTCCCCAAGTTCAGGGAAGGTATTTCTCGGACTTCCCCGAACAGGGAACACCTGTGACTGAAGAGAGCTGCGTGGAGTGGTCTCCCGAGCTCCCCCACGCACTGACAATGGTTCCTGAATCCTGAGCGTGGGGAGGTTCCACCAGCGGTCGGCAGCGCTTGGGTTCTAACGGAAAGCCTAAGCTCGTCTCCCCTGAGGGTTTTCCTAATGTCTCTGTGCCAGGGAATGCTTGGGCGGTTTGCAGGATTTCCCAGTGTCTGAGGCTGCCTCCCCAAGTCAGGGAAGGTATTTCTCGGAGTTCCCCAAACAGGGAACACCTGTGACTGAAGTGAGCTGCGTGGAGTTGTCTCTCGAGCTCCCCCACGCACTGACAATGGTTCCGGAATCCTGAGCGTGGGGAGGTTCCACCAACGGTCGGCATCGCGTGGGTTCTAACTGAAAGCCTAAGCTCGTCTCCCCTGAGGGTTTTCCTAATGTCTCTGTGCCAGGGAATGCAAGGGGGGTTTGCCGGATATCCCAGTGACAGAGGCTGCCTCCCCAAGGTCAGGGAAGGTATTTCTCGGACTTCCCCGAACAGGGAACACTTGTGACTGAAGAGAGCTGTGTGGAGTTGTCTCTCGAGCTCCCCCACGCACTGACAATGGTTCCGGAATCCTGAGCGTTGGGAGGTTCCACCAACGGTCGGCAGCGCGTGAGTTCTAACGGAAAGCCTAAGCTCGTCTCCCCTGAGGGTTTTCCTAATATCTCTGTGCCAGGGAATGCTAGGGGGGGTTTCAGGTTATCCCAGTGACAGAGGCTGCCTCCCGAAGGTCAGGGAAGGTATTTCTCGGACTTCCCCGAACAGGGAACACCTGTGAATGAAGAGAGCTGCGTGGAGTTGTCTCTCGAGCTCCCCCACGCACTGACAATGGTTTCGGAATCCTGAGCGTGGGGAGGTTCCACCAACGGTCGGCAGCGCGTGGGTTCTAACGGAAAGCATAAGCTCGTCTCCCCTGAGAATTTTCCTAATATCTCTGTGCCAGGGAATGTTAGGATGGTTTGCAGTATATCCCAGTGACAGAGGCTGCCTCCCCAAGGTCAGGGAAGATATTTCTCGGACTTCCCCGAATTGGGAACACCTGTGACTGAAGAGGGCTGCGTGGAGTGGTCTCTCGAGCTCCCCCACGCACTGACAATGGTTCCGGAATCCTGAGCGTGGGGAGGTTCCACCAACGGTCGGCAGCGCGTGGGTTCTAACGGAAAGCCTAAGCTCGTCTCCCCTGAGGGTTTTCCTAATGTCTCTGTGCCAGGGAATGCTTGGGTGATTTGCAGGATATCCCAGTGACTGAGGCTGCCTCTCCAAGTTCAGGGAAGGTATTTCTCGGACTTCCCCGAACAGGGAACACCTGTGACTCAAGAGAGCTGGGTGGAGTTGTCTCTCGAGCTCCCCCACGCACTGACAATCGTTCCAGAATCCTGAGAGTGGTGAGGTTCCACCAAGGGTCGGCAGCGCGTGGGTTCTAACGGAAAGTCTAAGCTCGTCTCCCCTGAGGGTTTTCCTAATATCTCTGTGCCAGGCAATGCTAGGGGGGCTTGCAGGATATCCCAGGGACAGAGGCTGCCTCCCCAAGGTCAGGGAAGGTATTTCTCGGACTTCCCCGTACAGGGAACACCTGTGACTGAAGAGAGCTGCGTGGAGTTGTCTCTCGAGGTCCCCCACGCACTGACAATGGTTCCGGAATCCTGAGCGTGGGGAGGTTCCACCAACGGTCGCAGCGCGTTGCTTCTAACGGAAAGCCTAAGCTCGTCTCCCCTGAGGATTTTCCTAATATCTCTGTGCCACAGAAAGTTAGGGGGGTTTGCAGGATATCCCAGTGACAGAGGCTGCCTCCCCAAGGTCAGGAAAGGTATTTCTCGGACTTCCCCGAACAGGGAACATCTGTGACTGAAGAGAGATGCGTGGAATTGTCTCTGGAGATACCCCATGCACTGACAATGATTCCGGAATCCTGAGCGTGGGGAGGTTCCACCAACGGTCGGCAGCGCGTGGGTTCTAACGGAATGTCTAAGCTCGTCTCCCCTGAGTGTTTTCCTAATGTCTCTGTGCCAGGGAATGCTTGGGCGGTTTGCAGGATATCCCAGTGACTGAGGCTACTTCCCCAAGGTCAGGTAAGTTATTTCTCGGACTTCCCCGAACAGGGAACATCTGTGACTGAAGAGAGATGCGTGGAATTGTCTCTGGAGATACCCCATGCACTGACAATGATTCCGGAATCCTGAGCGTGGGGAGGTTTCACCAACGGTCGGCAGCGCGTGGGTTCTAACGGAAAGCCCGAGCTCGTCTCCTCTGAGGGTTTTCCTAATGTCTCTGTGCCAAGGAATGCTAGGGGGGTTTGCAGGATATCCCAGTGACAGAGGCTGCCTCCCAAGGTCAGGGAAGGTATTTCTCGGACTTCCCCGAACAGGGAACACCTGTGACTGAAGAGAGCTGGGTGGAGTTGTCTCTCGAGCTCCCCCATGCACTGAAAATGGTTCCGGAATCCTGAGCGTGGGGAGGTTCCACCAACGGTCGGCAGCGCGTGGGTTCTAACGGAAAGCCTAAGCTCGTCTCCTCTGAGGGTTTTCCTAATGTCTCTGTGCCAGGGAATGCTAGGGGGAGTTGCAGGATATCCCAGTGACAGAGGCTGCCTCCCCAAGTTCAGGGAAGGTTTTTCTAGGACTTCCCCGTACAGGGAACACCTGTGACTGTAGAGAGCTGCGTGGAGTTTTCTCTCGAGCTCCCCCACGCACTGACAATGGTTCCGGAATCCTGAGCGAGGGGAGGTTCCACCAACGGACGACAGCGCATTGGTTCTAACGGAAAGACTAAGCTCGCCTCCCCTGAGGGTTTTCCTAATATCTCTGTGCCAGGGAATGCTTGGGCGGTTTGCAGGATATCCCAGTGACTGAGGCTACCTCCCCAAGGTCAGGTAAGTTATTTCTCGGACTTCCCCAAACAGGAAAAACCTGTGACTGAAGAGAGCTGCGTGGAGTTGTCTCTCGAACTCCCCCAAGCACTGACAATGTTTCCGAAATCCTGAGCCTGGGGAGGTTCCAACAACGGTCGGCAGCGCATGGGTTCTAACGGAAAGCCTAAGCTCGTCTCCCCTGAGGGTTTTCCTAATGTCTCTGTGCCAGGCAATGCTAGGGGGGCTTGCAGGATATCCCAGGGACAGAGGCTGCCTCCCCAAGGTCAGGGAAGTTATTTCTCGGACTTCCCCGTACAGGGAACACCTGTGACTGAAGAGAGCTGCGTGGAGTTGTCTCTCGAGGTCCCCCACGCACTGACAATGGTTCCGGAATCCTGAGCGTGGGGAGGTTCCACCAACGGTCGGCAGCGCGTTGCTTCTAACGGAAAGCCTAAGCTCGTCTCCCCTGAGGATTTTCCTAATATCTCTGTGCCACAGAAAGTTAGCGGGGTTTGCAGGATATCCCAGTGACAGAGGCTGCTTCCCCAAGGTCAGGGTAGGTATTTCTCGGACTTCCCCGAACAGGGAACACCTGTGACTTAAGAGAGCTGCGTGGAGTTGTCTCTCGAGATCCCCCAATTAATGACAACGGTTCCGGAATCCTGAGCGTGGGGAGGTTCCACCAACGGTCGGCAGCGCGTGGGTTTTAACGGAAAGCCTAAGCTCGTCTCCCCTGAGGGTTTTCCTAATATCTCTTAACCAGGGAATGTTAGGGGGGTTTGCAGGATATCCCAGTGACAGAGGCTGCCTCCCCAATGTCAGGGAAGGTATTTCTCGGACTTCCCCGAACAGGGAACACCTGTGACTTAAGAGAGCTGCGTGGAGTTGTCTCTCGCGATCCCCCAAGTAATGACAACGGTTCCGGAATCCTGAGCGTAGGGAGGTTCCACCAACGGTCGGCAGCGCGTGGGTTCTAACGGAAAGCCTAAGCTCGTCTCCCCTGAGGTTTTTCCTAATATCTCTCTACCCGGGAATGTTACGGGGGTTTGCAGGATATCCCAGTGACAGAGGCTGCCTCCCCAAGGTCAGGGAATGTATTTCTCGGACTTCCCCGAACAGGGAACACCTGTGACTGAAGAGAGCTGCGTGGAGTTGTCTCTCGAGTGCCCCCACACACTGACAATGGTTCCGGAATCCTGAGCGTGGGTAGGTTCCACCAACGGTCGGCAGCGCGTGGGTTCTAACGGAAAGCCTAAGCTCGTCTCCCCTGAGGGTTTCCCTAATGTCTCTGTGCCAGGGAATGCTAGGGGTTTTGCAGGATATCCCAGTGACAGAGACTGCCTCCCCAAGTTCAGGGAGGGTATTTCTCGGACTTCCCCGAACAGGGAACACCTGTGACTGAAGAGAGCTGCGTGGAGTGGTCTCCCGAGCTCCCCCACGCACTGACAATGGTTCCTGAATCCTGAGCGTGGGGAGGTTCCACCAGCGGTCGGCAGCGCTTGGGTTCTAACGGAAAGCCTAAGCTCGTCTCCCCTGAGGGTTTTCCTAATGTCTCTGTGCCAGGGAATGCTTGGGCGGTTTGCAGGATTTCCCAGTGTCTGAGGCTGCCTCCCCAAGGTCAGGGAAGGTATTTCTCGGAGTTCCCCGAACAGGGAACACCTGTGACTGAAGTGAGCTGCGTGGAGTTGTCTCTCGAGCTCCCCCACGCACTGACAATGGTTCCGGAATCCTGAGCGTGGGGAGGTTCCACCAACGGTCAGCATCGCGTGGGTTCTAACGGAAAGCCTAAGCTCGTCTCCCGTGAGGGTTTTCCTAATGTCTCTGTGCCAGGGAATGCAAGGGGGGTTTGCAGGATATCCCAGTGACAGAGGCTGCCTCCCCAAGGTCAGGGAAGGTATTTCTCGGACTTCCCCGAACAGGGAACACTTGTGACTGAAGAGAGCTGTGTGGAGTTGTCTCTCGAGCTCCCCCACGCACTGACAATGGTTCCGGAATCCTGAGCGTTGGGAGGTTCCACCAACGGTCGGCAGCGCGTGGGTTCTAACGGAAAGCCTAAGCTCGTCTCCCCTGAGGGTTTTCCTAATGTCTCTGTGCCAGGGAATGCTAGGGGGGGTTTCAGGTTATCCCAGTGACAGAGGCTGCCTCCCGAAGGTCAGGGAAGTTATTTCTCGGACTTCCCCGAACAGGGAACACCTGTGAATGAAGAGAGCTGCGTGGAGTTGTCTCTCGAGCTCCCCCACGCACTGACAATGTTTCCGGAGTCCTGAGCGTGGGGAGGTTCCACCAACGGTCGGCAGCGCGTGGGTTCTAACGGAAAGCATAAGCTCGTCTCCCCTGAGAATTTTCCTAATATCTCTGTGCCAGGGAATGTTAGGATGGTTTGCAGTATATCCCAGTGACAGAGGCTGCCTCCCCAAGGTCAGGGAAGATATTTCTCGGACTTCCCCGAATAGGGAACACCTGTGACTGAAGATGGCTGCGTGGAGTGGTCTCTCGAGCTCCCCCACGCACTGACAATGGTTCCGGAATCCTGAGCGTGGGGAGGTTCCACCAACGGTCGGCAGCGCGTGGGTTCTAACGGAAAGCCTAAGCTCGTCTCCCCTGAGGGTTTTCCTAATGTCTCTGTGCCAGGGAATGCTTGGGTGATTTGCAGGATATCCCAGTGACTGAGGCTGCCTCTCCAAGTTCAGGGAAGGTATTTCTCGGACTTCCCCGAACAGGGAACACCTGTGACTCAAGAGAGCTGGGTGGAGTTGTCTCTCGAGCTCCCCCACGCACTGACAATCGTTCCGGAATCCTGAGAGTGGTGAGGTTCCACCAAGGGTCGGCAGCGCGTGGGTTCTAACGGAAAGCCTAAGCTCGTCTCCCCTGAGGGTTTTCCTAATGTCTCTGTGCCAGGCAATGCTAGGGGGGCTTGCAGGATATCCCAGGGACAGAGGCTGCCTCCCCAAGGTCAGGGAAGGTATTTCTCGGACTTCCCCGTACAGAGAACACCTGTGACTGAAGAGAGCTGCGTGGAGTTGTCTCTCGAGGTCCCCCACGCACTGACAATCGTTCCGGAATCCTGAGCGTGGGGAGGTTCCACCAACGGTCGCAGCGCGTTGCTTCTAACGGAAAGCCTAAGCTCGTCTCCCCTGAGGATTTTCCTAATATCTCTGTGCCACAGAAAGTTAGAGGGGTTTGCAGGATATCCCAGTGACAGAGGCTGCCTCCCCAAGGTCAGGAAAGGTATTTCTCGGACTTCCCCGAACAGGGAACACCTGTGACTTAAGAGAGCTGCGTGGAGTTGTCTCTCGAGATCCCCCAAATAATGACAACGGTTCCGGAATCCTGAGCGTGGGGAGGTTCCACCAACGGTCGGCAGCGCGTGGGTTTTAACGGAAAGCCTAAGCTCGTCTCCCCTGAGGGTTTTCCTTATATCTCTTTACCAGGGAATGTTAGGGGGGTTTGCAGGATATCCCAGTGACAGAGGCTGCCTCCCCAATGTCAGGGAAGGTATTTCTCGGACTTCCCCGAACAGGGAACACCTGTGACTTAAGAGAGCTGCGTGGAGTTGTCTCTCGAGTGCCCCCACACACTGACAATGGTTCCGGAATCCTGAGCGTGGGGAGGTTCCACCAACGGTCGGCAGCGCGTGGGTTCTAACGGAATGTCTAAGCTCGTCTCCCCTGAGTGTTTTCCTAATGTCTCTGTGCCAGGGAATGCTTGGGCGGTTTGCAGGATATCCCAGTGACTGAGGCTACTTCCCCAAGGTCAGGTAAGTTATTTCTCGGACTTCCCCGAACAGGGAACTTCTGTGACTGAAGAGAGATGCGTGGAATTGTCTCTGGAAATACCCCATGCACTGACAATGATTCCGGAATCCTGAGCGTGGGGAGGTTCCACCAACGGTCGGCAGCGCGTGGGTTCTAACGGAAAGCATAAGCTCGTCTCCCCTGAGGGTTTTCCTAATATCTCTGCGCCAGGGAATGCTAGGGGGGTTTCCAGGATATCCCAGTGACAGAGGCTGCCTCCCCAAAGTCAGGGAAGGTATTTCTAGGACTTCCCCGAACAGGGAAATCCTGTGACTGAAGAGAGCTTCGTGGAGTTGTCTCTCGAGCTCCCCCACGCACTGACAATGGTTCCGGAATCCTGGGCGTGGGGAGGTTCCACCAACGGTCGGCAGCGCGTGGGTTCTAACGGAAAGCCTAAGCTCGTCTCCCCTGAGGGTTTTCCTAATGTCTCTGTGCCAGGGAATGCTAGGGGGGTTTGCAGGATATCCCAGGGACAGAGGTTGCCTCCCCAATGTCATGGAAGGTATTTCCCAGACTTCCCCGAACAGGAAACACCTGTGACTGAAGAGAGCTGCGTGGAGTGGTCTCTCGAGTTCCCCCACACACTGACAATGGTTCCGGAATCCTGAGCGTGGGGAGGTTCCACCAACGGTCGGCAGCGCGTGGGTTCTAACGGAATGCCTAAGCTCGTCTCCCCTGAGGGTTTTCCTAATGTCTCTGTGCCAGGGAGTGCTTGGGCGGTTTGCAGGATATCCCAGTGACTGAGGCTGCCTCCCCAAGTTCAGGTAAGTTATTTCTCGGACTTCCCCAAACAGGGAACACCTGTGACTGAAGAGAGCTTCGTGGAGTTGTCTCTCGAGCTCCCCCAAGCACTGACAATGTTTCCGGAATCCTGAGCGTGCGGAGTTTCGACCAACGTTCGCCAGCGCTTGGGTTCTAACGGAAAGCCTAAGCTCGTCTCCCCTGAGGGTTTTCCTAATGTCTCTGTGCCAGGGAATGCTAGGGGGTTTGCAGGATATCCCAGTGACAGAGGCTGCCTCCCCAAGTTCAGGGAAGGTATTTCTCGGACTTCCCCGAACAAGGAACACCTGTGACTGAAGAGAGCTGCGTGGAGTTGTCTCTCGAGCTCCCCCACGCACTGACAATTGTTCCGGAATCCTGAGCGTGGGGAGGTTCCACCAACGGTCGGCAGCGCGTGGGTTCTAACGGAAAGCCCGAGCTCGTCTCCTCTGAGGGTTTTCCTAATGTCTCTGTGCCAAGGAATGCTAGGGGGGTTTGCAGGATATCCCAGTGACAGAGGCTGCCTCCCAAGGTCAGGGAAGGTATTTCTCGGACTTCCCCGAACAGGGAACACCTGTGACTGAAGAGAGCTGGGTTGAGTTGTCTCTCGAGCTCCCCCACGCACTGAAAATGGTTCCGGAATCCTGAGCGTGGGGAGGTTCCACCAACGGTCGGCAGCGCGTGGGTTCTAACGGAAAGCCTAAGCTCGTCTCCTCTGAGGGTTTTCCTAATGTCTCTGTGCCAGGGAATGCTAGGGGGAGTTGCAGGATATCCCAGTGACTGAGGCTACCTCCCCAAGGTCAGGTAAGTTATTTCTCGGACTTCCCCAAACAGGAAAAACCTGTGACTGAAAAGAGCTGCGTGGAGTTGTCTCTCGAACTCCCCCAAGCACTGACAATGTTTCCGAAATCCTGAGCCTGGGGAGGTTCCAACAACGGTCGGCAGCGCATGGGTTCTAACGGAAAGCCTAAGCTCGTCTCCCATGAGGGTTTTCCTAATGTCTCTGTGCCAGGGAATGCTAGGGGGGTTTGCAGGATATACCAGTGACAGAGGCTGCCTCCCCAAGGTCAGGGAAGGTATTTCTCGGACTTCCCCGAACAGGGAACACCTGTGACTGAAGAGAGCTGCGTGGAGTTGTCTCTCGCGATCCCCCAAGTAATGACAACGGTTCCGGAATCCTGAGCGTAGGGAGGTTCCACCAACGGTCGGCAGCGCGTGGGTTCTAACGGAAAGCCTAAGCTCGTCTCCCCTGAGGGTTTTCCTAATGTCTCTGTGCCAGGGAATGCTAGGGGGGGTTGCAGGATATCCCAGTGACAGAGGCTGCCTCCCCAAGGTCAGGGAAGTTATTTCTCGGACTTCCCTGAACAGGGAACACCTGTGACTTAAGAGAGCTGCGTGGAGTTGTCTCTCGAGATCACCCAAGTAATGACAACGGTTCTGGAATCCTGAGGGTGGGGAAGTTCCACCAACGGTCGGCAGCGCATAGGTTCTAACGGAAAGCCTGAGCTCGTCTCCCCTGAGGGTTTTCCTAATATCTCTCTACCAGGGAATGTTAGGGGGGTTTGCAGGATATCCCAGTGACAGAGGCTGCCTCCCCAATGTCAGGGAAGGTATTTCTCGGACTTCCCCGAACAGGGAACACATGTGAATTAAGAGAGCTGCGTGGAGTTGTCTCTCGAGATCCCCCAAGTAATGAGAACGGTTCCGGAATCCTGAGCGTGGGGAGGTTCCACCAACGGTCGGCAGCGCGTGGGTTCTAACGGAAAGACTAAGCTCGTCTCCCCTGAGGTTTTTCCTAATATCTCTCTACCCGGGAATGTTACGGGGGTTTGCAGGATATCCCAGTGGCAGAGGCTGCCTCCCCAAGGTCAGGGAAGGTATTTCTCGGACTTCCCCGAACAGGGAACACCTGTGACTGAAGAGAGCTGCCTGGAGTTGTCTCTCGAGTGCCCCCACACACTGACAATGGTTCCGGAATCCTGAGCGTGGGGAGGTTCCACCAACGGTCGGCAGCGCGTGGGTTCTAACGGAATGTCTAAGCTCGTCTCCCCTGAGTGTTTTCCTAATGTCTCTGTGCCAGGGAATGCTTGGGCGGTTTGCAGGATATCCCAGTGACTGAGGCTACTTCCCCAAGGTCAGGTAAGTTATTTCTCGGACTTCCCCGAACAGGGAACATCTGTGACTGAAGAGAGATGCGTGGAATTGTCTCTGGAGATACCCCATGCACTGACAATGATTCCGGAATCCTGAGCGTGGGGAGGTTCCACCAACGGTCGGCAGCGCGTGGGTTCTAACGGAAAGCATAAGCTCGTCTCCCCTGAGGGTTTTCCTAATATCTCTGCGCCAGGGAATGCTAGGGGGGTTTCCAGGATATCCCAGTGACAGAGGCTGCCTCCCCAAGGTCAGGGAAGGTATATCTAGGACTTACCCGAACAGGGAAATCCTGTGACTGAAGAGAGCTTCGTGGAGTTGTCTCTCGAGCTCCCCCACGCACTGACAATGGTTCCGGAATCCTGAGCGTGGGGAGGTTCCACCAACGGTCGGCAGCGCGTGGGTTCTAACGGAAAGCCTAAGCTCGTCTCCCCTGAGGGTTTTCCTAATGTCTCTGTGCCAGGGAATGCTAGGGGGGTTTGCAGGATATCCCAGGGACAGAGGTTGCCTCCCCAATGTCAGGGAAGTTATTTCCCAGACTTCCCCGAACAGGAAACACCTGTGACTGAAGAGAGCTGCGTGGAGTCGTCTCTCGAGTTCCCCCACACACTGACAATTGTTCCGGAATCCTGAGCGTGGGGAGGTTCCACCAACGGTCGGCAGCGCGTGGGTTCTAACGGAAAGCCCGAGCTCGTCTCCTCTGAGGGTTTTCCTAATGTCTCTGTGCCAGGGAATGCTAGGGGGGTTTGCAGGATATCCCAGTGACAGAGGCTGCCTCCCAAGGTCAGGGAAGGTATTTCTCGGACTTCCCCGAACAGGGAACACCTGTGACTGAAGAGAGCTGGGTGGAATTGTCTCTCGAGCTCCCCCACGCAATGAAAATGGTTCCGGAATCCTGAGCGTGGGGAGGTTCCACCAACGGTCGGCAGCGCGTGGGTTCTAACGGAAAGCCTAAGCTCGTCTCCTCTGAGGGTTTTCCTAATGTCTCTGTGCCAGGGAATGCTAGGGGGAGTTGCAGGATATCCCAGTGACAGAGGCTGCCTCCCCAAGTTCAGGGAAGGTATTTCTAGGACTTCCCCGAACAGGGAACACCTGTGACTGTAGAGAGCTGCGTGGAGTTTTCTCTCGAGCTCCCCCAAGCACTGACAATGGTTCCGGAATCCTGAGCGAGGGGAGGTTCCACCAACGGACGGCAGCGCATTGGTTCTAACGGAAAGACTAAGCTCGCCTCCCCTGAGGGTTTTCCTAATATCTCTGTGCCAGGGAATGCTTGGGCGGTTTGCAGGATATCCCAGTGACTGAGGCTACCTCCCCAAGGTCAGGTAAGTTATTTCTCGGACTTCCCCAAACAGGGAAAACCTGTGACTGAAGAGAGCTGCGTGGAGTTGTCTCTCGAACTCCCCCACGCACTGACAATGTTTCCGAAATCCTGAGCCTGGGGAGGTTCCAACAACGGTCGGCAGCGCGTGGGTTCTAACGGAAAGCCTAAGCTCGTCTCCCCTGAGGGTTTTCCTAATGTCTCTGTGCCAGGGAATGCTAGGGGGGTTTGCAGGATATACCAGTGACAGAGGCTGCCTCCCCAAGGTCAGGGAAGGTATTTCTCGGACTTCCCCGAACAGGGAACACCTGTGACTGAAGAGAGCTGCGTGGAGTTGTCTCTCGAAGTCCCCCACGCACTGACAATGGTTCCGGAATCCTGAGCGTGTGGAGGTTCCAACAACGGTCGGCAGCGCGTGGGTTCTAACGGAAAGCCTAAGCTCGTCTCCCCTGAGGATTTTCCTAATATCTCTGTGCCACAGAAAGTTAGGGGGGTTTGCAGGATATCCCAGTGACAGAGGCTGCCTCCCCAAGGTAAGGAAATGTATTTCTCGGACTTCCCCGAACAGGGAACACCTGTGACTTAAGAGAGCTGCGTGGAGTTGTCTCTCGAGATCCCCAAATTAATGACAACGGTTCCGGAATCCTGAGCGTGGGGAGGTTCCACCAACGGTCGGCAGCGCGTGGGTTTTAACGGAAAGCCTAAGCTCGTCTCCCCTGAGTGTTTTCCTAATATCTCTTTACCAGGGAATGTTAGGGGGGTTTGCAGGATATCCCAGTGACAGAGGCTGTCTCCCCAATGTCAGGGAAGGTATTTCTCGGACTTCCCTGAACAGGGAACACCTGTGACTGAAGAGAGCTGCGTGGAGTTGTCTCTCGAGTGCCCCCACAGACTGACAATGGTTCCGGAATCCTGAGCGTGGGGAGGTTCCACCAACGGTTGGCAGCGCGTGGGTTCTAACGGAATGTCTAAGCTCGTCTCCCCTGAGTGTTTTCCTAATGTCTCTGTGCCAGGGAATGCTTGGGCGGTTTGCAGGATATCCCAGTGACTGAGGCTACTTCCCCAAGGTCAGGTAAGTTATTTCTCGGACTTCCCCGAACAGGGAACATCTGTGACTGAAGAGAGATGCGTGGAATTGTCTCTGGAGATACCCCATGCACTGACAATGATTCCGGAATCCTGAGCGTGGGGAGGTTCCAAAAACGGTCGGCAGCGCGTGGGTTCTAACGGAAAGCATAAGCTCGTCTCCCCTGAGGGTTTTCCTAATATCTCTGCGCCAGGGAATGCTAGGGGGGTTTCCAGGATATCCCAGTGACAGAGGCTGCCTCCCCAAGGTCAGGGAAGGTATTTCTAGGACTTCCCCGAACAGGGAAATCCTGTGACTGAAGAGAGCTTCGTGGAGTTGTCTCTCGAGCTCCCCCACGCACTGACAATGGTTCCGGAATCCTGAGCGTGGGGAGGTTCCACCAACGGTCGGCAGCGCGTGGGTTCTAACGGAAAGCCTAAGCTCGTCTCCCCTGAGGGTTTTCCTAATGTCTCTGTGCCAGGGAATGCTAGGGGGGTTTGCAGGATATCCCAGGGACAGAGGTTGCCTCCCCAATGTCAGGGAAGGTATTTCCCAGACTTCCCCGAACAGGAAACACCTGTGACTGAAGAGAGCTGCGTGGAGTGGTCTCTCGAGTTCCCCCACACACTGACAATGGTTCCGGAATCCTGAGCGTGGGGAGGTTCCACCTACGGTCGGCAGCGCGTGGGTTCTAACGGAATGCCTAAGCTCGTCTCCCCTGAGGGTTTTCCTAATGTCTCTGTGCCAGGGAGTGCTTGGGGGGTTTGCAGGATATCCCAGTGACTGAGGCTGCCTCCCCAAGTTCAGGTAAGTTATATCTCGGACTTCCCCAAACAGGGAACACCTGTGACTGAAGAGAGCTTCGTGGAGTTGTCTCTCGAGCTCCCCCAAGCACTGACAATGTTTCCGGAATGCTGAGCGTGCGGAGTTTCGACCAACGTTCGCCAGCGCTTGGGTTCTAACGGAAAGCCTAAGCTCGTCTCCCCTGAGGGTTTCCTAATGTCTCTGGGCCAGGGAATGCTAGGGGGTTTGCAGGATATCCCAGTGACAGAGGCTGCCTCCCCAAGTTCAGGGAAGGTATTTGTCGGACTTCCCCGAACAAGGAACACCTGTGACTGAAGAGAGCTGCGTGGAGTTGTCTCTCGAGCTCCCCCACGCACTGACAATTGTTCCGGAATCCTGAGCGTGGGGAGGTTCCACCAACGGTCGGCAGCGCGTGGGTTCTAACGGAAAGCCTAAGCTCGTCTCCCCTGAGGGTTTTCCTAATGTCTCTGTGACAGGGAATGCTAGGGGGGTTTGCAGGATATACCAGTGACAGAGGCTGCCTCCCCAAGGTCAGGGAAGGTATTTCTCGGACTTCCCCGAACAGGGAACACCTGTGACTGAAGAGAGCTGCGTGGAGTTGTCTCTCGAGCTCCCCCACGCACTGACAATGGTTCCGGAATCCTGAGCGTGGGGAGGTTCCACCAACGGTCGGCAGCGCGTGGGTTCTAACGGAAAGCCTAAGCTCGTCTCCCCTGAGGGTTTTCCTAATGTCTCTGTGCCAGGGAATGCTTGGGTGGTTTGCAGGATATCCCAGTGACTGAGGCTGCCTCTCCAAGTTCAGGGAAGGTATTTCTCGGACTTCCCCGAACAGGGAACACCTGTGACTCAAGAGAGCTGGGTGGAGTTGTCTCTCGAGCTCCCCCACGCACTGACAATCGTTCCGGAATCCTGAGAGTGGGGAGGTTCCACCAAGGGTCGGCAGCGCGTGGGTTCTAACGGAAAGCCTAAGCTCGTCTCCCCTGAGGGTTTTCCTAATGTCTCTGTGCCAGGCAATGCTAGGGGGGCTTGCAGGATATCCCAGGGACAGAGGCTGCCTCCCCAAGGTCAGGGAAGGTATTTCTCGGACTTCCCCGTACAGGGAACACCTGTGACTGAAGAGAGCTGCGTGGAGTTGTCTCTCGAGGTCCCCCACGCACTGACAATGGTTCCGGAATCCTGAGCGTGGGGAGGTTCCACCAACGGTCGGCAGCGCGTTGCTTCTAACGGAAAGCCTAAGCTCGTCTCCCCTGAGGATTTTCCTAATATCTCTGTGCCACAGAAAGTTAGGGGGGTTTGCAGGATATCCCAGTGACAGAGGCAGCCTCCCCAAGGTCAGGGAAGTTATTTCTCGGACTTCCCCGAACAGGGAACACCTGTGACTTAAGATAGCTGCGTGGAGTTGTGTCTCGCGATCCCCCATGTAATGACAACGGTTCCGGAATCCTGAGCGTAGGGAGGTTCCACCAACGGTCGGCAGCGCGTGGGTTCTAACGGAAAGCCTAAGCTCGTCTCCCCTGAGGTTTTTCCTAATATCTCTCTACCCGGGAATGTTACGGGGGTTTCCAGGATATCCCAGTGACAGAGGCTGCCTCCCCAAGGTCAGGGAAGGTATTTCTCGGACTTCCCCAAACAGGGAAAACCTGTGACTGAAGAGAGCTGCGTGGAATTGTCTCTGGAGATACCCCATGCACTGACAATGATTCCGGAATCCTGAGCGTGGGGAGGTTCCAAAAACGGTCGGCAGCGCGTGGGTTCTAACGGAAAGCATAAGCTCGTCTCCCCTGAGGGTTTTCCTAATATCTCTGCGCCAGGGAATGCTAGGGGGGTTTCCAGGATATCCCAGTGACAGAGGCTGCCTCCCCAAGGTCAGGGAAGGTATTTCTAGGACTTCCCCGAACAGGGAAATCCTGTGACTGAAGAGAGCTTCGTGGAGTTGTCTCTCGAGCTCCCCCACGCACTGACAATGGTTCCGGAATCCTGAGCGTGGGGAGGTTCCACCAACGGTCGGCAGCGCGTGGGTTCTAACGGAAAGCCTAAGCTCGTCTCCCCTGAGGGTTTTCCTAATGTCTCTGTGCCAGGGAATGCTAGGGGGGTTTGCAGGATATCCCAGGGACAGAGGTTGCCTCCCCAATGTCAGGGAAGGTATTTCCCAGACTTCCCCGAACAGGAAACACCTGTGACTGAAGAGAGCTGCGTGGAGTGGTCTCTCGAGTTCCCCCACACACTGACAATGATTCCGGAATCCTGAGCGTGGGGAGGTTCCACCTACGGTCGGCAGCGCGTGGGTTCTAACGGAATGCCTAAGCTCGTCTCCCCTGAGGGTTTTCCTAATGTCTCTGTGCCAGGGAGTGCTTGGGGGGTTTGCAGGATATCCCAGTGACTGAGGCTGCCTCCCCAAGTTCAGGTAAGTTATATCTCGGACTTCCCCAAACAGGGAACACCTGTGACTGAAGAGAGCTTCGTGGAGTTGTCTCTCGAGCTCCCCCAAGCACTGACAATGTTTCCGGAATCCTGAGCGTGCGGAGTTTCGACCAACGTTTGCCAGCGCTTGGGTTCTAACGGAAAGCCTAAGCTCGTCTCCCCTGAGGGTTTCCTAATGTCTCTGGGCCAGGGAATGCTAGGGGGTTTGCAGGATATCCCAGTGACAGAGGCTGCCTCCCCAAGTTCAGGGAAGGTATTTGTCGGACTTCCCCGAACAAGGAACACCTGTGACTGAAGAGAGCTGCGTGGAGTTGTCTCTCGAGCTCCCCCACGCACTGACAATTGTTCCGGAATCCTGAGCGTGGGGAGGTTCCACCAACGGTCGGCAGCGCGTGGGTTCTAACGGAAAGCCTAAGCTCGTCTCCCCTGAGGGTTTTCCTAATGTCTCTGTGACAGGGAATGCTAGGGGGGTTTGCAGGATATACCAGTGACAGAGGCTGCCTCCCCAAGGTCAGGGAAGGTATTTCTCGGACTTCCCCGAACAGGGAACACCTGTGACTGAAGAGAGCTGCGTGGAGTTGTCTCTCGAGCTCCCCCACGCACTGACAATGGTTCCGGAATCCTGAGCGTGGGGAGGTTCCACCAACGGTCGGCAGCGCGTGGGTTCTAACGGAAAGCCTAAGCTCGTCTCCCCTGAGGGTTTTCCTAATGTCTCTGTGCCAGGGAATGCTTGGGTGGTTTGCAGGATATCCCAGTGACTGAGGCTGCCTCTCCAAGTTCAGGGAAGGTATTTCTCGGACTTCCCCGAACAGGGAACACCTGTGACTCAAGAGAGCTGGGTGGAGTTGTCTCTCGAGCTCCCCCACGCACTGACAATCGTTCCGGAATCCTGAGAGTGGGGAGGTTCCACCAAGGGTCGGCAGCGCGTGGGTTCTAACGGAAAGCCTAAGCTCGTCTCCCCTGAGGGTTTTCCTAATGTCTCTGTGCCAGGCAATGCTAGGGGGGCTTGCAGGATATCCCAGGGACAGAGGCTGCCTCCCCAAGGTCAGGGAAGGTATTTCTCGGACTTCCCCGTACAGGGAACACCTGTGACTGAAGAGAGCTGCGTGGAGTTGTCTCTCGAGGTCCCCCACGCACTGACAATGGTTCCGGAATCCTGAGCGTGGGGAGGTTCCACCAACGGTCGGCAGCGCGTTGCTTCTAACGGAAAGCCTAAGCTCGTCTCCCCTGAGGATTTTCCTAATATCTCTGTGCCACAGAAAGTTAGGGGGGTTTGCAGGATATCCCAGTGACAGAGGCTGCCTCCCCAAGGTCAGGGAAGTTATTTCTCGGACTTCCCCGAACAGGGAACACCTGTGACTTAAGAGAGCTGCGTGTAGTTGTGTCTCGCGATCCCCCAAGTAATGACAATGGTTCCGGAATCCTGAGCGTAGGGAGGTTCCACCAACGGTCGGCAGCGCGTGGGTTCTAACGGAAAGCCTAAGCTCGTCTCCCCTGAGGTTTTTCCCAATATCTCTCTACCCGGGAATGTTACGGGGGTTTCCAGGATATCCCAGTGACAGAGGCTGCCTCCCCAAGGTCAGGGAAGGTATTTCTCGGACTTCCCCAAACAGGGAACACCTGTGACTGAAGAGAGCTGCGTGGAGTTGTCTCTCGAGTGCCCCCACACACTGACAATGGTTCCGGAATCCTGAGCGTGGGGAGGTTCCACCAACGGTCGGCAGCGCGTGGGTTCTAACGGAATGTCTAAGCTCGTCTCCCCTGAGTGTTTTCCTAATGTCTCTGTGCCAGGGAATGCTTGGGCGGTTTGCAGGATATCCCAGTGAGTGAGGCTACTTCCCCAAGGTCAGGTAAGTTATTTCTCGGACTTCCCCGAACAGGGAACATCTGTGACTGAAGAGAGATGCGTGGAATTGTCTCTGGAGATACCCCATGCACTGACAATGGTTCCGGAATCCTGAGCGTGGGGAGGTTCCACCAACGGTCGGCAGCGCGTGGGTTCTAACGGAAAGCCTAAGCTCGTCTCCCCTGAGGGTTTTCCTAATGTCTCTGTGCCAGGGAATGCTTGGGTGGTTTGCAGGATATCCCAGTGACTGAGGCTGCCTCTCCAAGTTCAGGGAAGGTATTTCTCGGACTTCCCCGAACAGGGAACACCTGTGACTCAAGAGAGCTGGGTGGAGTTGTCTCTCGAGCTCCCCCACGCACTGACAATCGTTCCGGAATCCTGAGAGTGGGGAGGTTCCACCAAGGGTCGGCAGCGCGTGGGTTCTAACGGAAAGCCTAAGCTCGTCTCCCCTGAGGGTTTTCCTAATGTCTCTGTGCCAGGCAATGCTAGGGGGGCTTGCAGGATATCCCAGGGACAGAGGCTGCCTCCCCAAGGTCAGGGAAGGTATTTCTCGGACTTCCCCGTACAGGGAACACCTGTGACTGAAGAGAGCTGCGTGGAGTTGTCTCTCGAGGTCCCCCACGCACTGACAATGGTTCCGGAATCCTGAGCGTGGGGAGGTTCCACCAACGGTCGGCAGCGCGTTGCTTCTAACGGAAAGCCTAAGCTCGTCTCCCCTGAGGATTTTCCTAATATCTCTGTGCCACAGAAAGTTAGGGGGGTTTGCAGGATATCCCAGTGACAGAGGCTGCCTCCCCAAGGTCAGTGAAGTTATTTCTCGGACTTCCCCGAACAGGGAACACCTGTGACTTAAGAGAGCTGCGTGGAGTTGTGTCTCGCGATCCCCCAAGTAATGACAACGGTTCCGGAATCCTGAGCGTAGGGAGGTTCCACCAACGGTCGGCAGCGCGTGGGTTCTAACGGAAAGCCTAAGCTCGTCTCCCCTGAGGTTTTTCCTAATATCTCTCTACCCGGGAATGTTACGGGGGTTTCCAGGATATCCCAGTGACAGAGGCTGCCTCCCCAAGGTCAGGGAAGGTATTTCTCGGACTTCCCCAAACAGGGAACACCTGTGACTGAAGAGAGCTGCGTGGAGTTGTCTCTCGAGTGCCCCCACACACTGACAATGGTTCCGGAATCCTGAGCGTGGGGAGGTTCCACCAACGGTCGGCAGCGCGTGGGTTCTAACGGAATGTCTAAGCTCGTCTCCCCTGAGTGTTTTCCTAATGTCTCTGTGCCAGGGAATGCTTGGGCGGTTTGCAGGATATCCCAGTGAGTGAGGCTACTTCCCCAAGGTCAGGTAAGTTATTTCTCGGACTTCCCCGAACAGGGAACATCTGTGACTGAAGAGAGATGCGTGGAATTGTCTCTGGAGATACCCCATGCACTGACAATGATTCCGGAATCCTGAGCGTGGGGAGGTTCCACCAACGGTCGGCAGCGCGTGGGTTCTAACGGAAAGCATAAGCTCGTCTCCCCTGAGGGTTTTCCTAATATCTCTGCGCCAGGGAATGCTAGGGGGGTTTCCAGGATATCCCAGTGACAGAGGCTGCCTCCCCAAGGTCAGGGAAGGTATTTCTAGGACTTCCCCGAACAGGGAAATCCTGTGACTGAAGAGAGCTTCGTGGAGTTGTCTCTCGAGCTCCCCCACGCACTGACAATGGTTCCGGAATCCTGAGCGTGGGGAGGTTCCACCAACGGTCGGCAGCGCGTGGGTTCTAACCGAAAGCCTAAGCTCGTCTCCCCTGAGGGTTTTCCTAATGTCTCTGTGCCAGGGAATGCTAGGGGGGTTTGCAGGATATCCCAGGGACAGAGGTTGCCTCCCCAATGTCAGGGAAGGTATTTCCCAGACTTCCCCGAACAGGAAACACCTGTGACTGAAGAGAGCTGCGTGGAGTGGTCTCTCGAGTTCCCCCACACACTGACAATGTTTCCGGAATCCTGAGCGTGGGGAGGTTCCACCAACGGTCGGCAGCGCGTGGGTTCTAACGGAATGCCTAAGCTCGTCTCCCCTGAGGGTTTTCCTAATGTCTCTGTGCCAGGGAGTGCTTGGGCGGTTTGCAGGATATCCCAGTGACTGAGGCTGCCTCCCCAAGTTCAGGTAAGTTATTTCTCGGACTTCCCCAAACAGGGAACACCTGTGACTGAAGAGAGCTTCGTGGAGTTGTCTCTCGAGCTCCCCCTAGCACTGACAATGTTTCCGGAATCCTGAGCGTGCGGAGTTTCGACCAACGTTCGCCAGCGCTTGGGTTCTAACGGAAAGCCTAAGCTCGTCTCCCCTGAGGGTTTTCCTAATGTCTCTGTGCCAGGGAATGCTAGGGGGTTTGCAGGATATCCCAGTGACAGAGGCTGCCTCCCCAAGTTCAGGGAAGGTATTTCTCGGACTTCCCCGAACAAGGAATACCTGTGACTGAAGAGAGCTGCGTGGAGTTGTCTCTCGAGCTCCCCCACGCACTGACAATGGTTCCGGAATCCTGAGCGTGGGGAGGTTCCACCAACGGTCGGCAGCGCGTGGGTTCTAACGGAAAGCCCGAGCTCGTCTCCTCTGAGGGTTTTCCTAATGTCTCTGTGCCAGGGATTGCTAGGGGGGTTTGCAGGATATCCCAGTGACAGAGGCTGCCTCCCAAGGTCAGGGAAGGTATTTCTCGGACTTCCCCGAACAGGGAACACCTGTGACTGAAGAGAGCGGGGTGGAGCTGTCTCTCGAGCTCCCCCACGCACTGAAAATGGTTCCGGAATCCTGAGCGTGGGGAGGTTCCATCAACGGTCGGCAGCGCGTGGGTTCTAACGGAAAGCCTAAGCTCGTCTCCTCTGAGGGTTTTCCTAATGTCTCTGTGCCAGGGAATGCTAGGGGGAGTTGCAGGATATCCCAGTGACAGAGGCTGCCTCCCCATGTTCAGGGAAGGTATTTCTAGGACTTCCCCGTACAGGGAACACCTGTGACTGTAGAGAGCTGCGTGGAGTTTTCTCTCGAGCTCCCCCACGCACTGACAATGGTTCCAGAATCCTGAGCGAGGGGAGGTTCCACCAACGGACGGCAGCGCATTGGTTCTAACGGAAAGAATAAGCTCGCCTCCCCTGAGGGTTTTCCTAATATCTCTGTGCCAGGGAATGCTTGGGCGGTTTGCAGGATATCCCAGTGACTGAGGCTACCTCCCCAAGGTCAGGTAAGTTATTTATCGGACTTCCCCAAACAGGGAAAACCTGTGACTGAAGAGAGCTGCGTGGAGTTGTCTCTCGAACTCCCCCACGCACTGACAATGTTTCCGAAATCCTAAGCCTGTGGAGGTTCCAACAACGGTCGGCAGCGCGTGGGTACTAACGGAAAGCCTAAGCTCGTCTCCCCTGAGGGTTTTCCTAATGTCTCTGTGCCAGGGAATGCTAGGGGGGTTTGCAGGATATACCAGTGACAGAGGCTGCCTCCCCAAGGTCAGGGAAGGTATTTCTCGGACTTCCCCGAACAGGGAACACCTGTGACTGAAGAGAGCTGCGTGGAGTTGTCTCTCGAGCTCCCCCACGCACTGACAATGGTTCCGGAATCCTGAGCGTGGGGAGGTTCCACCAACGGTCGGCAGCGCGTGGGTTCTAACGGAAAGCCTAAGCTCGTCTCCCCTGAGGGTTTTCCTAATGTCTCTGTGCCAGGGAATGCTTGGGTGGTTTGCAGGATATCCCAGTGACTGAGGCTGCCTCTCCAAGTTCAGGGAAGGTATTTCTCGGACTTCCCCGAACAGGGAACACCTGTGACTCAAGAGAGCTGGGTGGAGTTGTCTCTCGAGCTCCCCCACGCACTGACAATCGTTCCGGAATCCTGAGAGTGGGGAGGTTCCACCAAGGGTCGGCAGCGCGTGGGTTCTAACGGAAAGCCTAAGCTCGTCTCCCCTGAGGGTTTTCCTAATGTCTCTGTGCCAGGCAATGCTAGGGGGGCTTGCAGGATATCCCAGGGACAGAGGCTGCCTCCCCAAGGTCAGGGAAGGTATTTCTCGGACTTCCCCGTACAGGGAACACCTGTGACTGAAGAGAGCTGCGTGGAGTTGTCTCTCGAGGTCCCCCACGCACTGACAATGGTTCCGGAATCCTGAGCGTGGGGAGGTTCCACCAACGGTCGGCAGCGCGTTGCTTCTAACGGAAAGCCTAAGCTCGTCTCCCCTGAGGATTTTCCTAATATCTCTGTGCCACAGAAAGTTAGGGGGGTTTGCAGGATATCCCACTGACAGAGGCTGCCTCCCCAAGGTCAGGGAAGGTATTTCTCGGACTTCCCCGAACAGGGAACACCTGTGACTGAAGAGAGCGGGGTGGAGTTGTCTCTCGAGCTCCCCCACGCACTGAAAATGGTTCCGGAATCCTGAGCGTGGGGAGGTTCCACCAACGGTCGGCAGCGCGTGGGTTTTAACGGAAAGCCTAAGCTCGTCTCCCCTGAGGGTTTTCCTAATATCTCTTTACCAGGGAATGTTAGGGGGGTTTGCAGTATATCCCAGTGACAGAGGCTGCCTCCCCAATATCAGGGAAGGTATTTCTCGGACTTCCCCGAACAGGGAACACCTGTGACTTAAGAGAGCTGCGTGGAGTTGTCTCTCGCGATCCCCCAAGTAATGACAACGGTTCCGGAATCCTGAGCGTAGGGAGGTTCCACCAACGGTCGGCAGCGCGTGGGTTCTAACGGAAAGCCTAAGCTCGTCTCCCCTGAGGTTTTTCCTAATATCTCTCTACCCGGGAATGTTACGGGGGTTTGCAGGATATCCCAGTGTCAGAGGCTGCCTCCCCAAGGTCAGGGAAGTTATTTCTCGGACTTCCCCGAACAGGGAACACCTGTGACTGAAGAGAGCTGCGTGGAGTTGTCTCTCGAGTGCCCCCACACACTGACAATGGTTCCGGAATCCTGAGCGTGGGGAGGTTCCACCAACGGTCGGCAGCGCGTGGGTTCTAACGGAATGTCTAAGCTCGTCTCCCCTGAGTGTTTTCCTAATGTCTCTGTGCCAGGGAATGCTTGGGCGGTTTGCAGGATATCCCAGTGACTGAGGCTACTTCCCCAAGGTCAGGTAAGATATTTCTCGGACTTCCCCAAACAGGGAACATCTGTGACTGAAGAGAGATGCGTGGAATTGTCTCTGGAGATACCCCATGCACTGGCAATGATTCCGGAATCCTGAGCGTGGGGAGGTTCCACCAACGGTCGGCAGCGCGTGGGTTCTAACGGAAAGCATAAGCTCGTCTCCCCTGAGGGTTTTCCTAATATCTCTGCGCCAGGGAATGCTAGGGGGGTTTCCAGGATATCCCAGTGACAGAGGCTGCCTCCCCAAGGTCAGGGAAGTTATTTCTAGGATTTCCCCGAACAGGGAAATCCTGTGACTGAAGAGAGCTTCGTGGAGTTGTCTCTCGAGCTCCCCCACGCACTGACAATGGTTCCGGAATCCTGAGCGTGGGGAGGTTCCACCAACGGTCGGCAGCACGTGGGTTCTAACGGAAAGCCTAAGCTCGTCTCCCCTGAGGGTTTTCCTAATGTCTCTGTGCCAGGGAATGCTAGGGGGGTTTGCAGGATATCCCAGGGACAGAGGTTGCCTCCCCAATGTCAGGGAAGGTATTTCCCAGACTTCCCCGAACAGGAAACACCTGTGACTGAAGAGAGCTGCGTGGAGTGGTCTCTCGAGTTCCCCCACACACTGACAATGGTTCCGGAATCCTGAGCGTGGGGAGGTTCCACCAATGTTCGCCAGCGCTTGGGTTCTAACGGAAAGCCTAAGCTCGTCTCCCCTGAGGGTTTTCCTAATGTCTCTGTGCCAGGGAATGCTAGGGGGTTTACAGGATATCCCAGTGACAGAGGCTGCCTCCCCAAGTTCAGGGAAGGTATTTCTCGGACTTCCCCGAACAAGGAACACCTGTGACTGAAGAGAGCTGCGTGGAGTTGTCTCTCGAGCTCCCCCACGCACTGACAATTGTTCCGGAATCCTGAGCGTGGGGAGGTTCCACCAACGGTCGGCAGCGCGTGGGTTCTAACGGAAAGCCCGAGCTCGTCTCCTCTGAGGGTTTTCCTAATGTCTCTGTGCCAGGGAATGCTAGGGGGGTTTGCAGGATATCCCAGTGACAGAGGCTGCCTCCCAAGGTCAGGGAAGGTATTTCTCGGACTTCCCCGAACAGGGAACACCTGTGAATGAAGAGAGCTGGGTGGATTTGTCTCTCGAGCTCCCCCACGCACTTAAAATGGTTCCGGAATCCTGAGCGTGGGGAGGTTCCACCAACGGTCGGCAGCGCGTGGGTTCTAACGGAAAGCCTAAGCTCGTCTCCTCTGAGGGTTTTCCTAATGTCTCTGTGCCAGGGAATGCTAGGGGGAGTTGCAGGATATCCCAGTGGCAGAGGCTGCCTCCCCAAGTTCAGGGAAGGTATTTCTAGGACTTCCCCGTACAGGGAACACCTGTGACTGTAGAGAGCTGCGTGGAGTTTTCTCTCGAACTCCCCCACGCACTGACAATGTTTCCGAAATCCTGAGCCTGGGGAGGTTCCAACAACGGTCGGCAGCGCGTGGGTTCTAACGGAAAGCCTAAGCTCGTCTCCCCTGAGGGTTTTCCTAATGTTTCTCTGCCAGGGAATGCTAGGGGTCGTTGCAGGTTTTCCCAGTGACAGAGGCTGCCCCAAAATGTCAGGGTAGGTATTTCTCGGACTTCCCCGAACAGGGAACACCTGTGACTGAAGAGAGCTGCGTGGAGTTGTCTCTCGGGCTCCCCCACGCACTGAAAATGGTTCCGGAATCCTGAGCGTGGGAAGGTTCCACCAACGGTCGGCAGCGCGTGGGTTCTAACGGAAAGCATAAGCTCGTCTCCGCTGAGGGTTTTCCTAATGTCTCTGTGCCAGGGAATGCTAGGGGGGGTTGCAGGATATCCCAGTGACAGAGGCTGCCTCCCCAAGGTCAGGGAAGTTATTTCTCGGACTTCCCCGAACAGGGAACACCTGTGACTTAAGAGAGCTGCGTGGAGTTGTCTCTCGAGATCACCCAAGTAATGACAACGGTTCTGGAATCCTGAGGGTGGGGAGGTTCCACCAACGGTCGGCAGCGCATAGGTTCTAACGGAAAGCCTGAGCTCGTCTCCCCTGAGGGTTTTCCTAATATCTCTCTACCAGGGAATGTTAGGGGGGTTTGCAGGATATCCCAGTGACAGAGGCTGCCTCCCCAAATTCAGGGAAGGTATTTCTCGGACTTCCCCGAACAGGGAACACCTGTGAATTAAGAGAGCTGCGTGGAGTTGTCTCTCGAGATCCCCCAAGTAATGAGAACGGTTCCGGAATCCTGAGCGTGGGGAGGTACCACCAACGGTCGGCAGCGCGTGGGTTCTAACGGAAAGACTAAGCTCGTCTCCGCTGAGTGTTTTCCTAATATCTCTCTACCAGGGAATGTTAGGGGGGTTTGCAAGATATCCCAGTGACAGAGGCTGCCTCCACAAGGTAAGGGAAGGTATTTCTCGGAATTCCCCGAACAGGGAAAACCTGTGACTGAAGAGAGCTGTGTGGAGTGGTCCCTCGAGTTCCCCCAGACACTGACAATGGTTCCGGAATCCTGAGCGTGGGGAGGTTCCACCAACGGTCGGCAGCGCGTGGGTTCTAACGGAATGCCTAAGCTCGTCTCCCCTGAGTGTTTTCCTAATGTCTCTGTGCCAGGGAATGCTTGGGCGGTTTGCAGAATATCCCAGTGACTGAGGATGCCTCCCCAAGGTCAGGTAAGTTATTTCTCGGACTTCCCCGAACAGGGAACACCTGTGACTGAAGAGAGCTGCGTGGAGTTGTCTCTCGAAGTCCCCCACGCACTGACAATGGTTCCGGAATCCTGAGCGTGTGGAGGTTCCAACAACGGTCGGCAGCGCGTGGGTTCTAACGGAAAGCCTAAGCTCGTCTCCCCTGAGGGTTTTCCTAATGTCTCTTTGCCAGGGAATGCTAGGGGTGTTTGCAGGATATCCCAGTGACAGAGGCTGCCTCCCCAAGGTCAGGGAAGGTATTTCTCGGACTTTCCCGAACAGGGAACACCTGTGACTGAAGAGAGCTACGTGAAGTTGTCTCTCGAGCTCCCCCACGCACTGACAATGGTTCCGGATTCCTGAGCGTGGGGAGGTTCCACCAACGGTCGGCAGCGTGTGGGTTCTAACGGAAAGCCTAAGCTCGTCTACCCTGAGGTTTTTCCTAATCTCTCTGTGCCAGGGAATGCTAGGGGGGTTTGCAGGATATCCCAGTGACAGAGAATGCCTCCCCAAGGTCAGGGAAGCTATTTCTCGGACTTCCCCGAACAGGGAACACCTGTGAGTGAAGAGAGCTGCGTGGAGTTGTCTCTCGAGCTCCCCCAAGCACTGACAATAGTTCCGGAATCCTGAGCGTGTGGAGGTTCCACCAACGGTCGGCAGCGCGTGGGATCTAACTGAAACCCTAAGCTCGTCTCCCCTGAGGGTTTTCCTAATGTCTCTTTGCCAGGGAATGCTTGGGGGGTTTGCAGGATATCCCAGTGACAGAGGCTGCCTCCCCAAGGTCAGGGAAGGTATTTCTCGAACTTCCTCGAACAGGGAACACCTGTGACTGATGAGAGCTGCATGGAGTTGTCTCTCGAGCTTCCCCAAGCACTTACAATGTTTCTGGAATCCTGAGCGTGGGAAGGTCCACCAACGGTCGGGTGCGCGTGGGTTCTAACGGAAAGCCTAAGCTCGTCTCCCCTGAGGGTTTCCCTAATGTCTCTGTGCCAGGGAATGCTAGGGGGGTTTGCAGG
Source organism: Vicugna pacos (assembly GCF_048564905.1). NCBI lineage: Eukaryota > Metazoa > Chordata > Mammalia > Artiodactyla > Camelidae > Vicugna > Vicugna pacos. Next base: position 533,093 of record NC_133021.1, read on the forward strand.
ATATCCCAGTGACTGGGGCTTCCTCCCCAAGGTCAGGTAAGTTATTTCTCGGACTTCCCTGAACAGGGAACACCTGTGACTGAAGAGAGCTGCGTGGAGTTGTCTCTCGAGATCCCCCAAGCACTGACAATGGTTCCGGAATCCTGAGCATGGGGAGGTTCCACCAACGGTCGGCAGCGCGTGGGTTCTAACGGAAAGCCTAAGCTCGTCTCCCCTGAGGTTTTTCCTAATGTCTCTGTGCCAGGGAATGCTAGGGAGGGTTGCAGGTTATCCCAGTGACAGAGGCTGCCTCCCCAAAGTCAGGGAAGATATTTCTCAGACTTCCCCGAACAGGGAACACCTGTGACTTAAGAGAGCTGCGTGGAGTTGTCTCTCGAGATCCCCAAAGCAATGACAATGGTTCCGGAATCCTGAGCATGGGGAAGTTCCACCAACGGTCGGCAGCGCGTGGGTTCTAACGGAAAGCCTAAGCTCGTCTCCCCTGAGGGTTTTCCTAATATCTCTATACCAGGGAATGTTAGGGGTGTTTGCAGGATATCCCAGTGACTGAGGCTGCCTCCCCAAGTTCAGGGAAAGTATTTCTCGGACTTCCCCTAACAGGGAACACCTGTGACTTAAGAGAGCTGCGTGGAGTTGTCTCTCGAGCTCCCCCACGCACTGACAATTGTTCCGGAATCCTGAGCGTGGGGAGGTTCCACCAAAGTTTGGTAGCGCGTGGTTTCTAACGGAAAGCCTAAGCTCGTCTCCCCTGAGGGTTTTCCTAATATCTCTGTGCCAGGAAATGTTAGGGGGGTTTGCAGGATATCCCAGTGACTGGGGCTGCATCCCCAAGGTCAGGGAAGGTATTTCTCGGACTTCCCCGAACAGGGAACACCTGTGACTGAAGAGAGCTGCATGGAGTTGTCTCTCGAGCTTCCCCAAGCACTTACAATGTTTCTGGAATCCTGAGCGTGGGGAGGTCCACCAACGGTCGGCTGCGCGTGGGTTCTAACGGAAAGCCTAAGCTCGTCTCCCCTGAGGGTTTTCCTAATGTCTCTGTGCCAGGGAATGCTAGGGGGGTTTGCAGGATATCCCAGTGACTGGGGCTTCCTCCCCAAGGTCAGGTAAGTTATTTCTCGGACTTCCCTGAACAGGGAACACCTGTGACTGAAGAGAGCTGCGTGGAGTTGTCTCTCGAGATCCCCCAAGCACTGACAATGGTTCCGGAATCCTGAGCATGGGGAGGTTCCACCAACGGTCGGCAGAGCGTGGGTTCTAACGGAAAGCCTAAGCTCTTATCCCCTGAGGTTTTTCCTTATGTCTCTGTGCCAGGGAATGCTAGGGAGGGTTGCAGGTTATCCCAGTGACAGAGGCTGCCTCCCCAAAGTCAGGGAAGATATTTCTCGGACTTCCCCGAACAGGGAACACCTGTGACTTAAGAGAGCTGCGTGGAGTTGTCTCTCGTGATCCCCAAAGCAATGACAATGGTTCCGAAATCCTGAGCGTGGGGAGGTTCCACCAACGGTCGGCAGCGCGTGGGTTCTAACGGAAAGCCTTAGCTCGTCTCCCCTGAGGGTTTTCCTAATATCTCTCTACCAGGGAATGTTAGGTGTGTTTGCAGGATATCCCAGTGACAGAGGCTGCCTCCCCAAGTTCAGGGAAAGTATTTCTCGGACTTCCCCTAACAGGGAACACCTGTGACTTAAGAGAGCTGCGTGGAGTTGTCTCACGAGCTCCCCCACGCACTGACAATTGTTCCGGAATCCTGAGCGTGGGGAGGTTCCACCAAAGTTTGGCAGCGCGTGGTTTCTAACGGAAAGCCTAAGCTCGTCTCCCCTGAGGTTTTTCCTAATATCTCTGTGCCAGGAAATGTTAGGGGGGTTTGCAGGATATCCCAGTGACTGGGGCTGCATCCCCAAGGTCAGGGAAGGTATTTCTCGGACTTCCCCGTACAGGGAACACCTGTGACTGAAGAGAGCTGCATGAAGTTGTCTCTCGAGCTTCCCCAAGCACTTACAATGTTTCTGGAATCCTGAGCGTGGGGAGGTCCACCAACGGTCGGCTGCGCGTGGGTTCTAACGGAAAGCCTAAGCTCGTCTCCCCTGAGGGTTTTCCTAATGTCTCTGTGCCAGGGAATGCTAGGGGGGTTTTCAGGATATCCCAGTGCCTGGGGCTTCCTCCCCAAGGTCAGGTAATTTATTTCTCGGACTTCCCTGAACAGGGAACACCTGTGACTGAAGAGAGCTGCGTGGAGTTGTCTCTCGAGATCCCCCAAGCACTGACAATGGTTCCGGAATCCTGAGCATGGGGAGGTTCCACCAGCGGTCGGCAGCGCGTGGGTTCTAACGGAAAGCCTAAGCTCGTCTCCCCTGAGGTTTTTCCTAATGTCTCTGTGCCAGGGAATGCTAGGGAGGGTTGCAGGTTATCCCAGTGACAGAGGCTGCCTCCCCAAGGTCAGGGAAGATATTTCTCGGACTTCCCCGAACAGGGAACACCTGTGACTTAAGAGAGCTGCGTGGAGTTGTCTCTCGAGTTCCCCACGCACTGACAATGATTCCGGAATCCTGAACGTGGGGAGGTTCCACCAACGGTCGGCAGCGCGTGGGTTCTAACGGAATGCCTAAGCTCGTCTCCCCTGAGTTTTTTCCTAATGTCTCTGTGCCAGGGAATGCTTGGACGGTTTGCAGGATATCCCAGTGACAGAGGCTGCCTCCCAAAGATCAGGTAAGTTATTTCTCCGACTTCCCCTAACTGGGAACACCTGTGACTGAAGAGAGCTGCGTGGAATTGTCTCTGGAGATCCCCCACGCACTGACAATGATTCCGGAATCCTGAGCGTGGGGAGGTTCCACCAACGGTCGGCAGCGCGTGGGTTCTAACGGAAAGCCTAAGCTCGTCTCCCCTGAGGGTTTTCCTAATGTCTCTGTGCCAGGGAATGCTAGGGGGTTTTGCAGGATATCCCAGTGACAGAGAATGCCTCCCCAAGTTCAGGGAAGATATTTCTCGGACTTCCCCGAACAGGGAACACCTGTGAGTGAAGAGAGCTGCGTGGAGTTGTCTCTCGAGCTCCCCCAAGCACTGACAATGGTTCCGGAATCCTGAGCTTGGGGAGGTTCCACCAACGGTCGGCAGCGCGTGGGATCTAACTGAAACACTAAGCTCGTCTCCCCTGAGGGTTTTCCTAATGTCTCTTTGCCAGGGAATGCTAGGGGTGTTTGCAGGATATCCCAGTGACAGAGGCTGCCTCCCCAAGGTCAGGGAAGTTATTTCTCGGACTTCCCCGAACAGGGAACACCTGTGACTAAAGAGAGCTGCGTGGAGTTGTCCATCGAGCTCCCCCACGCACTGACAATTGTTCCGGAATCCTGAGCGTGATGAGGTTCCACCAAAGTTTGGCAGCGCGTGGTTTCTAACGGAAAGCCTAAGCTCGTCTCCCCTGAGGGTTTTCCTAATATCTCTGTGCCAGGAAATGTTAGGGGGGTTTGTAGGATATCCCAGTGACTGGGGCTGCCTCCCCAAGGTCAGGGAAGGTATTTCTCGGACTTCCCCGAACAGGGAACACCTGTGACTGAAGAGAGCTGCATGGAGTTGTCTCTCGAGCTTCCCCATGCACTTACAATATTTCTGGAATCCTGAGCGTGGGGAGGTCCACCAACGGTCGGCTGCGCGTGGGTTCTAACGGAAAGCCTAAGCTCGTCTCCCCTGAGGGTTTTCCTAATGTCTCTGTGCCAGGGAATGTTAGGGGGGTTTGCAGGATATCCCAGTTACAGAGGCTGCCTCCCCAAAGTCAAGAGAGGTATTTCTCGGACTTCCCCGAACAGGGAACACCTGTGACTGAAGAGAGCTGCGTGGAGTTGTCTCTCGAGCGCCCCCACGCACTGACAATTGTTCCGGAATCCTGTGCGTGGGGAGGTTCCACCAACGGTCGGCATCGCGTGGGTTCTAACGGAAAGCCTAAGCTCGTCTCCCCTGAGGGTTTTCCTAATTTCTCTGTGCCAGGGAATGCTAGGGGGGTTTGCAGGATATCCCAGTGACATAGGCTGCCTCCCCAAGGTAAGGGAAGATATTTCTCGGACTTCCCCGAACAGGGAAAACCTGTGACTGAAGAGAGCTTCGTGGAGTTGTCTCTCGAGATCTCCCAAGCAATGACAATTTTTCCGGAATCCTGAGCGTGGGGAGGTTCCACCAACGGTCGGCAGCGCGTGGGTTGTAACGGAAAGGCTAAGCTCGTCTCCCCTGAGGGTTTTCCTAATTTCTCTGTGCCAGGGAATGCTTGGGCGGTTTGCAGGATATCCCAGTGACTGAGGCTGCCTCACCAAGGTCAGGTAAGTTATTTCTCGGACTTCCCCGAACAGGGAACACCTGTGACTGAAGAGAGCTGCGTGGAGATATCTCTAGAGCTCCCCCACGCACTGACAATGGTTCAGGAATCCTGAGAGTGGGGAGGTTCCTCCATCGGTCGGCAGCGCGTGGGTTCTAACGGAAAGCCTAAGCTCGACTCCCCAGTGGGTTTTCCTAATGTCTCTGGGCCAGGGAATGCTAGGGGGGTTTGCAGGATATCCCAGTTACAGAGGCTGCCTCCCCAAGGTCAGGGAAGTTATTTCTCGGAATTCCCCGAACAGGGAACACCTGTGACTGAAGAGAGATGCGAGGAGTTGTCTCTCGAGCTCCCCCACGCACTGACAATGGTTCCGGAATCCTGAGCGTGGGGAGGTTCCACCAACGGTCGGCAGCGCGTGGGTTCTAACGGAAAGCCTAAGTTCATCTCCCCTGAGGGTTTTCCTAATGTCTCTGTGCCAGGGAATGCTAGGTTGGTTTGCAGGATATCCCAGTGAAGGAGGCTGCCTCCCCAAATTCTGGGAAGTTATTTCTCGGAGTTCCCCGAATAGGGAACACCTGTGACTGAAGAGAGCTTCGTGGAGTTGTCTCTCGAGCTCCCCCACGCACTGACAATGGTTCCGGAATCCTGAGCGTGGGGAGTTTCCCGCAACGTTCGGCAGCGCGTGAGTTCTAACGGAAAGCCTAAGCTCGTCTCTCCTGAGGGTTTTCCTAATGTCTCTGTGCCAGGGAATGCTAGGGGGGATTGCAGGATATCCCAGTGACAGAGGCTGCCTCCCCAAGTTCAGGGAAAGTATTTCTCGGACTTCCCCTAACAGGGAACACCTGTGACTTAAGAGAGCTGCGTGGAGTTGTCTCACGAGCTCCCCCACGCACTGACAATTGTTCCGGAATCCTGAGCGTGGGGAGGTTCCACCAAAGTTTGGCAGCGCGTGGTTTCTAACGGAAAGCCTAAGCTCGTCTCCCCTGAGGTTTTTCCTAATATCTCTGTGCCAGGAAATGTTAGGGGGGTTTGCAGGATATCCCAGTGACTGGGGCTGCATCCCCAAGGTCAGGGAAGGTATTTCTCGGACTTCCCCGTACAGGGAACACCTGTGACTGAAGAGAGCTGCATGAAGTTGTCTCTCGAGCTTCCCCAAGCACTTACAATGTTTCTGGAATCCTGAGCGTGGGGAGGTCCACCAACGGTCGGCTGCGCGTGGGTTCTAACGGAAAGCCTAAGCTCGTCTCCCCTGAGGGTTTTCCTAATGTCTCTGTGCCAGGGAATGCTAGGGGGGTTTTCAGGATATCCCAGTGCCTGGGGCTTCCTCCCCAAGGTCAGGTAATTTATTTCTCGGACTTCCCTGAACAGGGAACACCTGTGACTGAAGAGAGCTGCGTGGAGTTGTCTCTCGAGATCCCCCAAGCACTGACAATGGTTCCGGAATCCTGAGCATGGGGAGGTTCCACCAGCGGTCGGCAGCGCGTGGGTTCTAACGGAAAGCCTAAGCTCGTCTCCCCTGAGGTTTTTCCTAATGTCTCTGTGCCAGGGAATGCTAGGGAGGGTTGCAGGTTATCCCAGTGACAGAGGCTGCCTCCCCAAGGTCAGGGAAGATATTTCTCGGACTTCCCCGAACAGGGAACACCTGTGACTTAAGAGAGCTGCGTGGAGTTGTCTCTCGAGTTCCCCACGCACTGACAATGATTCCGGAATCCTGAACGTGGGGAGGTTCCACCAACGGTCGGCAGCGCGTGGGTTCTAACGGAATGCCTAAGCTCGTCTCCCCTGAGTTTTTTCCTAATGTCTCTGTGCCAGGGAATGCTTGGACGGTTTGCAGGATATCCCAGTGACAGAGGCTGCCTCCCAAAGATCAGGTAAGTTATTTCTCCGACTTCCCCTAACTGGGAACACCTGTGACTGAAGAGAGCTGCGTGGAATTGTCTCTGGAGATCCCCCACGCACTGACAATGATTCCGGAATCCTGAGCGTGGGGAGGTTCCACCAACGGTCGGCAGCGCGTGGGTTCTAACGGAAAGCCTAAGCTCGTCTCCCCTGAGGGTTTTCCTAATGTCTCTGTGCCAGGGAATGCTAGGGGGTTTTGCAGGATATCCCAGTGACAGAGAATGCCTCCCCAAGTTCAGGGAAGATATTTCTCGGACTTCCCCGAACAGGGAACACCTGTGAGTGAAGAGAGCTGCGTGGAGTTGTCTCTCGAGCTCCCCCAAGCACTGACAATGGTTCCGGAATCCTGAGCTTGGGGAGGTTCCACCAACGGTCGGCAGCGCGTGGGATCTAACTGAAACACTAAGCTCGTCTCCCCTGAGGGTTTTCCTAATGTCTCTTTGCCAGGGAATGCTAGGGGTGTTTGCAGGATATCCCAGTGACAGAGGCTGCCTCCCCAAGGTCAGGGAAGTTATTTCTCGGACTTCCCCGAACAGGGAACACCTGTGACTAAAGAGAGCTGCGTGGAGTTGTCCATCGAGCTCCCCCACGCACTGACAATTGTTCCGGAATCCTGAGCGTGATGAGGTTCCACCAAAGTTTGGCAGCGCGTGGTTTCTAACGGAAAGCCTAAGCTCGTCTCCCCTGAGGGTTTTCCTAATATCTCTGTGCCAGGAAATGTTAGGGGGGTTTGTAGGATATCCCAGTGACTGGGGCTGCCTCCCCAAGGTCAGGGAAGGTATTTCTCGGACTTCCCCGAACAGGGAACACCTGTGACTGAAGAGAGCTGCATGGAGTTGTCTCTCGAGCTTCCCCATGCACTTACAATATTTCTGGAATCCTGAGCGTGGGGAGGTCCACCAACGGTCGGCTGCGCGTGGGTTCTAACGGAAAGCCTAAGCTCGTCTCCCCTGAGGGTTTTCCTAATGTCTCTGTGCCAGGGAATGTTAGGGGGGTTTGCAGGATATCCCAGTTACAGAGGCTGCCTCCCCAAAGTCAAGAGAGGTATTTCTCGGACTTCCCCGAACAGGGAACACCTGTGACTGAAGAGAGCTGCGTGGAGTTGTCTCTCGAGCGCCCCCACGCACTGACAATTGTTCCGGAATCCTGTGCGTGGGGAGGTTCCACCAACGGTCGGCATCGCGTGGGTTCTAACGGAAAGCCTAAGCTCGTCTCCCCTGAGGGTTTTCCTAATTTCTCTGTGCCAGGGAATGCTAGGGGGGTTTGCAGGATATCCCAGTGACATAGGCTGCCTCCCCAAGGTAAGGGAAGATATTTCTCGGACTTCCCCGAACAGGGAAAACCTGTGACTGAAGAGAGCTTCGTGGAGTTGTCTCTCGAGATCTCCCAAGCAATGACAATTTTTCCGGAATCCTGAGCGTGGGGAGGTTCCACCAACGGTCGGCAGCGCGTGGGTTGTAACGGAAAGGCTAAGCTCGTCTCCCCTGAGGGTTTTCCTAATTTCTCTGTGCCAGGGAATGCTTGGGCGGTTTGCAGGATATCCCAGTGACTGAGGCTGCCTCACCAAGGTCAGGTAAGTTATTTCTCGGACTTCCCCGAACAGGGAACACCTGTGACTGAAGAGAGCTGCGTGGAGATATCTCTAGAGCTCCCCCACGCACTGACAATGGTTCAGGAATCCTGAGAGTGGGGAGGTTCCTCCATCGGTCGGCAGCGCGTGGGTTCTAACGGAAAGCCTAAGCTCGACTCCCCAGTGGGTTTTCCTAATGTCTCTGGGCCAGGGAATGCTAGGGGGGTTTGCAGGATATCCCAGTTACAGAGGCTGCCTCCCCAAGGTCAGGGAAGTTATTTCTCGGAATTCCCCGAACAGGGAACACCTGTGACTGAAGAGAGATGCGAGGAGTTGTCTCTCGAGCTCCCCCACGCACTGACAATGGTTCCGGAATCCTGAGCGTGGGGAGGTTCCACCAACGGTCGGCAGCGCGTGGGTTCTAACGGAAAGCCTAAGTTCATCTCCCCTGAGGGTTTTCCTAATGTCTCTGTGCCAGGGAATGCTAGGTTGGTTTGCAGGATATCCCAGTGAAGGAGGCTGCCTCCCCAAATTCTGGGAAGTTATTTCTCGGAGTTCCCCGAATAGGGAACACCTGTGACTGAAGAGAGCTTCGTGGAGTTGTCTCTCGAGCTCCCCCACGCACTGACAATGGTTCCGGAATCCTGAGCGTGGGGAGTTTCCCGCAACGTTCGGCAGCGCGTGAGTTCTAACGGAAAGCCTAAGCTCGTCTCTCCTGAGGGTTTTCCTAATGTCTCTGTGCCAGGGAATGCTAGGGGGGATTGCAGGATATCCCAGTGACAGAGGCTGCCTCCCCAAGGTCAGGAAAGTTATTTCTCGGACTTCCCCGAACAGGGAAATCTTGTGACTGAAGAGAGCTTCGTGGAGTTGTCTCTCGAGCTCCCCCACGCACTGACAATGTTTCCGGAATACTGAGCGTGTGGAGGTTCCACCAACGGTCGGCAGCGCGTGGGTTCTAACGGAAAGCTTAAGCTCGTCTCCCCTGAGGGTTTTCCTAATGTCTCTGTGCCAGGGAATGCTAGGGGTGTTTGCAGGATATCCCAGTGACAGAGGCTGCCTCCCCAAGGTCAGGGAAGTTTTTTCTCGGGCTTCCCCGAACAGGGAACACCTGTGACTGAAGAGAGCTGCGTGGAGTGCTCAATCGAGTTCCCCACTCACTGACAATGTTTCCGGAATCCTGAGTTTGGGGAGGTTCCACCAAAGGTCGGCAGCGCGTGGGTTCTAACGGAAAGCCTAAGCTCGTCTCCCCTGAGGGTTTTCCTAATGTCTCTGTGCCAGGGAATGCTTGGGCGGTTTGCAGGTTATCCCAGTGACTGAGGCTGCCTCCCCAAGTTCAGGTAAGATATTTCTCGGACTTCCCCGAACAGGGAACACCTGTGACTGTAGAGAGCTGCGTGGTGTTGTCTCTCTAGCGCCCCCACGCACTGACAATGGTTCCGGAATCCTGTGCGTGGGGAGGTTCCACCAACGGTCGGCATCGCGTGGGTTCTAACGGAAAGCCTAAGCTCGTCTCCCCTGAGTGTTTTCCTAATTTCTCTGTGCCAGGGAATGCTAGGGGGGTTTGCAGGATATCCCAGTGACAGAGGCTGCCTCCCCAAGGTAAGGGAAGATATTTCTCGGGCTTCCCCGAACAGGGAAAACCTGTGACTGAAGAGAGCTGCGTGGAGTTGTCTCTCGAGATCCCCCAAGCAATGACAATTTTTCCGGAATCCTGAGCGTGGGGAGGTTCCACCAACGGTCGGCAGCGCGTGGGTTGTAACGGAAAGGCTAAGCTCGACTCCCCTGAGGGTTTTCCTAATTTCTCTGTGCCAGGGAATGCTTGAGCGGTTTGCAGGATATCCCAGTTACAGAGGCTGCCTCCCCAAGGTCAGGGAAGGTATTTCTCGGAATTCCCCGAACAGGGAACACCTGTGACTGAAGAGAGCTGCGTGGAGTTGTCTCTCAAGCTCCCCCACGCACTGACAATGGTTCCGGACTCCTGAGCGTGGGGAGGTTCCACCAACGGTCGGCAGCGCGTGGGTTCTAACGGAAAGCCTAAGCTCGTCTCCCCTGAGGGTTTACCTAATATCTCTGTGCCAGGGAATGCTAGGTTGCTTTGCAGGATATCCCAGTGAAGGAGGCTGCCTCCCCAAATTCTGGGAAGTTATTTCTCGGAGTTCCCCGAATAGGGAATACCTGTGACTGAAGAGAGCTGCGTGGAGTTGTCTCTCGAGCTCCCCCACGCACTGACAATGGTTCCGGAATCCTGAGCGTGGGGAGTTTCCAGCAACGGTCGGTAGCGCGTGAGTTCTAACGGAAAGCCTAAGCTCGTCTCCCCTGAGGGTTTTCCTAATGTCTCTGTGATAGGGAATGCTAGGAGGGTTTGCAGGATATCCCAGTGACAGAGGCTGCCTCCCCAAGTTCAGCGATGTTACTTTTCGGACTTCCCCGAACAGGGAACACCTGGGAATTAAGAGGGCTTCGTGGAGTTGTCTCTCGAGCTCCCCCACGCACTGACAATGGTTCCGGAATACTGAGCGTGGGGAGGTTCCACCAACGGTCGGCAGAGCGTAGGTTCTATCGGAAAGCCTAAGCTCGTCTCCCCTGAGTGTTTTCCTAATTTCTCTGTGCCAGGGAATGCTAGGGGGGTTTGCAGGATATCCCAGTGACAGTGGCTGCCTCCCCAATAACAGGGATGGTATTTCTCGGACTTCCCCAAACAGGGAACACTTGTGACTGAAGAGAGCTGCGTGGAGTTTTCTCTCGAGCTCCCCCACAAACTGACAAAGGTTCCGGAATCCTGAGCGTTGGGAGGTTCCACCAACGGTCGGCAGCGCGTGGGTTCTAACGGAAAGCCTAAGCTCGCCTCCCCTGAGGGTTTTCCTAATGTCTCTGTGCCAGGGAATGCAAGGGGGGTTTGCAGGATATCCCAGTGACAGAGGCTGCCTCCCCAAGGTCAGGGAATGTATTTCTAGGACTTCCCCGAACAGGGAACACCTGTGACTGAAGAGAGATGCGTGGAGTTGTCTCTCGAGCTCCCCCAAGCCCTGACAATTGTTCCGGAATCCTGAGCGTGGGGAGGTTCCACCAACGGTCGGCAGCGCGTGGGTTCTAACGGAAAGCCTAAGCTCGTCTCCCCTGAGGGTTTTCCTAACATCTCTGTGCCAGGGAAAGTTAGGGGGGTTTGCAGGATATCCCAGTGTCAGAGGCTGCCTCCCCAAGGTCAGGGAAGGTTTTTCTCGGGCTTCCCCGAACAGGGAACACCTGTGACTGAAGAGAGCTGCGTGGAATGTTCAATCGAGCTCCCCCACACACTGACAATATTTCCGGAATCCTGAGCGTGGTGAGGTTCCACCAACGGTCGGCAGCGCGTGGGTTCTAACGGAAAGCCTAAGCTCGTCTCCCCTGAGGGTTTTCCTAATGTCTCTGTGCCAGAGAATGCTTGGGCGGTTTGCAGGTTATCCCAGTGACTGAGGCTGCTTCCCCAAGTTCAGGTAAGATATTTCTCGGACTTCCCCGAACAGGGAACACCTGTGACTGAAGAGAGCTGCGTGGAGTTGTCTCTCGAGCGCCCCCACTCACTGACAATGGTTCCGGAATCCTGTGCGTGGGGAGGTTCCACCAACGGTCGGCAGCTCTTGGGTTCTAACGGAAAGCCTAAGCTCGTCTCCCCTGAGGATTTTCCTTATGTCTCTGTGCTAGGGAATGCTAGGGGGGTTTGCAGGATATCCCAGTGACAGAGGCTGCCTCCCCAAGTTCAGGGAAGTTTTTTCTCGGACTTCCCCGTATAGGGAACACCTGTGACTGAAGAGAGCTGCGTGGAGTTGTCTCTCATGTTCCCACACGCACTGACATTGGTTCCGGAATCCTGAGTGTTTAGAGGTTCCATCAACGATCGGCAGCGCGTGGGTTCTAACGGAAAGCCTAAGCTCGTCTCCCCTGAGGGTTTCCTAATTTCTCTGTGCCAGGGAATGCTAGGGGGGTTTGCAGTATATCCCAGTGACAGAGGCTGCATCCCCAAGGTCAGGGAAGGTATTTCTCGGACTTCCCCGAACAGGGAACACCTGTGACTGAAGAGAGCTGCGTGGAAATGTCTCTCGAGCTCCCCCACGCACTGAAAATTGTTCCGGAATCCTGAGCGTGGGGAGGTTCCACCAACGGTCGGCAGCGCGTGGGTTCTAACGGAAAGCCTAAGCTCATCTCCCCTTAGGGTTTTCCTAATGTCTCTGTGCCAGGGAATGCTAGGTTGGTTTGCAGGATATCCCAGTGACAGAGGCTGCCTCCCCAAATTCTAGGAAGTTATTTATCGGAGTTCCCCGAACAGGGAACACCTGTGACTGAAGAGAGCTGCGTGGAGTTGTCTCTCGAGCTCCCCCACGCACTGACAATGGTTCCGGAATCCTGAGCGTGGGGAGTTTCCAGCAACGGTCGGCAGCGCGTGAGTTCTAACGGAAAGCCTAAGCTCGTCTCCCCTGAGGGTTTTCCTAATGTCTCTGTTCCAGGGAATGCTAGGGTGGTTTGCAGGATATCCCAGTGACAGAGGCTGCCTCCCCACGGTCAGGGAAGGTATTTCTCGGAATTCCCCGAACAGGGAACACCTGTGACTGAAGGGAGCTGCGTGGAGTTATCTCTCGTGCTCCCCCACGCACTGACAATTTTTCCGGAATTCTGAGCGTGGGGAGGTTCCACCATCGGTCGGCAGCGAGTGGGTTCTAACGGATAGCATAAGCTCGACTCCCCAGTGGGTTTTCCTAATGTCTCTGGGCCAGGGAATGCTAGGGGATTTGCAGGATATCCCAGTTACAGAGGCTGCCTCCCCAAGGTCAGGGAAGGTATTTCTCGGAATTCCCCGAACAGGGAAAACCTGTGACTGAAGAAAGCTGCGTGGAGTTGACTCTCGAGCTCCCCCACGCACTGACAATGGTTCCGGAATCCTGAGCGTTTAGAGGTTCCATCAACGATCGGCAGCGCTTGGGTTCTAACGGAAAGCTTAAGCTCGTCTCCCCTGAGGGTTTTCCTAATGTCTCTGTGCCAGGGAATGCTAGGGGTGTTTGCAGGATATCCCAGTGACAGAGGCTGCCTCCCCAAGGTCAGGGAAGTTATTTCTCGGACTTCCCCGAACAGGGAACACCTGTGACTAAAGAGAGCTGCGTGGAGTTGTCCATCGAGCTCCCCCACGCACTGACAATTGTTCCGGAATCCTGAGCGTGGGGAGGTTCCACCAAAGTTTGGCAGCGCGTGGTTTCTAACGGAAAGCATAAGCTCGTCTCCCCTGAGGGTTTTCCTAATATCTCTGTGCCAGGAAATGTTAGGGGGGTTTGTAGGATATCCCAGTGACTGGGGCTGCCTCCCCAAGGTCAGGGAAGGTATTTCTCGGACTTCCCCGAACAGGGAACACCTGTGACTGAAGAGAGCTGCATGGAGTTGTCTCTCGAGCTTCCCCAAGCACTTACAATATTTCTGGAATCCTGAGCGTGGGGAGGTCCACCAACTGTCGGCTGCGCGTGGGTTCTAACGGAAAGCCTAAGCTCGTCTCCCCTGAGGGTTTTCCTAATGTCTCTGTGCCAGGGAATGTTAGGGGGGTTTGCAGGATATCCCAGTTACAGAGGCTGCCTCCCCAAAGTCAAGAGAGGTATTTCTCGGACTTCCCCGAACAGGGAACACCTGTGACTGAAGAGAGCTGCGTGGAGTTGTCTCTCGAGCGCCCCCACGCACTGACAATTGTTCCGGAATCCTGTGCGTGGGGAGGTTCCACCAACGGTCGGCATCGCGTGGGTTCTAACGGAAAGCCTAAGCTCGTCTCCCCTGAGGGTTTTCCTAATTTCTCTGTGCCAGGGAATGCTAGGGGGGTTTGCAGGATATCCCAGTGACATAGGCTGCCACCCCAAGGTAAGGGAAGATATTTCTCGGACTTCCCCGAACAGGGAAAACCTGTGACTGAAGAGAGCTTCGTGGAGTTGTCTCTCGAGATCTCCCAAGCAATGACAATTTTTCCGGAATCCTGAGCGTGGGGAGGTTCCACCAACGGTCGGCAGCGCGTGGGTTGTAACGGAAAGGCTAAGCTCGTCTCCCCTGAGGGTTTTCCTAATTTCTCTGTGCCAGGGAATGCTTGGGCGGTTTGCAGGATATCCCAGTGACTGAGGCTGCCTCACCAAGGTCAGGTAAGTTATTTCTCGGACTTCCCCGAACAGGGAACACCTGTGACTGAAGAGAGCTGCGTGGAGATATCTCTAGAGCTCCCCCACGCACTGACAATGGTTCAGGAATCCTGAGAGTGGGGAGGTTCCTCCATCGGTCGGCAGCGCGTGGGTTCTAACAGAAAGCCTAAGCTCGACTCCCCAGTGGGTTTTCCTAATGTCTCTGGGCCAGGGAATGCTAGGGGGGTTTGCAGGATATCCCAGTTACAGAGGCTGCCTCCCCAAGGTCAGGGAAGTTATTTCTCGGAATTCCCCGAACAGGGAACACCTGTGACTGAAGAGAGATGCGAGGAGTTCTCTCTCGAGCTCCCCCACGCACTGACAATGGTTCCGGAATCCTGAGCGTGGGGAGGTTCCACCAACGGTCGGCAGCGCGTGGGTTCTAACGGAAAGCCTAAGTTCATCTCCCTTGAGGGTTTTCCTAATGTCTCTGTGCCAGGGAATGCTAGGTTGGTTTGCAGGATATCCCAGTGAAGGAGGCTGCCTCCCCAAATTCTGGGAAGTTATTTCTCGGAGTTCCCCGAATAGGGAACACCTGTGACTGAAGAGAGCTTCGTGGAGTTGTCTCTCGAGCTCCCCCACGCACTGACAATGGTTCCGGAATCCTGAGCGTGGGGAGTTTCCCGCAACGTTCGGCAGCGCGTGAGTTCTAACGGAAAGCCTAAGCTCGTCTCTCCTGAGGGTTTTCCTAATGTCTCTGTGCCAGGGAATGCTAGGGGGGATTGCAGGATATCCCAGTTACAGAGGCTGCCTCCCCAAGGTCAGGGAAGTTATTTCTCGGACTTCCCCGAACAGGGAAATCTTGTGACTGAAGAGAGCTTCGTGGAGTTGTCTCTCGAGCTCCCCCACGCACTGACAATGTTTCCGGAATACTGAGCGTGTGGAGGTTCCACCAACGGTCGGCAGCGAGTGGGTTCTAACGGAAAGCTTAAGCTCGTCTCCCCTGAGGGTTTTCCTAATGTCTCTGTGCCAGGGAATGCTAGGGGTGTTTGCAGGATATCCCAGTGACAGAGGCTGCCTCCCCAAGGTCAGGGAAGTTTTTTCTCGGGCTTCCCCGAACAGGGAACACCTGTGACTGAAGAGAGCTGCGTGGAGTGGTCAATCGAGTTCCCCACTCACTGACAATGTTTCCGGAATCCTGAGCTTGGGGAGGTTCCACCAAAGGTCGGCAGCGCGTGGGTTCTAACGGAAAGCCTAAGCTCGTCTCCCCTGAGGGTTTTCCTAATGTCTCTGTGCCAGGGAATGCTTGGGCGGTTTGCAGGTTATCCCAGTGACTGAGGCTGCCTCCCCAAGTTCAGGTAAGATATTTCTCGGACTTCCCCGAACAGGGAACACCTGTGACTGTAGAGAGCTGCGTGGTGTTGTCTCTCGAGCGCCCCACGCACTGACAATGGTTCCGGAATCCTGTGCGTGGGGAGGTTCCACCAACGGTCGGCATCGCGTGGGTTCTAACGGAAAGCCTAAGCTCGTCTCCCCTGAGTGTTTTCCTAATTTCTCTGTGCCAGGGAATGCTAGGGGGGTTTGTAGGATATCCCAGTGACAGAGGCTGCCTCCCCAAGGTAAGGGAAGATATTTCTCGGGCTTCCCCGAACAGGGAAAACCTGTGACTGAAGAGAGCTGCGTGGAGTTGTCTCTCGAGATCCCCCAAGCAATGACAATTTTTCCGGAATCCTGAGCGTGGGGAGGTTCCACCAACGGTCGGCAGCGCGTGGGTTGTAACGGAAAGGCTAAGCTCGACTCCCCTGAGGGTTTTCCTAATTTCTCTGTGCCAGGGAATGCTTGGGCGGTTTGCAGGAAATCCCAGTTACAGAGGCTGCCTCCCCAAGGTCAGGGAAGGTATTTCTCGGAATTCCCCGAACAGGGAACACCTGTGACTGAATAGAGCTGCGTGGAGTTGTCTCTCAAGCTCCCCCACGCACTGACAATGGTTCCGGACTCCTGAGCGTGGGGAGGTTCCACCAACGGTCGGCAGCGCGTGGGTTCTAACGGAAAGCCTAAGCTCGTCTCCCCTGAGGGTTTTCCTAATATCTCTGTGCCAGGGAATGCTAGGTTGCTTTGCAGGATATCCCAGTGAAGGAGGCTGCCTCCCCAAATTCTGGGAAGTTATTTCTCGGAGTTCCCCGAATAGGGAATACCTGTGACTGAAGAGAGCTGCGTGGAGTTGTCTCTCGAGCTCCCCCACGCCCTGACAATGGTTCCGGAATCCTGAGCGTGGGGAGTTTCCAGCAACGGTCGGTAGCGCGTGAGTTCTAACGGAAAGCCTAAGCTCGTCTCCCCTGAGGGTTTTCCTAATGTCTCTGTGATAGGGAATGCTAGGAGGGTTTGCAGGATATCCCAGTGACAGAGGCTGCCTCCCCAAGGTCAGGGAATGTATTTCTAGGACTTCCCCGAACAGGGAACACCTGTGACTGAAGAGAGATGCGTGGAGTTGTCTCTCGAGCTCCCCCAAGCCCTGACAATTGTTCCGGAATCCTGAGCGTGGGGAGGTTCCACCAACGGTCGGCAGCGCGTGGGTTCTAACGGAAAGCCTAAGCTCGTCTCCCCTGAGGGTTTTCCTAACATCTCTGTGCCAGGGAAAGTTAGGGGGGTTTGCAGGATATCCCAGTGTCAGAGGCTGCCTCCCCAAGGTCAGGGAAGGTTTTTCTCGGGCTTCCCCGAACAGGGAACACCTGTGACTGAAGAGAGCTGCGTGGAATGGTCAATCGAGCTCCCCCACACACTGACAATATTTCCGGAATCCTGAGCGTGGGGAGGTTCCACCAACGGTCGGCAGCGCGTGGGTTCTAACGGAAAGCCTAAGCTCGTCTCCCCTGAGGGTTTTCCTAATGTCTCTGTGCCAGAGAATTCTTGGGCGGTTTGCAGGTTATCCCAGTGACTGAGGCTGCTTCCCCAAGTTCAGGTAAGATATTTCTCGGACTTCCCCGAACAGGGAACACCTGTGACTGAAGAGAGCTGCGTGGAGTTGTCTCTCGAGCGCCCCCACTCACTGACAATGGTTCCGGAATCCTGTGCGTGGGGAGGTTCCACCAACGGTCGGCAGCTCTTGGGTTCTAACGGAAAGCCTAAGCTCGTCTCCCCTGAGGATTTTCCTTATGTCTCTGTGCTAGGGAATGCTAGGGGAGTTTGCAGGATATCCCAGTGACAGAGGCTGCCTCCCCAAGTTCAGGGAAGTTTTTTCTCGGACTTCCCCGTATAGGGAACACCTGTAACTGAAGAGAGATGCGTGGAGTTGTCTCTCATGTTCCCACACGCACTGACATTGGTTCCGGAATCCTGAGTGTTTAGAGGTTCCATCAACGATCGGCAGCGCGTGGGTTCTAACGGAAAGCCTAAGCTCGTCTCCCCTGAGGGTTTCCTAATTTCTCTGTGCCAGGGAATGCTAGGGGGGTTTGCAGTATATCCCAGTGACAGAGGCTGCATCCCCAAGGTCAGGGAAGGTATTTCTCGGACTTCCCCGAACAGGGAACACCTGTGACTGAAGAGAGCTGCGTGGAAATGTCTCTCGAGCTCCCCCACGCACTGACAATTGTTCCGGAATCCTGAGCGTGGGGAGGTTCCACCAACGGTCGGCAGCGCGTGGGTTCTAACGGAAAGCCTAAGCTCATCTCCCCTTAGGGTTTTCCTAATGTCTCTGTGCCAGGGAATGCTAGGTTGGTTTGCAGGATATCCCAGTGACAGAGGCTGCCTCCCCAAATTCTAGGAAGTTATTTATCGGAGTTCCCCGAACAGGGAACACCTGTGACTGAAGAGAGCTGCGTGGAGTTGTCTCTCGAGCTCCCCCACGCACTGACAATGGTTCCGGAATCCTGAGCGTGGGGAGTTTCCAGCAACGGTCGGCAGCGCGTGAGTTCTAACGGAAAGCCTAAGCTCGTCTCCCCTGAGGGTTTTCCTAATGTCTCTGTGCCAGGGAATGCTAGGGTGGTTTGCAGGATATCCCAGTGACAGAGGCTGCCTCCCCACGGTCAGGGAAGGTATTTCTCGGAATTCCCCGAACAGGGAACACCTGTGACTGAAGGGAGCTGCGTGGAGTTATCTCTCGTGCTCCCCCACGCACTGACAATTTTTCCGGAATTCTGAGCGTGGGGAGGTTCCACCATCGGTCGGCAGCGAGTGGGTTCTAACGGATAGCATAAGCTCGACTCCCCAGTGGGTTTTCCTAATGTCTCTGGGCCAGGGAATGCTAGGGGATTTGCAGGATATCCCAGTTACAGAGGCTGCCTCCCCAAGGTCAGGGAAGGTATTTCTCGGAATTCCCCGAACAGGGAAAACCTGTGACTGAAGAAAGCTGCGTGGAGTTGACTCTCGAGCTCCCCCACGCACTGACAATGGTACCGGAATCCTGAGCGTTTAGAGGTTCCATCAACGATCGGCAGCGCTTGGGTTCTAACGGAAAGCTTAAGCTCGTCTCCCCTGAGGGTTTTCCTAATGTCTCTGTGCCAGGGAATGCTAGGGGTGTTTGCAGGATATCCCAGTGACAGAGGCTGCCTCCCCAAGGTCAGGGAAGTTTTTTCTCGGACTTCCCCGAACAGGGAACACTTGTGACTGAAGACAGCTGCGTGGAGTTGTCTCTCGAGCTCCCCCACGCACTGACAATGTTTCGGGAATTCTGAGCGTGGGGAGGTTCCACCAACGGTCGGCAGCGCGTGGGTTCTAACGGAAAGCTTAATCTCGTATCCCCTGAGGGTTTTCCTAATGTCTCTGTGCCAGGGAAAGCTAGGGGGGGTTGCAGGATTTCCCAGTGACAGAGGCTGCCTCCCCAAGGTCACGGAAGTTATTTCTCTGACTTCCCCGAACAGGGAACACCTGTGAATGAAAAGAGCTGCGTGGAGTTGTCTCTCGAGCTCCCCCACGCACTGACAAGTTTTACGGAATCCTGAGCTTGGGGAGGTTCCACCAACGGTCGGCAGCGCGTGGGTTCTAACGGAAAGCCTAAGCTCGTGTCCCCTGAGGGTTTTCCTAATGTCTCTGTGCCAGGGAATGCTAGGGGGGTTTGCAGGATATCCCAGTGACAGAGGCTGCCTCCCCAAGGTCAGGGAACTTATTTCTGGGACTTCCCCAAACAGGGAACACCTGTGACTGAAGAGAGCTGCTTGGAGTTGTCTCTCGAGCTCCCCCACGTACTGAAAATTTTTCCGGAATCCTGAGCGTGGGGAGGTTCCACCATCGGTCGGCAGCGCATGGGTTCTAACGGAAAGCCTAAGCTCGTCTCCCCTGAGGGTTTTCCTAATGTCTCTGTGCCAGGGAATTCATGGGGGGCTTGCAGGATATCCCAGTGACAGAGGCTGCCTCCACAAGGTCAGGGAAGGTATTTCTCGGACTTCCCCGAACAGGGAACACCTGTGACTGAAGAGAGCTGCGTGGAGTTGTCTCTCGAGGTCCCCCACACACTGACAATGGTTCCGGAATCCTGAGCGTGGGGAGGTTCCACCAACGGTCGGCATCGCGTGGGTTCTAACGGAAAGCCTAAGCTCGTCTCCCCTGAGGGTTTTCCTAATGTCTCTGAGACAGGGAATGCTAGGGGTGTTTGCAGGATATCCCACTGACAGAGGCTGCCTCCCCAAGATCAGGGATTTTATTTCTCGGAGTTCCCCGAACAGGGAACACCTGTGACAGAAGAGAGCTGCGTGGAGTTGTCTCTCGAGCTCCCCCACGCACTGACAATGTTTCTGGAATCCTGAGACTGGGGAGGTTCCACCAACGGTCGGCATCGCGTGGGCTCTAACGGAAAGCCTAAACTCGTCACCCCTGAGGGTTTTCCTAATGTCTCTGTGCCAGGGAATGCTAGGGGGGTTTGCAGGATATCCCAGTGCAGAGGCTGCCTCCCCAAGGTCAGGGAAGATATTTCTCGGACTTCCCCGAACAGGGAACACCTGTGACTGAAGAGAGCTGCGTGGAGTTGTCTCTCGAGCTCCCCCACGCACTGAAAATGGTTCCGAAATCCTGAGCGTGGGGAGGTTCCACCAACGGTCGGCAGCGCGTGGGTTCTAACGGAAAGCCTAAGCTCGTCTCCCCTGATGGTTTTCCTAATGTCTCAGTGCCAGGGAATGCTAGGGGGGTTTGCAGGATATCCCAGTGACAGAGGCTGCCTCCCCAAGTTCAGGGAAGTTATTTCTCGGACTTCCCCGAACAGGGAACACCTGTGACTTAAGAGAGCTGCGTGGAGTTGTCTCTCGAGCTCCCCCACGCACTGACAATGGTTCCGGAATCCTGAGCATGGGGAGGTTCCACCAACGGTCGGCAGCGCTTGGGTTCTTACGGAAAGCCTAAGCTCGTGTCCCCTGAGGGTTTTCCTAATATCTCTGTGCCAGGGAATGATAGGGGGGTTTGCAGGATATCCCAATGACAGAGGCTGCCTCCCCAAGTTCAGGGAAGGTTTTTCTCAGACTTCCCCGAACAGGGAACACCTGTGACTGAAGAGAGCTGCGTGGAGTTGTCTCTCGAGCTCCCCCACGCACTGACAATGGTTCCGGAATCCTGAGCGTGGGGAGGTTCCACCAACGGTCGGCAGCGCGTGGGTTCTAACGGAATGCCTAAGCTAGTCTCCCCTGAGGATTTTCCTAATGTCTCTGTGCCAGGGAATGCTAGGGGTGTTTGCAGGATATCCCAGTGACAGAAGCTGCCTCCCCAAGGTCAGGGAAGCTTTTTCTCGGACTTCCCCGAACAGGGAACACCTGTGACTGAAGAGAGCTGCGTGGAGTTGTCTCTCGAGCTCCCCCACGCACTGACAATGGTTCCGGAATCCTAAGCGTGGGGAGGTTCCCCCAACGGTCGGCAGCGCGTGGGTACTAGCGGAATGCCTAAGCTCGACTCCCCTGAGATTTTTCCTAATATCTCTGTGCCAGGGAATGCTAGGGGGGTTTGCAGGATATCCCAGTGACAGAGGCTGCCTCCCCAAGTTCAGGGAAGATATTTCTCGGACTTCCCCGAAAAGGGAACACCTGTGACTGAAGAGAGCTGCGTGGAGTTGTCTCTCGAGCTCCCCCACGCACTGACAAGTTTTACGGAATCCTGAGCGTGGGGAGGTTCCACCAACGGTCGGCAGCGCGAGGGTTCTAACGGAAAGCCTAAGCTCGTCTCCCCTGTGGGTTTTCCTAATGTCTCTGTGCCAGGGAATGCTAGGGGGGTTTGCAGGATATCCCAGTGACAGAGAATGCCTCCCCAAGGTCAGGGAAGGTATTTCTCGGACTTCCCCGATCAGGGAACACCTGTGACTGAAGAGAGCTGCGTGGAGTTGTCTCTCGAGCTCCCCCAAGCACTGACAATGGTTCCGGAATCCTGAGCGTGTGGAGGATCCACCAACGGTCGGCAGTGAGTAGGTTCTAACGGAAAGCCTAAGCTCGTCTCCCCTGAGGGTTTTCCTAATGTCTCTGTGCTAGGGAATGCTAGGGGGGTTTGCAGGATATCCCAGTGACAGAGGCTGCCTCCCCAAGTTCAGGGAAGTTTTTTCTCGGACTTCCCCGTATAGGGAACACCTGTGACTGAAGAGAGCTGCGTGGAGTTGTCTCTCATGTTCCCCCAAGCAATGACAATGATTCCGGAATCCTGAGCGTGGGGATGATCCACCAACGGTCGGCAGCGCGTGGGTTCTAACGGAAAGCCTAAGCTCGTCTCCCCTGAGGGTTTTCCTAATATCTCTGTGCCAGGGAAATTTAGGGGGGTTTGCAGGATATCCCAGTGACAGAGGCTGCCTCCCCAAGGTCAGGGAAGTTTTTCTCGTGCTTCCCCGAACAGGGAACACCTGTGACTGAAGAGAGCTGCTTGGAGTTGTCTCTCGAGCTCCCCCACGCACTGAAAATTTTTCCGGAATCCTGAGCGTGGGGAGGTTCCACCATCGGTCGGCAGCGCGTGGGTTCTAACGGAAAGCCTAAGCTCATCTCCCCTGAGGGTTTTCCTAATGTCTCTGTGCCAGGGAATTCATGGGGGGCTTGCAGGATATCCCAGTGACAGAGGCTGCCTCCCCAAGTTCAGGGAAGGTATTTCTCGGACTCCCACAAACAGGGAACACCTGTGAATGAAGAGAGCTGCGTGGAGTTGTCTCTCGAGCTCCCCCACGCACTGACGATGGTTCCGGAATCCTGAGCGTGGGGAGGTTCCACCAACGGTCGGCAGCGCGTGGGTTCAAACGGAAAGCCTAAGCTCGTCTCCCCTGAGGGTTTTCCTAATGTCTCTTTGCCAGGGAATGCTAGGGGTATTTGCAGGATAACCCAGTGACAGAGGCTGCCTCCACAAGGTCAGGGAAGTTATTTCACGGAATTCCCCGCACAGGGAACACCTGTGATTGAAGAGAGCTGCGTGGAGTTGTATCTCGAGCTCCCCCACGCACTGACAATAGTTCCGGAATCCTGAGCGTGGGGAGGATCCACCAACGGTCGGCAGCGCTTGGGTTCTAACGGAAAGCCTGAGCTCGTCTCCCCTGAGGATTTTCCTAATATCTCTGTGCCAGGGAATGCTAGGGGTGTTTGCAGGATATCCCAGTGACAGATGCTGCCTCCGCAAGGTAAGGGAAGGTTTTTCTCGGACTTCCCCGAACAGGGAACACCTGTGACTGAAGACAGCTGCGTGGAGTTGTCTCTCGAAATCCCCCACGCACTGACAATGGTTCTGGAATCCTGAGCGTGGGGAGGTCCCACCAACGGTCGGCAGCGCGTGGGTTCTAACGGAAAGCTTAAGCACGTCTCCCCTGAGGGTTTTCCTAATGTCTCTGTGCCAGGGGATGCTAGGGGGGTTTGCAGGATATCCCAGTGACAGAGGCTGCCTCCACAAGGTCAGGGAAGGTATTTCTCGGACTTCCCCGAACAGGGAACACCTGTGACTGAAGAGAGCTGCGTGGAGTTGTCTCTCGAGCGCCCCCACTCACTGACAATGGTTCCGGAATCCTGTGCGTGGGGAGGTTCCACCAACGGTCGGCAGCTCTTGGGTTCTAACGGAAAGCCTAAGCTCGTCTCCCCTGAGGATTTTCCTTATGTCTCTGTGCTAGGGAATGCTAGGGGGGTTTGCAGGATATCCCAGTGACAGAGGCTGCCTCCCCAAGTTCAGGGAAGTTTTTTCTCGGACTTCCCCGTATAGGGAACACCTGTGACTGAAGAGAGCTGCGTGGAGTTGTCTCTCATGTTCCCACACGCACTGACATTGGTTCCGGAATCCTGAGTGTTTAGAGGTTCCATCAACGATCGGCAGCGCGTGGGTTCTAACGGAAAGCCTAAGCTCGTCTCCCCTGAGGGTTTCCTAATTTCTCTGTGCCAGGGAATGCTAGGGGGGTTTGCAGTATATCCCAGTGACAGAGGCTGCATCCCCAAGGTCAGGGAAGGTATTTCTCGGACTTCCCCGAACAGGGAACACCTGTGACTGAAGAGAGCTGCGTGGAAATGTCTCTCGAGCTCCCCCACGCACTGACAATTGTTCCGGAATCCTGAGCGTGGGGAGGTTCCACCAACGGTCGGCAGCGCGTGGGTTCTAACGGAAAGCCTAAGCTCATCTCCCCTTAGGGTTTTCCTAATGTCTCTGTGCCAGGGAATGCTAGGTTGGTTTGCAGGATATCCCAGTGACAGAGGCTGCCTCCCCAAATTCTAGGAAGTTATTTATCGGAGTTCCCCGAACAGGGAACACCTGTGACTGAAGAGAGCTGCGTGGAGTTGTCTCTCGAGCTCCCCCACGCACTGACAATGGTTCCGGAATCCTGAGCGTGGGGAGTTTCCAGCAACGGTCGGCAGCGCGTGAGTTCTAACGGAAAGCCTAAGCTCGTCTCCCCTGAGGGTTTTCCTAATGTCTCTGTGCCAGGGAATGCTAGGGTGGTTTGCAGGATATCCCAGTGACAGAGGCTGCCTCCCCACGGTCAGGGAAGGTATTTCTCGGAATTCCCCGAACAGGGAACACCTGTGACTGAAGGGAGCTGCGTGGAGTTATCTCTCGTGCTCCCCCACGCACTGACAATTTTTCCGGAATTCTGAGCGTGGGGAGGTTCCACCATCGGTCGGCAGCGAGTGGGTTCTAACGGATAGCATAAGCTCGACTCCCCAGTGGGTTTTCCTAATGTCTCTGGGCCAGGGAATGCTAGGGGATTTGCAGGATATCCCAGTTACAGAGGCTGCCTCCCCAAGGTCAGGGAAGGTATTTCTCGGAATTCCCCGAACAGGGAAAACCTGTGACTGAAGAAAGCTGCGTGGAGTTGACTCTCGAGCTCCCCCACGCACTGACAATGGTTCCGGAATCCTGAGCGTTTAGAGGTTCCATCAACGATCGGCAGCGCTTGGGTTCTAACGGAAAGCTTAAGCTCGTCTCCCCTGAGGGTTTTCCTAATGTCTCTGTGCCAGGGAATGCTAGGGGTGTTTGCAGGATATCCCAGTGACAGAGGCTGCCTCCCCAAGGTCAGGGAAGTTATTTCTCGGACTTCCCCGAACAGGGAACACCTGTGACTAAAGAGAGCTGCGTGGAGTTGTCCATCGAGCTCCCCCACGCACTGACAATTGTTCCGGAATCCTGAGCGTGGGGAGGTTCCACCAAAGTTTGGCAGCGCGTGGTTTCTAACGGAAAGCATAAGCTCGTCTCCCCTGAGGGTTTTCCTAATATCTCTGTGCCAGGAAATGTTAGGGGGGTTTGTAGGATATCCCAGTGACTGGGGCTGCCTCCCCAAGGTCAGGGAAGGTATTTCTCGGACTTCCCCGAACAGGGAACACCTGTGACTGAAGAGAGCTGCATGGAGTTGTCTCTCGAGCTTCCCCAAGCACTTACAATATTTCTGGAATCCTGAGCGTGGGGAGGTCCACCAACGGTCGGCTGCGCGTGGGTTCTAACGGAAAGCCTAAGCTCGTCTCCCCTGAGGGTTTTCCTAATGTCTCTGTGCCAGGGAATGTTAGGGGGGTTTGCAGGATATCCCAGTTACAGAGGCTGCCTCCCCAAAGTCAAGAGAGGTATTTCTCGGACTTCCCCGAACAGGGAACACCTGTGACTGAAGAGAGCTGCGTGGAGTTGTCTCTCGAGCGCCCCCACGCACTGACAATTGTTCCGGAATCCTGTGCGTGGGGAGGTTCCACCAACGGTCGGCATCGCGTGGGTTCTAACGGAAAGCCTAAGCTCGACTCCCCTGAGGGTTTTCCTAATTTCTCTGTGCCAGGGAATGCTAGGGGGGTTTGCAGGATATCCCAGTGACATAGGCTGCCACCCCAAGGTAAGGGTAGATATTTCTCGGACTTCCCCGAACAGGGAAAACCTGTGACTGAAGAGAGCTTCGTGGAGTTGTCTCTCGAGATCTCCCAAGCAATGACAATTTTTCCGGAATCCTGAGCGTGGGGAGGTTCCACCAACGGTCGGCAGCGCGTGGGTTGTAACGGAAAGGCTAAGCTCGTCTCCCCTGAGGGTTTCCCTAATTTCTCTGTGCCAGGGAATGCTTGGGCGGTTTGCAGGATATCCCAGTGACTGAGGCTGCCTCACCAAGGTCAGGTAAGTTATTTCTCGGACTTCCCCGAACAGGGAACACCTGTGACTGAAGAGAGCTGCGTGGAGATATCTCTAGAGCTCCCCCACACACTGACAATGGTTCAGGAATCCTGAGAGTGGGGAGGTTCCTCCATCGGTCGGCAGCGCGTGGGTTCTAACGGAAAGCCTAAGCTCGACTCCCCAGTGGGTTTTCCTAATGTCTCTGGGCCAGGGAATGCTAGGGGGGTTTGCAGGATATCCCAGTTACAGAGGCTGCCTCCCCAAGGTCAGGGAAGTTATTTCTCGGAATTCCCCGAACAGGGAACACCTGTGACTGAAGAGAGATGCGAGGAGTTGTCTCTCGAGCTCCCCCACGCACTGACAATGGTTCCGGAATCCTGAGCGTGGGGAGGTTCCACCAACGGTCGGCAGCGCGTGGGTTCTAACGGAAAGCCTAAGCTCGTCTCCCCTGAGGGTTTTCCTAATATCTCTGTGCCAGGGAATGCTAGGTTGCTTTGCAGGATATCCCAGTGAAGGAGGCTGCCTCCCCAAATTCTGGGAAGTTATTTCTCGGAGTTCCCCGAATAGGGAATACCTGTGACTGAAGAGAGCTGCGTGGAGTTGTCTCTCGAGCTCCCCCACGCACTGACAATGGTTCCGGAATCCTGAGCGTGGGGAGTTTCCAGCAACGGTCGGTAGCGCGTGAGTTCTAACGGAAAGCCTAAGCTCGTCTCCCCTGAGGGTTTTCCTAATGTCTCTGTGATAGGGAATGCTAGGAGGGTTTGCAGGATATCCCAGTGACAGAGGCTGCCTCCCCAAGTTCAGCGATGTTACTTTTCGGACTTCCCCGAACAGGGAACACCTGGGAATTAAGAGGGCTTCGTGGAGTTGTCTCTCGAGCTCCCCCACGCACTGACAATGGTTCCGGAATACTGAGCGTGGGGAGGTTCCACCAACGGTCGGCAGAGCGTAGGTTCTATCGGAAAGCCTAAGCTCGTCTCCCCTGAGTGTTTTCCTAATTTCTCTGTGCCAGGGAATGCTAGGGGGGTTTGCAGGATATCCCAGTGACAGTGGCTGCCTCCCCAATAACAGGGATGGTATTTCTCGGACTTCCCCAAACAGGGAACACTTGTGACTGAAGAGAGCTGCGTGGAGTTTTCTCTCGAGCTCCCCCACAAACTGACAAATGTTCCGGAATCCTGAGCGTTGGGAGGTTCCACCAACGGTCGGCAGCGCGTGGGTTCTAACGGAAAGCCTAAGCTCGCCTCCCCTGAGGGTTTTCCTAATGTCTCTGTGCCAGGGAATGCAAGGGGGGTTTGCAGGATATCCCAGTGACAGAGGCTGCCTCCCCAAGGTCAGGGAATGTATTTCTAGGACTTCCCCGAACAGGGAACACCTGTGACTGAAGAGAGATGCGTGGAGTTGTCTCTCGAGCTCCCCCAAGCCCTGACAATTGTTCCGGAATCCTGAGCGTGGGGAGGTTCCACCAACGGTCGGCAGCGCGTGGGTTCTAACGGAAAGCCTAAGCTCGTCTCCCCTGAGGGTTTTCCTAACATCTCTGTGCCAGGGAAAGTTAGAGGGGTTTGCAGGATATCCCAGTGTCAGAGGCTGCCTCCCCAAGGTCAGGGAAGGTTTTTCTCGGGCTTCCCCGAACAGGGAACACCTGTGACTGAAGAGAGCTGCGTGGAATGGTCAATCGAGCTCCCCCACACACTGACAATATTTCCGGAATCCTGAGCGTGGGGAGGTTCCACCAACGGTCGGCAGCGCGTGGGTTCTAACGGAAAGCCTAAGCTCGTCTCCCCTGAGGGTTTTCCTAATGTCTCTGTGCCAGAGAATGCTTGGGCGGTTTGCAGGTTATCCCAGTGACTGAGGCTGCTTCCCCAAGTTCAGGTAAGATATTTCTCGGACTTCCCCGAACAGGGAACACCTGTGACTGAAGAGAGCTGCGTGGAGTTGTCTCTCGAGCGCCCCCACTCACTGACAATGGTTCCGGAATCCTGTGCGTGGGGAGGTTCCACCAACGGTCGGCAGCTCTTGGGTTCTAACGGAAAGCCTAAGCTCGTCTCCCCTGAGGATTTTCCTTATGTCTCTGTGCTAGGGAATGCTAGGGGGGTTTGCAGGATATCCCAGTGACAGAGGCTGCCTCCCCAAGTTCAGGGAAGTTTTTTCTCGGACTTCCCCGTATAGGGAACACCTGTGACTGAAGAGAGCTGCGTGGAGTTGTCTCTCGAGCTCCCCCACGCACTGACAATGGTTCCGGAATCCTGAGCGTGGGGAGTTTCCAGCAACGGTCGGCAGCGCGTGAGTTCTAACGGAAAGCCTAAGCTCGTCTCCCCTGAGGGTTTTCCTAATGTCTCTGTGCCAGGGAATGCTAGGGTGGTTTGCAGGATATCCCAGTGACAGAGGCTGCCTCCCCACGGTCAGGGAAGGTATTTCTCGGAATTCCCCGAACAGGGAACACCTGTGACTGAAGGGAGCTGCGTGGAGTTATCTCTCGTGCTCCCCCACGCACTGACAATTTTTCCGGAATTCTGAGCGTGGGGAGGTTCCACCATCGGTCGGCAGCGAGTGGGTTCTAACGGATAGCATAAGCTCGACTCCCCAGTGGGTTTTCCTAATGTCTCTGGGCCAGGGAATGCTAGGGGATTTGCAGGATATCCCAGTTACAGAGGCTGCCTCCCCAAGGTCAGGGAAGGTATTTCTCGGAATTCCCCGAACAGGGAAAACCTGTGACTGAAGAAAGCTGCGTGGAGTTGACTCTCGAGCTCCCCCACGCACTGACAATGGTTCCGGAATCCTGAGCGTTTAGAGGTTCCATCAACGATCGGCAGCGCTTGGGTTCTAACGGAAAGCTTAAGCTCGTCTCCCCTGAGGGTTTTCCTAATGTCTCTGTGCCAGGGAATGCTAGGGGTGTTTGCAGGATATCCCAGTGACAGAGGCTGCCTCCCCAAGGTCAGGGAAGTTTTTTCTCGGACTTCCCCGAACAGGGAACACCTGTGACTGAAGACAGCTGCGTGGAGTTGTCTCTCGAGCTCCCCCACGCACTGACAATGTTTCGGGAATTCTGAGCGTGGGGAGGTTCCACCAACGGTCGGCAGCGCGTGGGTTCTAACGGAAAGCCTAATCTCGTCTCCCCTGAGGGTTTTCCTAATGTCTCTGTGCCAGGGAAAGCTAGGGGGGGTTGCAGGATTTCCCAGTGACAGAGGCTGCCTCCCCAAGGTCACGGAAGGTATTTCTCTGACTTCCCCGAACAGGGAACACCTGTGAATGAAGAGAGCTGCGTGGAGTTGTCTCTCGAGCTCCCCCACGCACTGACAAGTTTTACGGAATCCTGAGCTTGGGGAGGTTCCACCAACGGTCGGCAGCGCGTGGGTTCTAACGGAAAGCCTAAGCTCGTGTCCCCTGAGGGTTTTCCTAATGTCTCTGTGCCAGGGAATGCTAGGGGGGTTTGCAGGATATCCCAGTGACAGAGGCTGCCTCCCCAAGGTCAGGGAACTTATTTCTGGGACTTCCCCAAACAGGGAACACCTGTGACTGAAGAGAGCTGCTTGGAGTTGTCTCTCGAGCTCCCCCACGCACTGAAAATTTTTCCGGAATCCTGAGCGTGGGGAGGTTCCACCATCGGTCGGCAGAGCATGGGTTCTAACGGAAAGCCTAAGCTCGTCTCCCCTGAGGGTTTTCCTAATGTCTCTGTGCCAGGGAATTCATGGGGGGCTTGCAGGATATCCCAGTGACAGAGGCTGCCTCCCCAAGTTCAGGGAAGGTATTTCTCGGACTCCCACAAACAGGGAACACCTGTGAATGAAGAGAGCTGCGTGGAGTTGTCTCTCGAGCTCCCCCACGCACTGACGATGGTTCCGGAATCCTGAGCGTGGGGAGGTTCCACCAACGGTCGGCAGCGCGTGGGTTCAAACGGAAAGCCTAAGCTCGTCTCCCCTGAGGGTTTTCCTAATGTCTCTTTGCCAGGGAATGCTAGGGGTATTTGCAGGATAACCCAGTGACAGAGGCTGCCTCCACAAGGTCAGGGAAGTTATTTCACGGAATTCCCCGCACAGGGAACACCTGTGATTGAAGAGAGCTGCGTGGAGTTGTATCTCGAGCTCCCCCACGCACTGACAATAGTTCCGGAATCCTGAGCGTGGGGAGGATCCACCAACGGTCGGCAGCGCTTGGGTTCTAACGGAAAGCCTGAGCTCGTCTCCCCTGAGGATTTTCCTAATATCTCTGTGCCAGGGAATGCTAGGGGTGTTTGCAGGATATCCCAGTGACTGATGCTGCCTCCCCAAGGTAAGGGAAGGTTTTTCTCGGACTTCCCCGAACAGGGAACACCTGTGACTGAAGACAGCTGCGTGGATTTGTCTCTCGAAATCCCCCACGCACTGACAATGGTTCTGGAATCCTGAGCGTGGGGAGGTCCCACCAACGGTCGGCAGCGCGTGGGTTCTAACGGAAAGCTTAAGCACGTCTCCCCTGAGGGTTTTCCTAATGTCTCTGTGCCAGGGGATGCTAGGGGGGTTTGCAGGATATCCCAGTGACAGAGGCTGCCTCCACAAGGTCAGGGAAGGTGTTTCTCGGACTTCCCCGAACAGGGAACACCTGTGACTGAAGAGAGCTGCGTGGAGTTGTCTCTCGAGGTCCCCCACACACTGACAATGGTTCCGGAATCCTGAGCGTGGGGAGGTTCCACCAACGGTCGGCATCGCGTGGGTTCTAACGGAAAGCCTAAGCTCGTCTCCCCTGAGGGTTTTCCTAATGTCTCTGAGACAGGGAATGCTAGGGGTGTTTGCAGGATATCCCACTGACAGAGGCTGCCTCCCCAAGATCAGGGATTTTATTTCTCGGAGTTCCCCGAACAGGGAACACCTGTGACAGAAGAGAGCTGCGTGGAGTTGTCTCTCGAGCTCCCCCACGCACTGACAATGTTTCTGGAATCCTGAGACTGGGGAGGTTCCACCAACGGTCGGCATCGCGTGGGCTCTAACGGAAAGCCTAAACTCGTCACCCCTGAGGGTTTTCCTAATGTCTCTGTGCCAGGGAATGCTAGGGGGGTTTGCAGGATATCCCAGTGCAGAGGCTGCCTCCCCAAGGTCAGGGAAGATATTTCTCGGACTTCCCCGAACAGGGAACACCTGTGACTGAAGAGAGCTGCGTGGAGTTGTCTCTCGAGCTCCCCCACGCACTGAAAATGGTTCCGGAATCCTGAGCGTGGGGAGGTTCCACCAACGGTCGGCAGCGCGTGGGTTCTAACGGAAAGCCTAAGCTCGTCTCCCCTGATGGTTTTCCTAATGTCTCAGTGCCAGGGAATGCTAGGGGTGTTTGCAGGATATCCCAGTGACAGAGGCTGCCTCCCCAAGGTCAGGGAAGCTTTTTCTCGGACTTCCCCGAACAGGGAACACCTGTGACTGAAGAGAGCTGCGTGGAGTTGTCTCTCGAGCTCCCCCACGCACTGACAATGGTTCCGGAATCCTAAGCGTGGGGAGGTTCCCCCAACGGTCGGCAGCGCGTGGGGACTAGCGGAATGCCTAAGCTCGACTCCCCTGAGATTTTTCCTAATATCTCTGTGCCAGGGAATGCTAGGGGGGTTTGCAGGATATCCCAGTGACAGAGGCTGCCTCCCCAAGTTCAGGGAAGATATTTCTCGGACTTCCCCGAAAAGGGAACACCTGTGACTGAAGAGAGCTGCGTGGAGTTGTCTCTCGAGCTCCCCCACGCACTGACAAGTTTTACGGAATCCTGAGCGTGGGGAGGTTCCACCAACGGTCGGCAGCGCGAGGGTTCTAACGGAAAGCCTAAGCTCGTCTCCCCTGTGGGTTTTCCTAATGTCTCTGTGCCAGGGAATGCTAGGGGGGTTTGCAGGATATCCCAGTGACAGAGAATGCCTCCCCAAGGTCAGGGAAGGTATTTCTCGGACTTCCCCGATCAGGGAACACCTGTGACTGAAGAGAGCTGCGTGGAGTTGTCTCTCGAGCTCCCCCAAGCACTGACAATGGTTCCGGAATCCTGAGCGTGTGGAGGATCCACCAACGGTCGGCAGTGAGTAGGTTCTAACGGAAAGCCTAAGCTCGTCTCCCCTGAGGGTTTTCCTAATGTCTCTGTGCTAGGGAATGCTAGGGGGGTTTGCAGGATATCCCAGTGACAGAGGCTGCCTCCCCAAGTTCAGGGAAGTTTTTTCTCGGACTTCCCCGTATAGGGAACACCTGTGACTGAAGAGAGCTGCGTGGAGTTGTCTCTCATGTTCCCCCAAGCAATGACAATGATTCCGGAATCCTGAGCGTGGGGATGTTCCACCAACGGTCGGCAGCGCGTGGGTTCTAACGGAAAGCCTAAGCTCGTCTCCCCTGAGGGTTTTCCTAATATCTCTGTGCCAGGGAAATTTAGGGGGGTTTGCAGGATATCCCAGTGACAGAGGCTGCCTCCCCAAGGACAGGGAAGTTTTTCTCGTGCTTCCCCGAACAGGGAACACCTGTGACTGAAGAGAGCTGCTTGGAGTTGTCTCTCGAGCTCCCCCACGCACTGAAAATTTTTCCGGAATCCTGAGCGTGGGGAGGTTCCACCATCGGTCGGCAGCGCGTGGGTTCTAACGGAAAGCCTAAGCTCGTCTCCCCTGAGGGTTTTCCTAATGTCTCTGTGCCAGGGAATTCATGGGGGGCTTGCAGGATATCCCAGTGACAGAGGCTGCCTCCCCAAGTTCAGGGAAGGTATTTCTCGGACTCCCACAAACAGGGAACACCTGTGAATGAAGAGAGCTGCGTGGAGTTGTCTCTCGAGCTCCCCCACGCACTGACGATGGTTCCGGAATCCTGAGCGTGGGGAGGTTCCACCAACGGTCGGCAGCGCGTGGGTTCAAACGGAAAGCCTAAGCTCGTCTCCCCTGAGGGTTTTCCTAATGTCTCTTTGCCAGGGAATGCTAGGGGTATTTGCAGGATAACCCAGTGACAGAGGCTGCCTCCACAAGGTCAGGGAAGTTATTTCACGGAATTC
Organism: Vicugna pacos; assembly: GCF_048564905.1. Taxonomy (NCBI): domain Eukaryota; kingdom Metazoa; phylum Chordata; class Mammalia; order Artiodactyla; family Camelidae; genus Vicugna; species Vicugna pacos. The sequence goes on from NC_133021.1 coordinate 565,434, forward strand.
CCCGCACAGGGAACACCTGTGATTGAAGAGAGCTGCGTGGAGTTGTATCTCGAGCTCCCCCACGCACTGACAATAGTTCCGGAATCCTGAGCGTGGGGAGGATCCACCAACGGTCGGCAGCGCTTGGGTTCTAACGGAAAGCCTGAGCTCGTCTCCCCTGAGGATTTTCCTAATATCTCTGTGCCAGGGAATGCTAGGGGTGTTTGCAGGATATCCCAGTGACAGATGCTGCCTCCGCAAGGTAAGGGAAGGTTTTTCTCGGACTTCCCCGAACAGGGAACACCTGTGACTGAAGACAGCTGCGTGGAGTTGTCTCTCGAAATCCCCCACGCACTGACAATGGTTCTGGAATCCTGAGCGTGGGGAGGTCCCACCAACGGTCGGCAGCGCGTGGGTTCTAACGGAAAGCTTAAGCACGTCTCCCCTGAGGGTTTTCCTAATGTCTCTGTGCCAGGGGATGCTAGGGGGGTTTGCAGGATATCCCAGTGACAGAGGCTGCCTCCACAAGGTCAGGGAAGGTATTTCTCGGACTTCCCCGAACAGGGAACACCTGTGACTGAAGAGAGCTGCGTGGAGTTGTCTCTCGAGGTCCCCCACACACTGACAATGGTTCCGGAATCCTGAGCGTGGGGAGGTTCCACCAACGGTCGGCATCGCGTGGGTTCTAACGGAAAGCCTAAGCTCGTCTCCCCTGAGGGTTTTCCTAATGTCTCTGAGACAGGGAATGCTAGGGGTGTTTGCAGGATATCCCACTGACAGAGGCTGCCTCCCCAAGATCAGGGATTTTTTTTCTCGGAGTTCCCCGAACAGGGAACACCTGTGACAGAAGAGAGCTGCGTGGAGTTGTCTCTCGAGCTCCCCCACGCACTGACAATGTTTCTGGAATCCTGAGACTGGGGAGGTTCCACCAACGGTCGGCAGCGCGTGGGCTCTAACGGAAAGCCTAAACTCGTCACCCCTGAGGGTTTTCCTAATGTCTCTGTGCCAGGGAATGCTAGGGGGGTTTGCAGGATATCCCAGTGCAGAGGCTGCCTCCCCAAGGTCAGGGAAGATATTTCTCGGACTTCCCCGAACAGGGAACACCTGTGACTGAAGAGAGCTGCGTGGAGTTGTCTCTCGAGCTCCCCCACGCACTGAAAATGGTTCCGGAATCCTGAGCGTGGGGAGGTTCCACCAACGGTCGGCAGCGCGTGGGTTCTAACGGAAAGCCTAAGCTCGTCTCCCCTGATGGTTTTCCTAATGTCTCAGTGCCAGGGAATGCTAGGGGGGTTTGCAGGATATCCCAGTGACAGAGGCTGCCTCCCCAAGTTCAGGGAAGTTATTTCTCGGACTTCCCCGAACAGGGAACACCTGTGACTTAAGAGAGCTGCGTGAAGTTGTCTCTCGAGCTCCCCCACGCACTGACAATGGTTCCGGAATCCTGAGCGTGGGGAGGTTCCACCAACGGTCGGCAGCGCTTGGGTTCTTACGGAAAGCCTAAGCTCGTGTCCCCTGAGGGTTTTCCTAATATCTCTGTGCCAGGGAATGATAGGGGAGTTTGCAGGATATCCCAATGACAGAGGCTGCCTCCCCAAGTTCAGGGAAGTTTTTTCTCAGACTTCCCCGAACAGGGAACACCTGTGACTGAAGAGAGCTGCGTGGAGTTGTCTCTCGAGCTCCCCCACGCACTGACAATGGTTCCGGAATCCTGAGCGTGGGGAGGTTCCACCAACGGTCGGCAGCGCGTGGGTTCTAACGGAATGCCTAAGCTAGTCTCCCCTGAGGATTTTCCTAATGTCTCTGTGCCAGGGAATGCTAGGGGTGTTTGCAGGATATCCCAGTGACAGAGGCTGCCTCCCCAAGGTCAGGGAAGCTTTTTCTCGGACTTCCCCGAACAGGGAACACCTGTGACTGAAGAGAGCTGCGTGGAGTTGTCTCTCGAGCTCCCCCACGCACTGACAATGGTTCCGGAATCCTAAGCGTGGGGAGGTTCCCCCAACGGTCGGCAGCGCGTGGGTACTAGCGGAATGCCTAAGCTCGACTCCCCTGAGATTTTTCCTAATATCTCTGTGCCAGGGAATGCTAGGGGGGTTTGCAGGATATCCCAGTGACAGAGGCTGCCTCCCCAAGTTCAGGGAAGATATTTCTCGGACTTCCCCGAAAAGGGAACACCTGTGACTGAAGAGAGCTGCGTGGAGTTGTCTCTCGAGCTCCCCCACGCACTGACAAGTTTTACGGAATCCTGAGCGTGGGGAGGTTCCACCAACGGTCGGCAGCGCGTGGGTTCTAACGGAAAGCCTAAGCTCGTCTCCCCTGAGGGTTTTCCTAATATCTCTGTGCCAGGGAAATTTAGGGGGGTTTGCAGGATATCCCAGTGACAGAGGCTGCCTCCCCAAGGTCAGGGAAGTTTTTCTCGTGCTTCCCCGAACAGGGAACACCTGTGACTGAAGAGAGCTGCTTGGAGTTGTCTCTCGAGCTCCCCCACGCACTGAAAATTTTTCCGGAATCCTGAGCTTGGGGAGGTTCCACCAAAGGTCTGCAGCGCGTGGGTTCTAACGGAAATCCTAAGCTCGTCTCCCCTGAGGGTTTTCCTAATGTCTCTGTGCCAGGGAATGCTTGGGCGGTTTGCAGGTTATCCCAGTGACTGAGGCTGCCTCCCCAAGTTCAGGTAAGATATTTCTCGGACTTCCCCGAACAGGGAACACCTGTGACTGTAGAGAGCTGCGTGGTGTTGTCTCTCGAGCGCCCCCACGCACTGACAATGGTTCCGGAATCCTGTGCGTGGGGAGGTTCCACCAACGGTCGGCATCGCGTGGGTTCTAACGGAAAGCCTAAGCTCGTCTCCCCTGAGTGTTTTCCTAATTTCTCTGTGCCAGGGAATGCTAGGGGGGTTTGCAGGATATCCCAGTGACAGAGGCTGCCTCCCCAAGGTAAGGGAAGATATTTCTCGGACTTCCCCGAACAGGGAAAACCTGTGACTGAAGAGAGCTGCGTGGAGTTGTCTCTCGAGATCCCCCAAGCAATGACAATGTTTCCGGAATCCTGAGCGTGGGGAGGTTCCACCAACGGTCGGCAGCGCGTGGGTTGTAACGGAAAGGCTAAGCTCGACTCCCCTGAGGGTTTTCCTAATTTCTCTGTGCCAGGGAATGCTTGGGCGGTTTGCAGGATATCCCAGTTACAGAGGCTGCCTCCCCAATGTCAGGGAAGGTATTTCTCGGAATTCCCCGAACAGGGAACACCTGTGACTGAAGAGAGCTGCGTGGAGTTGTCTCTCAAGCTCCCTCACGCACTGACAATGGTTCCGGAATCCTGAGCGAGGGGAGGTTCCACCAACGGTCGGCAGCGCGTGGGTTCTAACGGAAAGCCTAAGCTCATCTCCCCTGAGGGTTTTCCTAATATCTCTGTGCCAGGGAATGCTAGGTTGCTTTGCAGGATATCGCAGTGAAGGAGGCTGCCTCCCCAAATTCTGGGAAGTTATTTCTCGGAGTTCCCCGAATAGGGAACACCTGTGACTGAAGAGAGCTGCGTGGAGTTGTCTCTCGAGCTCCCCCACGCACTGACAATGGTTCCGGAATCCTGAGCGTGGGGAGTTTCCAGCAACGGTCGGTAGCGCATGGGTTCTAACGGAAAGCCTAAGCTCGTCTCCCCTGAGGGTTTTCCTAATGTCTCCGTGCCAGGGAATGCTTGGGGTGTTTGCAGGATATCCCAGTGACAGTGGCTGCCTCCCCAATTACAGGGAAGGTATTTCTCGGACTTCCCCAAACAGGGAACACTTGTGACTGAAGAGAGCTGCGTGGAGTTTTCTCTCGAGCTCCCCCACAAACTGACAAAGGTTCCGGAATCCTGAGCTTTGGGAGGTTCCACCAACGGTCGGCAGCGCGTGGGTTCTAACGGAAAGCCTAAGCTCGTCTCCCCTGAGGGTTTTCCTAATGTCTCTGTGCCAGGGAATGCAAGGGGGGTTTGCAGGATATCCCAGGGACAGAGGCTGCCTCCCCAAGGTCAGGGAATGTATTTCTAGGACTTCCCCAAACAGGGAACACCTGTGACTGAAGAGAGCTGCGTGGAGTTGTCTCTCGAGCTCCCCCAAGCCCTGACAATGGTTCCGGAATCCTGAGCGTGGGGAGGCTCCACCAACGGTCGGCAGCGCGTGGGTTCTAACGGAAAGCCTAAGCTCGTCTCCCCTGAGGGTTTTCCTTATGTCTCTGTGCTAGGGAATGCTAGGGGGGTTTGCAGGATATCCCAGTGACAGAGGCTGCCTCCCCAAGTTCAGGGAAGTTTTTTCTCGGACTTCCCCGTATAGGGAACACCTGTGACTGAAGAGAGCTGCGTGGAGTTGTCTCTCATGTTCCCCCAAGCAATGACAATGGTTCCGGAATCCTGAGCGTGGAGAGGTTCCACCAACGGTCGGTAGCGCGTGGGTTCTAACGGAAAGCCTAAGCTCGTCTCCCCTGAGGGTTTTCCTAATATCTCTGTGCCAGGGAAAGTTAGGGGGGTTTGCAGGATATCCCAGTGTCAGAGGCTGCCTCCCTAAGGTCAGGGAAGGTTTTTCTCGGGCTTCCCCGAACAGGGAACACCTGTGACTGAAGAGAGCTGCGTGGAATGGTCAATCGAGCTCCCCCACACACTGACAATATTTCCGGAATCCTGAGCGTGGGGAGGTTCCACCAACGGTCGGCAGCGCGTGGGTTCTAACGGAAAGCCTAAGCTCGTCTCCCCTGAGGGTTTTCCTAATGTCTCTGTGCCAGGGAATGCTTGGGCGGTTTGCAGGTTATCCCAGTGACTGAGGCTGCCTCCCCAAGTTCAGGTAAGATATTTCTCGGACTTCCCCGAACAGGGAACACCTGTGACTGAAGAGAGCTGCGTGGAGTTGTCTCTCGAGCGCCCCCACTCACTGACAATGTTTCCGGAATCCTGTGCGTGGGGAGGTTCCACCAACGGTCGGCAGCGCGTGGGTTCTAACGGAAAGCCTAAGCTCGTCTCCCCTGAGGGTTTTCCTAATGTCTCTGTGCTAGGGAATGCTAGGGGGGTTTGCAGGATATCCCAGTGACAGAGGATGCCTCCCCAAGTTCAGGGAAGTTTTTTCTCGGACTTCCCCGTATAGGGAACACCTGTGACTGAAGAGAGCTGCGTGGAGTTGTCTCTCATGTTCCCCCACGCACTGACAATGGTTCCGGAATCCTGAGCGTGGGGAGGATCCACCAACGGTCGGCAGCGCGTGGGTTCTAACGGAAAGCCTAAGCTCATCTCCCCTGAGGGTTTTCCTAATGTCTCTGTGCCAGGGAATGCTAGGTTGGTTTGCAGGATATCCCAGTGACAGAGGCTGCCTCCCCAAATTCTAGGAAGTTATTTCTCGGAGTTCCCCGAACAGGGAACACCTGTGACTGAAGAGAGCTGCGTGGAGTTGTCTCTCGAGCTCCCCCACGCACTGAAAATGGTTCCGGAATCCTGAGCGTGGGGAGTTTCCAGCAAAGGTCGGCAGCGCGTGAGTTCTAACGGAAAGCCTAAGCTCGTCTCCCCTGAGGGTTTTCCTAATGTCTCTGTGCCAGGGAATGCTAGGGTGGTTTGCAGGATATCCCAGTGACAGAGGCTGCCTCCCCACGGTCAGGGAAGGTATTTCTCGGACTTCCCCGAACAGGGAACACCTGTGACTGAAGGGAGCTGCGTGGATTTATCTCTCGTGCTCCCCCACGCACTGACAATTTTTCCGGAATTCTGAGCGTGGGGAGGTTCCACCAACGGTCGGCAGCGCGTGGGTTCTAACGGAAAGCCTAAGCTCGTCTCCCCTGAGGTTTCTCCTAATGCCTCTCTGCCAGGGAATGCTAGGGGTGTTTGCAGGATATCCCAGTGATTGAGGCTGCCTCCCCAAGGTCAGGTAAGTTATTTCTCGGACTTCCCCGAACAGGGAACACCTGTGACTGAAGAGAGCTGCGTGGAGATATCTCTAGAGCTCCCCCACGCACTGACAATGGTTCAGGAATCCTGAGCGTGGGGAGGTTCCACCATCGGTCGGCAGCGAGTGGGTTCTAACGGATAGCCTAAGCTCGACTCCCCAGTGGGTTTTCCTAATGTCTCTGGGCCAGGGAATGCTAGGGGATTTGCAGGATATCCCAGTTACAGAGGCTGCCTCCCAAAGGTCAGGGAAGCTATTTCTCGGAATTCCCCGAACAGGGAAAACCTGTGAATGAAGAGAGCTGCGTGGAGTTGTCTCTCGAGCTCCCCCACGCACTGACAATGGTTCCGGAATCCTGAGCGTGGGGAGGTTCCACCAACGGTCGGCAGCGCGTGGGTTCTAACGGAAAGCCTAAGCTCGTCTCCCCTGAGGGTTTTCCTAATGTCTCTGTGCCAGGGAATGCTAGGGGTTTTTGCAGGATAACCCAGTGACAGAGGCTGCCTCCACAAGGTCAGGGAAGTTATTTCACGGAATTCCCCGCACAGGGAACACCTGTGATTGAAGAGAGCTGCGTGGAGTTGTATCTCGAGCTCCCCCACGCACTGACAATAGTTCCGGAATCCTGAGCGTGGGGAGGTTCCACCAACGGTCGGCAGCGCTGGGTTCTAACGGAAAGCCTGAGCTCGTCTCCCCTGAGGATTTTCCTAATATCTCTGTGCCAGGGAATGCTAGGGGTGTTTGCAGGATATCCCAGTGACAGAGGCTGCCTCCCCAAGGTAAGGGAAGGTTTTTCTCGGACTTCCCCGAACAGGGAACACCTGTGACTGAAAAGAGCTGCGTAGAGTTGTCTCTCGAGCTCCCCAACGCACTGACAATGGTTCCGGAATCCTGAGCGTGGGGAGGTTCCATCAACGGTCGGCAGATCGTGGGTTCTAACGGAATGCCTAAGCTGGTCTCCCCTGAGGATTTTCCTAATTTCTCTGTGCCAGGGAATGCTAGGGGTGTTTGCAGGATATCCCAGTGACCGAGGCTGCCTCCCCAACGTCAGGGAAGTTATTTCTCGGACTTCCCCGAACAGGGAACACCTGTGACTGAAGAGAGCTGCGTGGAGTTGTCTCTCGAGCTCCCCCACGCACTGACAATGGTTCAGGAATCCTGAGCGTGGGGAGGTTCCACCAACGGTCGGCAGTGCGTGGGTACTAACGGAATGCCTAAGCTCGCCTCCCCTGAGGGTTTTCATAATATCTCTGTGCCAGGGAATGGTAGGGGAGTTTGCAGGATATCCCAGTGACAGAGGCTGCCTCCCCAAGGTCAGGGAAGGTATTTCTCGGACTTCCCCGAACAGGGAACTCCTGTGACTGAAGAGAGCTCCGTGGAGTTTTCTCTCGAGATCCCCCACGCACTGACAAGTTTTCCGGAATCCTGAGCGTGGGGAGGTTCCAACAACGGTCGGCAGCGCGTGGGTTCTAACGGAAAGCCTAAGCTCGTCTCCCCTGAGGGTTTTCCTAATGTCTCTGTGCCAGGGAATGCTAGGGGTTTTTGCAGGATATCCCAGTGACAGAGGCTGCCTCCCCAAGGTCAGGGAAGGTATTTCTCGGGCTTCCCGGAACAGGGAACACCTGTGACTGAAGACAGCTGCGTGGAGTTGTCTCTCGAACTCCCCCACGCACTGACAATGGTTCTGGAATCCTGAGCGTGGGGAGGTCCCACCAACGGTCGGCAGCGCGTGGGTTCTAACGGAAAGCTTAAGCACGTCTCCCCTGAGGGTTTTCCTAATATCTCTGTGCCAGGGGATGCTAGGGGGGTTTGCAGGATATCCCAGTGACAGAGGCTGCCTCCACAAGGTCAGGGAAGGTATTTCTCTGACTTCCCCGAACAGGGAACACCTGTGACTGAAGAGAGCTGCGTGGAGTTGTCTCACGAGCTCCCACACGCACTGAAAATTATTCCGGAATCCTGAGCGTGGGGAGGTTCCACCAACGGTCGGCAGCGCGTGGGTTCTAACGGAAAGCCTAAGCTCGCCTCCCCTGAGGATTTTCCTAATGTCTCTGTGCCAGGGAATGCTAGGGGGGTTTGCAGGACATCCCAGTGACAGAGGCTGCCCCCCCAAGGTCAGGGAAGGTATTTTTCGGACTTCCCCGAACAGGGAACACCTGTGACTGAAGAGAGCTGCGTGGAGTTGTCTCTCGAGCTCCCCCACGCACTGACAATGGTTCCGGAATCCTAAGCGTGGGGAGGTTCCCCCAACGGTCGGCAGCGCGTCGGTACTAGCGAAATGCCTAAGCTCGCCTCCCCTGAGATTTTTCCTAATATCTCTGTGCCAGGGAATGCTAGGGGGGTTTGCAGGATATCCCAGTGACAGAGGCTGACTCCACAAGGTCAGGGAAGATATTTCTCGGACTTCCCCGAAAAGGGAACACCTGTGACTGAAGAGAGCTGCGTGGAGTTTTCTCTCGAGCTCCCCCACGCACTGACAAGTTTTACGGAATCCTGAGCTTGGGGAGGTTCCACCAACGGTCGGCAGCGCGTGGGTTCTAACGGAAAGCATAAGCTCGTCTCCCCTGAGGTTTTTCCTAATATCTCTGTGCCAGGGAATGATAGGGGTGTTTGCAGGATATCCCAGTGACAGAGGCTGCCTCCCCAAGGTCAGGGAAGGTTTTTCTCGGACTTCCCCGAACAGGGAACACCTGTGACTGAAGAGAGCTGCGTGGAGTTGTCTCTCGAGCTCCCCCACTCACTGACAATGGTTCCGGAATCCTGAGCGAAGGGGGGGTTCCACCAACGGTCGGCAGTGCGTTTGTTCTTACGGAAAGTCTAAGCTCGTCTCCCCTGAGGGTTTTCCTAATATCTCTGTGCCAGGGAATTCTAGGGGAGTTTACAGGATATCCCAGTGACAGAGGCTGCCTCCCCAAGATCAGGGAAGGTATTTCTCGGACTTCCCCGAACAGGGAAAACCTGTGACTGAAGAGAGCTGCGTGGAGTTGTCTCTCGAGCACCCCCACGCACTGACAATGGTTCCGGAATCCTGAGCGTGGGGAGGTTCCACCAACGGTCGGCATCGCGTGGGTTCTAACGGAAAGCCTAATCTCGTCTCCCCTGAGGGTTTTCCTAATGTCTCTGAGACAGGGAATGCTAGGGGTGTTTGCAGGATATCCCACTGACAGAGGCTGCCTCCCCAAGTTCAGGGAAATTATTTCTCGGTCTTCCCAGAATAGGGAACACCTGTGACTGAAGAGAGCTGCGTGGAATTGTCTCTCGTGCTCCCCCACGCACTGACAATGATTCCGGAATCCTGAGCGTGGGGAGGTTCCACCAACGGTCGGCAGCGCGTGGGTTCTTACGGAAAGCATAAGCTCGTCTCCCCTGAGGGTTTTCCTAATATCTCTGTGCGAGGGAATGCTACGGGGGGTTTGCAGGATATCCCAGTGACAGAGGCTGCCTCCCCAAAGTCAGGGAAGGTATTTCTCGGACTTCCCCGAGCAGGGAACACCTGTGACTGAAGAGAGCTATGTGGAGTTGTCTCTCGAGCTCCCCCACGCACTGACAATGGTTCCGGAATCCTGAGCGTGGGGAGGTTCCACCAACGGTCGGCAGCGCGTGGGTTCTAACGGAAAGCCTAAGCTCGTCTCCCCTGAGAGTTTTCCAAATGTCTCTGTGCCAGGGAATGCTAGGGGGGTTTGCAGGATATTCCAGTGACAGAGGCTGCCTCCCCAAGGTCAGGGAAGGTATTCCTCGGACTTCCCCGAACAGAGAACACCTGTGACTGAAGACAGCTGCGTGGAGTTGTCTCTCGAGCTCCCCCACGCACTGACAATGTTTCCGGAATCTTGAGCGTGGGGAGGTTCCACCAACGGTCGGCACCGCGTGGGTTCTAACGGAATGCATAAGCTCGTCTCCCCTGAGGTTTTTCCTAATTTCTCTGTGCCAGGGAATGCTAGGGGGGTTTGCAGATTATCCCAGTGACAGAGGCTGCCTCCCCAAAGTCAGGGAAGGTATTTCACGGACTTCCCCGAACAGGGAACACCTGTGACTGAAGAGAGCTGCGTGGAGTTGTCTCTCGAGCTCCCCCACGCACTGACAATGGTTCCAGAATCCTGAGCGTGGGGAGGTTCCACCAACGGTCGGCAGCGCGTGGGTTCTAACGGAAAGCCGAAGCTCGTCTCCCCTGAAGGTTTTCCTAATGTCTCTCTGCCAGGGAATGCTAGGGGGGTTTGCAGGATATCCCAGTGACAGAGGCTGCCTCCCCAAGGTCAGGGAAGTTATTTCACGGACTTCCCCAAACATGAAACACCTGTGACTGAAGAGAGCTGCGTGGAGTTGTCTCTCGAGCTCCCCCACGCACTGACAATTTTTCCGGAATCCTGAGCGTGGGGAGGTTCCACCAACGGTCGGCAGCGCGTGGGTTCTTACGGAAAGCCTAAGCTCGTCTCCCCTGAGGGTTTTCCTAATATCTCTGTGCCAGGGAATGCTAGGGGGGTTTGCCGGTTATTCCAGTGACAGAGGTTGCATCCCCAAGTTCAGGGAAGGTATTCCTCGGACTTCCCCGAACAGGGAACACCTGTGACTGAAGAGAGATGCGTGGAGTTGTCTCTCGAGCTCCCCCACGCACTGACAATGGTTCCGGAATCCTGAGCGAAGGGGGGGTTCCACCAACGGTCGGCAGTGCGTTTGTTCTTACGGAAAGTCTAAGCTCGTCTCCCCTGAGGGTTTTCCTAATATCTCTTTGCCAGGGAATTCTAGGGGATTTTGCAGGATATCCCAGTGACAGAGGCTGCCTCCCCAAGATCAGGGAAGGTATTTCTCGGACTTCCCAGAACAGGGAAAACCTGTGACTGAATAGAGCTGCGTGGAGTTGTCTCTCGAGCACCCCCACGCACTGACAATGGTTCCGGAATCCTGAGCGTGGGGAGGTTCCACCATCGGTCGGCATCGCGTGGGTTCTAACGGAAAGCCTAAACTCGTCTCCCCTGAGGGTTTTCCTAATGTCTCTGAGCCAGGGAATGCTAGGGGTGTTTGCAGGATATCCCACTTACAGAGGCTGCCTCCCCAAGGTCAGGGAAGTTATTTCTGGGACTTCCCCAAAGAGGGAACACCTGTGACTGAAGAGAGCTGCGTGGAGTTTTCTCTCGAGCTCCCCCACGCACTGACAATTTTTCTGGAATCCTGAGCGTGGGGAGTTTCCACCAACGGTCGGCAGCTCGTGGGTTCTAACGGAAAGCCTAAGCTCGTCTCCCCTGAGTGTTTTCCTAATGTCTCTGTGCCAGGGAATTCATGGGGGGCTTGCAGGATATCCCAGTGACAGAGGCTGCCTCCCCAAGGTCAGGGAAGGTATTTCTCGGACACCCACAAACAGGGAACACCTGTGAGTGAAGAGAGCTGCGTGGAGTTGTCTCTCGAGCTCCCCCACGCACTGACAATGGTTCCGGAATACTGAGCGTGGGGAGGTTCCACTAACGGTCGGCAGCTCGTGGGTTCTAACGGAAAGCCTAAGCTCGTCTCCCCTGAGGGTTTTAATAATGTCTCTGTGCCAGGGAATGCTAGGGGTTTTGCAGGATATCCCAGTGACAGAGGCTGCCTCCCCAAGGTCAGGGAAGGTATTTCTCGGACTTCCCCGAAAAGGGAACTCCTGTGACTGAAGAGAGCTGCGTGGAGTTGTCTCTCGAGCTCCCCCACGCACTGACAATGGTTCCGGAATCCTGAGCGTGGGGAGGTTCCACCACCGGTCGGCAGCGCGTCGGTTCTAACGGAAAGCCTAAGCTCGTCTCCCCTGAGGGTTTTCCTAATGTCTCTGTGCCAGGGAATTCTAGGGGGGTTTGCAGGATATCCCAGTGACAGAGGCTGCCTCCCCAAGGTCAGGGAAGGTATTTCTCGGACTTCCCCGAAAAGGGAACACCTGTGACTGAAGAGAGCTGCGTGGAGTTGTCTCTCGAACTCCCCCACGCACTGACAATGGTTCCGGAATCCTGAGCGTGGGGAGGTTCCACCAACGGTCGGTAGCGCGTGGGTTCTAACGGAAAGCCGAAGCTCGTCTCCCCTGAAGGTTTTCCTAAAGTCTCTGTGCCAGGGAATGCTAGGGGGGTTTGCAGGATATCCCAGTGACAGAGGCTGCCTCCCCAAGGTCAGGGAAGTTATTTCTCGGACTTCCCCAAACAGGGAACACCTGTGACTGAAGAGAGCTGCGTGGAGTTGTCTCTCGATCTCCCCCACGCACTTACAATTGTTCCGGAATCCTGAGCGTGTGGAGGTTCCACCAACGGTCGGCAGCGCGTGGGTTCTTACGGAAAGCCTAAGCTCGCCTCCCCTGAGGTTTTTCCTAATATCTCTGTGCCAGGGAATGCTAGGGGGGTTTGCAGGATATCCCAGTGTCAGAGGCTGCCTCCCCAAGTTCAGGGAACTTATATCTGGGACTTCCCCAAACAGGGAACACCTGTGACTGAAGAGAGCTGCGTGGAGTTGTCTCTCGAGCTCCCCCACGCACTGACAATTGTTGTGGAATCCTGAGCGTGGGGAGGTTCCACCATAGGTCGGTAGCACGTGGGTTCTAACGGAAAGCCTAAGCTCGTCTCCCCTGAGGGTTTTCCTAATGTCTCTTTGCCAGGGAATTCATGGGGGGCTTGTAGGATATCCCAGTGACAGAGGCTGATTCCCCACGGTCAGGGAAGGTATTTCTCGGTCTCCCACAAACAGGGAACACCTGTGACTGAAGAGAGCTGCGTGGAGTTGTCTCTCGAGCTCCCACACGCACTGACAATGGTTCCGGAATCCTGAGCGTGGTGAGTTTCCACCAACGGTCGACAGCGCGTGGATTCAAACGGAAAGCCTAAGCTCGTCTCCCCTGAGGGTTTTCCTAATGTCTCTGTACCAGGGAATGCTAGGGGGGTTTGCAGGATATCCCAGTGACAGAGGCTGCCTCTCCAAGGTCAGGGAAGTTATTCCTCGGACTTCCCCGAACAGGGAAAACCTGTGACTGAAGAGAGCTGCGTGGAGTTGTCTCTCGAATTCCCCCACGCACTGACAATCGTTCCGGAATCCTGAGCGTGGGGAGGTTCCATCAACGGTCGGCAGCACTTGGGTTCTGACGGAATGCCTAAGCTCGTCTACCCTGAGTGTTTTCCTAATTTCTCTGTGCCAGGGAATGCTAGGGGGGTTTGCAGGATATCCCAGTGACAGAGGCTGCCTCCCCAAGGTCAGGGAAGGTATTCCTCGGACTTCCCCGAACAGAGAACACCTGTGACTGAAGAGAGCTGCGTGGAGTTGTCTCTCGAGCTCCCCCACGCACTGACAATGGTTCCGGAATCCCGAGCGTGGGGAGGTTCCACCAACGGTCGTCAGCGCGTATGTTCTAACGGAAAGATTAAGCTCGTCTCCCCTGAGGGTTTTCCTAATGTCTCTGTGCCAGGGAATGCTAGGGGTGTTTGCAGGATATCCCAGTGACAGAGGCTGACTCCCCAAGGTCAGGGAAGGTATTTCTCGGACTTCCCCGAACAGGGAACACCTGTGACTGAAGAGAGCTGCGTGGAGTTGTCTCTCGAGCTCCCCCACGCACTGACAATGGTTCTGGAATCCTGAGGGTGGGGAGGTTCCACCAACGTTCGGCAGCGCGTGGGTTCTAACGGACAGCCTAAGCTCGTCTCCCCTGAGGGTTTTCCTAATTTCTCTGTGCCAGGGAATGCTAGGGGGGTTTGCAGGATATCCCAGTGCTAGTGGCAGCCTCCCCAAGGTCAGGGAAGTTATTTTTCGGACTTCCCCGAACAGGGAACACCTGTGACTTAAGAGAGCTGCGTGGAGTTTCTCTCAAGCTCCCCTACGCACTGACAATTTTTCCGGAATCCTGAGCGTGGGGAGGTTCCAGCAACGGTCGGCAGTGCGTGGGTTCAAACGGAATGCCTAAGCTCGCCTCCCCTGAGGGTTTTCCTAATGTCTCTGTGCCAGGGAATGCTAGGGGGTTTGCAGGATATCCCAGTAACAGAGGCTGCCTCCCCAGGGTCAGGGAAGGTATTCCTCAGACTTCCCCACACAGGGAACACCTGTGACTGAAGAGAGCTGCGTGGAGTTATCTCTCGAGCTCTCCCACGCACTGACAATGGTTCCGGAATCCTGAGCGTGGGGAGCTTCCACCAAAGGTCGGCAGCGCGTGGGTTCTAACGGAAAGCCTAAGCTCGTCTCCCCTGAGGGTTTTCCTAATGTTTCTGTGCCAGGGAATGCTAGGGGGGTTTGCAGGATATCCCAGTGACAGAGGCTGCCTCCCCAAGGTCAGGGAAGGTATTTCTCGGACTTCCCCGAACAGGGAACCCCTGTGACTGAAGAGAGCTGCGTGGAGTTGTCTATCGAGCTCCCCCACGCACTGACAATTGTTCCGGAATCCTGAGCGTGGGGAGATTCCACCAACGGTCGGCAGCGCGTGGGTTCGAACGGAAAGCCTAAGCTCGTCTCCCTTGAGTGTTTTCCTAATGTCTCTGTGCCAGGGAATGCTAGGGGGGTTTGCAGGATATCCCAGTGACAGAGGCTGCCTCCCCAAGGTCAGGGAAGGTATTCCTCGGACTTCCCCGAACAGAGAACACCTGTGACTGAAGAGAGCTGCGTGGAGTTGTCTCTCGAGCTCCCCCACGCACTGACAATGGTTCCGGAATCTTGAGCGTGGGGAGGTTCCACCAACGGTCGGCACCGCGTGGGTTCTAACGGAATGCCTAAGCTCGTCTCCCCTGAGGTTTTTCCTAATTTCTCTGTGCCAGGGAATGCTAGGGGGGTTTGCAGGTTATCCCAGTGACAGAGGCTGCCTCCACAAAGTCAGGGAAGGTATTTCACGGACTTCCCCGAACAGGGAACACCTGTGACTGAAGAGAGCTGCGTGGAGTTGTCTCTCGAGCTCCCCCACGCACTGACAATGGTTCCGGAATCCTGAGCCTGGGGAGGTTCCACCAACGGTCGGCAGCGCGTGGGTTCTTACGGAAAGCCTAAACTCGTCTCCCCTGAGGTTTTTCCTAATATCTCTGTACCAGGGAATGCTAGGGGTGTTTGCAGGTTATCCCAGTGACAGAGGCTGCATCCCCAAGGTCAGGGAAGTTATTTCTCGGACTTCCCCGAACAGGGAACCCCTGTGACTGAAGAGAGCTGCGTGGAGTTGTCTCTCGAGCTCCCCCACGCACTGACAATGGTTCCGGAATCCTGAGCGTGGGGAGGTTCCACCAACAGTCAGCAGCGCGTGGGTTCGAACGGAAAGCCTAAGCTCGTCTCCCCTTAGTGTTTTCCTAATGTCTCTGTGCCAGGGAATGCTATGGTGTTTGCAGGATATCCCAGTGACAGAGGCTGCCTCCCCAAGGTCAGGGAAGGTATTTCACGGACTACCCCGAACAGGGAAACCCTGAGACTGAAGAGAGCTGCGTGGAGTTGTCTCTCGTGCTCCCCCATGCACTGACAATAGTTGCGGAATCCTGAGAGTGGGGAGGTTCCACCAACGGTCGTCAGCGCGTGGGTTCTAACGGAAAGCCTAAGCTCGTCTACCGTGAGGGTTTTCCTAATGTCTCTGTGCCAGGGAATGCTAGGGGTTTTTGCAGGATATCCCAGTGACAGAGGCTGCCTCCCCAAGGTCAGGGAAGGTATTTCTCGGACTTCCCCGAACAGGGAACCCCTGTGACTGAAGAGAGCTGCGTGGAGTTGTCTCTCGAGCTCCCCCACGCACTGACAATTTTTCCGGAATCCTGAGCGTGGGGAGGTTCCACCAACGGTCGGCAGCGCGTGGGTTCTAACGGAAAGACTTAGCTCGTCTCCCCTGAGGGTTTTCCTAATGTCTCTGTGCCAGGGAATGCTAGGGGGGTTTGCAGGGTGTCCTAGTGACAGAGGCTGCCTCCCCAAGGTCAGGGAATTTATTTCTCGGACTTCTCCAAACAGGGAACACCTGTGACTGAAGAGAGCTGCGGGGAGTTGTCTCTCGAGCTCCCACACGCACTGACAATGGTTCCGGAATCCTGAGCGTGGGGAGGTACCACCAACGGTCGGCAGCGCGTGGGTTCTTACGGAAAGCCTAAGCTCGTCTCCCCTGAGAGTTTTCCTAATATCTCTGTGCCAGGGAATGCTAGGGCGGTTTGCAGGATATCCCAGTGACAGAGGCTGCCTCCCCAAGGTCATGGAAGGTATTTCTCGGACTTCCCCGAACAGGGAACACCTGTGACTGAAGAGATCTGCGTGGAGTTGTCTCTCGAGCTCCCCCACGCACTGACAATGGTTCCGGAATCCCGAGCGTGGGGAGGTTCCACCAACGGTCGTCAGCGCGTATGTTCTAACGGAAAGATTAAGCTCGTCTCCCCTGAGGGTTTTCCTAATGTCTCTGTGCCAGGGAATGCTAGGGGGAGTTGCAGGATATCCCAGTGACAGAGGCTGACTCCCCAAGGTCAGGGAAGGTATTTCTCGGACTTCCCCGAACAGGGAACACCTGTGACTGAAGAGAGCTGCGTGGAGTTGTCTCTCGAGCTCCCCCACGCACTGACAATGGTTCTGGAATCCTGAGGGTGGGAAGGTTCCACCAACGGTCGGCAGCGCGTGGGTTCTAACGGACAGCCTAAGCTCGTCTCCCCTGAGGGTTTTCCTAATGTCTCTGTGCCAGGGAATGCTAGGGGGGTTTGCAGGATATCCCAGTGATAGTGGCAGCCTCCCCAAGGTCAGGGAAGTTATTTTTCGGACTTCCCCGAACAGGGAACACCTGTGACTGAAGAGAGCTGCGTGGAGTTTCTCTCAAGCTCCCCTACGCACTGACAATTTTTCCGGAATCCTGAGCGTGGGGAGGTTCCAGCAACGGTCGGCAGTGCGTGGGTTCAAACGGAATGCCTAAGCTCGCCTCCCCTGAGGGTTTTCCTAATGTCTCTGTGCCAGGGAATGCTAGGGGGTTTGCAGGATATCCCAGTAACAGAGGCTGCCTCCCCAGGGTCAGGGAAGGTATTCCTCAGACTTCCCCACACAGGGAACACCTGTGACTGAAGAGAGCTGCGTGGAGTTATCTCTCGAGCTCTCCCACGCACTGACAATGGTTCCGGAATCCTGAGCGTGGGGAGGTTCCACCAAAGGTCGGCAGCGCGTGGGTTCTAACGGAAAGCCTAAGCTCGTCTCCCCTGAGGGTTTTCCTAATGTTTCTGTGCCAGGGAATGCTAGGGGGGTTTGCAGGATATCCCAGTGACAGAGGCTGCCTCCCCAAGGTCAGGGAAGGTATTTCTCGGACTTCCCCGAACAGGGAACCCCTGTGACTGAAGAGAGCTGCGTGGAGTTGTCTATCGAGCTCCCCCACGCACTGACAATGGTTCCGGAATCCTGAGCGTGGGGAGATTCCACCAACGGTCGGCAGCGCGTGGGTTCGAACGGAAAGCCTAAGCTCGTCTCCCCTGAGAGTTTTCCAAAAGTCTCTGTGCCAGGGAATGCTAGGGGGGTTTGCAGGATATCCCAGTGACAGAGGCTGCCTCCCCAAGGTCAGGGAAGGTATTCCTCGGACTTCCCCGAACAGAGAACACCTGTGACTGAAGAGAGCTGCGTGGAGTTGTCTCTCGAGCTCCCCCACGCACTGACAATGGTTCCGGAATCTTGAGCGTGGGGAGGTTCCACCAACGGTCGGCACCGCGTGGGTTCTAACGGAATGCCTAAGCTCGTCTCCCCTGAGGTTTTTCCTAATTTCTCTGTGCCAGGGAATGCTAGGGGGGTTTGCAGGTTATCCCAGTGACAGAGGCTGCCTCCCCAAAGTCAGGGAAGGTATTTCACGGACTTCCCCGAACAGGGAACACCTGTGACTGAAGAGAGCTGCGTGGAGTTGTCTCTCGAGCTCCCCCACGCACTGACAATGGTTCCGGAATCCTGAGCGTGGGGAGGTTCCACCAACGGTCGGCAGCGCGTGGGTTCTAACGGAAAGCCGAAGCTCGTCTCCCCTGAGGGTTTTCCTAATGTCTCTGTGCCAGGGAATGCTAGGGGGGTTTGCAGGATATCCCAGTGACAGAGGCTGCCTCCCCAATGTCAGGGAAGTTATTTCTCGGACTTCCCCGAACAGGGAACACCTGTGACTGAAGAGAGCTGCGTGGAGTTGTCTCTCGAGCTCCCCCACGCACTGACAATGGTTCCGGAATCCTGAGCGTGGGGAGGTTCCACCAACGGGCGGTAGTGCATGGGTTCTATCGGAAAGCCTAAGCTCGCCTCCCCTGAGGGTTTTCCTAATGTCTCTGTGCCAGGGAATGCTAGGGGGGTTTGCAGGATATCCCAGTGCAGAGGCTGCCTCCCCAATGTCAGGGAAGTTATTTCTCGGACTTCCCCAAACAGGGAACACCTGTGACTGAAGAGAGCTGCGTGGAGTTGTCTCTCGAGCTCCCCCACGCACTGACAATGGTTCCGGAATCCTGAGCCTGGGGAGGTTCCACCAACGGTCGGCAGCGCGTGGGTTCATACGGAAAGCCTAAACTCGTCTCCCCTGAGGTTTTTCCTAATATCTCTGTACCAGGGAATGCTAGGGGTGTTTGCAGGTTATCCCAGTGACAGAGGCTGCATCCCCAAGGTCAGGGAAGTTATTTCTCGGACTTCCCCGAACAGGGAACCCCTGTGACTGAAGAGAGCTGCGTGGAGTTGTCTCTCGAGCTCCCCCACGCACTGACAATGGTTCCGGAATCCTGAGCGTGGGGAGGTTCCACCAACGGTCAGCAGCGCGTGGGTTCGAACGGAAAGCCTAAGCTCGTCTCCCCTTAGTGTTTTCCTAATGTCTCTGTGCCAGGGAATGCTATGGTGTTTGCAGGATATCCCAGTGACAGAGGCTGCCTCCCCAAGGTCAGGGAAGGTATTTCACGGACTACCCCGAACAGGGAAACCCTGTGACTGAAGAGAGCTGCGTGGAGTTGTCTCTCGTGCTCCCCCATGCACTGACAATAGTTGCGGAATCCTGAGAGTGGGGAGGTTCCACCAACGGTCGTCAGCGCGTGGGTTCTAACGGAAAGCCTAAGCTCGTCTACCGTGAGGGTTTTCCTAATGTCTCTGTGCCAGGGAATGCTAGGGGTTTTTGCAGGATATCCCAGTGACAGAGGCTGCCTCCCCATGGTCAGGGAAGGTATTTCTCGGACTTCCCCGAACTGGGAACACCTGTGACTGAAGAGAGCTGCGTGGAGTTGTCTCTCGAGCTCCCCCACGCACTGACAATTTTTCCGGAATCCTGAGCGTGGGGAGGTTCCACCAACGGTCGGCAGCGCGTGGGTTCTAACGGAAAGACTTAGCTCGTCTCCCCTGAGGGTTTTCCTAATTTCTCTGTGCCAAGGAATGCTAGGGGGGTTTGCAGGGTGTCCTAGTGACAGAGGCTGCCTCCCCAAGGTCAGGGAATTTATTTCTCGGACTTCCCCAAACAGGGAACACCTGTGACTGAAGAGAGCTGCGGGGAGATGTCTCTCGAGTTCCCACACGCACTGACAATGGTTCCGGAATCCTGAGCGTGGGGAGGTACCACCAACGGTCGGCAGCGCGTGGGTTCTTACGGAAAGCCTAAGCTCGTCTCCCCTGAGAGTTTTCCTAATATCTCTGTGCCAGGGAATGCTAGGGCGGTTTGCAGGATATCCCAGTGACAGAGGCTGCCTCCCCAAGGTCATGGAAGGTATTTCTCGGACTTCCCCGAACAGGGAACACCTGTGACTGAAGAGATCTGCGTGGAGTTGTCTCTCGAGCTCCCCCACGCACTGACAATGGTTCCGGAATCCCGAGCGTGGGGAGGTTCCACCAACGGTCGGCAGCGCGTATGTTCTAACGGAAAGATTAAGCTCGTCTCCCCTGAGGGTTTTCCTAATATCTCTGTGCCAGGGAATGCTAGGGGTGTTTGCAGGATATCCCAGTGACAGAGGCTGCCTCCCCAAGGTCAGGGAAGGTATTTCTCGTACTTCCCCGAACAGGGAACACCTGTGACTGAAGAGAGCTGCGTGGAGTTGTCTCTCGAGCTCCCCCACGCACTGACAATGTTTCTGGAATCCTGAGGGTGGGGAGATTCCACCAACGGTCGGCAGCGCGTGGGTTCTAACGGACAGCCTAAGCTCGTCTCCCCTGAGGGTTTTCCTAATGTCTCTGTGCCAGGGAATGCTAGGGGGGTTTGCAGGATATCCCAGTGATAGTGGCAGCCTCCCCAAGGTCAGGGAAGTTATTTTTCGGACTTCCCCGAACAGGGAACACCTGTGACTGAAGAGAGCTGCGTGGAGTTTCTCTCAAGCTCCCCTACGCACTGACAATTTTTCCGGAATCCTGAGCGTGGGGAGGTTCCAGCAACGGTCGGCAGTGCGTGGGTTCAAACGGAATGCCTAAGCTTGCCTCCCCTGAGGGTTTTCCTAATGTCTCTGTGCCAGGGAATGCTAGGGGGTTTGCAGGATATCCCAGTAACAGAGGCTGCCTCCCCAGGGTCAGGGAAGGTATTCCTCAGACTTCCCCACACAGGGAACACCTGTGACTGAAGAGAGCTGCGTGGAGTTATCTCTCTAGCTCTCCCACGCACTGACAATGGTTCCGGAATCCTGAGCGTGGGGAGGTTCCACCAAAGGTCGGCAGCGCGTGGGTTCTAACGGAAAGCCTAAGCTCGTCTCCCCTGAGGGTTTTCCTAATGTTTCTGTGCCAGGGAATGCTAGGGGGGTTTGCAGGATATCCCAGTGACAGAGGCTGCCTCCCCAAGGTCAGGGAAGGTATTTCTCGGACTTCCCCAAACAGGGAACCCCTGTGATTGAAGAGAGCTGCGTGGAGTTGTCTCTCGAGCTCCCCCACGCACTGACAATGGTTCCGGAATCCTGAGCGTGGGGAGATTCCACCAACGGTCGGCAGCGCGTGGGTTCTAACGGAAAGCCTAAGCTCGTCTCCCCTGAGGATTTTCCTAATGTCTCTGTGCCAGGGAATGCTAGGGCGGTTTGCAGGATATCCCAGTGGCAGAGGCTGCCTCCCCAAGCTCAGGGAAGTTATTTCTCGGACTTCCCCGAACAGGGAACACCTGTGACTGAAGAGAGCTTCGTGGAGTTGTCTCTCGAGCTCCCACACGCACTGACAATGGTTCCGGAATCCTGAGCGTGGGGAGGTACCACCAACGTTCGGCAGCGCGTGGGTTCTTACGGAAAGCCTAAGCTCGTCTCCCCTGAGGGTTTTCCTAATGTCTCTGTGCCAGGGAATGCTAGGGCGGTTTGCAGGATATCCCAGTGACAGAGGCTGCATCCCCAAGGTCAGGGAAGGTATTTCTCGGACTTCCCCGAACAGGGAACACCTGTGACTGAAGAGAGCTGCGTGGAGTTTCTCTCGAGCTCCCCTACGCACTGACAATTTTTCCGGAATCCTGAGCGTGGGGAGGTTCCAGCAACGGTCGGCAGTGCGTGGGTTCAAACGGAATGCCTAAGCTCGCCTCCCCTGAGGGTTTTCCTAATGTCTCTGTGCCAGGGAATGCTAGGGGGATTGCAGGATATCCCAGTAACAGAGGCTGCCTCCCCAGGGTCAGGGAAGGTATTCCTCGGACTTCCCCACACAGGGAACACCTGTGACTGAAGAGAGCTGCGTGGAGTTATCTCTCGAGCTCTCCCACGCACTGACAATGGTTCCGGAATCCTGAGCGTGGGGAGGTTCCACCAAAGGTCGGCAGCGCGTGGGTTCTAACGGAAAGCCTAAGCTCGTCTCCCCTGAGGGTTTTCCTAATGTTTCTGTGCCAGGGAATGCTAGGGCGGTTTGCAGGATATCCCAGTGGCAGAGGCTGCATCCCCAAGCTCAGGGAAGGTATTTCTCGGACTTCCCCGAACAGGGAACACCTGTGACTGAAGAGAGCTGCGTGGAGATGTCTCTCGAACTCCCCCACGCACTGACAATAGTTCCGGAATCCTGAGCGTGGGGAGGTTCCACCAACGGTCGGCATCGCGTGGGTTCTAACGGTAAGCCTAAGCTCGTCTACCCTGAGGGTTTTCCTAATTTCTCTGTGCCAGGGAATGCTAGGGGTGTTTGCAGGATATCTCAGTGACAGAGGCTGCCTCCCCAAAGTTAGGGAAGGTATTTCTCGGACTTCCCCGAACAGGGAACACTTGTGACTGAAGAGAGCTTCGTGGAGTTGTCTCTCGTGCTCCCCCACGCACTGACAATGGTTCCGGAATCCTGAGCGTGGGGAGGTTCCACCAACGTGCGGCAGCGCGTGGGTTCTAAGGGAAAGCCTAAGCTCGTCTCCCCTGATGTTTTTCCTAATGTCTCTGTGCCAGGGAATTCTAGGGGTGTTTGCAGGATATCCCAGTGACAGAGTCTGCATCCCCAAGTTCAGGGAAGTTTTTTCTCGGACTTCCCCGAACAGGGAACACCTGTGACTGAAGAGAGCTGCGTGGAGTTGTCTCTCGAGATCCCCCACGCACTGACAATGGTTCCGGAATCCTGAGCGTGGGGAGGTTCCACCAACGGTCGGCAGCGCGTGGGTTCAAACGGAAAGCCTAAGCTCGTCTCCCCTGAGGGTTTTCCTAATGTCTCTGTGCCAGGGAATGCTAGGGGGGTTTGCAGGATATCCCAGTGTCAGAGGCTGCCTCCCCAAGTTCAGGAGAGGTATTTCTCGGACTTCCCCGAACAGGGAACACCTGTGACTGAAGAGAGCTGCGTGGAGTTGTCTCTCGAGCTCCCCCACGCACTGACAATGGTTCTGGAATCATGAGCGTGGGGAGGTTCCACCAAAGGTCGACAGCGCGTCGGTTCTAACGGAAAGCCTAAGCTCGTCTCCCCTGAGGGATTTCCTAATGTCTGTGTGCCAGGGAATGCTAGGGGGGTTTGCAGGATATCCCAGTGACAGAGGCTGCCTCCCCAATGTCAGGGAAGTTATTTCTCGGACTTCCCCGAACAGGGAACACCTATGACTGAAGAGAGCTACGTGGAGTTGTCTCTCGAGCTCCCCCAAGCACTGACAAGTGTTCCGGAATCCTGAGCGTGGGGAGGTTCCACCGACGGTCGGCAGCGCGTGGGTTCTAACGGAAAGCCTAAGCTCGTCTCCCCTGAGGGTTTTCCTAATGTCTCTGTGCCAAGGAATGCTAGGGGGGTTTGCAGGTTATCCCAGTGAAAGAGGCTGCCTCCCCAAGGTCAGGGAAGTATTTCTCGGACTTCCCCGAACAGGGAACACCTGTGACTGAAGAGAGCTGCGTGGAGTTGTCTCTCGAGCTCCCCCACGCACTGACAATGGTTCCGGAATCCTGAGCGTGGGGAGGTTCCACCAACGGTCCTCAGAGCGTGGGTTCAAACGGAAAGCCTAAGCTCGTCTCCCCTGAGGGTTTTCCTAATGTCTCTGTGCCAAGGAATGCTAGGGGGGTTTGCAGGTTATCCCAGTGAAAGAGGCTGCCTCCCCAAGGTCAGGGAAGTTATTTCTCGGACTTCCCCGAACAGGGAACACCTGTGACTGAAGAGAGCTGCGTGGAGTTGTCTCTCGAGCTCCCCCACGCACTGACAATGGTTCCGGAATCCTGAGCGTGGGGAGGTTCCACCAACGGTCGGCAGCGCGTGGGTTTTAACAGAAAGCCTAAGCTCGTCTCCCCTGAGGGTTTTCCTAATATCTCTGTGCAAGGGAGTACTATCGGCTTTTGCAGAATATACCAGTGCCAGAGGCTGCTTCCCCAAGTTCAGGGAATGTATTTCTGGGACTTCCCAGATCAGGGAACACCTGTGAGCGAAGAGAGATGCGTGGAGTTGTCTCTCGAGCTCCCCCACGCACTGACAATGGTTCCGGAATCCTGAGCGTGGGGAGGTTGCACCAACGGTCGGCAGCGCGTGGGTTCTAACGGAAAGCCTAAGCTCGTCTTCCCTGTGTGTTTTCCTAATGTCTCTTTGTCAGGGAATGCTAGGGGTGTTTGCAGGATATCCCAGTGACAGAGGCTGCCTCCCCAAGTTCAGGGAAGTTATTTCTCGGACTTCCCCGAACAGGGAACACCTATGACTGAAGAGAGCTACGAGGAGTTGTCTCTCGAGCTCCCCCAAGCACTGACAATTTTTCCGGAATCCTGAGCGTGGGGAGGTTCCACCGACGGTCGGCAGCGCGTGGGTTCTAACGGAAAGCCTAAGCTCGTCTCCCCTGAGGGTTTTCCTAATGTCTCTGTGCCAAGGAATGCTAGGGGGTTTTGCAGGTTATCCCAGTGAAAGAGGCTGCCTCCCCAAGGTCAGGGAAGTATTTCTCGGACTTCCCCGAACAGGGAACACCTGTGACTGAAGAGAGCTGCGTGGAGTTGTCTCTCGAGCTCCCCCACGCACTGACAATGGTTCCGGAATCCTGAGCGTGGGGAGGTTCCACCAACGGTCGGCAGCGCGTGGGTTCTAACGGAAAGTATAAGCTCGTCTCCCCTGAGGGTTTTCCTAATGTCTCTGTGCCAGAGAATGCTAGGGGGGTTTGCAGGATATCCCAGTGACAGAGGCTGCCTCCCCAAGGTCAGGGAAGTTATTTCTCGGACTTCCCCGTACAGGGAACACCTGTGACTGAATAGAGCTGCGTGGAGTTGTCTCTCTAGCTCCCCCACGCACTGACAATGGTTCCAGAATCCTGAGAGTGGGTAGGTTCCACCAACGGTCGGCAGCGCGTGGGTTTTAACAGAAAGCCTAAGCTCGTCTCCCCTGAGGGTTTTCCTAATATCTCTGTGCAAGGGAATACTATCGGGTTTTGCAGAATATACCAGTGTCAGAGGCTGCTTCCCCAAGGTCAGGGAAGGTATTTCTGGGACTTCCCGGAACATGGAACACCTGTGAGTGAAGAGAGATGCGTGGAGTTGTCTCTCGAGCTCCCCCACGCACTGACAATGGTTCCGGATTCCTGAGCGTGGGGAGGTTGCACCAACGGTCGGCAGCGCGTGGGTTCTAACGGAAAGCCTAAGCTCGTCTCCCCTGTGTGTTTTCCTAATGTCTCTTTGTCAGGGAATGCTAGGGGGGATTTCAGGATATCCCAGTGACAGAGGTTGACTCCCCAAGGTCAGGGAAGTTATTTCTAGGACTTAGCCGAACAGGGAACACCTGTGACTGAAGAGAGCTGCGTGGAGTTGTCTCTCGAGCTCCCCCACGCACTGACAATGCTTCCGGAATCCTGAGCGTGGGGAGGTTCCACCAACGGTCGGCAGCGCGTGGGTTCTAACGGTATGCAAAACCTCGACTCCCCTGAGGGTTTTCCTAATGTCTCTGTGCCGGGGAATGCTAGGGGGGTTTGCAGGATATCCCAGTGTCAGAGGCTGCCTCCCCAAGGTCAGGGAAGGTATTTCTCGGACTTCCCCGAACAGGGAACACCTGTTACTGAAGAGAGCTGCGTGGAGTTGTCTCTCGAGATCCCCCACGCACTGACAATGGTTCCGGAATCCTGAGCGTGGGGAGGTTCCACCAACGGTCGGCAGCGCGTGGGTTCTAACGGAAAGTCTAAGCTCGTCTCCCCTGAGCGTTTTCCTAATGTCTCTGTGAAAGGGAATGCTAGGGGTGTTTGCAGGATATCCCACTGACAGAGGCTGCCTCCCCAAGGTCAGGGAAGGTATTTCTCGGACTTCCACGAACAGGGAACACCTGTGACTGAAGAGAGCTGCGTGGAGTTGTCTCTCGTGCTCCCCCCCACTGACAATGGTTCCGGAATCCTGAGCGTGGGGAGGTTCCACCAACGGTCGGCAGCGCGTGGGATCTAACAGAAAGCCTAAGCTCGACTCCCCTGAGGGTTTTCCTAATGTCTCTGTGCCAGGGAATGCTAGGGGGGTTTGCAGGATATCCCAGTGACAGAGGCTGCCTCCCCAAGGTCAGGGAAGGTATTTCTCGGACTTCCCCGAACAGGGAACACCTGTGACTGAAGAGAGTTTCGTGGAGTTGTCTCTCGAGCTCCCCCACGCACTGACAATGGTTCCGGAATCCTGAGGTTGGGGAGATTCCACCAACGGTCGGCAACACGTGGGTTCTAACGGAATGCCTAAGCTCGTCTCCCCTGAGGGTTTTCCAATTTTCTCTGTGCCAGGGAATGCTTGGGGCGTTTGCAGGATATCCCAGGGACAGTGGCTGCCTCTCCAAGGTCAGGGAAGGTATTTCTCGGACTTCCCCGAACAGGGAACACCTGTGACTGAAGAGAGCTGCGTGGAGTTGTCTCTCGAGCTCCCCCACGCACTGACAATGCTTCCGGAATCCTGAGCGTGGGGAGGTTCCACCAACGGTCGGCAGCGCGTGCGTTCTAACGGAAAGTCTAAGCTCGTCTCCCCTGAGGGTTTTCCTAATGTCTTTGTGCCAGGGAATGCTAGGGGGGTTTGCAGGATATCCCAGTGACAGTGGCTGTCTCCCCAAGGTCAGGGAAGATACTTCTCGGACTTCCCCGAACAGGGAACTCCTGTGACTGAAGAGAGCTGCGTGGAGTTGTCTCTCGAGCTCCCCCACGCACTGACAATGCTTCCGGAATCCTGAGCGTGGTGAGGTTCCACAAACGGTCGGCAGGGAATGGGTTCTAACAGAAAGTCTAAGCTCGACTCCCCAGAGAGTTTTCCTAATGTCTTTGTGCCAGGGAATGCTAGGGGGGTTTGCAGGATATCCCAGTGACAGTGGCTGCCTCCCCAAGGTCAGGGAAGATACTTCTCGGACTTCCCAGAACAGGGAACACCTGTGACTGAAGAGAGCTGCGTGGAGTTGTCTCTCGAGCTACCCCACGAACTGACAATTGTTCCAGAATCCTGAGCGTGGGGAGGTTCCACCAACGGTCGGCAGCGCGTGGGTTCTAACGGAAAGACTAAGCTCGTCTCCCCTGAGGGTTTTCCTAATTTCTCTGTGCCAGGGAATGCTAGGGGGGTTTGCAGGATATCCCAGTGACAGAGGCTGCCTCCCCAAGGTCATGGAAGGTATTTCTCGGACTTCCCCGAGCAGGGAACACCTGTGACTGAAGAGAGCTGCGTGGAGTTTTCTCTCGTGCTCCCCCACGCACTGACAATGTTTCCGGAATCCTGAGCGTGGGAAGGTTCCACCAACGGTCGGCAGCGCGTGGGTTCTAACGGAAAGCCTAAGCTCGTCTCCCCTGAGTGTTTTCCTAATGTCTCTGTGCCAGGGAATGCTAGGGGTTTTGCAGGATATCCCAGTGACAGAGGCTGCCTCCCCAAGGTCAGGGAAGTTATTTCTCGGACTTCCCCGAACAGGGAACACCTGTGACTGAAGAGAGATGCGTGGAGTTGTCTCTCGAGCTCCCCCACGCACTGAAAATGGTTCCGGAATCCTGAGCGTGGGGAGGTTCCACCAACGGTCGGCAGCGCTTGGGTTCTAACGGAAAGCCTAAGCTCGTCTCCCCTGAGTGTTTTCCTAATGTCTCTGTGCCAGGGAATGCTAGGGGGGTTTGCAGGATATCCCAGTGTCAGAGGCTGCCTCCCCAAGGTCAGGGAAGGTATTTCTCGGACTTCCCCGAACAGGGAACACCTGTGACTGAAGAGAGCTGCGTGGAGTTGTCTCTCGAGCTCCCCAACGCACTGAAAATGTTTCTGGAATACTGAGCGTGGGGAGGTTCCACCAACGGTCGTCAGCGCGTGGGTTCTAACGGAATGCCTAAGCTCATCTCCCCTGAGGGTTTAACTAATGTCTCTGTGCCAGGGAATGCAAAGGGCGTTTGCAGGATATCCCAGTGACAGAGGCTGCCTCCACAAAGTCTGGGAAGGTATTTCTCGGACTTACCCGAACAGGGAACACCTGTGACTGAAGAGAGCTGCGTGGAGTTGTCTCTCGAGCTCCCCCACGCACTGACAATGGTTCCGGAATCCTGAGCGTGGGGAGGTTCCACCAACGGTCGGCAGCGCGTGGGTTCTAACGGAAAGCCTAAGCTCATCTCCCATGAGGGTTTTCCTAATGTCTCTGTGCCAGAGAATGCTAGGGGGGTTTGCAGGATATCCCAGTGACAGAGACTGCCTCCCCAAGGTCAGGGAAGGTATTTCTCGGACTTCCCCAGACAGGGAACACCTGTGACTGAAGAGAGCTGCGTGGAGTTGTCTCTCGAGCTCCCCCACGCACTGACAATGGTTCCGGAATCCTGAGCGTGGGGAGGTTCCACCAACGGTCGCCAGCGTGTGGGTTCAAACGGAAAGCTTAAGCTCGTCTCCCCTGAGGGTTTTCCTAATGTCTCTGTGCCAGGGAATGCTAGGGGGTTTTGCAGGATATCCCAGTGACGGAGGCTGCCTCCCCAACGTCAGGGAAAGTATTCCTCGGACTTCCCCGAACAGGGAACACCTGTGACTGAAGAGAGCTGCGTGGAGTTGTCTCTCGATCTCCCCCACGCACTGACAATGGTTCCGGAATCCTGAGCGTGGGGAGGTTCCACCAACGGTCGGCAGCGCTTGGGTTCTAACGGAAAGCCTAAGCTCGTCTCCCCTGAGTTTTTTCCTAATGTCTCTGTGCCAGGGAATGCTAGGGGGGTTTGCAGGATATCCCAGTGACAGAGGTTGCCTCCCCAAGTTCAGGGAAGGTATTTCTCGGACTTCCCCGAACAGGGAACACCTGTGACTGAAGAGAGCTGCGTGGAGTTGTCTCCCGAGCTCCCTCACGCACTGACAATGTTTCCGGAATCCTGAGCGTGGGGAGGTTCCACCAACGGTCGGCAGCGCGTGGGTTCTAACGGAAAGCCTAAGCTCGTCTCCCCTGAGGGTTTTCCTAATGTCTCTGTGCCAGGGAATGCTAGGGGGTTTTGCAGGATATCCCAGTGACATAGGCTGCCTCCCCAAGGTCAGGGAAGGTATTTCTCGGACTTCCCCGAACAGGGAACACCTGTGACTGAAGAGAGCTGCGTGGAGTTGTCTCTCGAGCTCCCCCACGCACTGACAATGGTTCCGGAATCCTGAGCGTGGGGAGGTTCCACCAACGGTCGGCAGCGCGTGGGTTCTAACGGAAAGCTTTAGCTCGTCTCCCCTGAGGGTTTTCCTAATGTCTCTGTGCCAGGGAAAGCTAGGGGCGTTTGCAGGATATCCCAGTGACAGAGGCTGCCTCCCCAAGGTCTGGGAAGGTATTTCTCGGACTTCCCCGTATAGGGAACACCTGTGACTGAAGAGAGCTGCGTGGAGTTGTCTCTCGAGTTCCCCACGAACTGACAACAGTTTCGGAATCCTGAGCGTGGGGAGGTTCCACCAACGGTCGGCAACGCGTGGGTTCTAACGGAAAGCCTAAGCTCGTCTCCCCTGAGGGTTTTCCTAATGTCTCTGTGCCAGGGAGTGATAGGGTGGTTTGCAGGATATCCCAGTGACAGAGGCTGCCTCCCCAAGGTCAGGGAAGTTATTTCTCGGACTTCCCCGAACAGGGAACACCTGTGACTGAAGAGAGCTGCGTGGAGTTGTCTCTCGAGCTCCCCCACGCACTGACAATTTTTCCGGAATCCTGAGCGTGGGGAGGTTCCACCAACGGTCGGCAGCGCGTGGGTTCTAACGGAAAGCTTAAGCTCGTCTCCCCTGAGGGTTTTCCTAATGTCTCTGTGCCAGGGAAAGCTAGGGGCGTTTGCAGGATATCCCAGTGACAGAGGCTGCGTCCCCAAGGTCTGGGAAGGTATTTCTCGGACTTCCCCGAACAGGGAACACCTGTGACTGAAGAGAGCTGCGTGGAGTTGTCTCTCGAGTTCCCCACGAACTGACAACGGTTTCGGAATCCTGAGCGTGGGGAGGTTCCACCAACGGTCGGCAACGCGTGGGTTCTAACGGAAAGCCGAAGCTCGTCTCCCCTGAGGGTTTTCCTAATGTCTCTGTGCCAGGGAGTGATAGGGGGGTTTGCAGGATATCCCAGTGACAGAGGCTGCCTCCCCAAGTTCAGGGAAGGTATTTCTCGGACTTCCCCGAACATGGAACTCCTGTGACTGAAGAGAGCTGCGTGGAGTTGTCTCTCGAGCTCCCCCACGCACTGACAATTTTTCCGGAATCCTGAGCGTGGGGAGGTTCCACCAACGGTCGGCAGCGCGTGGGTTCTAACGGAAAGCCTAAGCTCGTCTCCCCTGTGGGTTTTCCTAATGTCTCTGTGCCAGGGAATTCTAGGGGGGTTTGCAGGATATCCCAGTGACAGAGGCTGCCTCCCCAAGTTCAGGGAAGTTATTTCTCGGACTTCCCCGAATAGGGAACACCTATTACTGAAGAGAGCTGCGTGGAGTTGTCTCTCGAGCTTCCCCACGCACTGACAATGGTACCGGAATCCTGAGCGTGGGGAGGTTCCACCAACGGTCGGCAGCGCGTGGGTTCTAACGGAAAGCCTAAGCTCGTCTCCCCTGAGCGTTTTCCTAATGTCTCTCTGCCAGGGAATCCTAGGGGTGTTTGCAGGATATCCCAGTGACAGAGGCTACCTCCCCAAGGTCTGGGAAGCTATTTCTCGGACTTCCCCGAACAGGGAACTCCTGTGACTGAAGAGAGCTGCGTGGAATTGTCTCTCGAGCTCCCCCACGCACTGACAATGTTTCCGGAATCCTGAGCGTGGGGAGGTTCCACCAACGGTCGGCAGCGCGTGGGTTCTAACGGAAAGCCTAAGCTCGTCTCCCCTGAGGGTTTTCCTAATGTCTCTGTGCCAGGGAATGCTAGGGGGTTTTGCAGGATATCCCAGTGACATAGGCTGCCTCCCCAAGGTCAGGGAAGGTATTTCTCGGACTTCCCCGAACAGGGAACACCTGTGACTGAAGAGAGCTGCGTGGAGTTGTCTCTCGAGCTCCCCCACGCACTGAGAATGGTTCCGGAATCCTGAGCGTGGGGAGGTTCCACCAACGGTCGGCAGCGCGTGGGTTCTAACGGAAAGCTTTAGCTCGTCTCCCCTGAGGGTTTTCCTAATGTCTCTGTGCCAGGGAAAGCTAGGGGCGTTTGCAGGATATCCCAGTGACAGAGGCTGCCTCCCCAAGGTCTGGGAAGGTATTTCTCGGACTTCCCCGTATAGGGAACACCTGTGACTGAAGAGAGCTGCGTGGAGTTGTCTCTCGAGTTCCCCACGAACTGACAACGTTTTCGGAATCCTGAGCGTGGGGAGGTTCCACCAACGGTCGGCAACGCGTGGGTTCTAACGGAAAGCCTAAGCTCGTCTCCCCTGAGGGTTTTCCTAATGTCTCTGTGCCAGGGAGTGATAGGGTGGTTTGCAGGATATCCCAGTGACAGAGGCTGCCTCCCCAAGGTCAGGGAAGTTATTTCTCGGACTTCCCCGAACAGGGAACACCTGTGACTGAAGAGAGCTGCGTGGAGTTGTCTCTCGAGCTCCCCCACGCACTGACAATTTTTCCGGAATCCTGAGCGTGGGGAGGTTCCACCAACGGTCGGCAGCGCGTGGGTTCTAACGGAAAGCTTAAGCTCGTCTCCCCTGAGGGTTTTCCTAATGTCTCTGTGCCAGGGAAAGCTAGGGGCGTTTGCAGGATATCCCAGTGACAGAGGCTGCCTCCCCAAGGTCTGGGAAGGTATTTCTCGGACTTCCCCGAACAGGGAACACCTGTGACTGAAGAGAGCTGCGTGGAGTTGTCTCTCGAGTTCCCCACGAACTGACAACGGTTTCGGAATCCTGAGCGTGGGGAGGTTCCACCAGCGGTCGGCAACGCGTGGGTTCTAACGGAAAGCCGAAGCTCGTCTCCCCTGAGGGTTTTCCTAATGTCTCTGTGCCAGGGAGTGATAGGGGGGTTTGCAGGATATCCCAGTGACAGAGGCTGCCTCCCCAAGTTCAGGGAAGGTATTTCTCGGACTTCCCCGAACAGGGAACACCTGTGACTGAAGAGAGCTGCGTGGAGTTGTCTCTCGAGCTCCCCCACGCAGTGACAATGTTTCCGGAATCCTGAGCGTGGGGAGGTTCCACCAACGGTCGGCAGCGCGTGGGTTCTAACGGAAAGCCTAAGCTCGTCTCCCCTGAGGGTTTTCCTAATGTCTCTGTGCCAGGGAATGCTAGGGGTGTTTGCAGGATATCCCAGTGACAGAGGCTGCCTCCCCAAGGTCAGGGAAGGTATTTCTCGGACTTCCCCGAACAGGGAAGACCTGTGACTGAAGAGAGCTGCGTGCAGTTGTCTCTCGAGCTCCCCCACGCACTGACAATTGTTCCGGAATCCTGAGCGTGGGGAGGTTCCACCAACGGTCGGCAGCGCGTGGGTTCTAACGGAAAGCTTAAGCTCGTCTCCCCTGAGGGTTTCCCTAATTTCTCTGTGCCAGGGAATGCTAGGGGGGTTTGCAGGTTATCCCAGTGACAGAGGCTGCCTCCCCAAGCCAGGGAAGTTGTTTCCCGGACTTCCCCGAACAGGGAACACCTGTGACTGAAGAGAGATGCGTGGAGTTGTCTCTCGAGCTCCCCCACGCACTGACAATGGTTCCGGACTCCTGAACGTGGGGAGGTTCCACCAACGGTCGACAGCTCGTGGGTTCTAACGGAAAGCCTAAGCTCGTCTCCCCTGAGGGTTTTCCTAATGTCTCTGTGCCAGGGAATGCTAAAGGGGTTTGCAGGATATCCCAGTGACAGAAGCTGCCTCCCCAAGGCCAGGGAAGTTATTTCCCGGACTTCCCCGAACAGGGAACACCTGTGACTGAAGAGAGCTGCGTGGAGTTGTCTCTCGAGCTCCCCCACGCACTGACAATGGTTCCGGAATCCTGAGCGTGGGGAGGTTCCACCAACGGTCGGCAGCGCGTGGGTTCTAACGGAAAGCCTATGCTCGACTCCCCTGAGGGATTTCCTAATGTCTCTGTGCCAGGGAATGCTTGGGGGGTTTGCAGGATATCCCAGTGGCAGAGGCTACCTCCCAATGTCAGGGAAGTTATTTCTCGGACTTCCCCGAACAGGGAACACCTGTGACTGAAGAGAGCTGCGTGGAGTTGTCTCTCGAGCTCCCCCACGCACTGACAATGGTTCCGGAATCCTGAGTGTGGGGAGGTTCCACCAACGGTCGGCAGCGCGTGGGTTCTAACGGAAAGCCTAAGCTCGTCTCCCCTGAGGATTTTCCTAATCTCTCTGTGCCAGGGAATGCTAGGGGGGTTTGCAGAATATCCCAGTGACAGAGGCTGCCTCCCCAAGGTCAGGGAAGGTATTTCTCGGACTTCCCCGAACAGGGAACACCTGTGACTGAAGAGAGCTGCGTGGAGTTGTCTCTCGAGCTCCCCCACGCACTGACAATGGTTCCGGAATCCTGAGCGTGGGGAGGTTCCACCAACGGTCGGCAGCGCGTGGGTTCAAACGGAAAGCCTAAGCTCGTCTCCCCTGAGGGATTTCCTAATATCTCTGTGCCAGGGAATGCTAGGGGGTTTGCAGGATATCCCAGTGACAGAGGCTGCCTCCCCAAGGCCAGGGAAGTTATTTCCCGGACTTCCCCGAACAGGGAACACCTGTGACTGAAGAGAGCTGCGTGGAGTTGTCTCTCGAGCTCCCCCACGCACTGACAATGGTTCCGGAATCCTGAGCGTGGGGAGGTTCCACCAACGGTCGGCAGCGCGTGGGTTCCAACGGAAAGCCTAAGCTCGTCTCCCCTGAGTGTTTTCCTAATGTCTCTGTGCCAGGGAATGCTAGGGGGGTTTGCAGAATATCCCAGTGACAGTGGCTGCCTCCCCAAGGCCTGGGAATTTATTTCCCGGACTTCCCCGAACAGGGAACACCTGTGACTGAAGAAAGCTGCCTGGAGTTTTCTTTCGAGCTCCCCCACGCACTGACAATGGTTCCGGAATCCTGAGCGTGGGGAGGTTCCACCAACGGTCGGCAGCGCGTGGGTTCTAACGGAAAGCCTAAGCTCGTCTCCCCTGAGGGTTTTCCTAATGTCTCTGTGCCAGGGAATGCTAGGGGGGTTTGCAGGATATCCCAGTGACAGAGGCTGCCTCCCCAAGGTCAGGGAAGGTATTTCTCGGACTTCCCCGAACAGGGAACACCTGTGACTGAAGAGAGCTGCGTGGAGTTGTCTCTCGAGCTCCCCCACGCACTGACAATGGTTCCGGAATCCTGAGCGTGGGGAGGTTCCACCAACGGTCGGTAGTGCATGGGTTCTAACGGAATGTCTAAGCTCGCATCCCCTGAGTGTTTTCCTAATTTCTCTGTGCCAGGGAATGCTAGGGGGGTTTACAGGATATCCCAGTGATAGAGGCTGCCTCCCCAAGGTCAGGGAATTTATTTCTCTGACTTCTCAGACCAGGGAACACCTGTGACTGAAGAGAGCTGCGTGGAGTTGTCTCTCGAGCTCCCCCACTCACTGACAATTGTTCCGGAATCCTGAGCGTGGGGAGGATCCACCAACGGTCGGCAGCGCGTGGGTTCTAACGGAAAGCTTAAGCTCGTCTCCCCTGAGGGTTTTCCTAATGTCTCTGTGCCAGGGAATGCTAGGGGGGTTTGCAGGATATCCCAGTGACAGAGGATGCCTCCCCAAGGCCAGGGAAGTTGTTTCCCGGACTTCCCCGAACAGGGAACACCTGTGACTGAAGAGAGATGCGTGGAGTTGTCTCTCGAGCTCCCCGACGAACTGACAATTTTTCCGGAATCCTGAACGTGGGGAGGTTCCACCAACGGTCGACAGCGCGTGGGTTCTAACGGAAAGCCTAAGCTCGTCTCCCATGAGGGTTTTCCTAATGTCTCTGTGCCAGGGAATGCTAGGGGTTTTGCAGGATATCCCAGTGACAGAAGCTGTCTCCCCAAGGTCAGGGAAGGTATTTCTAGGACTTCCCCGAACAGGGAACAACTGTGACTGAAGAGAGCTGCGTGGAGTTTTCTCTCGAGCTCCCCCACGCACTGACAATGGTTCCGGAATCCTGAGCGTGGGGAGGTTCCACCAACGGTCGGCAGCGCGTGGGTTCTAACGGAAAGCCTAAGCTCGTCTCCCCTGAGGGTTTTCCTAATGTCTCTGTGCCAGGGAATGCTAGGGGGGTTTGCAGGATATCCCAGTGCAGAGGCTGCCTCCCCAAGACCAGGGAAGTTATTTCCCGGACTTCCCCGAACAGGGAACACCTGTGAGTGAAGAGAGCTGCGTGGAGTTGTCTCTCGAGCTCCCCCACGCACTGACAATGTTTCCGGAATCCTGAGCGTGGGGAGGTTCCACCAACGGTCGGCAGCGCGTGGGTTCTAACGCAAAGCCTAAGCTCGTCTCCCCTGAGGGTTTTCCTAATGTCTCTGTGCCAGGGAATGCTAGGGGTGTTTGCAGGATATCCCAGTGACAGAGGCTGCCTCCCCAAAGCCAGGGAAGTTATTTCCCGGACTTCCCCGAACAGGGAACACCTGTGACTGAAGAGAGATGCGTGGAGTTTTCTCTCGAGGTCCCCCACGCAGTGACAATGTTTCCGGAATCCTGAGCGTGGGGAGGTTCCACCAACGGTCGGCAGCGAGTGGGTTGTAACGGAAAGCCTAAGCTCGTCTCCCCCGAGGATTTTCCTAATGTCTCTGTGCCAGGGAATGCTAGGGGGGTTTGCAGGATATCCCAGTGACAGAGGCTGCTTCCCCAAGGTCAGGGAAGTTATTTCTCGGACTTCCCCGAACAGGGAACACCTGTGACTGAAGAGAGCATCGTGGAGTTGTCTCTCGAGCTCCCACACGCACTGACAATGGTTCCGGAATCCTGAGCGTGGGGAGGTTCCACCAACGGTCGGCAGCGCGTGGGTTCTAACGGAATGCCTAAGCTCGCATACCCTGAGGGTTTTCCAAATGTCTCTGTGCCAGGGAATGCTAGGGGGGTTTGCAGGATATCCCAGTGACAGAGGCTGCCTCCACAAGGTCAGGGAATTTATTTCTCGGTCTTCCCAGAACAGGGAATACCTGTGACTGAAGAGAGCTGCGTGATGTTGTCTCTCGAGCTCCCCCACGAACTGACAATTGTTCCAGAATCCTGAGCGTGGGGAGGTTCAACCAACGGTCGGCAGCGCGTGGGTTCTAACGGAAAGACTAAGCTGGTCTCCCCTGAGGGTTTTCCTTATGTCTATGTGCCAGGGAATGCTAGGGGGGTTTGCAGGATATCCCAGTGACAGAGGCTGCCTCCCCAAGTTCAGGGAAGTTATTTCTCGGACTTCCCCGTATAGGGAACACCTGTGACTGAAGAGAGCTGCGTGGAGTTGTCTCTCGAGCTCCCCCACGCACTGACAATGGTACCGGAATCCTGAGCGTGGGGAGGTTCCACCAACGGTCGGCAGCGCGTGGGTTCTGACGGAAAGCCTAAGCTCGTCTCCCCTGAGCGTTTTCCTAATATCTCTCTGCCAGGGAATGCTAGGGGTGTTTGCAGGATATCCCAGTAACAGAGGCTGCCTCCCTAAGGTCTGGGAAGCTATTTCTCGGACTTCCCCGTACAGGGAACTCCTGTGACTGAAGAGAGCTGCGTGGAGTTGTCTCTCGAGCTCCCCCACGCACTGACAATGGTTCCGGAATCCTGAGCGTGGGGAGGTTCCACCAACGGTCGGCAGCGCGTGGGTTCTAACGGAAAGCCTAAGCTCGTCTCCCCTCAGGGTTTTCCTAATGTCTCTGTGCCAGAGAATGCTAGGGGGGTTTGCAGGATATCCCAGTGACAGAGACTGCCTCCCCAAGGTCAGGGAAGGTATTTCTCGGACTTCCCCAGACAGGGAACACCTGTGACTGAAGAGAGCTGCGTGGAGTTGTCTCTCGAGCTCCCCCAAGCACTGACAATGCTTCCGGAATCCTGAGCGTGGGGAGGTTCCACCAACGTTCGGCAGCGTGTGGGTTCAAACGGAAAGCTTAAGCTCGTCTCCCCTGAGGGTTTTCCTAATGTCTCTGTGAAAGGGAATGCTAGGGGGGTTTGCAGGATATCCCAGTGACGGAGGCTGCCTCCCCAACGTCAGGGAAAGTATTCCTCGGACTTCCCCGAACAGGGAACACCTGTGACTGAAGAGAGCTGCATGGAGTTGTCTCTCGACCTCCCCCACGCACTGACAATGGTTCCGGAATCCTGAGCGTGGGGAGGTTCCACCAACGGTCGGCAGCGCTTGGGTTCTAACGGAAAGCCTAAGCTCGTCTCCCCTGAGTGTTTTCCTAATGTCTCTGTGCCAGGGAATGCTAGGGGGGTTTGCAGGATATCCCAGTGACAGAGGTTGCCTCCCCAAGTTCAGGGAAGGTATTTCTCGTACTTCCCCGAACAGGGAACACCTGTGACTGAAGAGAGCTGCGTGGAGTTGTCTCCCGAGCTCCCTCACGCACTGACAATGGTTCCGGAACCTGAGTGTGGGGAGGTTCCACCAACGGTCGGCAGCGCGTGGGTTCTAACGGAAGCCTAAACTCGTTTCCCCTGAGGGTTTTCCTAATGTCTCTGTGCCAGGGAATGCTAGGGGGGTTTGCAAGTTATCCCAGTGACAGAGGCTGCATCCCCAAGGTCAGGGAAAGTATTTCTCGGACTTCCCCGAACAGAGAACACCTGTGACTGAAGAGAGCTGCGTGGAGTTGTCTCTCGAGCTCCCCCACGCACTGACAATGTTTCCGGAATCCTGAGCGTGGGGAGGTTCCACCAACGGTCGGCAGCGCGTGGGTTCTAACGGAAAGCCGAAGCTCGTCTCCCCTGAGGGTTTTCCTAATTTATCTGTGCCAGGGAATTCTAGGGGGGTTTGCAGGATATCCCAGTGACAGGGGCTGCCTCCCCACGTTCAGGGAATTTATTTCTCGGAGTTCCCCAAACCGGGAACACCTGTGACTGAAGAGAGCTGCGTGGAGTTGTCTCTCGTGTTCCCCCACGCACAGAAAACTGTTCCGGAATCCTGAGCGTGCGGAGATTCCACCAACGGTCGGCAGCGCGTGGGTTCTTACGGAAAGCCTAAACTCGTCTCCCCTGAGGGTTTTCCTAATATCTCTGTGCAAGGGAATACTATCGGGTTTTGCAGAATATACCAGTGTCAGAGGCTGCCTCCCCAAGGTCAGGGAAGTTATTTCTCGGACTTCCCCAAACAGGGAACACCTGTGACTGAAGAGATCTCCGTGGAGTTGTCTCTCGAGCTCCCCCACGCACTGACAATGGTTCCGGAATCCTGAGCGTGGGGAAGTTCCACCAACGGTCGGCAGCGCGTGGGTTCTAACGGAAAGCCTAAGCTCATCTACCCTGAGGGTTTTCCTAATGTCTCTGTGCCAGGGAATGCTAGGGGTGTTTGCAGGATATCCCAGTGACAGAGGCTGCCTCCCCAAGGTCAGGGAATGTATTTCACGGACTTCCCCGAAAAGGGAACACCTGTGACTGAAGAGAGCTGCGTGGAGTTGTCTCTCGAGCTCCCCCACGCACTGACAATGGTTCCGGAATCCTGAGCGTGGTGAGGTACCACCAAAGGTCGGCAGCGCGTGGGTTCTAACGGAAAGCCTAAGCTCGTCTCCCCTGAGGGTTTCCCTAATGTCTCTGTGCCAGGGAATGCTAGAGGGGTTTGCAGGATATCCCAGTGACAGAGGCTGCCTCCCCAAGGTCAGGGAAGGTATTTCTCGGATTTCCCCAAACAGGGAACACCTGTGACTGAAGAGATCTCCGTGGAGTTGTCTCTCGAGCTAGCCCACGCACTGACAATGGTTCCGGAATCCTGAGCGTGGGGAGGTTCCACCAAAGGTCGTCAGTGCGTGGGTTCTAACGGAATGCCTAAGCTCGCCTCCCCTGAGTATTTTCCTAATGACTCTGTTCCAGGGAAAGCTAGGGGGTTTGCAGGATATCTCAGTGACAGAGGCTGCCTCCCCAAGGTCAGGGAAGGTATTTCTCGGACTTCCCCGAACAGGGAACACCTGTGACTGAAGAGAGCTGCGTGGAGTTGTCTCTCGAGCTCCCCCACGCACTGACAATGGTTCCGGAATCCTGAGCGTGGGGAGGTTCCACCAACGGTCGGCAGCGCGTGGGTTCTAACGGAAACCCTAAGCTCATCTCCCCTGAGTGTTTTCCTAATGTCTCTGTGCTAGGGAATGCTAGGGGTTTTGCAGGATATCCCAGTGACAGAGGCTGCCTCTCAAAGATCAAGGAAGGTATTTCTCGGACTTCCCCGAACAGGGAACACCTGTGACTGAAGAGAGCTGCGTGGAGTTGTCTCTCGAGCTCCCCCACGCACTGACAATGTTTCCGGAATCATGAGCGTGGGGAGGTTCCACCAACGGTCGGCAGCGCATGGGTTCTAACGGAAAGCTTAAGGTCGTCTCTCCATAGGGTTTTCCTAAAGTCTCTGTGCCAGGGAATGCTAGGGGGGTTTGCAGGATATCCCAGTGACAGAGGCTGCCTCCCCTAGGCCAGGGAATTTATTTCCCGGACTTCCCTGAACAGGGAACACCTGTGACTGAAGAGAGATGCGTGGAGTTGTCTCTCGAGATCCCCCACGCCCTAACAATGGTTCCGGAATCCTGAGCGTGGGGAGGTTCCACCAACGGTCGGCAGCGCTTGGGTTCTAACGGAAAGCCTAAGCTCGACTCCCCTGAGTGTTTTCCTAATGTCTCTGTGCCAGGGAATGCTAGGGGGGTTTGCAGGATATCCCAGTGACAGAGGTTGCCTCCCCAAGTTCAGGGAAGGTATTTCTCGTACTTCCCCGAACAGGGAACACCTGTGACTGAAGAGAGCTGCGTGGAGTTGTCTCCCGAGCTCCCTCACGCACTGACAATGGTTCCGGAACCTGAGTGTGGGGAGGTTCCACCAACGGTCGGCAGCGCGTGGGTTCTAACGGAAGCCTAAACTCGTTTCCCCTGAGGGTTTTCCTAATGTCTCTGTGCCAGGGAATGCTAGGGGGGTTTGCAAGGTATCCCAGTGACAGAGGCTGCATCCCCAAGATCAGGGAAAGTATTTCTCGGACTTCCCCGAACAGAGAACACCTGTGACTGAAGAGAGCTGCGTGGAGTTGTCTCTCGAGCTCCCCCACGCACTGACAATGTTTCCGGAATCCTGAGCGTGGGGAGGTTCCACCAACGGTCGGCAGCGCGTGGGTTCTAACGGAAAGCCGAAGCTCGTCTCCCCTGAGGGTTTTCCTAATTTATCTCTGCCAGGGAATTCTAGGGGGGTTTGCAGGATATCCCAGTGACAGGGGCTGCCTCCCCACGTTCAGGGAATTTATTTCTCGGAGTTCCCCAAACCGGGAACACCTGTGACTGAAGAGAGCTGCGTGGAGTTGTCTCTCGAGTTCCCCCACGCACAGACAACTGTTCCGGAATCCTGAGCGTGGGGAGATTCCACCAACGGTCGGCAGCGCGTGGGTTCTTACGGAAAGCCTAAGCTCGTCTCCCCTGAGGGTTTTCCTAATATCTCTGTGCAAGGGAATACTATCGGGTTTTGCAGGATATCCCAGTGACAGAGAATGCCTCCCCAAGGTCAGGGAAGGTATTTCTCGGACTTGCCCGAACAGGGAACACCTGTGACTGAAGAGAGCTGCGTGGATTTGTCTCTCGAGCTCCCCCACGCACTGACAATGTTTCCGGAATCCTGAGCTTGGGGAGGTTCCACCAACGGTCGTCAGCGCGTGGGTTCTAACGGAAACCCTAAGCTCATCTCCCCTGAGTGTTTTCCTAATGTCTCTGTGCCAGGGAATGCTAGGGGTTTTGCAGGATATCCCAGTGACAGAGGCTGCCTCCCAAAGATCAAGGAAGGTATTTCTCGGACTTCCCCGAACAGGGAACACCTGTGACTGAAGAGAGGTGCGTGGAGTTTTCTCTCGAGCTCCCCCACGCACTGACAATGGTTCCGGATTCCTGAGCGTGGGGAGGTTCCACCAACGGTCGGCAGCGCGTGGGTTCTAACGGAAAGCCTAAGCTCGTCTCCCCTGAGGGTTTTCCTAATGTCTCTGTGCCAGGGAATGCTAGGGGGGTTTGCAGGATATCCCAGTGCAGAGGCTGCCTCCCCAAGACCAGGGAAGTTATTTCCCGGACTTCCCCGAACAGGGAACACCTGTGAGTGAAGAGAGCTGCGTGGAGTTGTCTCTCGAGCTCCCCCACGCACTGACAATGTTTCCGGAATCCTGAGCGTGGGGAGGTTCCACCAACGGTCGGCAGCGCGTGGGTTCTAACGCAAAGCCTAAGCTCGTCTCCCCTGAGGGTTTTCCTAATGTCTCTGTGCCAGGGAATGCTAGGGGTGTTTGCAGGATATCCCAGTGACAGAGGCTGCCTCCCCAAGGCCAGGGAAGTTATTTCCCGGACTTCCCCGAACAGGGAACACCTGTGACTGAAGAGAGATGCGTGGAGTTTTCTCTCGAGCTCCCCCACGCAGTGACAATGTTTCCGGAATCCTGAGCATGGGGAGGTTCCACCAACGGTCGGCAGCGAGTGGGTTCTAACGGAAAGCCTAAGCTCGTCTCCCCCGAGGATTTTCCTAATGTCTCTGTGCCAGGGAATGCTAGGGGGGTTTGCAGGATATCCCAGTGACAGAGGCTGCTTCCCCAAGGTCAGGGAAGTTATTTCTCGGACTTCCCCGAACAGGGAACACCTGTGACTGAAGGGAGCATCGTGGAGCTGTCTCTCGAGCTCCCACACGCACTGACAATGGTTCCGGAATCCTGAGCGTGGGGAGGTTCCACCAACGGTCGGCAGCGCGTGGGTTCTAACGGAATGCCTAAGCTCGCATACCCTGAGGGTTTTCCTAATGTCTCTGTGCCAGGGAATGCTAGGGGGGTTTGCAGGATATCCCAGTGACAGAGGCTGCCTCCACAAGGTCAGGGAATTTATTTCTCGGTCTTCCCAGAACAGGGAATACCTGTGACTGAAGAGAGCTGCGTGATGTTGTCTCTCGAGCTCCCCCACGAACTGACAATTGTTCCAGAATCCTGAGCGTGGGGAGGTTCAACCAACGGTCGGCAGCGCGTGGGTTCTAACGGAAAGACTAAGCTGGTCTCCCCTGAGGGTTTTCCTTATGTCTATGTGCCAGGGAATGCTAGGGGGGTTTGCAGGATATCCCAGTGACAGAGGCTGCCTCCCCAATTTCAGGGAAGTTATTTCTCGGACTTCCCCGTATAGGGAACACCTGTGACTGAAGAGAGCTGCGTGGAGTTGTCTCTCGAGCTCCCCCACGCACTGACAATGGTACCGGAATCCTGAGCATGGGGAGGTTCCACCAACGGTCGGCAGCGCGTGGGTTCTGACGGAAAGCCTAAGCTCGTCTCCCCTGAGCGTTTTCCTAATATCTCTCTGCCAGGGAATGCTAGGGGTGTTTGCAGGATATCCCAGTAACAGAGGCTGCCTCCCTAAGGTCTGGGAAGCTATTTCTCGGACTTCCCCGTACAGGGAACTCCTGTGACTGAAGAGAGCTGCGTGGAGTTGTCTCTCGAGCTCCCCCACGCACTGACAATGGTTCCGGAATCCTGAGCGTGGGGAGGTTCCACCAACGGTCGGCAGCGCGTGGGTTCTAACGGAAAGCCTAAGCTCGTCTCCCCTCAGGGTTTTCCTAATGTCTCTGTGCCAGAGAATGCTAGGGGGGTTTGCAGGATATCCCAGTGACAGAGACTGCCTCCCCAAGGTCAGGGAAGGTATTTCTCGGACTTCCCCAGACAGGGAACACCTGTGACTGAAGAGAGCTGCGTGGAGTTGTCTCTCGAGCTCCCCCACGCACTGACAATGCTTCCGGAATCCTGAGCGTGGGGAGGTTCCACCAACGGTCGCCAGCGTGTGGGTTCAAACGGAAAGCTTAAGCTCGTCTCCCCTGAGGTTTTTCCTAATGTCTCTGTGCCAGGGAATGCTAGGGGGGTTTGCAGGATATCCCAGTGACGGAGGCTGCCTCCCCAACGTCAGGGAAAGTATTCCTCGGACTTCCCCGAACAGGGAACACCTGTGACTGAAGAGAGCTGCATGGAGTTGTCTCTCGACCTCCCCCACGCACTGACAATTGTTCCGGAATCCTGAGCGTGGGGAGGTTCCACCAACGGTCGGCAGCGCTTGGGTTCTAACGGAAAGCCTAAGCTCGTCTCCCCTGAGTGTTTTCTTAATGTCTCTGTGCCAGGGAATGCTAGGGGGGTTTGCAGGATATCCCAGTGACAGAGGTTGCCTCCCCAATTTCAGGGAAGGTATTTCTCGTACTTCCCCGAACAGGGAACACCTGTGACTGAAGAGAGCTGCGTGGAGTTGTCTCCCGAGCTCCCTCACGCACTGACAATGGTTCCGGTACCTGAGTGTGGGGAGGTTCCACCAACGGTCGGCAGCGCGTGGGTTCTAACGGAAGCCTAAACTCGTTTCCCCTGAGGGTTTTCCTAATGTCTCTGTGCCAGGGAATGCTAGGGGGGTTTGCAAGGTATCCCAGTGACAGAGGCTGCATCCCCAAGGTCAGGGAAGGTATTTCTCGGACTTCCCCGAACAGAGAACACCTGTGACTGAAGAGAGCTGCGTGGAGTTGTCTCTCGAGCTCCCCCACGCACTGACAATGTTTCCGGAATCCTGAGCGTGGGGAGGTTC
The DNA here is from genome assembly GCF_048564905.1 of Vicugna pacos. Taxonomy (NCBI): domain Eukaryota; kingdom Metazoa; phylum Chordata; class Mammalia; order Artiodactyla; family Camelidae; genus Vicugna; species Vicugna pacos. The sequence goes on from NC_133021.1 coordinate 608,488, forward strand.
CACCAACGGTCGGCAGCGCGTGGGTTCTAACGGAAAGCCGAAGCTCGTCTCCCCTGAGGGTTTTCCTAATTTATCTGTGCCAGGGAATTCTAGGGGGGTTTGCAGGATATCCCAGTGACAGGGGCTGCCTCCCCACGTTCAGGGAATTTATTTCTCGGAGTTCCCCAAACCGGGAACACCTGTGACTGAAGAGAGCTGCGTGGAGTTGTCTCTCGAGTTCCCCCACGCACAGACAACTGTTCCGGAATCCTGAGCGTGGGGAGATTCCACCAACGGTCGGCAGCGCGTGGGTTCTTACGGAAAGCCTAAGCTCGTCTCCCCTGAGGGTTTTCCTAATATCTCTGTGCAAGGGAATACTATCGGGTTTTGCAGAATATACCAGTGTCAGAGGCTGCCTCCCCAAGGTCAGGGGAGGTATTTCTCGGACTTCCCCAAACAGGGAACACCTGTGACTGAAGAGATCTCCGTGGAGTTGTCTCTCGAGCTCCCCCACGCACTGACAATGGTTCCGGAATCCTGAGCGTGGGGAAGTTCCACCAACGGTCGTCAGTGCGTGGGTTCTAACGGAATGCCTAAGCTCGCCTCCCCTGAGTATTTTCCTAATGACTCTGTGCCAGGGAATGCTAGGGGGTTTGCAGAATATCCCAGTGACAGAGGCTGCCTCCCAAAGATCAAGGAAGGTATTTCTCGGACTTCCCCGAACAGGGAACACATGTGACTGAAGAGAGGTGCGTGGAGTTGTCTCTCGAGCTCCCCCACGCACTGACAATGTTTCCGAAATCATGAGCGTGGGGAGGTTCCACCAACGGTCGGCAGCGCATGGGTTCCAATGGAAAGCTTAAGGTCGTCTCTCCAGAGGGTTTTCCTAAAGTCTCTGTGCCAGGGAATGCTAGGGGGGTTTGCAGGATATCCCAGTGACAGAGGCTGCCTCCCCTAGGCCAGGGAAGTTATTTCCCGGACTTCCCTGAACAGGGAACACCTGTGACTGAAGAGAGATGCGTGGAGTTGTCTCTCGAGCTCCCCCACGCACTAACAATGGTTTCGGAATCCTGAGAGTTGGGAGGTTCCACCAACGGTCGGCAGCACGTGGGTTCAAACCGAAAGCCTAAGCTCGTCTCCCCTGAGGGTTTTCCTAATGTCTCTTTGCCAGGGAATGCTAGGGGTTTTGGCAGGATATCCCAGTGACAGAGGCTGCCTCCCCTAGGCCAGGGAAGTTATTTCCCGGACTTCCCTGAACAGGGAACACCTGTGACTGAAGAGAGATGCGTGGAGTTGTCTCTCGAGCTCCCCCACGCACTAACAATTGTTTCGGAATCCTGAGAGTTGGGAGGTTCCACCAACGGTCGGCAGCGCGTGGGTTCAAACGGAAAGCCTAAGCTCGTCTCCCCTGAGGGTTTTCCTAATGTCTCTTGGCCAGGGAATGCTAGGGGGTTTGGCAGGATATCCCAGTGACAGAGGCTGCCTCCCCAAGGTCAGGGAAGTTATTTCTCGGACTTCCCCGAACAGTGAACACCTGTGACTGAAGAGAGCTGCGTGGAGTTGTCTCTCGAGCTCCCCCACGCACTGACAATGGTTCCGGAATCCTGAGCGTGGGGAGTTTCCACCAACGGTCGGCAGCGCGTGGGTTCTAACGGAAAGCCTAAGCTCATCTCCCCTGAGGGTTTTCCTAATGTCTCTGTGCCAGGGAATGCTAGGGGTTTTGCAGGATATCCCAGTGACAGAAGCTGCCTCCCCAAGGTCAGGGAAGGTATTTCTCGGACTTCCCCGAACAGGGAACACCTGTGACTGAAGAGAGCTGCGTGGAGTTGTCTCTCGAGCTCCCCCACGCACTGACAATGGTTCCGGAATCCTGAGCGTGGGGAGGTTCCACCAACGGTCGGCAGGGCGTGGGTTCTAACGGAAAGCCTAAGCTCATCTACCCTGAGGGTTTTCCTAATGTCTCTGTGCCAGGGAATGCTAGGGGTGTTTGCAGGATATCCCAGTGACAGAGGCTGCCTCCCCAAGGTCAGGGAATGTATTTCACGGACTTCCCCGAACAGGGAACACCTGTGACTGAAGAGAGCTGCGTGGAGTTGTCTCTCGAGCTCCCCCACGCACTGACAATGGTTCCGGAATCCTGAGCGTGGTGAGGTACCACCAAAGGTCGGCAGCGCGTGGGTTCTAACGGAAAGCCTAAGCTCGTCTCCCCTGAGGGTTTCCCTAATGTCTCTGTGCCAGGGAATGCTAGAGGGGTTTGCAGGATATCCCAGAGACAGAGGCTGCCTCCCCAAGGTCAGGGAAGGTATTTCTCGGATTTCCCCAAACAGGGAACACCTGTGACTGAAGAGATCTCCGTGGAGTTGTCTCTCGAGCTAGCCCACGCACTGACAATGGTTCCGGAATCCTGAGCGTGGGGAGGTTCCACCAAAGGTCGTCAGTGCGTGGGTTCTAACGGAATGCCTAAGCTCGCCTCCCCTGAGTATTTTCCTAATGACTCTATTCCAGGGAAAGCTAGGGGGTTTGCAGGATATCTCAGTGACAGAGGCTGCCTCCCCAAGGTCAGGGAAGGTATTTCTCGGACTTCCCCGAACAGGGAACACCTGTGACTGAAGAGAGCTGCGTGGAGTTGTCTCTCGAGCTCCCCCACGCACTGACAATGGTTCCGGAATCCTGAGCGTGGGGAGGTTCCACCAACGGTCGGCAGCGCGTGGGTTCTAACGGAAACCCTAAGCTCATCTCCCCTGAGTGTTTTCCTAATGTCTCTGTGCTAGGGAATGCTAGGGGTTTTGCAGGAAATCCCAGTGACAGAGGCTGCCTCCCAAAGATCAAGGAAGGTATTTCTCGGACTTCCCCGAACAGGGAACACCTGTGACTGAAGAGAGCTGCGTGGAGTTGTCTCTCGAGCTCCCCCACGCACTGACAATGTTTCCGGAATCATGAGCGTGGGGAGGTTCCACCAACGGTCGGCAGCGCATGGGTTCTAACGGAAAGCTTAAGGTCGTCTCTCCAGAGGGTTTTCCTAAAGTCTCTGTGCCAGGGAATGCTAGGGGGGTTTGCAGGATATCCCAGTGACAGAGGCTGCCTCCCCTAGGCCAGGGAATTTATTTCCCGGACTTCCCTGAACAGGGAACACCTGTGACTGAAGAGAGATGCGTGGAGTTGTCTCTCGAGCTCCCCCACGCCCTAACAATGGTTTCGGAATCCTGAGAGTTGGGAGGTTCCACCAACGGTCGGCAGCGCGTGGGTTCAAACGGAAAGCCTAAGCTCGTCTCCCCTGAGGGTTTTCCTAATGTCTCTTTGCCAGGGAATGCTAGGGGGTTTGGCAGGATATCCCAGTGACAGAGGCTGCCTCCCCAAGATCAGGGAAGGTATTTCTCGGACTTCCCCGAACAGTGAACACCTGTGACTGAAGAGAGCTGCGTGGAGTTGTCTCTCGAGCTCCCCCACGCACTGACAATGGTTCCGGAATCCTGAGCGTGGGGAGGTTCCACCAACGGTCGGCAGCGCTTGGGTTCTAACGGAAAGCCTAAGCTCATATCCCCTGAGGGTTTTCCTAATGTCTCTGTGCCAGGGAATGCTAGGGGTGTTTGCAGGATATCCCAGTGACAGAGGCTGCCTCCCCAAGGTCAGGGAAGGTATTTCTCGGACTTCCCCGAACAGGGAACACCTGTGACTGAAGAGAGCTGCGTGGAGTTGTCTCTCGAGCTCCCCCACGCACTGACAATGGTTCCGGAATCCTGAGCGTGGGGAGGTTCCACCAACGGTCGGCAGCGCGTGGGTTCTAACGGAAAGCCTAAGCTCGTCTCCCCTGAGGGTTTTCCTAATGTCTCTGTGCTAGGGAATGCTAGGGGCGTTTTCAGGATATCCCAGTGACAGAGGCAGCCTCCCCAAGGTCTGGGAAGGTATTTCTCGGACTTCCCAGAACAGGGAACACCTGTGACTGAAGAGAGCTGCGTGGAGTTTTCTCTCGAGCTCCCCCACGCACTGACAATGGTTCCGGAATCCTGAGCGTGGGGAGGTTCCACCAACGGTCGGCAGCGCGTGGGTTCTAACGGAAAGCCTAAGCTCGTCTCCCCTGAGGGTTTTCCTAATGTCTCTGTGCCAGGGAATGCTAGGGGAGTTTGCAGGATATCCCAGTGACAGAGGCTGCCTCCCCAAGGTCAGGGAAGGTATTTCTCGGACTTCCCCGAACAGGGAACACCTGTGACTGAAGAGAGCTGCGTGGAGTTGTTTCTCGAGCTCCCCAACGCACTGACAATGCTTCCGGAATCCTGAGCGTGGTGAGGTTCCACAAACGGTCGGCAGGGCATGGGTTCTAACGGAAAGTTTAAGCTCGTCTCCCCTGAGGGTTTTCCTAATGTCTCTGTGAAAGGGAATGCTAGGGGGGTTTGCAGGATATCCCAGTGACAGTGGCTGCCTCCCCAAGATCAGGGAAGATACTTCTTGGACTTCCCCGAACAGGGAACACCTGTGACTGAAGAGAGCTGTGTGGAGTTGTCTCTCGAGCTCCCCCACGCACTGACAATGCTTCCGGAATCCTGAGCGTGGTGAGGTTCCACAAACGGTCGGCAGGGCATGGGTTCAAACGGAAAGTCTAAGCTCGCCTCCCCTGAGGGTTTTCCTAATGTCTTTGTGCCAGGGAATGCTAGGGGGTTTTGCAGGATATCCCAGTGACAGTGGCTGCCTCCCCAAGGTCAGGGAAGATACTTCTCGGACTTCCCAGAACAGGGAACACCTGTGACTGAAGAGAGCTGCGTGGAGATGTTTCTCGAGCTACCCCTCGAACTGACAATTGTTCCAGAATCCTGAGCGTGGGGAGGTTCCACCAACGGTCGGCAGCGCGTGGGTTCTAACGGAAAGACTAAGCTCGTCTCCCCTGAGGGTTTTCCTAATGTCTCTGTGCCAGGGAATGCTAGGGGGGTTTGCAGGATATCCCAGTGACAGAGGCTGCCTCCCCAAGGTCAGGGAAGGTATTTCTCGGACTTCCCCGAGCAGGGAACACCTGTGACTGAAGAGAGCTGCGTGGAGTTGTCTCTCGTGCTCCCCCACGCACTGACAATGTTTCCGGAATCCTGAGCGTGGGGAGGTTCCACCAACGGTCGGCAGCGCGTGGGTTCTAACGGAAAGCCTAAGCTCGTCTCCCCTGAGGGTTTTCCTAATGTCTCTGTGCCAGGGAATGCTAGGGGGGTTTGCAGGATATCCCAGTGACAGAGGCTGCCTCCCAAGGTCAGGGAAGGTATTTCTCGGACTTCCCCGAACAGGGAACACCTGTGACTGAAGAGAGCTGCGTGGAGTTGTCTCTCAAGATCCCCCAAGAACTGACAATGGTTCCGGAATCCTGAGCGTGGTGAAGTTCCACCAACGGTCGGCAGCGCGTGGGTTCTAACGGAAAGCCAAAGCTCGTCTCCCCTGAGGGTTTTCCTAATGTCTCTGTGCCAGGGAATGCAAGGGGGGTTTGCAGGATATCCCAGTGACAGAAGCTGCCTCCCCAAGGTCAGGGTAGGTATTTCTCGGACTTCCCCGAACAGGGAACACCTGTGACTGAAGAGAGCTGCGTGGATTTGTCTCTCGAGCTCCCCCACGCACTGACAATGGTTCCGGAATACTGAGCGTGGGGAGGTTCCACCAACGGTCGGCAGCGCGTGGGTTCTAACGGAAAGCCTAAGCTCGTCTCCCATGAGAGTTTTCCTAATGTCTCTGTGCCAGGGAATGCTAGGGGGGTTTGCAGGATATCCCAGGGACAGAGGCTGCCTCCCAAAATTCAGAGAAGTTATTTCTCGGACTTCCCCGAACAGGGAACACCTATGACTGAAGAGAGCTATACGGAGTTGTCTCTCGAGCTCCCCCACACACTGACAATGGTTCCGGAATCCTGAGCGTGGTGAGGTTCCACCAACGGTCGGCAGTGCGTGGGTTCTAACGGAAAGTCTAAGCTCGTATCCCCTGAGGGTTTTCCTAATATCTCTGTGCCAGGGAATGCTAGGGGTGTTTGCAGGATATCCCACTGACAGAGGCTGCCTCCCCAAGGTCAGGGAAGGTATTTCTCGGACTTCCCCGAACAGGGAACACCTGTGACTGAAGAGAGCTGCGTGGAGTTGTCTCTCGAGCTCCCCCACGCACTGACAATGGTTCAGGAATCCTGAGCGTGGGGAGGTTCCTCCAACGGTCGGCAGAGCTTGGGTTATAACGGAAAGCCTAAGCTCGTCTCCTCTGAGGGTTTTCCTAATGTCTCTGTGCCAGGGAATGCTAGGGGGTTTGCAGGATATCCCAGTGACAGAGGCTGCCTCCCCAAGATAAGGGAAGTTATTTCTCGGACTTCCCCGAACAGGGAACACCTGTGAGTGAAGAGAGCTGCGTGAAGTTGTCTCTCGAGCTCCCCCACGCACTGACAATGTTTCCGGAATCCTGAGCGTGGGGACGTTCCACCAACGGTCGGCAGCGCGTGGGTTCTAACGGAAAACCTAAGCTCGTCTCCCCTGAGGGTTTTCCTAATGTCTCTGTGCCAGGGAATGCTAGGGGGGTTTGCAGGATATCCCAGTGACAGAGGCTGCCTCCCCAAGGTCAGGGAAGGTATTTCTCGGACTTCCCCGAACAGGGAATACCTGTGACTGAAGAGAGCTGCGTGGAATTGTCTCTCGAGCTCCCACACGCACTGACAATTGTTCCGGAATCCTGAGCGTGGGGAGGTTCCACCAACGGTCGGCAGCGCGTGGGTTCTAACGGAAAGTCTAAGCTCGTCTCCCCTGAGGGTTTTCCTAATGTCTCTGTGCCAGGGAATGCTAGGGTGGTTTGCAGGATATTCCAGTGACAGAGGCTGCCTCCCCAAGGTCAGGGAAGGTATTTCTCGGACTTCCCCGAACAGGGAACACCTGTGACTGAAGAGAGCTGCGTGGAGTTGTCTCTCGAGATCCCCCACGCACTGACAATGGTTCCGGAATCCTGAGCGTGGGGAGGTTGCACCAACGGTCGGCAGCGCGTGGGTTCTAATGGAAAGCCTAATTTCGTCTCCCCTGAAGTTTTCCTAATGTCTCTGTGTCAGGGAATGCTAGGGGGGTTTGCAGGATATCCCAGTGACAGAGGCTGCCTCCCCAAGGTCAGGGAAGCTATTTCTCGGACTTCCCCGAACAGGGAACACCTGTGACTGAAGAGAGCTGCGTGGAGTTGTCTCTCGAGCTCCCCCACGCACTGACAATGGTTCCTGAATACTGAGCGTGGGGAGGTTCCACCAACGGTCGGCACCGCGTGGGTTCTAACGGAAACCCTAAGCTCGTCTCCCATGAGAGTTTTCCTAATGTCTCTGTGCCAGGGAATGCTAGGGGGGTTTGCAGCATATCCCAGTGACAGAGGCTGCCTCCCCAAGGTCAGGGAAGTTATTTCTCGGACTTCCCCGAACAGGGAACACCTGTGAATGAAGAGATCTGCGTGGAGTTTTCTCTCAAGGTCCCCCAAGCACTGACAATTGTTCCGGAATCCTGAGCGTGGGGAGGTTCCACCAACGGTCGGCAGCACGTGGGTTCTAACGGAAAGCCTATTCTCGTCTCCCATGAGTGTTTTCCTAATGTCTCTGTGCCAGGGAATGCTAGGGGGTTTGCAGGATATCCCAGTGACAGTGGCTGCCTCCCCAAGGTCAGGGAAGGTTCTTCTCGGACTTCCCCGAACAGGGAACACCTGTGACTGAAGAGAGCTGCGTGGAGTTGTCTCTCGAGCTCCCCCACGCACTGACAATGCTTCCGGAATCCTGAGCGTGGTGAGGTTTCACAAACGGTCGGCAGGGCATGGGTTCTAACGGAAAGTCTAAGCTCGTCTCCCCTGAGGGTTTTCCTAATGTCTCTGTGCCAGGGAATGCTAGGGGGGTTTGCAGGATATCCCAGTGACAGTGGCTGAATCCCCAAGGTCAGGGAAGATACTTCTCGGACTTCCCAGAACAGGAAACACCTGTGACTGAAGAGAGCTGCGTGGAGTTGTCTCTCGAGCTCCCCCACGCACTGACAATGCTTCCGGAATCCTGAGCGTGGGGAGGTTCCACCAACGGTCGGCAGCGCGTGGGTTCTAACGGTATGCCAAACCTCGACTCTCCTGAGGGTTTTCCTAATGTCTCTGTGCCGGGGAATGCTAGGGGGGTTTGCAGGATATCCCAGTGTCAGAGGCTGCCTCCCCAAGGTCAGGGAAGGTATTTCTCGGACTTCCCCGAACAGGGAACACCTGTGACTGAAGAGAGCTGCGTGGAGTTGTCTCTCGAGCTCAACCACGCACTGACAATTTTTCCGGAATCCTGAGCGTGGGGAGGTTCCACCAACGGTCGGCAGCGCGTGGATTCTAACGGAAAGCCTAAGCTCGTCTCCCATGAGAGTTTTCCTAATGTCTCTGTGCCAGGGAATGCTAGGTGGGTTTGCAGGATATCCCAGTGACAGAGGCTGCCTCTCCAAGTTCAGGGAAGTTATTTCTCGGACTTCCCCGAACAGGGAACACCTATGACTGAAGAGAGCTACACGGAGTTGTCTCTCGAGCTCCCCCACGCACTGACAATGGTTCCGGAATCCTGAGCGTGGTGAGGTTCCACCAACGGTCGGCAGCGCGTGGGTTCTAACGGAAAGTCTAAGCTCGTCTCCCCTGAGCGTTTTCCTAATATCTCTGTGAAAGGGAATGCTAGGGGTGTTTGCAGGATATCCCACTGACAGAGGCTGCCTCCCCAAGGTCAGGGAAGGTATTTCTCGGACTTCCACGAACAGGGAACACCTGTGACTGAAGAGAGCTGCGTGGATTTGTTTCTCGTGCTCCCCCCCACTGACAATGGTTCCGGAATCCTGAGCGTGGGGAGGTTCCACCAACGGTCGGCAGCGCGTGGGATCTAACAGAAAGCCTAAGCTCGACTCCCCTGAGGGTTTTCCTAATGTCTCTGTGCCAGGGAATGCTAGGGGGGTTTGCAGGATATCCCAGTGACAGAGGCTGCCTCCCCAAGGTCAGGGAAGGTATTTCTCGGACTTCCCCGAACAGGGAACACCTGTGACTGAAGAGAGCTTCGTGGAGTTGTCTCTCGAGCTCCCCCACGCACTGACAATGGTTCCGGAATCCTGAGGTTGGGGAGATTCCACCAACGGTCGGTAACACGTGGGTTCTAACGGAATGCCTAAGCTCGTCTCCCCTGAGGGTTTTCCAATTTTCTCTGTGCCAGGGAATGCTTGGGGCGTTTGCAGGATATCCCAGGGACAGTGGCTGCCTCTCCAAGGTCAGGGAAGGTATTTCTCGGACTTCCCCAAACAGGGAACACCTGTGACTGAAGAGAGCTGCGTGGAGTTGTCTCTCGAGCTCCCCCACGCACTGACAATGCTTCCGGAATCCTGAGCGTGGGGAGGTTCCACCAACGGTCGGCAGCGCGTGCGTTCTAACGGAAAGTCTAAGCTCGTCTCCCCTGAGGGTTTTCCTAATTTCTCTGTGCCAGGGAATGCTAGGGGGGTTTGCAGGATATCCCAGTGACAGTGGCTGCCTCCCCAAGGTCAGGGAAGATACTTCTCGGACTTCCCAGAACAGGGAACACCTGTGACTGAAGAGAGCTGCGTGGAGTTGTCTCTCGAGCTACCCCACGAACTGACAATTGTTCCAGAATCCTGAGCGTGGGGAGGTTCCACCAACGGTCGGCAGCGCGTGGGTTCTAACGGAAAGACTAAGCTCGTCTCCCCTGAGGGTTTTCCTAATATCTCTGTTCCAGGGAATGCTAGGGGTGTTTGCAGGATATCCCACAGACAGAGGCTGCCTCCCCAAGGTCAGGGAAGGTATTTCTCGGACTTCCCCGAACAGGGAACACCTGTGACTGAAGAGAGCTGCGTGGAGTTGTCTCTCGAGCTCCCCCACGCACTGAAAATGGTTCCGGAATCCTGAGCGTGGGGAGGTTCCACCAACGGTGGGCAGCGCGTGGGATCTAACAGAAAGCCTAAGTTCGACTCCCCTGAGGGTTTTCCTAATGTCTCTTTGCCAGGGAATGCTAGGGGGTTTTGCAGGATATCCCAGTGTCAGAGGCGGACTCCCCAAGTTAAGGGAAGGTATTTCTCAGACTTCCCCGGACAGGGAACACCTGTGACTGAAGAGAGCTGCGTGGAGTTGTCTCTCGAGCTCCCCCACGCACTGACAATGGTTCCGGAATCCTGAGCGTGGGGAAGTTTCACCAACGGTCGGCAGTGCATGGGTTCAAACGGAATACCTAAGCTCGACTCCCCTGAGTGTTTTCCAATTTTCTCTGTGCCAGGGAATGCTAGGGGCGTTTGCAGGATATCCCAGGGACAGAGGCTGCCTCTCCAAGGTCAGGGAAGGTATTTCTCGGACTTCCCCGTACAGGGAACACCTGTGAATGAAGAGAGCTGCGTGGAGTTGTCTCTCAAGATCCCCCAAGCACTGACAATGGTTCCGGAATCCTGAGAGTGGGGAGGTTCCACCAAAGGTCGGCAGCACGTGGGTTATAACGGAAAGCCTAAGCTCGTCTCCCATGAGAGTTTTAATAATGTCTCTGTGCCAGGGAATGCTAGCGGGGTTTGCAGGATATCCCAGTGACAGAGGCTTACTCCCCAAGGTCAGGGAAGGCATTTTTCGGACTTCTCCGATCAGGGAACACCTGTGAATGAAGAGAGCTGCGTGGATTTGTCTCTCGAGTTCCCCCACGCACTGACAATGGTTCCGGAATCCTGAGCGTGGGGAGGTTCCACCAACGGTCGGCAGCGCGTGGGTTCTAACGGAAAGCCTAAGCTCGTCTCCCATGAGAGTTTTCCTAATGTCTCTGTGCCAGGGAATGCTAGGGGGGTTTGCAGGATATCCCACTGACAGAGGCTGCCTCCCCAAGGTCAGGGAAGTTATTTCTCGGACTTCCCCGAACAGGGAACACCTATGACTGAAGAAAGCTACACGGAGTTGTCTCTCGAGCTCCCCCACGCACTGAAAATTGTTCCGGAATCCTGAGCGTGGGGAGGTTCCACCAACGGTCGGCAGCGCGTGGGTTCTAACGGAAAGTCTAAGCTCGTATCCCCTGAGGGTTTTCCTAATATCTCTGTGACAGGGAATGCTAGGGGTGTTTGCAGGATATCCCACTGACAGAGGCTGCTTCCCCAATGTCAGGGAAGGTATTTCTCGGACTTCCCCGAACAGGGAACACCTGTGACTGAAGAGAGCTGCGTGGAGTTGTCTCTCGTGCTCCCCCAAGCACTGACAATGGTTCCGGATTCCTGAGCGTGGGGAGGTTCCACCAACGGTCGGCAGCGCGTGGGATCTAACATAAAGCCTAAGCTCGACTCCCCTGAGGGTTTTCCTAATGTCTCTGTGCCAGGGAATGCTAGGGGGGTTTGCAGGATATCCCAGTGACAGAGGCTGCCTCCCCAAGGCCAGGGAAGTTATTTCTCAGACTTCCCCGAACAGGGAACACCTGTGAATGAGGAGATCTGCGTGGAGTTTTCTCCCAAGATCCCCCAAGCACTGACAATGGTTCCGGAATCCTGAGCGTGGGGAGGTTCCACCAACGGTCGGCAGCACGTGGGTTCTAACGGAAAGCCTAAGCTCGTCTCCCATGAGAGTTTTCCTAATGTCTCTTTGCCAGGGAATGCTAGGGGGGTTTGCAGGATATCCCAGTGACAGTGGCTGCCTCCCCAAGGTCAGGGAAGGTATTTCTCGGACTTCCCCGAACAGGGAACACCTGTGACTGAAGAGAGCTGCGTGGAGTTGTCTCTCGAGCTCCCCCACGCACTGACAATGCTTCCGGAATCCTGAGCGTGGGGAGGTTCCACCAACGGTCGGCAGCACGTGGGTTCTAACGGTATGCCAAAGCTCGTCTCCCCTGAGGGTTTTCCTAATGTCTCTGTGTCGTGGAATGCTAGGGGGGTTTGCAGGATATCCCAGTGACAGAGGCTGCCTCCCCAAGGTCAGGGAAGGTATTTCTCGGACTTCCCCGAACAGGGAACACCTGTGACTGAAGAGAGCTGCGTGGAGTTGTCTCTCGAGCTCCCCCACGCACTGACAATGGTTCCGGAATCCTGAGCGTGGGGAGGTTCCACCAACGGTCCGCAGCGCGTGGGTTATAACGGAAAGCCTAAGCTCGTCTCCCATGAGAATTTTCCTAATGTCTCTGTGCCAGGGAATGCTAGGGGGGTTTGCAGGATATCCCAGTGACAGAGGCTGCCTCCCCAAGGTCAGGGAAGGTATTTCTCGGACTTCCCCGAACAGGGAACACCTGTCACTGAAGAGAGCTGCGTGGAGTTGTCTCTCGAGCTCCCCCACGCACTGACAATGGTTCCGGATTCCTGAGCGTGGGGAGGTTCCACCAACGGTCGGCAGCGCGTGGGTTCTAACGGAAAGTCTAAGCTCGTCTCCCCTGAGGGTTTTCCTAATGTCTCTGTGCCAGGGAATGCTAGGGGTGTTTGCAGGATATCCCACTGACAGAGGCTGCCTCCCCAAGGTCAGGGAAGGTATTTCTCGGACTTCCCCGAACAGGGAACACCTGTGACTGAAGAGAGCTTCGTGGAGTTGTCTCTCGTGCTCCCCCAAGCACTGACAATGGTTCCGGTATCCTGAGCGTGGGGAGGTTCCACCAACGGTCGGCAGCGCGTGGGATCTAGCAGAAAGTCTAAGCTCGACTCCCCTGACTGTTTTCCTAATGTCTCTGTGCCAGGGAATGCTAGGGGGGTTTGCAGGTTATCCCAGTGACAGAGGCTGCCTCCCCAAAGTCAGGGAAGGTATTTCTCGGACTTCCCCGAACAGGGAACACGTGTGACTGAAGAGAGCTGCGTGAATTTGTCCTTCGAGGTCCCCCACACACTGAAAATGGTTCCGGAATCCTGAGCATGGGGAGGTTCCACCAACGGTCGGCAGCGCGTGGGTTCTAACGGAATGCCTAAGCTCGTCTCCCCTGAGGGTTTTCCTAATGTCTCTGTGCCAGGGAATGCTAGGGGGTTTTGCAGGATATCCCAGTGACAGAGGCTGAGTCCCCAAGTTCAGGGAAGGTATTTCTCGGACTTCCCCGGACAGGGAACACCTGTGACTGAAGAGAGCTGCGTGGAGTTGTCTCTCGAGCTCCCCCACGCACTGACAATGTTTCCGGAATCCTGAGCGTGGGGAGGTTCCACCAACGGTCGGCAGTGCATGGGTTCTAACGGAATGCCTAAGTTCGTCTCCCCTGAGTGTTTTCCAATTTTCTCTGTGCCAGGGAATGCTAGGGGCGTTTGCAGGATATCCCAGGGACAGAGGCTGCCTCTCCAAGGTCAGGGAAGGTATTTCTCGGACTTCCCCGAACAGGGAACACCTGTGAATGAAGAGAGCTGCGTGGAGTTGTCTCTCAAGATCCCCCAAGCACTGACAATGGTTTCGGAATCCTGAGCGTGGGGAGATTCCACCAACGGTCGGCAGCACGTGGGTTCTAACGGAAAGCATAAGCTCGTCTCCCATGAGAGTTTTCCTAATGTCTCTGTGCCAGGGAATGCTTGGGGGGTTTGTAGGATATCCCAGTGACGGAGGATGCCTCCCCAAGTTCAGGGAATGTATTCCTCGGACTTCCCCGAACAGGGAAGACCTTTGACTGAAGAGAGCTTCGTGGAGTTGTCTCTCGAGCTCCCCCACGCACTGACAATTGTTCCGGAATCCTGAGGGTGGGGAGGTTCCTTCAACGGTCGGCAGGGCGTGGGTTCTAACGGAAAGCCTAAGCTCGTCTCCCCTGAGGGTTTTTCTAATGTCCCTGGCCAGGGAATACTAGGGGGTTTTGCAGGATATCCCAGTGACATAGGCTGCCTCCCCAAGATCAGGGAAGGTATTTCTCGGACTTCCCCGAAAAGGGAACACCTGTGACTGAAGAGAGCTGCGTGGAGTTGTCTCTCGAGCTCCCCCACGCACTGACAATGGTTCCGGATTCCTGAGCGTGGGGAGGTTCCACCAACGTTCGTCAGCGCGTGGGTTCTAACGGAAAGCCTAAGCTCGTCTCCCCTGAGGGTTTTCCTAATGTCTCTGTGCCAGGGAATGCTGGGTGGTTTTGCAGGATATCCCAGTGACAGAGGTTGCCTCCCCAAGGTCAGGGAAGGTATTTCTCGGACTTCCCCGAACAGGGAACACCTGTGACTGAAGAGAGCTGCGAGGAGATGTCTCTCGAGCTCCCCCACGCACTGGCAATGGTTCCGGAACCTGAGCGTGGGGAGATTCCACCAACGGTCGGCAGCGCGTGGGTTCTAACGGAAAGCCTAAGCTCGTCTCCCCTGAGGATTTTCCTAATGTCTCTCTGCCAGGGAATGCTAGGGTGTTTTGCAGGATATCCCAGTGACAGAGGCTGCCTCAACAAGGTCAGGGAAGTTATTTCTCGGACTTCCCCGAACAGGGAACACCTGTGACTGAATAGAGCTGCGTGGAATTGTCTCTCGAGCTCCCCCACGCACTGACAATGGTTCCGGAATCCTGAGCGTGGGGAGGTTCCACCAACGGTCTTCTGAACGTGGGTTCTAACGGAATGCCTAAGCTTGCCTCCCCTGAGATTTTCCTAATAACTCTGTGCCAGGGATTGCTTGGGGGGTTTGCAGGATATCCCAGTGACATAGTCTGCCTCCTCAAGATAAGGGAAGTTATTTCTCGGACTTCCCCGAACAGGGAACACCTGTGACTGAAGAGAGCTGCGTGGAGTTGTCTCTCGAGCTCCCCCACGCACTGAAAATTTTTCCGGAATCCTGAGCGTGGGGAGGTTCCACCAACGGTCGGCAGCGCGTGGGTTCTAACGGAAAGCCTAAGCTCGTCTCCCCTGAGGGTTTTCCTAATGTCTCTGTGCCAGGGAATGCTAGGGGTTTTGCAGGATATCCCAGTGACAGAGGCTGCCTCCCCAAGGTCAGGGAAGTTATTTCTCGGACTTCCCCGAACAGGGAACACCTGTGACTGAAGAGAGATGCGTGGAGTTGTCTCTCGAGCTCCCCCACGCACTGACAATGGTTCCGGAATCCTGAGCGTGGGGAGGTTCCACCAACGGTCGGCAGCGCTTGGTTTCTAACGGAAAGCCTAAGCTCGTCTCCCCTGAGGGTTTTCCTAATTTCTCTGTGCCAGGGAATGCTAGGGGGGTTTGCAGGATATCCCAGTGACAGAGGCTGCCTCCCCAAGGTCAGGGAAGGTATTTCTCGGACTTCCCCGAACAGGGAACACCTGTGAGTGAAGAGAGCTGCGTGAGGTTGTCTCTAGAGCTCCCCCACGCACTGACAATGGTTCCGGAATCCTGAGCGTGGGGAGGTTCCACCAACGTTCGGCAGCGCGTGGGTTCTAACGGAAAGCCTAAGCTCGTCTCCCCTAAGAGTTTTCCTAATGTCTCTGTGCCAGGGAATGCTAGGGGGTTTTGCAGGATATCCCAGTGACAGAGGCTGCCTCCCCAAGGTCAGGGAAGGTATTTCTCGGACTTCCCCGAACAGGGAACACCTGTGACTGAAGAGAGCTGCGAGGAGATGTCTCTCGAGCTCCCCCACGCACTGGCAATGGTTCCGGAACCTGAGCGTGGGGAGATTCCACCAACGGTCGGCAGCGCGTGGGTTCTAACGGAAAGCCTAAGCTCGTCTCCCCTGAGGATTTTCCTAATGTCTCTCTGCCAGGGAATGCTAGGGTGTTTTGCAGGATATCCCAGTGACAGAGGCTGCCTCAACAAGGTCAGGGAAGTTATTTCTCGGACTTCCCCGAACAGGGAACACCTGTGACTGAATAGAGCTGCGTGGAATTGTCTCTCGAGCTCCCACACGCAGTGACAATGGTTCCGGAATCCTGAGCGTGGGGAGGTTCCACCAACGGTCGACTGAATGTGGGTTCTAACGGAATGCCTAAGCTTGCCTCCCCTGAGATTTTCCTAATAACTCTGTGCCAGGGATTGCTTGGGGGGTTTGCAGGATATCCCAGTGACATAGTCTGCCTCCTCAAGATAAGGGAAGTTATTTCTCGGACTTCCCCGAACAGGGAACACCTGTGACTGAAGAGAGCTGCGTGGAGTTGTCTCTCGAGCTCCCCCAAGCACTGAAAATTTTTCCGGAATCCTGAGCGTGGGGAGGTTCCACCAACGGTCGGCAGCGCGTGGGTTCTAACGGAAAGCCTAAGCTCGTCTCCCCTGAGGGTTTTCCTAATTTCTCTGTGCCAGGGAATGCTAGGGGGGTTTGCAGGATATCCCAGTGTCAGAGGCTGCCTCCCCAAGGTCAGGGAAGGTATTTCTCGGACTTCCCCGAACAGGGAACACCTGTGAGTGAAGAGAGCTGCGTGAAGTTGTCTCTAGAGCTCCCCCACGCACTGACAATGGTTCCGGAATCCTGAGCGTGGGGAGGTTCCACCAAGGGTCGGCAGCGCGTGGGTTCTAACGGAAAGTCTAAGCTCGTCTCCCCTGAGGGTTTTCCTAATGTCTCTGTGCCAGGGAATGCTAGGGGGTTTTGCAGGATATCCCAGTGACAGAGGCTGCCTCACCAAGGTCAGGGAAGGTATTTCTCGGACTTCCCCGTAAAGGGAACACCTGTGACTGAATAGAGCTGCGTGGAATTGTCTCTCGAGCTCCCACACGCACTGACAATGGTTCCGGAATCCTGAGCGTGGGGAGGTTCCACCAACGGTCGGCAGTGCGTGAGTTCTAACGGAATGCCTAAGCTCGCCTCCCCTGAGTGTTTTCCTAATGTCTCTGTGCCAGGGAATGCTAGGGGGTTTGCAGGATATCCCAGTGACAGAGGCTGCCTCCCCAAGTTCAGGGAGATTATTTCTCGGACTTCCCCGAACAGGGAACACCTGTGACTGAAGAGAGCTGCGTGGAGTTGTCTCTCGAGCTCCCCCACGCACTGACAATTTTTCCGGAACCTTGAGCGTGGGGAGGTTCCACCAACGGTCGGCAGTACGTGGGTTATAACGGAATGCCTAAACTCGTCTCCCCTGAGGATTTTCCTAATGGCTCTATGCCAGGGAATGCTAGGGGGGTTTGCAGTATATCCCAGTGACAGAGGCTGCCTCCCCATGGTGAGGGAAGATATTTCTCGGACTTCCCCGAACAGGGAACACCTGTGACTGAAGAGAGCTGCATGGAGTTGTCTCTCGAGCTCCCCCACGCACTGACAGTGGTTCCGGAATCCTGAGCGTGAGGAGGTTCCACCAACGGTCGGCAGCGCTTGGGATCTAACGGAAAGCATAAGCTCGTCTCCCCTGAGGGTTTTCCTAATGTCTCTGTGCCAGGGAATGCTAGTGGGGTTTGCAGGATATCCCAGTGTCAGAGGCTGCCTCCCCAAGGTCAGGGAAGGTATTTCTCGGACTTCCCCGAACAGGGAACACCTGTGACTGAAGAGAGCTGCGTGGAGTTGTCTCTCGAGCTCCCCAACGCACTGAAAATTTTTCTGGAATACTGAGCGTGGGGAGGTTCCACCAACGGTCGTCAGCGCGTGGGTTCTAACGGAATGCCTAAGCTCATCTCCCCTGAGGGTTTTCCTAATTTCTCTGTGCCAGGGAATGCAAAGGGCGTTTGCAGGATATCCCAGTGACAGAGGCGGCCTCCCCAAAGTCTGGGAAGGTATTTCTCGGACTTCCCCGAACAGGGAACACCTGTGACTGAAGAGAGCTGCGTGGAGTTGTCTCTCGAGCTCCGCCACGCACTGACAATTTTTCCGGAATCCTGAGCGTGGGGAGGTTCCACCAACGGTCGGCAGCGCGTGGGTTCTAACGGAAAGCCTAAGCTCGTCTCCCATGAGGGTTTTCCTAATGTCTCTGTGCCAGGGAATTCTAGGGGGGTTTGCAGGATACCTCAGTGACAGAGGCTGCCTCCCCAAGTTCAGGGAAGGTATTTCTCGGACTTCCCCGAATAGGGAACACCTGTGACTGAAGAGAGCTGCGTGGAGTTGTCTCTCGAGCTCCCCCACGCACTGACAATGGTACCGGAATCCTGAGCGTGGGGAGGTTCCACCAACGGTCGGCAGCGCGTGGGTTCTGACGGAAAGCCTAAGCTCGTCTCCCCTGAGCGTTTTCCTAATATCTCTCTGCCAGGGAATGCTAGGGGTGTTTGCAGGATATCCCAGTGACAAAGGCTGCCTCCCTAAGGTCAGGGAAGCTATTTCTCAGACTTCCCCGTACAGGGAACTCCTGTGACTGAAGAGAGCTGCGTGGAGTTGTCTCTCGAGCTCCCCCACGCACTGACAATGGTTCCGGAATCCTAAGCGTGGGGAGGTTACACCAACGGTCGGCAGCGCGTGGGTTCTAACGGAAAGCCTAAGCTCGTCTCCCCTGAGGGTTTTCCTAATGTCTCTGTGCCAGAGAATGCTAGGGGGGTTTGCAGGATATCCCAGTGACAGAGACTGACTCCCCAAGGTCAGGGAAGGTATTTCTCGGACTTCCCCAGACAGGGAACACCTGTGACTGAAGAGAGCTGCGTGGAGTTGTCTCTCGAGCTCCCCCACGCACTGACAATGGTTCCGGAATCCTGAGCGTGGGGAGGTTCCACCAACGGTGGCCAGCGTGTGGGTTCAAACGGAAAGCTTAACCTCGTCTCCCCTGAGGGTTTTCCTAATGTCTCTGTGCCAGGGAATGCTAGGGGGTTTTGCAGGATATCCCAGTGACGGAGGCTGCCTCCCCAACGTCAGGGAAAGTATTCCTCGGACTTCCCCGAACAGGGAAAACCTGTGACTGAAGAGAGCTGCGTGGAGTTGTCTCTCGATCTCCCCCACGCACTGACAATGGTTCCGGATTCCTGAGCGTGGGGAGGTTCCACCAACGGTCGGCAGCGCTTGGGTTCTAACGGAAAGCCTAAGCTCGTCTCCCCTGAGTTTTTTCCTAATGTCTCTGTGCCAGGGAATGCTAGGGGGGTTTGCAGGATATCCCAGTGACACAGGTTGCCTCCCCAAGTTCAGGGAAGGTATTTCTCATACTTCCCCGAACAGGGAACACCTGTGACTGAAGAGAGCTGCGTGGAGTTGTCTCCCGAGCTCCCTCACGCACTGACAATGGTTCCGGAACCTGAGTGTGGGGAGGTTCCACCAACGGTCGGCAGCGCGTGGGTTCAAATGGAAAGCCTAAACTCGTTTCCCCTGAGGGTTTTCCTAATGTCTCTGTGCCAGGGAATGCTAGGGGGGTTTGCAGGATATCCCAGTGACAGAGGCTGCCTCCCCAAGGCAAGGGAAGTTACTTCCCGGACTTCCCCGAACAGGGAACACCTGTGACTGAAGAGAGCTGCGTGGAGTTGTCTCTCGAGCTCCCCCACGCACTGACAATGGTTCCGGAATCCTGAGCGTGGGGAGGTTCCACCAACGGTCGGCAGCGCGTGGGTTCTAACGGAAAGCCTAAGCTCGTCTCCCCTGAGCGTTTTCCTAATGTTTCTCTGCCAGGGAATCCTAGGGGTGTTTGCAGGATATCCCAGTGACAGAGGCTACCTCCCCAATGTCAGGGAAGCTATTTCTAGGACTTCCCCGAACAGGGAACACCTGTGACTGAAGAGAGCTGCGTGGAGTTGTCTCTCGAGCTCCCCCACGCACTGACAATGGTTCCGGAATCCTGAGCGTGGGGAGGTTCCACCAACGGTCGGCAGCGCGTGGGTTCTAACGGAAAGCCTAAGCTCGTCTCCCCTGAGGGTTTTCCTAATTTCTCTGTGCCAGGGAATGCTAGGGGGGTTTGCAGGATATCCCAGTGTCAGAGGCTGCCTCCCCAAGGTCAGGGAAGGTATTTCTCGGACTTCCCCGAACAGGGAACACCTGTGAGTGAAGAGAGCTGCGTGAAGTTGTCTCTAGAGCTCCCCCACGCACTGACAATGGTTCCGGAATCCTGAGCGTGGGGAGGTTCCACCAAGGGTCGGCAGCGCGTGGGTTCTAACGGAAAGTCTAAGCTCGTCTCCCCTGAGGGTTTTCCTAATGTCTCTGTGCCAGGGAATGCTAGGGGGTTTTGCAGGATATCCCAGTGACAGAGGCTGCCTCACCAAGGTCAGGGAAGGTATTTCTCGGACTTCCCCGTAAAGGGAACACCTGTGACTGAATAGAGCTGCGTGGAATTGTCTCTCGAGCTCCCACACGCACTGACAATGGTTCCGGAATCCTGAGCGTGGGGAGGTTCCACCAACGGTCGGCAGTGCGTGAGTTCTAACGGAATGCCTAAGCTCGCCTCCCCTGAGTGTTTTCCTAATGTCTCTGTGCCAGGGAATGCTAGGGGGTTTGCAGGATATCCCAGTGACAGAGGCTGCCTCCCCAAGTTCAGGGAGATTATTTCTCGGACTTCCCCGAACAGGGAACACCTGTGACTGAAGAGAGCTGCGTGGAGTTGTCTCTCGAGCTCCCCCACGCACTGACAATTTTTCCGGAACCTTGAGCGTGGGGAGGTTCCACCAACGGTCGGCAGTACGTGGGTTATAACGGAATGCCTAAACTCGTCTCCCCTGAGGATTTTCCTAATGGCTCTATGCCAGGGAATGCTAGGGGGGTTTGCAGTATATCCCAGTGACAGAGGCTGCCTCCCCATGGTGAGGGAAGATATTTCTCGGACTTCCCCGAACAGGGAACACCTGTGACTGAAGAGAGCTGCATGGAGTTGTCTCTCGAGCTCCCCCACGCACTGACAGTGGTTCCGGAATCCTGAGCGTGAGGAGGTTCCACCAACGGTCGGCAGCGCTTGGGATCTAACGGAAAGCATAAGCTCGTCTCCCCTGAGGGTTTTCCTAATGTCTCTGTGCCAGGGAATGCTAGTGGGGTTTGCAGGATATCCCAGTGTCAGAGGCTGCCTCCCCAAGGTCAGGGAAGGTATTTCTCGGACTTCCCCGAACAGGGAACACCTGTGACTGAAGAGAGCTGCGTGGAGTTGTCTCTCGAGCTCCCCAACGCACTGAAAATTTTTCTGGAATACTGAGCGTGGGGAGGTTCCACCAACGGTCGTCAGCGCGTGGGTTCTAACGGAATGCCTAAGCTCATCTCCCCTGAGGGTTTTCCTAATTTCTCTGTGCCAGGGAATGCAAAGGGCGTTTGCAGGATATCCCAGTGACAGAGGCGGCCTCCCCAAAGTCTGGGAAGGTATTTCTCGGACTTCCCCGAACAGGGAACACCTGTGACTGAAGAGAGCTGCGTGGAGTTGTCTCTCGAGCTCCGCCACGCACTGACAATTTTTCCGGAATCCTGAGCGTGGGGAGGTTCCACCAACGGTCGGCAGCGCGTGGGTTCTAACGGAAAGCCTAAGCTCGTCTCCCATGAGGGTTTTCCTAATGTCTCTGTGCCAGGGAATTCTAGGGGGGTTTGCAGGATACCTCAGTGACAGAGGCTGCCTCCCCAAGTTCAGGGAAGGTATTTCTCGGACTTCCCCGAATAGGGAACACCTGTGACTGAAGAGAGCTGCGTGGAGTTGTCTCTCGAGCTCCCCCACGCACTGACAATGGTACCGGAATCCTGAGCGTGGGGAGGTTCCACCAACGGTCGGCAGCGCGTGGGTTCTGACGGAAAGCCTAAGCTCGTCTCCCCTGAGCGTTTTCCTAATATCTCTCTGCCAGGGAATGCTAGGGGTGTTTGCAGGATATCCCAGTGACAAAGGCTGCCTCCCTAAGGTCAGGGAAGCTATTTCTCGGACTTCCCCGTACAGGGAACTCCTGTGACTGAAGAGAGCTGCGTGGAGTTGTCTCTCGAGCTCCCCCACGCACTGACAATGGTTCCGGAATCCTAAGCGTGGGGAGGTTACACCAACGGTCGGCAGCGCGTGGGTTCTAACGGAAAGCCTAAGCTCGTCTCCCCTGAGGGTTTTCCTAATGTCTCTGTGCCAGAGAATGCTAGGGGGGTTTGCAGGATATCCCAGTGACAGAGACTGACTCCCCAAGGTCAGGGAAGGTATTTCTCGGACTTCCCCAGACAGGGAACACCTGTGACTGAAGAGAGCTGCGTGGAGTTGTCTCTCGAGCTCCCCCACGCACTGACAATGGTTCCGGAATCCTGAGCGTGGGGAGGTTCCACCAACGGTGGCCAGCGTGTGGGTTCAAACGGAAAGCTTAACCTCGTCTCCCCTGAGGGTTTTCCTAATGTCTCTGTGCCAGGGAATGCTAGGGGGTTTTGCAGGATATCCCAGTGACGGAGGCTGCCTCCCCAACGTCAGGGAAAGTATTCCTCGGACTTCCCCGAACAGGGAAAACCTGTGACTGAAGAGAGCTGCGTGGAGTTGTCTCTCGATCTCCCCCACGCACTGACAATGGTTCCGGATTCCTGAGCGTGGGGAGGTTCCACCAACGGTCGGCAGCGCTTGGGTTCTAACGGAAAGCCTAAGCTCGTCTCCCCTGAGTTTTTTCCTAATGTCTCTGTGCCAGGGAATGCTAGGGGGGTTTGCAGGATATCCCAGTGACACAGGTTGCCTCCCCAAGTTCAGGGAAGGTATTTCTCATACTTCCCCGAACAGGGAACACCTGTGACTGAAGAGAGCTGCGTGGAGTTGTCTCCCGAGCTCCCTCACGCACTGACAATGGTTCCGGAACCTGAGTGTGGGGAGGTTCCACCAACGGTCGGCAGCGCGTGGGTTCAAATGGAAAGCCTAAACTCGTTTCCCCTGAGGGTTTTCCTAATGTCTCTGTGCCAGGGAATGCTAGGGGGGTTTGCAGGATATCCCAGTGACAGAGGCTGCCTCCCCAAGGCAAGGGAAGTTACTTCCCGGACTTCCCCGAACAGGGAACACCTGTGACTGAAGAGAGCTGCGTGGAGTTGTCTCTCGAGCTCCCCCACGCACTGACAATGGTTCCGGAATCCTGAGCGTGGGGAGGTTCCACCAACGGTCGGCAGCGCGTGGGTTCTAACGGAAAGCCTAAGCTCGTCTCCCCTGAGCGTTTTCCTAATGTTTCTCTGCCAGGGAATCCTAGGGGTGTTTGCAGGATATCCCAGTGACAGAGGCTACCTCCCCAATGTCAGGGAAGCTATTTCTAGGACTTCCCCGAACAGGGAACACCTGTGACTGAAGAGAGCTGCGTGGAGTTGTCTCTCGAGCTCCCCCACGCACTGACAATGGTTCCGGAATCCTGAGCGTGGGGAGGTTCCACCAACGGTCGGCAGCGCGTGGGTTCTAACGGAAAGCCTAAACTCGTCTCCCCTGAGGGTTTTCCTAATGTCTCTGTGCCAGGGAATGCTAGGGGAGTTTGCAGGATATCCCAGTGACAGAGGCTGCCTCCCCAAGGCCAGGGAATTTATTTCCCGGACTTCCCCGAACAGGGAACACATGTGACTGAAGAGAGCTGCGTGGAGTTGTCTCTCGAGCTCCCCCACGCACTGACAATTGTTCCGGAATCCTGAGCGTGGGGAGGTTCCACCAACGGCCGGCAGCGCGTGGGTTCTAACGGAAAGCCTAAGCTCGTCTCCCCTGAGGGTTTTCCTAATGTCCATGTGTCAGGGAATGCTAGGGGTGTTTGCAGGATATCCCAGTGACAGAGGCTGCCTCCCCAAGGTCAGGGAAGTTATTTCTCGGACTTCCCCGAACAGGGAACACCTGTGACTGAAGAGAGCTGCGTGGAGTTGTATCTCGAGCTCCCCCACGCACTGACAATGTTTCTGGAATACTGAGCGTGGGGAGGTTCCAACAACGGTCGGCAGCGCGTGGGTTCTAACGGAAAGCCTAAGCTCATCTCCCCTGAGGGCTTTCCTAATGTCTCTGTGCCAGGGAAAGCTAAGGGCGTTTGCAGGATATCCCAGTGACAGAGGCTGCCTCCCCAAGGTCTGGGAAGGTATTTCTCGGACTTCCCCGAACATGGAACTCCTGTGACTGAAGAGAGCTGCGTGGAGTTGTCTCTCGAGCTCCCACACGCACTGACAATTTTTCCGGAATCCTGAGCGTGGGGAGGTTCCACCAACGGTCGGCAGCGCGTGGGTTCTAACGGAAAACCTAAGCTCGTCTCCCCTGTGGGTTTTCCTAATGTCTCTGTGCCAGGGAATTCTAGGGAGGTTTGCAGGATATCCCAGTGACAGAGGCTGCCTCCCAAAGTTCAGGAAAGTTATTTCTCGGACTTCCCCGAATAGGGAACACCTATTACTGAAGAGAGCTGCGTGGAGTTGTCTCTCGAGCTTCCCCACGCACTGACAATGGTACCGGAATCCTGAGCGTGGGGAGGTTCCACCAACGGTCGGCAGCGCGTGGGTTCTAACGGAAAGCCTAAGCTCGTCTCCCCTGAGCGTTTTCCTAATGTCTCTCTGCCAGGGAATGCTAGGGGTGTTTGCAGGATATCCCAGTGACAGAGGCTACCTCCCCAAGGTCAGGGAAGCTATTTCTCGGACTTCCCCGAACAGGGAACTCCTGTGACTGAAGAGAGCTGCGTGGAATTGTCTCTCGAGCTCCCCCACGCACTGACAATGTTTCCGGAATCCTGAGCGTGGGGAGGTTCCACCAAAGGTCGGCAGCGCGTGGGTTCTAACGGAAAGCCTAAGCTCGTCTCCCCTGAGGGTTTTCCTAATGTCTCTGTGCCAGGGAATGCTAGGGGGTTTTGCAGGATATCCCAGTGACAGAGGCTGCCTCCCCAAGTTAAGGGAAGGTATTTCTCGGACTTCCCCGAACAGGGAACACCTGTGACTGAAGAGAGCTGCGTGGAGTTGTCTCTCGAGCTCCCCCACGCACTGACAATGGTTCCGGAATCCTGAGCGTGGGGAGGTTCCACCAACGGTCGGCAGCGCGTGGGTTCTAACGGAAAGCTTTAGCTCGTCTCCCCTGAGGGTTTTCCTAATGTCTCTGTGCCAGGGAAAGCTAGGGGCGTTTGCAGGATATCCCAGTGACAGAGGCTGCCTCCCCAAGGTCTGGGAAGGTATTTCTCGGACTTCCCCGTATTGGGAACACCTGTGACTGAAGAGATCTGCGTGGAGTTGTCTCTCGAGTTCCCCACGAACTGACAACGGTTTCGGAATCCTGAGCGTGGGGAGGTTCCACCAACGGTCGGCAACGCGTGGGTTCTAACGGAAAGCCTAAGCTCGTCTCCCCTGAGGGTTTTCCTAATGTCTTTGTGCCAGGGAGTGATAGGGGGGTTTGCAGGATATCCCAGTGACAGAGGCTGCATCCCCAAGTTCAGGGAAGATATTTCTCGGACTTCCCCGAACAGGGAACACCTGTGACTGAAGAGAGCTGCGTGGAGTTTTCTCTCGAGCTCCCCCACGCACTGAAAATGTTTCCGGAATCCTGAGGGTGGGGAGGTTCCACCAACGGTCGGCAGCGCGTGGGTTCTAACGGAAAGCCTAAGCTCGTCTCCCCTGAGGGTTTTCCTAATGTCTCTGTGCCAGGGAATGCTAGGGGTGTTTGCAGGATATCCCAGTGACAGAGGCTGCCTCCCCAAGGTCAGGGAAGGTATTTCTCGGACTTCCCCGAACAGGGAACACCTGTGACTGAAGAGAGCTGCGTGGAGTTGTCTCTCGTGCTCCCCCACGCACTGACAATGGTTCCGGAATCCTGAGCGTGGGGAGGTTCCACCAACGGTCGGCAGCGCGTGGGTTCTAACGGAAAGCCTAAGCTAGTCTCCCCTGAGGGTTTTCCTAATGTCTCTGTGCCAGGGAATCCTAGGGGTGTTTGCAGGATATCCCTGTGTCAGAGGCTGCCTCCCCAAGGTCAGGGAAGGTATTTCTCGGACTTCCCCGAACAGGGAACACCTGCGACTGAAGAGAGCTGCGTGGAGTTGTCTCTCGAGCTCCCCCACGCACTGACAATTGTTCCGGAATCCTGAGCGTGGGGAGGTTCCACCAACGGTCGGCAGCGCGTGGGTTCTAACGGAAAGCTTAAGCTCGTCTCCCCTGAGGGTTTCCCTAATTTCTCTGTGCCAGGGAATGCTAGGGGGATTTGCAGGTTATCCCAGTGACAGGGGCTGCCTCCCCAAACCAGGGAAGTTGTTTCCCGGACTTCCCCGAACAGGGAACACCTGTGACTGAAGAGAGATGCGTGGAGTTGTCTCTCGAGGTCCCCCACGCACTGACAATGGTTCCGGACTCCTGAACGTGGGGAGGTTCCACCAACGGTCGACAGCGCGTGGGTTCTAACGGAAAGACTAAGCTCGTCTCCCCTGAGGGTTTTCCTAATGTCTCTGTGCCAGGGAATGCTTGGGGGATTTGCAGGATATCCCAGTGACAGAATCTGCCTCCCCAAGGTCAGGGAAAGTATTTCTAGGTCTTCCCCGAACAGGGAACACCTGTGACTGAAGAGCGGCGTGGAGTTGTCTCTCGAGCTCCCCCACGCACTGACAATGGTTCCGGAATCCTGAGCGTGGGGAGGTTCCACCAACGGTCGGCAGCGCGTGGGTTCTAACTAAAAGCCTAAGCTCGTCTCCCCTGAGGGTTTTCCAAATATCTCTGTGCCAGGGAATGCTAAAGGGTTTTGCAGGATATCCCAGTGACAGAGGCTGCCTCCCCAAGGCCAGGGAAGTTATTTCCCGGACTTCCCCGAACAGGGAACACCTGTGACTGAAGAGAGCTGCGTGGAGTTGTCTCTCGAGCTCCCCCACGCACTGACAATGGTTCCGGAATCCTGAGCGTGGGGAGGTTCCACCAACGGTCGGCAGCGCGTGGGTTCAAACGGAAAGCCTAAGCTCGTCTCCCCTGAGGGATTTCCTAATATCTCTGTGCCAGGGAATGCTAGGGGGTTTGCAGGATATCCCAGTGACAGAGGCTGCCTCCCCAAGGCCAGGGAAGTTATTTCCCGGACTTCCCTGAACAGGGAACACCTGTGACTGAAGAGAGCTGCGTGGAGTTGTCTCTCGAGCTCCCCCACGCACTGACAATGGTTCCGGAATCCTGAGCGTGGGGAGGTTCCAACAACTGCCGGCAGCGCGTGAGTTCTAACGGAAAGCCTAAGCTCGTCTCCCCTGAGTGTTTTCCTAATGTCTCTGTGCTAGGGAATGCTAGGGGGGTTTGCAGGATATCCCAGTGACAGAGGCTGCCTCCCAAGTTCAGGGAAGTTATTTCTCGGACTTCCCCGAACAGGGAACACCTGTGACTGAAGAGAGCTGTGTGGAGTTGTCTCTCGAGCTCCCCCACGCACTGACAATGGTTCCGGAATCCTGAGCGTGGGGAGGTTCCACCAACGGTTGGCAGCGCGTGGGTTCCAACGGAAAGCCTAAGCTCGTCTCCCCTGAGTGTTTTCCTAATGTCTCTGTGCCAGGGAATGCTAGGGGGGTTTGCAGGATATCCCAGTGACAGTGGCTGCCTCCCCAAGGCCAGGGAATTTATTTCCCGGACTTCCCCGAACAGGGAACACTTGTGACTGAAGAAAGCTGCCTGGAGTTTTCTCTCGAGCTCCCCCACGCACTGACAATTGTTCCGGAATCCTGAGCGTGGGGAGGTTCCACCAACGGTCGGCAGCGCGTGGGTTCTAACGGAAAGCCTAAGCTCATCTCCCCTGATGGTTTTCCTAATATCTCTGTGCCAGGGAATGCTAGGGGGGTTTGCAGGTTATCCCAGTGACAGAGGCTGCCTCCCCAAGGTCAGGGAAGGTATTTCTCGGACTTCCCGAACAGGGAACACCTGTGACTGATGAGAGCTGCGTGGAGTTGTCTCTCGAGCTCCCCCACGCACTGACAATGGTTCCGAGATCCTGAGCGTGGGGAGGTTCCACCAACTGTCGGCAGCGCGTGGGTTCTAACGGAAAGCCTAAGCTCGTCTCCCCTGAAGGTTTTCCTAATGTCTCTGTGCCAGGGAATGCTAGGGGGGTTTGCAGGATATCCCAGTGACAGAGGCTGCCTCCCCAAGACCAGGGAAGTTATTTCCCGGACTTCCCCGAACAGGGAACACCTGTGACTGAAGAGAGATGCGTGGAGTTGTCTCTCGAGCTCCCCCACGCACTGACAATGATTCCGGAATCCTGAGCGTGGGGAGGTTCCACCAACGGTCGGCAGCGCGTGGGTTCTAACGGAAAGCCTAAGCTCGTCTCCCCTGAGGGTTTTCCTAATGTCTCTGTGCCAGGGAATGCTAGGGGGGTTTGCAGGATATCCCAGTGACAGAGGCTGCCTCCCCAAGGTCAGAGAAGGTATTTCTCGGACTTCCCCGGACAGGGAACACCTGTGACTGAAGAGAGCTGCGTGGAGTTTTCTCTCGAGCTCCCCCACGCACTGACAATGGTTCCGGAATCCTGAGCGTGGGGAGGTTCCACCAACGGTCGGCAGCGCGTGGGTTCTAACGGAAAGCCTAAGCTCGTCTCCCCTGAGGGTTTTCCTAATGTCTCTGTGCCAGGGAATGCTAGGGGGGTTTGCAGGATATCCCAGTGACAGAGGCTGCCTCCCCAAGGTCAGGGAAGGTATTTCTCGGACTTCCCCGAACAGGGAACACCTGTGACTGAAGAGAGCTGCGTGGAGTTGTCTCTCGAGCTCCCCCACGCACTGACAATGGTTTCGGAATCCTGAGCATGGGGAGGTTCCACCAACGGTCGGTAGTGCATGGGTTCTAACGGAATGCCTAAGCTCGCATCCCCTGAGTGTTTTCCTAATTTCTCTGTGCCAGGGAATGCTAGGGGGGTTTGCAGGATATCCCAGTGATAGAGGCTGCCTCCCCAAGGTCAGGGAATTTATTTCTCTGACTTCTCAGACCAGGGAACACCTGTGACTGAAGAGAGCTGCGTGGAGTTGTCTCTCGAGCTCCCCCACTCACTGACAATTGTTCCGGAATCCTGAGCGTGGGGAGGTTCCACCAACGGTCGGCAGCGCGTGGGTTCTAACGGAAAGCTTAAGCTCGTCTCCCCTGAGGGTTTTCCTAATGTCTCTGTGCCAGGGAATGCTAGGGGGGTTTGCAGGATATCCCAGTGACAGAGGCTGCCTCCCCAAGGCCAGGGAAGTTGTTTCCCGGACTTCCCCGAACAGGGAACACTTGTGACTGAAGAGAGATGCGTGGAGTTGTCTCTCGAGCTCCCCCACGCACTTACAATTTTTCCGGAATCCTGAACGTGGGGAGGTTCCACCAACGGTCGACAGCGCGTGGGTTCTAACGGAAAGCCTAAGCTCGTCTCCCATGAGGGTTTTCCTAATGTCTCTGTGCCAGGGAATGCTAGGGGTTTTGCAGGATATCCCAGTGACAGAAACTGCCTCCCCAAGGTCAGGGAAGGTATTTCTAGGACTTCCCCGAACAGGGAACACCTGTGACTGAAGAGAGCTGCGTGGAGTTGTCTCTCGAGCTCCCCCACGCACTGACAATGGTTCCGGAATCCTGAGAGTGGGGAGGTTCCACCAACGGTCGGCAGCGCGTGGGTTCTAACGGAAAGCCTAAGCTCGTCTCCCCTGAGGGTTTTCCTAATGTCTCTGTGCCAGGGAATGCTAGGGGGGTTTGCAGGATATCCCAGTGATAGTGGCGGCCTCCCCAAGGCCAGGGAAGTTATTTCCCGGACTTCCCCGAACAGGGAACAACTGTGACTGAAGAGAGCTGCGTGGAGTTTTCTCTCGAGCTCCCCCACGCACTGACAATGATTCCGGAATCCTGAGCGTGGGGAGGTTCCACCAACGGTCGGCAGCGCGTGGGTTCTAACGGAAAGCCTAAGCTCGTCTCCCCTGAGGGTTTTCCTAATGTCTCTGTGCCAGGGAATTCTAGGGGGGTTTGCAGGATATCCCAGTGACAGAGGCTGCCTCCCCAACTTCAGGGAAGTTATTTCTCGGACTTCCCCGTATAGGGAACACCTGTGACTGAAGAGAGCTGCGTGGAGTTGTCTCTCGAGCTCCCCCACGCACAGACAATGGTACCGGAATCCTGAGCGTTGGGAGGTTCCACCAACGGTCGGCAGCGCGTGGGTTCTGACGGAAAGCCTAAGCTCGTCTCCCCTGAGCGTTTTCCTAATATCTCTCTGCCAGGGAATGCTAGGGGTGTTTGCATGATATCCCAGTGACAGAGGCTGCCTCCCTAAGGTCAGGGAAGCTATTTCTCGGACTTCCCCTTACAGGGAACTCCTGTGACTGAAGAGAGCTGCGTGGAGTTGTCTCTCGAGCTCCCCCACGCACTGACAATGGTTCCGGAATCCTGAGCGTGGGGAGGTTCCACCAACGGTCGGCAGCGCGTGGGTTCTAACGGAAAGCCTAAGCTCGTCTCCCCTCAGGGTTTTCCTAATGTCTCTGTGCCAGAGAATGCTAGGGGGGTTTGCAGGATATCCCAGTGACAGAGACTGGCTCCCCAAGGTCAGGGAAGGTATTTCTCGGACTTCCCCAGACAGGGAACACCTGTGACTGAAGAGAGCTGCGTGGAGTTGTCTCTCGAGCTCCCCCACGCACTGACAATGGTTCCGGAATCCTGAGCGTGGGGAGGTTCCACCAACGGTCGGCAGCGCGTGGGTTCTAACGGAAAGCCTAAGCTCGTCTCCCCAGATGGTTTTCCTAATATCTCTGTGCCAGGGAATGCTAGGGGTGTTTGCAGGATTTCCCAGTGACAGAGGCTGCCTCCCCAAGGTCAGGGAAGTTATTTCTCGGACTTCCCCGAACAGGAAACACCTGTGACTGAAGAGAGCTGCGTGGAGTTTTCTCTCGAGCTCCCCCACGCACTGACAATGGTTCCGGAATCCTGAGCGTGGGGAGGTTCCACCAACTGTCGGCAGCGCGTGGGTTCTAACGGAAAGCCTAAGCTCGTCTCCCCTGAGGGTTTTCCTAATGTCTCTGTGCCAGGGAATGCTAGGGGGGTTTGCAGGATATCCCAGTGACAGAGGCTGCCTCCCCAGGACCAGGGAAGTTATTTCCCGGACTTCCCCGAACATGGAACATCTGTGACTGAAGAGAGATGCGTGGAGTTGTCTCTCGAGCTCCCCCACGCACTGACAATGGTTCCGGAATCCTGAGCGTGGGGAGGTTCCACCAACGGTCGGCAGCGCGTGGGTTCTAACGGAAAGCCTAAGCTCGTCTCCCCTGAGGGTTTTCCTAATGTCTCTGTGCCAGGGAATGCTAGGGGGGTTTGCAGGATATCCCAGTGACAGAGGCTGCATCCCCAAGGTCAGGGAAGGTATTTCTCGGACTTCCCCGGACAGGGAACACCTGTGACTGCAGAGAGCTGCGTGGAGTTTTCTCTCGAGCTCCCCCACGCACTGACAATGGTTCCGGAATCCTGAGCGTGGGGAGGTTCCACCAACGGTCGGCAGCGCGTGGGTTCAAACGGAAAGCCTAAGCTCGTCTCCCCTGAGGGTTTTCCTAATGTCTCTGTGCCAGGGAATGCTAGGGGGGTTTGCAGGATATCCCAGTGACAGAGGCTGCCTCCCCAAGTTCATGGAAGGTATTTCTCGGACTTCCCCGAACAGGGAACACCTGTGACTGAAGAGAGCTGCGTGGAGTTGTCTCTCGAGCTCCCCCACGCACTGACAATGTTTCCGGAATCCTGAGCGTGGGGAGGTTCCACCAACGGTCGGCAGCGTGTGGGTTCTAACGGAAAGCCTAAGCTCGTCTCCCCTGAGGGTTTTCCTAATGTCTCTGTGCCAGGGAATGCTAGGGGTGTTTGCAGGATATCCCAGTGACAGAGGCTGCCTCCCCAAGGTCAGGAAAGGTATTTTTCGGACTTCCCCGAACAGGGAACACCTATGACTGAAGAGAGCTGCGTGGAGTTGTCTCTCGAGCTCCCCCACGCACTGACAATGGTTCCGGAATCCTGAGCGTGGGGAGGTTCCACCAACGGTCGGTAGTGCATGGGTTCTAACGGAATGCCTAAGCTCGCATCCCCTGAGTGTTTTCCTAATTTCTCTGTGCCAGGGAATGCTAGGGGGGTTTGCAGGATATCCCAGTGATAGAGACTGCCTCCCCAAGGTCAGGGAATTTATTTCTCTGACTTCTCAGACCAGGGAACACCTGTGACTGAAGAGAGTTGCGTGGAGTTGTCTCTCGAGCTCCCCCACGCACTGACAATGGTTCCGGAATCCTGAGCGTGGGGAGGTTCCACCAACGGTCGGCAGCGCGTGGGTTCAAACGGAAAGCCTAAGCTCGTCTCCCCTGAGGGTTTTCCTAATATCTCTGTGCCAGGGAATGCTAGGGGGGTTTGCAGGATATCCCAGTGACGGAGGCTGCCTCCCCAAGGTCAGGGAAGGTATTCCTCGGACTTCCCCGAACAGGGAACACCTGTGACTGAAGAGAGCTGCGTGGAGTTGTCTCTCGAGCTCCCCCACTCACTGACAATGTTTCCGGAATCCTGAGCGTGGGGAGGTTCCACCAACGGTCGGCAGCGCGTGGGTTCTAACGGAAAGCTTAAGCTCGTCTCCCCTGAGGGTTTTCCTAATGTCTCTGTGCCAGGGAATGCTAGGGGGGTTTGCAGGATATCCCAGTGACAGAGGCTGCCTCCCCAAGCCCAGGGAAGTTGTTTCCCGGACTTCCCCGAACAGGGAACACCTGTGACTGAAGAGAGATGCGTGGAGTTGTCTCTCGAGCTCCCCCACGCACTGACAATTTTTCCGGAATCCTGAGCGTGGGGAGGTTCCACCAACGGTCGGCAGCGCGTGGGTTCTAACGGAAAGCCTAAGCTCGTCTCCCCTGAGGGTTTTCCTAATGTCTCTGTGCCAGGGAATGCTAGGGGGGTTTGCAGGATATCCCAGTGACAGTGGCTGCCTCCCCAAGGCCAGGGAATTTATTTCCCGGACTTCCCCGAACAGGGAACACCTGTGACTGAAGAAAGCTGCGTGGAGTTTTCTCTCGAGCTCCCCCACGCACTGACAATGGTTCCGGAATCCTGAGCGTGGGGAGGTTCCACCAACGGTCCGCCGCGCGTGGATTCTAACGGAAAGCCTAAGCTCGTCTCCCCTGATGGTTTTCCTAATATCTCTGTGCCAGGGAATGCTAGGGGTGTTTGCAGAATATCCCAGTGACAGAGGCTGCCTCCCCAAGGTCAGGGAAGGTATTTCTCGGACTTCCCCGAACAGGAAACACCTGTGACTGAAGAGAGCTGCGTGGAGTTTTCTCTCGAGCTCCCCCACGCACTGACAATGGTTCCGGAATCCTGAGCGTGGGGAGGTTCCACCAACTGTCGGCAGCGCGTGGGTTCTAACGGAAAGCCTAAGCTCGTCTCCCCTGAGGGTTTTCCTAATGTCTCTGTGCCAGGGAATGCTAGGGGGGTTTGCAGGATATCCCAGTGACAGAGGCTGCATCCCCAGGACCAGGGAAGTTATTTCCCGGACTTCCCCGATCATGGAACACCTGTGACTGAAGAGAGATGCGTGGAGTTGTCTCTCGAGCTCCCCCACGCACTGACAATGGTTCCGGAATCCTGAGCGTGGGGAGGTTCCACCAACGGTCGGCAGCGCGTGGGTTCTAACGGAAAGCCTAAGCTCGTCTCCCCTGAGGGTTTTCCTAATGTCTCTGTGCCAGGGAATGCTAGGGGGGTTTGCAGGATATCCCAGTGACAGAGGCTGCCTCCCCAAGGTCAGGGAAGGTATTTCTCGGACTTCCCCGGACAGGGAACACCTGTGACTGCAGAGAGCTGCGTGGAGTTTTCTCTCGAGCTCCCCCACGCACTGACAATGGTTCCGGAATCCTGAGCGTGGTGAGGTTCCACCAACGGTCGGCAGCGCGTGGGTTCTAACGGAATGCCTAAGCTCGTCTCCCCTGAGGGTTTTCCTAATGTCTCTGTGCCAGGGAATGCTAGGGGTGATTGCAGACAATCCCAGAGACCGAGGCTGCCTCCCCAAGGTCAGGGAAGGTATTTCCCGGACTTCCCCGAACAGGGAACACCTGTGACTGAAGAGAGCTGCGTGGAGCTGTCTCTCGAGCTCCCCCACGCACTGACAATGGTTCCGGAATCCTGAGCGTGGGGAGGTTCCACCAAAGGTCGGCAGCGCGTGGGTTCTAACGAAATGCCTAAGCTCGTCTCCCCTGAGGGTTTTCCTAATGTCTCTGTGCCAGGGAATGCTAGGATTGATTGCAGGATATCCCAGTGACCGAGGCTGCCTCCACAAGGTGAAGGAAGGTATTTCCCGGACTTCCCCGTACAGGAAACACCTGTGACTGAAGAGAGCTGCGTGGAGTTGTCTCTCGAGCTCCCCCACGCACTGACAATGGTTCCGGAATCCTGAGCATGGGGAGGTTCCACCTACGGTCGGCAGCGCGTGGGTTCTAACGGAATGCCTAAGCTCGTCTCCCCTGAGTGTTTTACAAATGTCTCTGTGCCAGGGAATGCTAGGGGTGATTGCAGGCAATCCCAGTGACCGAGGCTGCCTCCCCAAGATCAGGGAATGTATTTCCCGGACTTCCCCGAACAGGGAACACCTGTGACTGAAGAGAGCTGCGTGGAGTTGTCTCTCGAGCTCCCCCACGCACTGACAATGGTTCCGGAATCTTGAGCGTGGGGAGGTTCCACCAACGGTCGGCAGCGCGTGGGTTCTAACGGAATGCCTAAGCTCGTCTCCCCTGAGGGTTTTCCTAATGTCTCTGTGCCAGGGAATGCTAGGGGTGATTGCAGGATATCCCAGTGACCGAGGCTGCCTCCCCAAGGTCAATTAAGGTTTTTCCCGGACTTCACCGAACAGGGAACACCTTTGACTGAAGAGAGCTGCGTGGAGTTGTCTCTCGTGCTCCCCCACGCACTGACAATGGTTCCGGAATCCTGAGCGTGGGGAGGTTCCACCAACTGTCGGCAGCGCGTGGGTTCTAACGGAATGCCAAAGCTCGTCTCCACTGAGGGTTTTCCTAATGTCTCTGTGCCAGGGAATGCTAGGGGTGATTGTAGGATATTCCAGTGACCGAGGCTGCCTCCCCAAGTTCAAGGAAGGTTTATCCCGGACTTCCCCGAACAGGGAACACCTGTGACTGAAGAGAGCTGTGTGGAGTTTTCTCTCGAGCTCCCCCACGCACTGACAATGGTTCTGGAATCCTGAGCGTGGGGAGGTTCCACCAACGGTCAGCAGCGCGTGGGTTCTAACTGAATGCCTAAGCTCGTCTCCCCTGAGGGTTTTCCTAATGTCTCTGTGCCAGGGAATGCTAGGGGTGATTGCAGGCAATCCCAGTGTCCGAGGCTGCCTCCCCAAGGTCAGGGAAGGTATTTCCCGGACTTCCCCGAACAGGGAACACCTGTGACTGAAGAGAGCTGCGTGGAGTTGTCTCTCGAGCTCCCCCACGCACTGACAATGTTTCCGGAATCCTGAGCGTGGGGAGGTTCCACCAACGGTCGGCAGCGCGTGCGTTTTAACAGAATGCATATGCTCGTCTCCCCTGAGGTTTTTCCTAATGTCTCTGGGCCAGGGAATGCTAGGGGTGATTGCAGGATATCCCAGTGACCGAGGCTGCCTCCGCAAGTTCAGGGAAGGTATTTCCCGGACTTCCCCGAACAGGGAACACCTGTGACTGAAGAGAGCTGCGTGGAGTTGTCTCTCGAGCTCCCCCACACACTGACAATGGTTCCGGAATCCTGTGTGTGGGGAGGTTCCACCAACGGTCGGCAGCGTGTGGGTTCTAACGGAATGCCTAAGCTCGTCTCCCCTGAGGGTTTTCCTAATGTCTCTGTGCCAGGGAATGCTAGGGGTGATTGCAGGCAATCCCAGTGACCGAGGCTGCCTCCCCAAGGTAAGGGAAGTTATTTCCCGGACTTCCCCGAACAGGGAACACCTGTGACTGAAGAGAGCTGCGTGGAGTTGTCTCTCGAGAACCCCCACGCACTGACAATGGTTCCGGAATCCTGAGCGTGGGGAGGTTCCACCAACGGTCGACAGCGCGTGGGTTCTAACGGAAGGCCTAAGCTCGTCTCCCCTGAGGGTTTTCCTAATGTCTCTGTGCCAGGGAATGCTAGGGGTGATTGCAGGTTATCCCAGTGACCGAGGCTGCCTCCCCAAGTTCAGGGAAGGTATTTCCCGGACTTCCCCGAACAGGGAACACCTGTGACTGAAGAGAGCTGCGTGGAGTTGTCTCTCTAGCTCCCACACGCACTGATAATGGTTCCGGAATCCTGAGCGTGGGGAGGTTCCACCAACGGTCGGCAGCGCGTGGGTTCTAACTGAATGCCTAAGCTCGTCTCCCCTGAGGGTTTTCCTAATGTCTCTGTGCCAGGGAATGCTAGGGGTGATTGCAGACAATCCCAGTGACCGAGGCTGCCTCCCCAAGGTGAGGGAAGGTATTTCCCTGACTTCCCCGAACAGGGAACACCTGTGACTGAAGAGAGCTGCGTGGAGTTGTCTCTCGAGAACCCCCACGCACTGACAATGGTTCCGGAATCCTGAGCGTGGGGAGGTTCCACCAACGGTCGGCAGCGCGTGGGTTCTAACGGAAGGCCTAAGCTCGTCTCCCCTGAGGGTTTTCCTAATGTCTCTGTGCCAGGGAATGCTAGGGGTGATTGCAGGATATCCCAGTGACCGAGGCTGCCTCCCCAAGTTCAGGGAAGTTATTTCCCGGACTTCCCCGAACAGGGAACACCTGTGACTGAAGAGAGCTGCGTGGAGTTGTCTCTCGAGCTCCCCCACGCACTGACAATGGTTCCAGAATCCTGAGCGTGGGGAGGTTCCACCAGCGGTCGGCAGCGCGTGGGTTCTAACGGAATGCCTAAGCTCGTCTCCCCTGAGGGTTTTCCTAATGTCTCTGTGCCAGGGAATGCTAGGGGTGATTGCAGGATTTCCCAGTGACCGAGGCTGCCTCCCCAAGGTCAGGGAAGTTATTTCCCGGACTTCCCCGAACAGGGAACACCTGTGACTGAAGAGAGCTGCGTGGAGTTGTCTCTCGAGCTCCCCCACACACTGACAATGTTTCCGGAATCCTGAGCGTGGGGAGGTTCCACCAACGGTCGGCAGCGCGTGGGTTCTAACGGAATGCCTAAGCTGGTCTCCCCTGAGGGTTTTCCTAATGTCTCTGTGCCAGGGAATGCTAGGGGTGATTGCAGGCAGTCCACATGACCGAGGCTGCCTCCCCAAGGTAAGGGAAGTTATTTCCCGGACTTCCCCGAACAGGGAAAACCTGTGACTGAAGAGAGCTGCGTGGAGATGTCTCTCGAGATCCCCCACGCACTGACAATGTTTCCGGAATCCTGAGCGTGGGGAGGTTCCACCAACGGTCGGTAGCGCGTGGGTTCTAACGGAAGGCCTAAGCTCGTCTCCCCTGAGGGTTTTCCTAATGTCTCTGTGCCAGGGAATGCTAGGGGTGATTGCAGGCAATCCCAGTGACCGAGGCTGCCTCCCCAAGGTCAGGGAAGGTATTTCCCGGACTTCCCCGAACAGGGAACACCTGTGACTGAAGAGAGCTGCGTGGAGTTGTCTCTCGAGCTCCCCCACGCACTGACAATGGTTCCGGAATCCTGAGCGTGGGGAGGTTCCACCAACGGTCGGCAGCGCGTGGGTTCTAACAGAATGCCTAAGCTCGTCTCCCCTGAGGGTTTTCCTAATGTCTCTTTGCCAGGGAATGCTAGGGGTGATTGCAGGATATCCCAGTGACCGAAGCTGCCTCCCCAAGGTCAGGGAAGGTATTTCCCGGACTTCCCCGAACAGGGAACACCTGTGACTGAAGAGAGCTGCGTGGAGTTGTCTCTCGAGCTCCCCCACGCACTGACAATGGTTCCGGAATCCTGAGCGTGGGGAGGTTCCACCAACGGTCGGCAGCGCGTGGGTTCTAACGGAATGCCTAAGCTCGTCTCCCCTGAGGGTTTTCCTAATGTCTCTGTGCCAGGGAATGCTAGGGGTGATTGCAGGCAATCCCAGTGACCGAGGCTGCCTCCCCAAGGTCAGGGAAGGTATTTCACGGACTTCCCCAAACAGGGAACACCTGTGACTGAAGAGAGCTGCGTGGAGTTGTCTCTCGAGCTCCCCCACGCACTGACAATGGTTCCGGAATCCTCAGCGTGGGGAGTTTCCACCAACGGTCGGCAGCGCATGGGTTCTAACGGAATGCCTAAGCTCGCCTCCCCTGAGGGTTTTCCTATTGTCTCCGTGCCAGGGAATGCTAGGGGTGATTGCAGGCAATCCCAGTGACCGAGGCTGCCTCCCCAAGGTCAGGGAAGGTATTTCCCGGATTTAGCCGATCAGGGAACACCTGTGACTGAAGAGAGCTGCGTGGAGTTGTCTCTCGAGCTCCCCCACGCACTGACAATGTTTCCGGAATCCTGAACGTGGGGAGGTTCCTCCAACGGTCGGCAGCGCGTCTGTTCTAACGGAATGCCTATGCTCGTCTCCCCTGAGGGTTTTCCTAATGTCTCTGTGCCAGGGAATGCTAGGGGTGATTGCAGACAATCCCAGTGACCGAGGCTGCCTCCCCAAGTTCAGGGAAGGTATTTCCCTGACTTTCCTGAACAGGGAACACCTGTGACTGAAGAGAGGTGCGTGGAGTTGTCTCTCGAGCTCCCCCACGCACTGACAATGGTTCCGGAATCCTGAGCGTGGGGAGGTTCCACCAACGGTCGGCAGTACGTGGGTTATAACGGAATGCCTAAGCTCGTCTCTCCTGAGGGTTTTCCTAATATCTCTGTGCCAGGGAATGCTAGGGGTGATTGCAGGCTATCCCAGTGACCGAGGCTGCCTCCCCAAGGTCAGGGAATGTATTTCACGGACTTCCCCGAACAGGGAACACCTGTGACTGAAGAGAGCTGCGTGGAGTTGTCTCACGAGCTCCCCCACGCACTGAGAATGGTTCCGGAATCCTGAGCGTGGGGAGGTTCCACCAACGGTCGGCAGCGCGTGGGTTCTAACAGAATGCCTAAGCTCGTTTCCCCTGAGGGTTTTCCTAATGTCTCTGTGCCAGGGAATGCTAGGGGTGATTGCAGGATATCCCTGTGACCGAGGCTGCCTCCCCAAGGTCAGGGAAGGTATTTTCCAGACTTCCCCGAACAGGGAACACCTGTGACTGAAGAGAGCTGCGTGGAGATGTCTCTCGAGGTCCCCCACGCACTGACAATGTTTCCGGAATCCTGAGCGTGGGGAGGTTCCACCAACGGTCGTTAGCGCGTGGGTTCTAACGGAATGCCTAAGCTCGTCTCCCCTGAGGTTTTTCCTAATGTCTCTGTACCAGGGAATGCTAGGGGTGATTGCAGGTAATCCCAGTGACCGAGGCTGCCTCCCCAAGGTCAGCGAATTTATTTCCTGGACTTCCCCCAACAGGGAACACCTGTGACTGAAGAGAGCTGCGTGGAGTTGTATCTCGAGCTCCCCCACGCACTGACAATGGTTCCGGAATCCTGAGCGTGGGGAGGTTCCACCAACGGTCGGCAGCGCGTGGGTTCTAAAGGAATGCCTAATCTCGTCTCCCCTGAGGATTTTCCTAATGTCTCTGTGCAGGGAATGCTAGGGGTGATTGCAGGATATCCCAGTGACCGAGGCTGCCTCCCCAAGGTCAGGGAAGGTTTTTCCAGGACTTCCCCGAACAGGGAACACCTGTGACTGAAGAGAGCTGTGTGGAGTTGTCTCTCGAGCTCCCCCACGCACTGACAATGGTTCCGGAATCCTGAGCGTGGGGAGGTTCCACCAACGGTAGGCAGCGCGTGGGTTCTAACGGAATGCCTAAGCTCGTCTCCCCTGAGGGTTTTCCTAATGTCTCTGAGCCAGGGAATGCTAGGGGTGATTGCAGGATATCCCAGTGAACGAGGCTGCCTCCCCAAGGTCAAGGAAGTTATTTCCCGGACTTCCCCGAACAGGGAACACCTCTGACTGAAGAGAGCTGTGTGGAGTTGTCTCTCGAGCTCCCCCACGCACTGATAATGGTTCCGGAATCCTGAGCGTGGGGAGGTTCCACCAACGGTCGGCAGCGCGTGGGTTCTAACGGAATGCCTAAGCTCGTCTCCCCTGAGGGTTTTCCTAATGTCTCTGTGCCAGGGAATGCTAGGGGTGATTGCAGGCAATCCCAGTGACCGAGGCTGCCTCCCCAAAGTCAGGGAAGGTATTTCCCGGACTTCCCCGAACAATGAGCACCTGTGACTGAAGAGAGCTGCGTGGAGTTGTCTCTCGAGCTCCCCCACGCACTGACAATGGTTCCGGAATTCTGAGCGTGGGGATGTTCCACCAACGGTCAGCAGGGCGTGGGTTCTAACGGAATGCCTAAGCTCGTCTCTCCTGAGGGTTTTCCTAATGTCTCTGTGCCAGGGAATGCTAGGGGTGATTGCAGGATATCCCAGTAACCAAGGCTGCCTCCCCAAGGTAAAGGAAGGTATTTCCCGGACTTCCCCGAACAGGGAACACCTGTGACTGAAGAGAGCTGCGTGGAGTTGTCTCTCGAGCTCCCCCACGCACTGACAATGGTTCCGGAATCCTGAGCGTGGGGAGGTTCCACCAACGGTCGGCAGCGCGTGGGTTCTAACGGAATGCCTAAGCTCGCCTCCCCTGAGGGTTTTCCTAATGTCTCTGTGCCAGGGAATGCTAGGGGTGATTGCAGGCAATCCCAGTGACCGAGGCTGCCTCCCCAAGGTCAGGGAAGGTATTTCCCGGATTTCCCCGAACAGGGAACACCTGTGACTGAAGAGAGCTGCGTGGAGTTGTCTCTCGAGCTCCCCCACGCACTGACAATGGTTCCGGAATCCTGAGCGTGGGGAGGTTCCACCAACGGTCGGCAGCGCGTCTGTTCTAACGGAATGCCTATGCTCGTCTCCCCTGAGGGTTTTCCTAATGTCTCTGTGCCAGGGAATGCTAGGGGTGATTGCAGACAATCCCAGTGACCGAGGCTGCCTCCCCAAGTTCAGGGAAGGTATTTCCCTGACTTCCCCGAACAGGGAACACCTGTGACTGAAGAGAGGTGCGCGGAGTTGTCTCTCGAGCTCCCCAACCCACTGACAATGGTTCCGGAATCCTGAGCGTGGGGAGGTTCCACCAACGGTTGGCAGTACGTGGGTTCTAACAGAATGCCTAAGCTCGTCTCCCCTGAGGTTTTTCCTAATATCTCTGTGCCAGGGAATGCTAGGGGTGATTGCAGGCTATCCCAGTGACCGAGGCTGCCTCCCCAAAGTCAGGAAAGATATTTCACGGACTTCCCCGAACAGGGAACACCTGTGACTGAAGAGAGCTGCGTGGAGTTGTCTCACGAGCTCCCCCACGCACTGACAATGTTTCCGGAATCCTGAGCGTGGGGAGGTTCCACCAACGGTCGGCAGCGCGTGGGTTCTAACGGAATGCCTAAGCTCGTCTCCCCTGAGGGTTTTCCTAATGTCTCTGTGCCAGGGAATGCTAGGGGTGATTGTAGGATTTCCCTGTGACCGAGGCTGCCTCCCCAAGGTCAGGGAAGGTATTTTCCGGACTTCCCCGAACAGGGAACACCTGTGACTGAAGAGAGCTGCGTGGAGATGTCTCTCGAGGTCCCCCACGCACTGACAATATTTCCGGAATCCTGAGCGTGGGGAGGTTCCACCAACAGTCGGTAGCGCGTGGGTTCTAACGGAATGCCTAAGCTCGTCTCCCCTGAGGTTTTTCCTAATGTCTCTGTACCAGGGAATGCTTGGGGTGATTGCAGGCAATCCCAGTGACCGAGGCTGCCACCCCAAGGTCAGCGAATTTATTTCCCGGACTTCCCCAAAAAGGGAACACCTGTGACTGAAGAGAGCTGCGTGGAGTTGTCTCTCGAGCTCCCCCACGCACTGACAATGGTTCCGGAATCCTGAGCGTGGGGAGGTTCCACCAACGGTCGGCAGCGCGTGGGTTCTAACGGAATGCCTAAGCTCGTCTCCCCTGAGGGTTTTCCTAATGTCTCTGTGCGAGGGAATGTTAGGGGTGATTGCAGGCAATCCCAGTGACCGAGGCTGCCTCCCCAAGGTCAGGGAAGGTATTTCCCGGACTTCCCCGAACAGGGAACACCTGTGACTGAAGAGAGCTGCGTGGAGTTGTCTCTCGAGCTCCCCCACACACTGACAATGGTTCCGGAATCCTGAGCGTGGGGAGGTTCCACCAACGGTCGGCAGCACGTGGGTTCTAACGGAATGCCTAAGCTCGTCTCCCCTGAGGGTTTTCCTAATTTCTCTGTGCCAGGGAATGCTAGGGGTGATTGCAGGCAATCCCAGTGACCGAGGCTGCCTCCCCAAGGTAAGGGAAGTTATTTCCCGGACTTCCACTAACAGGGAACACCTGTGACTGAAGAGAGCTGCGTGGAGTTGTCTCTCGAGCTCCCCCACGCACTGACAATGATTCCGGAATCCTGAGCGTGGGGAGGTTCCACCAACGGTCGGCAGCGCGTGGGTTCTAACGGAAGGCCTTAGCTCGTCTCCCCTGAGGGTTTTCCTAATGTCTCTGTGCCAGGGAATGCTAGGGGTTATTGCAGGATATCCCAGTGACCGAGGCTGACTCCCCAAGTTCAGGGAAGGTATTTCCCGGACTTCCCCGAACAGGGAACACCTGTGACTGAAGAGAACTGCGTGGAGTTGTCTCTCGAGCTCCCCCACGCACTGATAATGGTTCCGGAATCCTGAGCGTGGGGAGGTTCCACCAACGGTCGGCAGCGCGTGGGTTCTAACGGAATGCCTAAGCTCGTCTCCCCTGAGGGTTTTCCTAATGACTCTGTGCCAGGGAATGCTAGGGGT
The DNA here is from genome assembly GCF_048564905.1 of Vicugna pacos. Classification (NCBI taxonomy): domain Eukaryota; kingdom Metazoa; phylum Chordata; class Mammalia; order Artiodactyla; family Camelidae; genus Vicugna; species Vicugna pacos. Next base: position 650,742 of record NC_133021.1, read on the forward strand.
GATTGCAGACAATCCCAGTGACCGAGGCTGCCTCCCCAATGTGAGGGAAGGTATTTCCCGGACTTCCCCGAACAGGGAACACCTGTGACTGAAGAGAGCTGCGTGGAGTTGTCTCTCGAGCTCCCCCACGCACTGACAATGGTACCGGAATCCTGAGCGTGGGGAGGTTCCACCAACGGTCGGCAGTACGTGGGTTATAACGGAATGCCTAAGCTCGTCTCCCCTGAGGTTTTTCCTAATGTCTCTGTGCCAGGGAATGCTAGGGGTGATTGCAGGATATCCCAGTGACCGAGGCTGCCTCCCCAAGGACAGGGAAGGTATTTCCCGGACTTCCCCGAACAGGGAACACCTGTGACTGAAGAGAGCTGCGTGGAGTTGTCTCTCGAGCTCCCCCACGCACTGACAATGGTTCCGGAATCCTGAGCGTGGGGAGGTTCCACCAACGGTCGGCAGCGCGTGGGTTCTAACGGAATGCCTAAGCTCGTCTCCCCTGAGGGTTTTCCTAATGTCTCTGTGCCAGGGAATGCTAGGGGTGATTGCAGGCAATCCCAGTGACCGAGGCTGCCTCCCCAAGGTCAGGGAAGGTATTTCCCGGACTTCCCCGAACAGGGAACACCTGTGACTGAAGAGAGCTGCGTGGAGTTGTCTCTCGAGCTCCCCCACGCACTGACAATGGTTCCGAAATCCTGAGGGTGGGGAGGTTCCACCAACGGTCTGCAGCGCGTGGGTTCTAACGGAATGCCTAAGCTCGTCTCCCCTGAGTGTTTTTCTAATATCTCTCTGCCAGGGAATGCTAGGGGTGATTGCAGGCAATCCCAGTGACCGAGGCTGCCTCCCCAAGGTCAGGGAAGTTATTTCCCGGATTTCCCCGAACAGGGAACACCTGTGACTGAAGAGAGGTGCGTGGAGTTGTCTCTCGAGCTCCCCCACGCACTGACAATGGTTCCGAAATCCTGAGCGTGGGGAGGTTCCACCAACGGTCGGCAGTACGTGGGTTATAACGGAATGCCTAAGCTCGTCTCCCCTGAGGGTTTTCCTAATGTCTCTGTGCCAGGGAATGCTAGGGGTGATTGCAGGGTATCCCAGTGACCGAGGCTGCCTCCCCAAGGTCAGGGAAGGTATTTCCCGGATTTCCCCTAAAAGGGAACACCTGTGACTGAAGAGAGCTGCGTGGAGTTGTCTCTCGAGCTCCCCCACGCACTGACAATGGTTCCGGAATCCTGAGCGTGGGGAGGTTCCAACAACGGTCGGCAGCGCGTGGGTTCTAACGGAATGCCTAATCTCGTCTCCCCTGAGGGTTTTCCTAATGTCTCTGTGCCAGGGAATGCTAGGGGTGATTGCAGGCAATCCCAGTGACGGAGGCTGCCTCCCAAAGGTCAGGGAAGGTTTTTCCCGGACTTCCCCGAACAGGGAACACCTGTGACTGAAGAGAGCTGCGTGGAGTTGTCTCTCGAGCTCCCCCACGCACTGACAATGGTTCCGGAATCCTGAGCGTGGGGAGGTTCCACCAACGGTCGGCAGCGCGTGGGTTCTAACGGAATGCCTAAGCTCGTCTCCCCTGAGGGTTTTCCTAATGTCTCTGTACCAGGGAATGCTAGGGGTGATTGCAGGCAATCCCAGTGACCGAGGCTGCCTCCCCAAGGTCAGGGAAGGTATTTCCCGGACTTCCCCGAACAGGGAACACCTGTGACTGAAGAGAGCTGCGTGGAGTTGTCTCTCGAGCTCCCCCACGCACTGACAATGATTCCGGAATCCTGAGCGTGGGGAGGTTCCACCAACGGTCTGCAGCGCGTGGGTTCTAACGGAATGCCTAAGCTCGTCTCCCCTGAGGGTTTTCCTAATTTCTCTGTGCCAGGGAATGCTAGGGGTGATTGCAGACAATCCCAGTGACCGAGGCTGCCTCCCCAAGGTCAGGGAATGTATTTCCCGTACTTCCCCGAACAGGGAACACCTGTGACTGAAGAGAGCTGCGTGGAGTTGTCTCTCGAGCTCCCCCACGCACTGACAATGGTTCCGGAATCCTGAGCGTGGGGAGGTTCCACCAACGGTCGGCAGCGCGTGGGTTCTAACGGAATACCTAAGCTCGTCTCCCCTGAGGGTTTTCCTAATGTCTCTGTGCCAGGGAATGCTAGGGGTGATTGCAGACAATCCCAGTGACCGAGGCTGCCTCCCCAAAGTGAGGGAAGTTATTTCCCGGACTTCCCCGAACAGGGAACACCTGTGACTGAAGAGAGCTGCGTGGAGTTGTCTCTCGAGCTCCCCCACGCACTGACAATGGTTCCGGAATCCTGAGCGTGGGGAGGTTCCACCAACGGTCGGCAGCGCGTGGGTTCTAACGGAATGCCTAAGCTCGTCTCCCCTGAGGGTTTTCCTAATGTCTCTGTGCGAGGGAATGCTAGGGGTGATTGCAGGCAATCCCAGTGACCGAGGCTGCCTCCCCAAGGTCAGGGAAGGTATTTCCCGGACTTCCCCGAACAGGGAACACCTGTGACTGAAGAGAGCTGCGTGGAGTTGTCTCTCGAGCTCCCCCACACACTGACAATGGTTCCGGAATCCTGAGCGTGGGGAGGTTCCACCAACGGTCGGCAGCACGTGGGTTCTAACGGAATGCCTAAGCTCGTCTCCCCTGAGGGTTTTCCTAATTTCTCTGTGCCAGGGAATGCTAGGGGTGATTGCAGGCAATCCCAGTGACCGAGGCTGCCTCCCCAAGGTAAGGGAAGTTATTTCCCGGACTTCCACTAACAGGGAACACCTGTGACTGAAGAGAGCTGCGTGGAGTTGTCTCTCGAGCTCCCCCACGCACTAATAATGATTCCGGAATCCTGAGCGTGGGGAGGTTCCACCAACGGTCGGCAGCGCGTGGGTTCTAACGGAAGGCCTTAGCTCGTCTCCCCTGAGGGTTTTCCTAATGTCTCTGTGCCAGGGAATGCTAGGGGTTATTGCAGGATATCCCAGTGACCGAGGCTGACTCCCCAAGGTCAGGGAAGGTATTTCCCGGACTTCCCCGAACAGGGAACACCTGTGACTGAAGAGAACTGCGTGGAGTTGTCTCTCGAGCTCCCCCACGCACTGATAATGGTTCCGGAATCCTGAGCGTGGGGAGGTTCCACCAACGGTCGGCAGCGCGTGGGTTCTAACGGAATGCCTAAGCTCGTCTCCCCTGAGGGTTTTCCTAATGACTCTGTGCCAGGGAATGCTAGGGGTGATTGCAGACAATCCCAGTGACCGAGGCTGCCTCCCCAATGTGAGGGAAGGTATTTCCCGGACTTCCCCGAACAGGGAACACCTGTGACTGAAGAGAGCTGCGTGGAGTTGTCTCTCGAGCTCCCCCACGCACTGACAATGGTACCGGAATCCTGAGCGTGGGGAGGTTCCACCAACGGTCGGCAGTACGTGGGTTATAACGGAGTGCCTAAGCTCGTCTCCCCTGAGGGTTTTCCTAATGTCTCTGTGCCAGGGAATGCTAGGGGTGATTGCAGGCAATCCCAGTGACCGAGGCTGCCTCCCCAAGGTCAGGGAAGGTATTTCCCGGACTTCCCCGAACAGGGAACACCTGTGACTGAAGAGAGCTGCGTGGAGTTTTCTCTCGAGCTCCCCCACGCACTGACAATGGTTCCGGAATCCTGAGGGTGGGGAGGTTCCACCAACGGTCGGCAGCGCGTGGGTTCTAACGGAATGCCAAAGCTCGTCTCCCCTGAGTGTTTTTCTAATATCTCTCTGCCAGGGAATGCTAGGGGTGATTGCAGGCAATCCCAGTGACCGAGGCTGCCTCCCCAATGTCAGGGAAGGTATTTCCCGGATTTCCCCGAACAGGGAACACCTGTGACTGAAGAGAGCTGCGTGGAGTTGTCTCTCGAGCTCCCCCACGCACTGACAATGGTTCCGGAATCCTGAGCGTGGGGAGGTTCCACCAACGGTCGGCAGCGCGTGGGTTCTAACGGAATGCCTAAGCTCGTCTCCCCTGAGGGTTTTCCTAATGTCTCTGTGCGAGGGAATGCTAGGGGTGATTGCAGGCAATCCCAGTGAACGAGGCTGCCTCCCCAAGGTCAGGGAAGGTATTTCCCGGACTTCCCCGAACAGGGAACACCTGTGACTGAAGAGAGCTGCGTGGAGTTGTCTCTCGAGCTCCCCCACACACTGACAATGGTTCCGGAATCCTGAGCGTGGGGAGGTTCCACCAACGGTCGGCAGCACGTGGGTTCTAACGGAATGCCTAAGCTCGTCTCCCCTGAGGGTTTTCCTAATTTCTCTGTGCCAGGGAATGCTAGGGGTGATTGCAGACAATCCCAGTGACCGAGGCTGCCTCCCCAAGGTCAGGGAATGTATTTCCCGGACTTCCCGGAACAGGGAACACCTGTGACTGAAGAGAGCTGCGTGGAGTTGTCTCTCGAGCTCCCCCACGCACTGACAATGGTTCCGGAATCCTGAGCGTGGGGAGGTTCCACCAACGGTCGGCAGCGCGTGGGTTCTAACGGAATACCTAAGCTCGTCTCCCCTGAGGGTTTTCCTAATGTCTCTGTGCCAGGGAATGCTAGGGGTGATTGCAGGATATCCCAGTGACCGAGGCTGCCTCCCCAAGGTCAGGGAAGGTATTTCCCGGACTTCCCCGAACAGGGAACACCTGTGACTGAAGAGAGCTGCGTGGAGTTGTCTCTCGAGCTCCCCCAAGCACTGACAATTTTTCCGGAATCCTGAGCGTGGGGAGTTTCCACCAACGGTCGGCAGCGCGTGGGTTCTAACGTAATGCCTAAGCTCATCTCCCCTGAGGGTTTTCCTAATGTCTCTGTGCCAGGGAATGCTAGGGGTGATTGCAGGCAATCCCAGTGACCGAGGCTGTCTCCCCAAGGTCAGGGAAGGTATTTCCCGGACTTCCCCGAACAGGGAACACCTGTGACTGAAGAGAGCTTCGTGGAGTTGTCTCTCGAGCTCCCCCACGCACTGACAATGGTTCCGTAATACTGAGCGTGGGGAGGTTCCACCAACGGTCAGCAGCGCGTGGGTTCTAACGGAAAGCCTAAGCTCGTCTCCCCTGAGGGTTTTCCTAATGTCTCTGTGCCAGGGAATGCTAGGGGTGATTGCAGGCAATCCCAGTGACCGAGGCTGCCTCCCCAAGGTCAGGGAAGGTATTTCCCGGATTTCCCCGAACAGGGAACACCTGTGACTGAAGAGAGCTGCGTGGAGTTGTCTCTCGTGCTCCCCCACGCACTGATAATGATTCCGGAATCCTGAGCGTGGGGAGGTTCCACCAACGGTCGGCAGCGCGTGGGTTCTAACGGAATGCCTAAGCTCGTCTCCCCTGAGGGTTTTCCTAATGTCTCTGTGCCAGGGAATGCTAGGGGTGATTGCAGGATATCCCAGTGACCGAGGCTGCCTCCCCAAGGTCACGGAAGGTATTTCCCGGATTTCCCCGAACAGGGAACACCTGTGACTGAAGAGAGCTGCGTGGAGTTGTCTCTCGAGCTCCCCCAAACACTGACAATGGTTCCGGAATCCTGAGCGTGGGGAGGTTCCACCAACGGTCGGCAGCGCGTGGGTTCTAACGGAATGCCTAAGCTCGTCTCCCCTGAGGGTTTTCCTAATGTCTCTGTGCCAGGGAATGCTAGGGGTGATTGCAGGATATCCCAGTGACCGAGGCTGCCTTCCCAAAGTCAGGGAAGTTTTTTCCCGGACTTCCCCGAACAGGGAACACCTGTGACTGAAGAGAGCTGCGTGGAGTTGTCTCTCGAGCTCCCCCACGCACTGACAATGGTTCCGGAATCCTGAGCGTGGGGAGGTTCCACCAACGGTCAGCAGCGCGTGGGTTCTAATGGAATGCCTAAGCTCGTCTCCCCTGAGGGTTTTCCTAATATCTCTGTGCCAGGGAATGCTAGGGGTGATTGCAGGCAATCCCAGTGACCGATGCTGCCTCCCCAAGGTCAGGGAAGGTATTTCCCGGATTTCCCCGAACAGGGAACACCTGTGACTGAAGAGAGCTGCGTGGAGTTGTCTCTCGAGCTCCCCCACGCACTGACAATGTTTCCGGAATCCTGAGCGTGGGGAGGTTCCACCAACGGTCGGCAGCTCGTGGGTTCTAACGGAATGCCTAAGCTCGTCTCCCCTGAGGGTTTTCCTAATGTCTCTGTGCCAGGGAATGCTAGGGGTGATTGCAGGATATCCCAGTGACCGAGGTTGCCTCCCCAAGGTCACGGAAGGTATTTCCCGGATTTCCCCGAACAGGGAACACCTGTGACTGAAGAGAGCTGCGTGGAGTTGTCTCTCGAGCTCCCCCACACACTGACAATGGTTCCGGAATCCTGAGCGTGGGGAGGTTCCACCAACGGTCGGCAGCGCGTGGGTACAAACGGAATGCCTAAGGTCGTCTCCCCTGAGGGTTTTCCTAATGTCTCTGTGCCAGGGAATGCTAGGGGTGATTGCAGGATATCCCAGTAACCGAGGCCGCCTCCCCAAGTTCAGGGAAGGTATTTCCCGGACTTCCCCGAACAGGGAACACCTGTGACTGAAGAGAGCTGCGTGGAGTTGTCTCTCGAGCTCCCCCACGCACTAACAATTGTTCCGGAATCCTGAGCGTGGGGAGGTTCCACCAACGGTCGGCAGCGCGTGGGTTCTAACGGAATGCCTAAGCTCGTCTCCCCTGAGGGTTTTCCTAATGTCTCTGTGCCAGGGAATGTTAGGGGTGATTGCAGGCAATCCCAGTGACCAAGGCTGCCTCCCCAAGGTCAGGGAAGGTATTTACCGGATTTCCCCGAACAGGGAACACCTGTGACTGAAGAGAGCTGCGTGGAGTTGTCTCTCGAGCTCCACCACGCACTGACAATGTTTCCGGAATCCTGAGCGTGGGGAGGTTCCACCAACGGTCGGCAGCGCGTGGGTTGTAACGGAATGCCTAAGCTCGTCTCCCCTGAGGATTTTCCTAATGTCTCTTTGCCAGGGAATGCTAGGGGTGATTGCAGGATATCCCAGTGACCGAGGCTGCCTCCCCAAGGTCAGGTAAGGTATTTCCGGGACTTCCCCGAACAGGGAACAACTGTGACTGATGAGAGCTGTGTGGAGTTGTCTCTCGAGCTCCCCCACGCACTGACAATGGTTCCGGAATCCTGAGCGTGGGGAGGTTCCACCAACGGTCGGCAGCGCGTGGGTTCTAACGGAATGCCTAAGCTCGTCTCCCCTGAGGGTTTTCCTAATATCTCTCTGCCAGGGAATGCTAGGGGTGATTGCAGGATATCCCAGTGAACGGGGCTGCCTCCCCAAGTCAAGGAAGTTATTTCCCGGACTTCCCCGAACAGGGAACACCTCTGACTGAAGAGAGCTGTGTGGAGTTGTCTCTCGAGCTCCCCCACACACTGACAAAGGTTCCGGAATCCTGAGCGTGGGGAGGTTCCCCCAACGGTCGGCAGCGCGTGGGTTCTAACGGAATGCCTAAGCTCGTCTCCCCTGAGGGTTTTCCTAATGTCTCTGCGCCAGGGAATGCTAGGGGTGATTGCAGGCAATCCCAGTGACCGAGGCTGCCTCCCCAAGGTCAGGGAAGGTATTTCCCGGACTTCCCCGAACAGGGAACACCTGTGACTGAAGAGAGCTGCGTGGAGTTGTCTCTCGAGCTCCCCCACGCACTGACAATGGTTCCGGATTCCTGAGCGTGGGGAGGTTCCACCAACGGTCGGCAGCGCGTGGGTTCTAACGGAATGCCTAAGCTCGTCTCCCCTGAGGGTTTTCCTAATGTCTCTGTGCCAGGGAATGCTAGGGGTGATTGCAGGATATCCCAGTGACCGAGGCTGCCTCCCCAAGGTGAGGGAAGGTATTTCCCAGACTTCCCCGAACAGGGAACACCTATTACTGAAGAGAGCTGCGTGGGGTTGTCTCTCGAGCTCCCCCACACACTGACAATGGTTCCGGAATCCTGAGTCTGGGGAGCTTCCACCAACGGTCGGCAGCGCGTGGGTTCTAACGGAAAGCCTAAACTCGTCTCCCCTGAGGGTTTTCCTAATATCTCTGTGCCAGGGAATGCTAGGGGTGATTGCAGGATATCCCAGTGACCGAGGCTGCCTCCCCAAGATCAGGGAAGGTATTTCCCGGACTTCCCCGAACAGGAAACTCCTGTGAATGAAGAGAGCTGCGTGGAGTTGTCTCTCGAGATCCCCCACGCACTGACACTGTTTCCGGAATCCTGAGTGTGGGGAGGTTCCACCAACGGTCGGCAGCGCGTGGGTTCTAACGAAATGCCTAAGCTCATGTCCCCTGAGGGTTTTCCTAATGTCTCTGTGCCAGGGAATGCTAGGGGTGATTGCAGGCAATCCCAGTGTCCTAGGCTGCATCCCCAAGGGCAGGGAATTTATTTCCCGGACTTCCCCGAAGAGGGAACAGCTGTGACTGAAGAGAGCTGCGTGGAGTTGTCTCTCGAGCTCCCCCACGCACTGTCAATGGTTCCGGAATCCTGAGCGTAGGGAATTTCCACCAACGGTCGGCAGCGCGTGGGTTCTAACGGAAAGCCTAAGCTCGTCTCCCCTGAGTGTTTTCTTAATGTCTCTGTACCAGGGAATGCTAAGGGTTATTGCAGGATATCCCAGTGACCGAGGCTGCCTCCCCAAGGTCAGGGAAGTTATTTCTCAGACTTCCCAAACAGGGAACACCTGTGACTGAAGAGAGATACGTGGAGTTGTCTCTCGAGCTCCCCCACGCACTGACACTGGTTCCTGAATCCTGAGCGTGGGGAGGTTCCACCAAAGGTCGGCAGCGCGTGGGTTCTAACGGAAAGCCTAAGCTCGTCTCCCCTGAGTTTTTTCCTAAGGTCTCTGTGCCAGGGATTGCTAGGGGTGATTTCAGGATATCCCAGAGACCGAGGCTGCCTCCCCAAGCTCAAGGAATGTATTTCTCGGACTTCCCCGAACAGAGAACACCTGTGACTGAAGAGAGCTGCGTGGAGTTGTCTCTCGAGCTCCCCCACGCACTGACAATGGTTCCGGTATCCTGAGCGTGGGGAGGTTCCACCAACGGTCGGCAGCGCGTGGGTTTTAACGGAATGCCTAAGCACGTCTCCCCTGAGGATTTTCCTAATGTCTCTGTGCCAGGGAATGCTAGGGGTGGTTGCAGGCAATCCCAGTGCCCGAGGCTGCCTCCCCAATATCAGGGAAAGTATTTCCCGGACTTCCCCATACAGGGAACACCTGTGACTGAAGAAGGCTGCATGGAGATGTCTCTCGAGCTCCCCCACGCACTGACAATGGTTCCGGAATCCTGAGCGTGGGGAGGTTCCACCAACAGTCGGCAGCGCGTGGGTTCTAACGGAATGCCTAAGCTCGTCTCCCCTGAGGGTTTTCCTAATGTCTCTGTGCCAGGGAATGCTAGGGGTGATTGCAGGATATCCCAGTGACCGAAGCTGCCTCCCCAAGGTCAAGGAAGGTATTTCCGGAATTCCCCGAACAGGGAACACCTGTGACTGAAGTGAGCTTTGTATAGTTGTCTCTCGAGCTCCCCCACGCACTGACAATGGTTCCAGAATCCTGAGCGTGGGGAAGTTCCACCAACGGTCGGCAGCGCGTGGGTTCTAACGGAATGCCTAAGCTCGTCTCCCCTGAAGGTTTTCCTAATGTCTCTGTGCCAGGGAATGCTAGGGGTGATTGCAGGATATTGCAGTGCCCGAGGCTGCTTCCCCAAGGTCAGGGAAGGTATTTCCCTGACTTCCCCGAACAGCGAACACCTGTGACTGAAGAGAGCTGCGTGGAGTTGTCTCTCGAGCTCCCCCACGCACTGACAATGGTTCCGGAAACCTGAGCATTGGCAGGTTCCACCAACGGTCGGCAGCGCGTGGGTTCTAACGGAATACCTAAGCTCGTCTCACCTGAGGGTTTTCTTAATGTCTCTGTGCCAGGGAATGCTAGGGTTGATTTCAGGATATCCCAGTGTCCGAGGCTGCATCTCCAAGGTCAAGGAAGTTATTTCCCGAACTTCCTCGAACAGGGAACACCTGTGACTGAAGAGAGCTGCGTGGAGTTGTCTCTCGAGCTCCCCCACGCACTGACAATGGTTCCGGAATCCTGAGCGTGGGGAGGTTCCACCAACGGTCGGCAGCGCGTGGGTTCTAACGGAATGCCTAAGCTCGTCTCCCCTGAGGGTTTTCCTAATGTCTCTGTGCCAGGGAATGCTAGGGGTGATTTCAGGCAATCCCAGAGACCGAGGCTGCCTCCCCAAAGTCAGGGAAGATATTTCCCGGACTTCCCCGAACAGGGAACACCTGTGACTGAAGAGAGCTGCGTGGAGTTGTCTCTCGAGCTCCCCCACGCACTGACAAAGGTTCCGGAATCCTGAGCGTGGGGAGGTTCCACCAACGGTCGGCAGCGCGTGGGTTCTAACGTAATGCCTAAGCTCGTCTCCCCTGAGGGTTTTCCTAATGTCTCTGTGCCAGGGAATGCTAGGGGTGATTGCAGGATATCCCAGTGACCGAGGCTGCCTCCCCAAGGTCAAGGAAGGTATTTCCAGAATTCCCCGAACAGGGAACACCTGTGACTGAAGAGAGCTTTGTGGAGTTGTCTCTCGAGCTCCCCCACGCACTGACAATGGTTCCGGAAACCTGAGCATCGGGAGGTTCCACCAAAGGTCGGCAGCGCGTGGGTTCTAACGGAATGCCTAAGCTCGTCTCCCATGAGGGTTTTCCTAATGTCTCTGTGCCAGGGAATGCTAGGGGTGATTGCAGGATATCCCAGTGACCGAGGCTGCCTCCCCAAGGTCAGGGAAGGTATTTCCCGGACTTCCCCGAACAGGGAACACCTGTGACTGAAGAGAGCTGCGTGGAGTTGTCTCTCGAGCTCCCCCACGCACTGACAATGTTTCCGGAATCCTGAGCGTGGGGATGTTCCACCAACGGTCGGCAGCGCGTGGGTTCTAACGGAATGCCTAAGCTCGTCTCCCCTGAGGGTTTTCCTAATGTCTCTGTGCCAGGGAATGCTAGGGGTGATTGCAGGCATTCCCAGTGACCGAGGCTGCCTCCTCCCCAAGGTCACGGTAGGTATTTCCCGGACTTCCCCGAACAGGGAACACCTGTGACTGAAGAGAGCTGCGTGGAGTTGTCTCTCGAGCTCCCCCACGCACTGACAATGGTTCCGGAATCCTGAGCGTGGGGAGGTTCCACCAACGGTCGGCAGCGCGTGGGTTCTAACGGAATGCCTAAGCTCGTTTCCCCTGAGGGTTTTCCTAATGTCTCTGTGCCAGGGAATGCTAGGGGTGATTGCAGGCAATCCCAGAGACCGAGGCTGCCTCCCCAAAGTCAGGGAAGATATTTCCCGGACTTCCCCAAACAGGGAACACCTGTGACTGAAGAGAGCTGCGTGGAGTTGTCTCTCGAGCTCCCCCACGCACTGACAATGGTTCCGGAATCCTGAGCGTGGGGAGGTTCCACCAACGGTCGGCAGCGCGTGGGTTCTAACGGAATGCCTAAGCTCGTCTCCCCTGAGGGTTTTCCTAATGTCTCTGTGCCAGGGAATGCTAGGGGTGATTGCAGGCAATCCCAGTGACCGAGGCTGCCTCCCCAAGGTCAGGGAATGTATTTCCCGGACTTCCCCGAACAGGGAACACCTGTGACTGAAGAGAGTTGCGTGGAGTTGTCTCTCGAGCTCCCCCACGCACTGACAATGGTTCCGGAGTCCTGAGCGTGGGGAGGTTCCACCAACGGTCGGCAGCGCGTGGGTTCTATCGGAATGCCTAAGCTCGTCTCCCCTGAGGGTTTTCCTAATGTCTCTTTGCCAGGGAATGCCAGGGGTGATTGCAGGCAATCCCAGTGTCCGAGGCTGCCTCCCCAAAATCAGGAAAGGTATTTCCCGGACTTCCCCGAACAGGGAACACCTGTGACTGAAGAGAGCTGCGTGGAGTTGTCTCTCGAGCTCCCCCACGCACTGACAATGGTTCCGGAATCCTGAGCGTGGGGAGGTTCCACCAACGGTCGGCAGCGCGTGGGTTCTAACGGAATGCCTAAGCTCGTCTCCCCTGAGGGTTTTCCTAATGTCTCTGTGCCAGGGTATGCTAGGGGTGATTGCAGGATATCCCAGTGACCGAGGCTGCCTCCGCAAGGTCAGGGAAGGTATTTCCCTGACTTCCTCGAACAGGGAACACCTTTGATTGAAGAGAGCTGCGTGGAGTTGTCTCTCGAGCTCCCACACGCACTGACAATCTTTCCGGAATACTGAGCGTGGGGAGGTTCCACCAACGGTCGGCAGCGCGTGGGTTCTAACGGAATGCCTAAGCTCGTCTCCCCTGATGGTTTTCCTAATGTCTCTGTGCCAGGGAATGCTAGGGGTGATTGCAGGATATCCCAGTGACCGAGGCTGCCTCCCCAATGTCAGGGAAAGTTTTCTCGGACTTCTCAGAACAGGGAACACCTGTGACTGAAGAGAGCTGCGTGAAGTTGTCTCTCGAGCTCCCCCACGCACTGACAATCGTTCCGGAATCCTGAGCGTGGGGAGGTTCCACCAACGGTCGGCAGCGAGTGGGTTCTAACGGAATGCCTAAGCTCGTCTCCCCTGAGGGTTTTCCTAATGTCTCTGTGCCAGGGAATGCTAGGGGTGATTGCAGGATATCCCAGTGACCGAGGCTGCCTCCCCAAAGTCAGGGAAGGTATTTCCCGGACTTCCCCGAACAGGGAACACCTGTGACTGAAGAGAGCTACGTGGAGTTGTCTCTCGAGCTCCCCCACGCATTGACAATGGTTCCGGAATCCTGAGCGTGGGGAGGTTCCACCAACGGTTGGCAGCGCGTGGGTTCTAACGGTATGCCTAAGTTCGACTCCCCTGAGGGTTTTCCTAATATCTCTGTGCCAGGGAATGCTAGGGGTGATTGCAGGATATCCCAGTGCCCGAGGCTGCCTCCCCAAGGTCAGGGAAGGTATTTCCCGGACTTCCCCGAACAGGGAACACCTGTGACTGAAGAGAGCTGCGTGAAGTTTTCTTTTTAGCTCCCCCACGCACTGACAATGGTTCCGGAATCCTGAGCTTTGGGATGTTCCACCAAAGGTCGGCAGCGCGTGGGTTCTAACGGTATGCCTAAGTTTGTCTCCCCTGAGGATTTTCCTAATATCTCTGTGCCAGGGAATGCTAGGGGTGATTGCAGGATATCCCAGTGACAGAGGCTGCCTCCCCAAGGTCAGGGAAGATATTTCCCGGACTTCCCCGAACAGGGAACACCTGTGACTTAGAGAGCTGCGTGGAGTTGTCTCTCGAGCTCCCCCACGCACTGACAATGGTTCCGGAATCCTGAGAGTGGGGAGGTTCCACCAAAGGTCGGCAGCGCGTGGGTTCTAACGGAATGCCTAAGCTCGTCTCCCCTGAGGGTTTTCCTAATGTCTCTGTGCCAGGGAATGCTAGGGGTGATTGCAGGATATCCCAGTGACCGAGGCTGCCTCCCCAATTTCAGGGAAGGTATTTCCTGGACTTCCCCGAACAGGGAACTCCTGTGACTGAAGAGAGCTGCGTGGAGTTGTCTCTCGAGCTCCCCCACGCACTGACAATGGTTCCGGAATCCTGAGCGTGGGGAGGTTCCACCAACGGTCGGCAGCGCGTGGGTTCTAACGGAATGCCTAAGCTCGTCTCCCCTGAGGGTTTTCCTAATGTCTCTGTGCCAGGGAATGCTAGGGGTGATTGCAGGATATCCCAGTGACCGAGGCTGCCTCCCCAAGGTCAGGGAAGGTATTTCCCGGACTTCCCCGAACAGGGAACACCTGTGACTGAAGAGAGCTACGTGGAGTTGTCTCTCGAGCTCCCCCACGCACTGACAATGTTTCCGGAATCCTGAGCGTGGGGAGGTTCCACCAACGGTCGGTAGCGCGTGGGTTCTAACGGAATGCATAAGCTCGTCTCCCCTGAGGGTTTTCCTAATGTGTCTGTGCCAGGGAATGCTAGGGGTGATTGCAGGATATCCCAGTGACCGAGGCTGCCTCCCCAAGGTCACGGAATACTTTTCCCGGACTTCCCCGAACAGGGAACACCTGTGACTGAAGAGAGCTGCGTGGAGTTGTCTCTCGAGCTCCCCCACGCACTGACAATGGTTCCGGAATCCTGAGCGTGGGGAGGTTCCACCAACGGTCGGCAGCGCGTGGGTTCAAACGGAATGCCTAAGCTCGTCTCCCCTGAGGGTTTTCCGAATGTCTCTGTGCCAGGGAATGCTAGGGGTGATTGCAGGATATCCCAGTGACCGAGGCTGCCTCCCCAATGTCTGGGATCGTATTTCCCGGACTTCCCCGAACAGGGAACACCTGTGACTGAAGAGAGCTGCGTGGAGTTGTCTCTGGAGCTCCCCCACGCACTGACAATGGTTCCGGAATCCTGAGCGTGGGGAGGTTCCACCAACGGTCGGCAGCGCGTGGGTTCTAACGGAATGCCTAAGCTCGTCTCCCCTGAGGGTTTTCCTAATGTCTCTGTGCCAGGGAATGCTTGGGGTGATTGCAGGCATTCCCAGTGACCGAGGCTGCCTCCCCAAGGTCAGGGAAGGTATTTCCCGGACTTCCCCGAACAGGGAACACCTGTGACTGAAGAGAGCTGCGTGGAGTTGTCTCTCGAGCTCCCCCACGCACTGACAATGGTTCCGGAATCCTGAGCGTGGGGAGGTTCCACCAACGGTCGGTAGCGCGTGGGTTCAAACGGAATCCCTAAGCTCGTCTCCCCTGAGGGTTTTCCTAATGTCTCTGTGCCAGGGAATGCTAGGGGTGATTGCAGGCAATCCCAGAGATAGAGGCTGCCTCCCCAAATTCAGGGAAGATATTTCCCGGACTTCCCCGAACAGGGAACACCTGTGACTGAAGAGAGCTGCGTGGAGTTGTCTCTCGAGCTCCCCCACGCACTGACAATGGTTCCGGAATCCTGAGCGTGGGGAGGTTCCACCAACGGTCGGCAGCGCGTGGGTTCTAACGGAATGACTAAGCTCGTCTCCCCTGAGGGTTTTCCTAATGTCTCTGTGCCAGGGAATGCTAGGGGTGATTGCAGGCAATCCCAGTGACCGAGGATGCCTCCCCAAGGTCAGGGAAGGTATTTCCCGGACTTCCCCGAACAGCGAACACCTGTGACTGAAGAGAGCTGCGTGGAGTTGTCTCTCGAGCTCCCCCACGCACTGACAATGTTTCCGGAAACCTGAGCATTGGGAGGTTCCACCAACGGTCGGCAGCGCGTGGGTTCTAACGGAATGCCTAAGCTCGTCTCCCCTGAGGGTTTTCCTAATGTCTCTGTGCCAGTGAATGCTAGGGTTGATTTCAGGATTTCCCAGTGTCCGAGGCTGCATCCCCAAGGTCAAGGAAGTTATTTCCTGAACTTCCCCGAACAGGGAACACCTGTGACTGAAGAGAGCTGCGTGGAGTTGTCTCTCGAGCTCCCCCACACACTGACAATGGTTCCGGAATCCTGAGCGTGGGGAGGTTCCACCAACGGTCGGCAGCACGTGGGTTCTAACGGAATGCCTAAGCTCGTCTCCCCTGAGGGTTTTCCTAATATCTCTGTGCCAGGGAATGCTAGGGGTGATTGCAGGATATCCCAGTGACCGAGGCTGCCTCCCCAAGGTCAGGGAAGGTATTTCCCGGACTTCCCCGAACAGGGAACACCTGTGACTGAAGAGAGCTGCGTGGAGTTGTCTCTCGAGCTCCCCCACGCACTGACTATGGTTCCGGAAACCTGAGCGTGGGGAGGTTCCACCAACGGTCGGCAGCGCGTGGGTTCTAACGGAATGCCTAAGCACGTCTCCCCTGAGGGTTTTCCTAATGTCTCTGTACCAGGGAATGCTAGGGGTGATTGCAGGATATCCCAGTGACCGAGGCTGCCTCCCCAAGGTCAGGGAATATCTTTCCCGGACTTCCCCGAACAGGGAACACCTGTGACTGAAGAGAGCTGCGTGGAGTTGTCTCTCGAGCTCCCCCACACACTGACAATTGTTCCGAAATCCTGAGCGTGGGGAGGTTCCACCAACGGTCGGCAGCACGTGGGTTCTAACGGAATGCCTAAGCTCGTCTCCCCTGAGGGTTTTCCTAATGTCTCTGTGCCAGGGAATGCTAGGGGTGATTGCAGGATATCCCAGTGACCGAGGCTGCCTCCCCAAGGTCAGGGAAGTTATTTCCCGGACTTCCCCGAACAGGGAACACCTGTGACTGAAGAGAGCTGCGTGGAGTTGTCTCTCGAGCTCCCCCACGCACTGACAATGGTTCCGGAATCCTGAGCGTGGGGAGGTTCCACCAACTGTCGGCAGCGCGTGCGTTCTAACGGAATGCCTACGCTCGTCTCCCATGAGGTTTTTTCTAATGTCTCTGTGCCAGGGAATGCTAGGGGTGATTGCAGAATATCCCAGTGAACGAGGCTGCCTCCCCAAGGACAGGGAAGGTATTTCCCTGACTTCCCCGAACAGGGAACACCTGTGACTGAAGAGAGCTGCGTGGAGTTGTCTCTCGAGCTCCCCCACGCACTGACAATTGTTCCGGAATCCTGAGCGTGGGGAGGTTCCACCAACGGTCGGCAGTACGTGGGTTCTAACGGAATGCCTAAGCTCGTCTCCCCTGAGGGTTTTCCTAATGTCTCTGTGCCAGGGAATGCTAGGGGTGATTGCAGGATATCCCAGTGACCGAGGCTGCCTCCCCAAGTTCAAGGAAGGTATTTCCCGGACTTTCCCGAACAGGGAACACCTGTGACTGAAGAGAGCTGCGTGGAGTTGTCTCTCGAGCTCCCCCACGCACTGACAATTGTTCCGGAATCCTGAGCTTGGGGAGGTTCCACCAACGGTCGGCAGTGCGTGGGTTATAACGGAATGCCTAAGCTCGTCTTCCCTGAGGGTTTTCCTAATGTCTCTGTGCCAGGGAATGCTAGGGGTGATTGCAGGATATCCCAGTGACCGAGGCTGCCTCCCCAAGGTCAAGGAAGTTATTTCCCGGAATTCCCCGAACAGGGAACACCTGTGACTGAAGAGAGCTGCGTGGAGTTGTCTCTCGAGCTCCCCCACGCACTGATAATGGTTCCGGAATCCTGAGCGTGGGGAGGTTCCACCAACGGTCGGCAGCGCGTGGGTTCTAACGGAATGCCTAAGCTCGTCTCCCCTGAGGTTTTTCCTAATATCTCCTTGCCAGGGAATGCTAGGGGTGATTGCAGGCAATCCCAGTGACTGAGGCTGCCTCCCCAATGTCAGGGAAGTTATTTCCCGGACTTCCCCGAACAGGGAACACCTGTGACTGAAGAGAGCTTCGTGGAGTTGTCTCTCGAGCTCCCCCACGCACTGACAATGGTTCCGGAAACAGGAGCGTGGGGAGGTTCCACCAACGGTCGGCAGCGCGTGGGTTCTAACGGAATGCCTAAGCTCGTCTCCCCAGAGGGTTTTCCTAATGTCTCTGTGCCAGGGAATGCTAGGGGTGATTGCCGGCAATCCCAGTGACCGAGGCTGCCTCCCCAAGGTCAGGGAAGGTATTTCCCGGACTTCCCCGAACAGGGAACACCTGTGACTGAAGAGAGCTGCGTGGAGTTGTCTCTCTAGCTCCCCCACGCACTGACAATGGTTCCGGAATCCTGAGCGTGGGGAGGTTCCACCAACGGTCGGCAGCGCGTGGGATCTAACGGAATGCCTAAGCTCGTCTCCCCTGAGGTTTTTCCTAATGTCTCTGTGCCAGGGAATGCTAGGGGTGATTGCAGGATATCCCAGTGACCGAGGCTGCCTCCCCAAGGTCAGGGAAGGTATTTCCCGGACTTCCCCGAACAGGGAACACCTGTGACTGAAGACAGCTGCGTGGAGTTGTCTCTCGAGCTCCCCCACGCACTGACAATGTTTCCGGAATCCTGAACGTGGGGAGGTTCCACCAACGGTCGGTAGCGCGTGGGTTCTAACGGAATGCCTACGCTCGTCTCCCCTGAGAATTTTTCTAATGTCTTTGTGCCAGGGAATGCTAGGGGTGATTGCAGGATATCCCAGTGACCGAGGCTGCCTCCCCAAAGTCAGGGAAGATATTTCCCGGACTTCCCCGAACAGGGAACACCTGTGAATGAAGAGAGATGCGTGGAGTTGTCTCTCGAGCTCCCCCACGCACTGACAATGGTTCCGGAATTCTGAGCGTGGGGAGGTTCCACCAACGGTCTGCAGCGCGTTGGTCATTACGGAATGCCTAAGCTCGTCTCCCCTGAGGGTTTTCCTAATGTCTCTGTGCCAGGGAATGCTAGGGGTTATTGCAGGATATCCCAGTGACCGAGGCTGCCTCCCCAAGGTCAAGGAAGTTATTTCCCGGACTTCCCCGAACAGGGAACACCTGTGAATGAAGAGAGATGCGTGGAGTTGTCTCTCGAGCTCCCCCACGCACTGACAATTGTTACGGAATCCTGAGCGTGGGGAGGTTCCACCAACGGTAAGCAGCGCGTGGGTTCTAACGGAATGCCTAAGCTCGTCTCCGCTGAGGCTTTTCCTAATGTCTCTGTGCCAGGGAATGCTAGGGGTGATTGCAGGATTTCCCAGTGTCAGAGGCTGCCTCCCCAAGTTCAGGGAAGGTATTTTCCGGACTTCCCCGAACAGGGAACACCTGTGACTGAAGAGAGCTGCGTGGAGTTGTCTCTCGAGCTCCCCCACGCACTGACAATTGTTCCGGAATCCTGAGCATTGGGAGGTTCCACCAACGGTCGGCAGCGCGTGGGTTCTAACGGAATGCCTATGCTCGTCTCCCCTGAGGGTTTTCCTAATGTCTCTGTGCCAGGGAATGCTAGGGTTGATTGCAGGATATCCCAGTGACCGAGGCTGCCTCCCCAAGGTCAGGGAAGGTATTTCCCTTACTTCCCCGAACAGGGAACACCTGTGACTGAAGAGAGCTCCGTGGAGTTGTCTCTCGAGCTCCCCCACGCACTGACAATGGTTCCGGAAACCTGAGCGTGGGGAGGTTCCACCAACGGTCGGCAGCGTGTGGGTTCTAACGGAATGCCTAAGCACGTCTCCCCTGAGGGTTTTCCTAATGTCTCTGTACCAGGGAATGCTAGGGGTGATTGCAGGATATCCCAGTGACCGAGGCTGCCTCCCCAAGGTCAGGGAATATCTTTCCCGGACTTCCCCGAACAGGGAACACCTGTGACTGAAGAGAGCTGCGTGGAGTTGTCTCTCGAGCTCCCCCACACACTGACAATTGTTCCGAAATCCTGAGCGTGGGGAGGTTCCACCAACGGTCGGCAGCACGTGGGTTCTAACGGAATGCCTAAGCTCGTCTCCCCTGAGGTTTTTCCTAATGTCTCTGTGCCAGGGAATGCTAGGGGTGATTGCAGGATATCCCAGTGACCGAGGCTGCCTCCCCAAGTTCAGGGAAGTTATTTGCCGGACTTCCCCGAACAGGGAACACCTGTGACTGAAGAGAGCTGCGTGGAGTTGTCTCTCGAGCTCCCCCACGCACTGACAATGGTTCCGGAATCCTGAGCGTGGGGAGGTTCCACCAACTGTCGGCAGCGCGTGCGTTCTAACGGAATGCCTACGCTCGTCTCCCATGAGGGTTTTTCTAATGTCTCTGTGCCAGGGAATGCTAGGGGTGATTGCAGAATATCCCAGTGAACGAGGCTGCCTCCCCAAGGACAGGGAAGGTATTTCCCTGACTTCCCCGAACAGGGAACACCTGTGACTGAAGAGAGCTGCGTGGAGTTGTCTCTCGAGCTCCCCCACGCACTGACAATTGTTCCGGAATCCTGAGCGTGGGGAGGTTCCACCAACGGTCGGCAGCGCGTGGGTTCTAACGGAATGCCTAAGCTCGTCTCCCCTGAGGGTTTTCCTAATGTCTCTGTGCCAGGGAATGCTAGGGGTGATTGCAGGATATCCCAGTGACCGAGGCTGCCTCCCCAAGGTCAAGGAAGTTATTTCCCGGAATTCCCCGAACAGGGAACACCTGTGACTGAAGAGAGCTGCGTGGAGTTGTCTCTCGAGCTCCCCCACGCACTGATAATGGTTCCGGAATCCTGAGCGTGGGGAGGTTCCACCAACGGTCGGCAGCGCGTGGGTTCTAACGGAATGCCTAAGCTCGTCTCCCCTGAGGTTTTTCCTAATATCTCCTTGCCAGGGAATGCTAGGGGTGATTGCAGGCAATCCCAGTGACTGAGGCTGCCTCCCCAATGTCAGGGAAGTTATTTCCCGGACTTCCCCGAACAGGGAACACCTGTGACTGAAGAGAGCTTCGTGGAGTTGTCTCTCGAGCTCCCCCACGCACTGACAATGGTTCCGGAAACAGGAGCGTGGGGAGGTTCCACCAACGGTCGGCAGCGCGTGGGTTCTAACGGAATGCCTAAGCTCGTCTCCCCTGAGGTTTTTCCTAATATCTCTGTGCCAGGGAATGCTAGGGGTGATTGCAGGATATCCCAGTGACCGAGGTTGCCTCCCCAAGTTCAGGGAAGTTATTTCCCGGACTTCCCCGAACAGGGAACACCTGTGACTGAAGAGAGCTGCGTGGAGTTGTCTCTCGAGCTCCCCCACGCACTGACAATGGTTCCGGAATCCTGAGCGTGGGGAGGTTCCACCAACGGTCGGCAGAGCGTGGGTTCTAACGGAATGCCTAAGCTCGTCTCCCCTGGGGGTTTTCCTAATGTCTCTGTGCCAGGGAATGCTAGGGGTGATTGCAGGGTATCCCAGTGACCGAGGCTGCCTCCCCAAGGTCAAGGAAGGTATTTCCCAGACTTCCCCGAACAGGGAACACCTGTGACTGAAGAGAGCTGCGTGGAGTTGTCTCTCGAGCTCCCCCACGCACTGACAATGGTTCCGGAATCCTGAGCGTGGGGAGGTTCCACCAACGGTCTGCAGCGCGTGGGTTCTAACGGAATGCCTAAGCTCGTCTCCCCTGAGGGTTTTCCTAATGTCTCTGTGCCAGGGAATGCTAGGGGTGATTGCAGGCAATCCCAGGGACCGAGGCTGCCTCCCCAAGGTCAGGGAAGTTATTTCCCGGACTTCCCCGAACAGGGAACACCTGTGACTGAAGAGAGCTGCGTGGAGTTGTCTCTCGAGCTCCCCCACGCACTGACAATGGTTCCGGAATCCTGAGCGTGGGGAGGTTCCACCAACGGTCGGCAGCGCGTGGGTTCTAACGGAATGCCTAATCTCGTCTCCCCTGATGTTTTTCCTAATATCTCCTTGCCAGGGAATGCTAGGGGTGATTGCAGGCAATCCCAGTGTCTGAGGCTGCCTCCCCAAGGTCAGGGAAGTTATTTCCCGGACTTCCCCGAACAGGGAACACCTGTGACTGAAGAGAGCTGCGTGGAGTTGTCTCTCGAGCTCCCCCACGCACTGACAATGGTTCCGGAATCCTGAGCGTGGGGAGGTTCCACCAACTGTCGGCAGCGCGTGCGTTCTAACGGAATGCCTACGCTCGTCTCCCATGAGGGTTTTTCTAATGTCTCTGTGCCAGGGAATGCTAGGGGTGATTGCAGAATATCCCAGTGACCGAGGCTGCCTCCCCAAGGACAGGGAAATTATTTCCCTGACTTCCCCGAACAGGGAACACCTGTGACTGAAGAGAGCTGCGTGGAGTTGTCTCTCGAGCTCCCCCACGCACTGACAATTGTTCCGGAATCCTGAGCGTGGGGAGGTTCCACCAACGGTCGGCAGCGCGTGGGTTCTAACGGAATGCCTAAGCTCGTCTCCCCTGAGGGTTTTCCTAATGTCTCTGTGCCAGGGAATGCTAGGGGTGATTGCAGGGTATCCCAGTGACCGAGGCTGCCTCCCCAAGGTCAAGGAAGTTATTTCCCGGACTTCCCTGAACAGGGAACACCTGTGACTGAAGAGAGCTGCGTGGAGTTGTCTCTCGAGCTCCCCCACGCACTGACAATTGTTCCGGAATCCTGAGCGTGGGGAGGTTCCACCAACGTTCGGCAGCGCGTGGGTTATAACGGAATGCCTAAGCTCGTCTCCCCTGAGGGTTTTCCTAATGTCTCTGTGCCAGGGAATGCTAGGGGTGATTGCAGGATATCCCAGTGTCCGAGGCTGCCTCCCCAAGGTCAAGGAAGTTATTTCCCGGAATTCCCCGAACAGGGAACACCTGTGACTGAAGAGAGCTGCGTGGAGTTGTCTCTCGAGCTCCCCCACGCACTGACAATGGTTCCGGAATCCTGAGCGTGGGGAGGTTCCACCAACGGTCGGCAGCACGTGGGTTCTAACGGAATGCCTAAGCTCGTCTCCCCTGAGGTTTTTCCTAATATCTTCTTGCCAGGGAATGTTAGGGGTGATTGCAGGCAATCCCAGTGACTGAGGCTGCCTCCCCATGGTCAGGGAAGTTATTTCCCGGACTTCCCCGAACAGGGAACACCTGTGATTTAAGAGAGCTTCGTGGAGTTGTCTCTCGAGCTCCCCCACGCACTGACAATGGTTCCGGAAACATGAGCGTGGGGAGGTTCCACCAACGGTCGGCAGCGCGTGGGATCTAACGGAATGCCTAAGCTCGTCTCCCCTGAGGGTTTTCCTAATGTCTCTGTGCCAGGGAATGCTAGGGGTGATTGCAGGATATCCCAGTGACCGAGGCTGACTCCCCAAGGTCAGGGAAGGTATTTCCCGGACTTCCCCGAACAGGGAACACCTGTGACTGAAGACAGCTGCGTGGAGTTGTCTCTCGAGCTCCCCCACGCACTGACAATGTTTCCGGAATCCTGAACGTGGGGAGGTTCCTCCAACGGTCGGTAGCGCGTGGGTTCTAACGGAATGCCTACGCTCGTCTCCCCTGAGAGTTTTTCTAATGTCTTTGTGTCAGGGAATGCTTGGGGTGATTGCAGGATATCCCAGTGACCGAGGCTGCCTCCCCAAAGTCAGGGAAGATATTTCCCGGACTTCCCTGAACAGGGAACACCTGTGACTGAAGAGAGCTGCGTGGAGTTGTCTCTCGAGCTCCCCCACGCACTGACAATGGTTCCGGAATCCTGAGCGTGGGGAGGTTCCACCAACGGTCTGCAGCGCGTTGGTTCTAACGGAATGCCTAAGCTCGTCTCCCCTGAGGGTTTTCCTAATGTCTCTGTGCCAGGGAATGCTAGGGGTTATTGCAGGATATCCCAGTGACCGAGGCTGCCTCCCCAAGGTCAATGAAGGTATTTCCCGGACTTCCCCGAACAGGGAACACCTGTGAATGAAGAGAGCTGCGTGTAGTTGTCTCTCGAGCTCCCCCACGCACTGACAATTGTTACGGAATCCTGAGCGTGGGGAGGTTCCACCAACGGTAGGCAGCGCGTGGGTTCTAACGGAATGCCTAAACTCGTTTCCGCTGAGGCTTTTCCTAATGTCTCTGTGCCAGGGAATGCTAGGGGTGATTGCAGGATTTCCCAGTGTCCGAGGCTGCCTCCCCAAGTTCAGGGAAGGTATTTCCCGGACTTTCCCGAACAGGGAACACCTGTGACTGAAGAGAGCTGCGTGGAGTTGTCTCTCGAGCTCCCCCACGCACTGACAATGGTTCCGGAATCCTGAGCGTGGGGAGGTTCCACCAACGGTCGGCAGCGCGTGGGTTCTAACGGAATGCCTAAGCTCGTCTCCCCTGGGGGTTTTCCTAATGTTTCTGTGCCAGGGACTGCTAGGGGTGATTGCAGGGTATCCCAGTGACAGAGGCTGCCTCCCCAAGGTCAAGGAAGGTATTTCCCAGACTTCCCCGAACAGGGAACACCTGTGACTGAAGAGAGCTGCGTGGAGTTGTCTCTCGAGCTCCCCCACGCACTGACAATGGTTCCGGAATCCTGAGCGTGGGGAGGTTCCACCAACGGTCTGCAGCGCGTGGGTTCTAACGGAATGCCTAAGCTCGTCTCCCCTGAGGGTTTTCCTAATGTCTCTGTGCCAGGGAATGCTAGGGGTTATTGCAGGATATCCCAGTGACCGAGGCTGCCTCCCCAAGGTCAATGAAGGTATTTCCCGGACTTCCCCGAACAGGGAACACCTGTGAATGAAGAGAGCTGCGTGGAGTTGTCTCTCGAGCTCCCCCACGCACTGACAATGGTTCCGGAATCCTGAGCGTGGGGAGGTTCCACCAACGGTCGGCAGCGCGTGGGTTCTAATGGAATGCCTAAGCTCGTCTCCCCTGAGGGTTTTCGTAATGTCTCTGTGCCAGGGAATACTTGGGGTGATTGCAGTATATCCTTGTGACCGAGGCTGCCTCCCCAATGTCAGGGAAGGTATTTCCCGGACTTCCCCGAACAGGGAACACCTGTGACTGAAGAGAGCTGCGTGGAGTTGTCTCTCGAGCTCCCCCACGCACTGACAATGGTTCCGGAATCCTGAGCGTGGGGAGGTTCCACCAACGGTCGGCAGCGCGTGGGTTCTAACGGAATGCCTAAGCTCGTCTCCCCTGGGGGTTTTCCTAATGTTTCTGTGCCAGGGACTGCTAGGGGTGATTGCAGGGTATCCCAGTGACCGAGGCTGCCTCCCCAAGGTCAAGGAAGGTATTTCCCAGACTTCCCCGAACAGGGAACACCTGTGACTGAAGAGAGCTGCGTGGAGTTGTCTCTCGAGCTCCCCCACGCACTGACAATGGTTCCGGAATCCTGAGCGTGGGGAGGTTCCACCAACGGTCTGCAGCGCGTGGGTTCTAACGGAATGCCTAAGCTCGTCTTCCCTGAGGGTTTTCCTAATGTCTCTGTGCCAGGGAATGCTAGGGGTGATTGCAGGATATCCCTGTGACCGAGGCTGCCTCCCCAAGTTCAGGGAAGGTGTTTCCCAGACTTCCCCGAACAGGGAACACCTGTGACTGAAGAGAGCTGCGTGGAGTTGTCTCTCGAGCTCCCCCACGCACTGACAATGGTTGCGGAATCGTGAGCGTGGGGAGGTTCCACCAACGTTCGGCAGCGCATGGGTTCTGACGGAATGCCTAAGCTCGTCTCCGTTGAGGGTTTTCCTAATGTCTCTGTGCCAGGGAATGCTAGGGGTGATTGCAGGATATCCCTGTGACCGAGGCTGCCTCCCCAAGGTCAGGGAAGGTATTTCCCGGACTTCCCCGAACAGGGAACACCTGTGACTGAAGAGAGCTGCGTGGAGTTGTCTCTCGAGCTCCCCCACGCACTGACAATGGTTCCGGAATCCTGAGCGTGGGGAGGTTCCACCAACGGTCGGCAGCGCGTGGGTTCTAACGGAATGCCTAAGCTCGTCTCCCCTGAGGGTTTTCCTAATTTCTCTGTGCCAGGGAATGCTAGGGGTGATTGCAGGCATTCCCAGTGACCGAGGCTGCCTCCCCAAGGTCAGGGAAGGTATTTCCCGGACTTCCCCGAACAGGGAACACCTGTGACTGAAGAGAGCTGCGTGGAGTTTTCTCTCGAGCTCCCCCACGCACTGACAATGGTTCCGGAAACCTGAGCGTGGGGAGGTTCCACCAACGGTCGGCAGCGCGTGGGTTCTAACGGAATGCCTAAGCTCGTCTCCCCTGAGGGTTTTCCTAATGTCTCTGTGCCAGGGAATGCTAGGGGTGATTGCAGGCAATCCCAGTGACCGAGGCTGCCTCCCAAGGTCAGGGAAGGTATTTCCCGGACTTCCCCGAACAGGGAACACCTGTGACTGAAGAGAGCTGCGTGGAGTTGTCTCTCGAGCTCCCCCACGCACTGACAATGGTTCCGGAAACCTGAGCGTGGGGAGGTTCCACCAACGGTCGGCAGCGCGTGGGTTCTAACGGAATGCCTAAGCTCGTCTCCCCTGAGGGTTTTCCTAATTTCTCTGTGCCAGGGAATGCTAGGGGTGATTGCAGGCAATCCCAGTGAACGAGGCTGCCTTCCCAAGTTTAGAGAAGGTATTTCCCGGACTTCCCCGAACATGGAACACCTGTGACTGAAGAGAGCTGCGTGGAGTTGTCTCTCGAGCTCCCCCACGCACTGACAATGGTTCCGGAATCCTGAGCGTGGGGAGGTTCCACCAACGGTCGGCAGCGCGTGGGTTCTAACGGAATGCCTAAGCTCGTCTCCCCTGAGGGTTTTCCTAATTTCTCTGTGCCAGGGAATGCTAGGGGTGATTGCAGGCATTCCCAGTGACCGAGGCTGCCTCCCCAAGGTCAGGGAAGGTATTTCCCGGACTTCCCCGAACAGGGAACACCTGTGACTGAAGAGAGCTGCGTGGAGTTTTCTCTCGAGCTCCCCCACGCACTGACAATGGTTCCGGAAACCTGAGCGTGGGGAGGTTCCACCAACGGTCGGCAGCGCGTGGGTTCTAACGGAATGCCTAAGCTCGTCTCCCCTGAGGGTTTTCCTAATGTCTCTGTGCCAGGGAATGCTAGGGGTGATTGCAGGCAATCCCAGTGACCGAGGCTGCCTCCCAAGGTCAGGGAAGGTATTTCCCGGACTTCCCCGAACAGGGAACACCTGTGACTGAAGAGAGCTGCGTGGAGTTGTCTCTCGAGCTCCCCCACGCACTGACAATGGTTCCGGAAACCTGAGCGTGGGGAGGTTCCACCAACGGTCGGCAGCGCGTGGGTTCTAACGGAATGCCTAAGCTCGTCTCCCCTGAGGGTTTTCCTAATTTCTCTGTGCCAGGGAATGCTAGGGGTGATTGCAGGCAATCCCAGTGAACGAGGCTGCCTTCCCAAGTTTAGAGAAGGTATTTCCCGGACTTCCCCGAACATGGAACACCTGTGACTGAAGAGAGCTGCGTGGAGTTGTCTCTCGAGCTCCCCCACGCACTGACAATGGTTCCGGAAACCTGAGCGTGGGGAGGTTCCACCAACGGTCGGCAGCGCGTGGGTTCAAACGGAATGCCTAAGCTCGTCTCCCCTGAGGGTTTTCCTAATGTCTCTGTGCCAGGGAATGCTACGGGTGATTGCAGGATATCCCAGTGACCGAGGCTGCCTCCCCAAGTTCAGGGAAGGTATTTCCCGGAATTCCCCGAACAGGGAACACCTGTGACTGAAGAGAGCTGCGTGGAGTTGCCTCTCGAGCTCCCCCACGCACTGATAATGGTTCCGGATTTCTGAGCGTGGGGAGGTTCCACCAACTGTCTGCAGCGCGTGGGTTCTAAAGAAATGCCTAAGCTCATCTCCCCTGAGGATTTTCCTAATAGCTCTGTGTCAGGGAATGCTAGGGTGATTGCAGGATATCCCAGTGACCGAGGCTGCCTCCCCAAGGTCAGGGAAGCTATTTCCCGGACTAACCCGAACTGGGAACACCTGTGACTGAAGAGAGCTACGTGGAGTTGTCTCTCGTGCTCCCCCACGCAATGACAATGGTTCCGGAATCCTGAGCGTGGGGAGGTTCCACCAACGGTCGGCAGCGCGTGTGTTCTAACGGAATGCCTAAGCTCGTCTCCCCTAAGGGTTTTCCTAATGTCTCTGTGCCAGGGAATGCTAAGGGTGATTGCAGACAATCCCAGTGACCGAGGCTGCCTCCCCAAGCTCAGGGAAGGTATTTCCCGGACATCCCCGTACAGGGAACACCTGTGACTGAAGAGAGCTGTGTGGAGTTGTCTCTCGAGCTCCCTCATGCACTGACAATTTTTCCGGATTCCTGAGCGTTGGGAGGTTCCACCAACGGTCGGCAGCGCGTGGGTTCTAACGGAATGCCTAAACTCGTCTCCCCTGAGGGTTTTCCTAATGTCTCTGTGCCAGGGAATGCTAGGGGTGATTGCAGGCAATCCCAGTGACCGAGGCTGCCTCCCCAAGGTCAGGGAAGATATTTCCCGGACGTCCCCGAACAGGGAACACCTGTGACTGAAGAGAGCTGCGTGGAGTTGTCTCTCGAGCTCCCCCACGCACTGACAATGGTCCCGGAATCCTGAGCGTGGGGAGGTTCCACCAACGGTCGGCAGCGCGTGGGTTCTAACGGAATGCCTAAGCTCGTCTCCCCTGAGTGTTTTCCTAATGTCTCTGTGCCAGGGAATGCTAGGGGTGATTGCAGGCAATCCCAGTGACCGAGGCTGCCTCCCCAAGGTCAGGAAAGTTATTTCCCGGACTTCCCCAAACAGGAAACACCTGTGACTGAAGAGAGCTGCGTGGAGTTGTCTCTCGAGCTCCCCCACGCACTGACAATGCTTCCGGAATACTGAGCGTGGGAAGGTTCCACCAACGGTCGGCAGCGCGTGGGTTCTAACGGAATGCCTATGCTCGTCTCCCCAGAGGGTTTTCCTAATATCTCTTTGCCAGGGAATGCTAGGGGTGATTGAAGGCAATCCCAGTGACCGAGGCTGCCTCCCCAAGGTCAGGGAAGGTATTTCCCGGACTTCCCCGAACATGGAACACCTGTGACTGAAGAGAGCTGCGTGGAGTTGTCTCTGGAGCTCCCCCACGCACTGACAATGGTTCCGGAATCCTGAGCGTGGGGAGGTTCCACCAACGGTCGGCAGCGCGTGGGTTCTAACGGAATGCCTAAGCTCGTATCCCCTGAGGGTTTTCCTAATGTCTCTGTGCCAGGGAATGCTAGGGGTGATTGCAGACAATCCCAGTGACCGAGGCTGCATTCCCAAGGTCAGGGAAGTTATTTCCCGGATTTCACCGAACAGGGAACACCTGTGACTGAAGAGAGCTGCGTGGAGTTGTCTCTCGAGCTCCCCCACGCACTGACAATGGTTCCGGAATCCTGAGCGTGGGGAGGTTCCACCAACGGTCGGCAGCGCGTGGGTTCTAACGGAATGCCTAAGATCGTCTCCCCTGAGGGTTTTCCTAATATCTCTGTGCCAGGGAATGCTAGGGGTGATTGCAGGATATCCCATTGCCCGAGGCTGCCTCCCCAAGGTCAGGGAAGGTATTTCCCGGACTTCCCCGAACAGGGAACACCTGTGACTGAAGAGAGCTGCGTGGAGTTGTCTCTCGAGATCCCCCACGCGCTGACAATGGTTCCGGAATCCTGAGCGTGGGGAGGTTCCACCAACGGTCGGCAGCGCGTGGGTTCTAACGGAATGCTTAAGCTCGTCTCCCCTGAGGGTTTTCCTAATGTCTCTGTGCCAGGGAATGCTAGGGGTGATTGCAGGATATCCCAGTGACCGAGGCTGCCTCCCCAAGATCAAGGAAGGTATTTCCCGGACTTCCCCGAACAGGGAACACCTGTGACTGAAGAGAGCTGCGTGGAGTTGTCTCTCGAGCTCCCCCACGCACTGACAATGGTTCCGGAATCCTGAGCGTGGGGAGGTTCCACCAACGGTCGGCAGCGCGTGGGTTCTAACAGAATGCCTAAGCTCGTCTCCCCTGAGGGTTTTCCTAATGTCTCAGTGCCAGGAAATGCTAGGGGTGATTGCAGGCAATCCCAGTGACCGAGGCTGCCTCCCCAAGGTCAGGGAAGGTATTTCCCGGACTTCCCCGAACAAGGAGCACCTGTGACTGAAGAGAGCTGCGTGGAGTTGTCTCTCGAGCTCCCCCACGCACTGACAATGGTTCCGGAATCCTGAGCGTGGGGAGGTTCCACCAACGGTCGTCAGCGCGTGGGTAATAACGGAATGCCTAAGCTCGTCTCCCCTGAGTGTTTTCCTAATGTCTCTGTGCCAGGGAATGCTAGGGGTGATTGCAGGCAATCCCAGTGACCGAGGCTGCATCCCGAAGGTCAGGGAAGGTATTTTCCGGACTTCCCCGAACAGGGAACACCTGTGACTGAAGAGAGCTGCGTGGAGTTTTCTCTCGAGCTCCCCCACGCACTGACAATGGTTCCGGAATCCTGAGCGTGGGGAGGTTCCGCCAACGGTCGACAGCGCGTGGGTTCTAATGGAATGCCTAAGCTCGTCTCCCCTGAGGGTTTTCCTAATGTCTCTGTGCCAGGGAATGCTAGGGGTGATTGCAGGCAATCCCAGTGACCGAGGATTCTTCCCCAAGGACAGGGAAGGTATTTCCCGGACTTCCCCGAACAGGGAACAACTTTGACTGAAGAGAGATGCGTGGAGTTGTCTCTCGAGTTCCCCACCCACTGACAATGGTCCCGGAATCCTGAGCGTGGGGAGGTTCCACCAACGGTCGGCAGCGCGTGGGTTCTAACGGAATGCCTAAGCTCGTCTCCCCTGAGTTTTTTCCTAATATCTCTGTGCCAGGGAATGCTAGGGGTGATTGCAGGCAATCCCAGTGACCGAGGCTGCCTCCCCAAATTTAGGGAAGGTATTTCCCGGACTTCCCCGAACAGGGAACACCTGTGACTGAAGAGAGCTGCGTGGAGTTGTCTCTCGAGCTCCCCCACGCACTGACAATGGTTCCGGAATCCTGAGCGTGGGGAGGTTCCACCAACGGTTGGCAGCGCGTGGGTTCTAACGGAATGCCTAAGCTCGTCTCCCCTGAGGGTTTTCCTGATGTCTCTGTGCCAGGGAATGTTAGGGGTGATTGCAGGCAATCCCAGTGACCGAGGTTGCCTCCCCAAGGTCAGGGAAGTTATTTCCCGGACTTCCCCGTACAGGGAACACCTGTGACTGAAGAGAGCTGCGTGGAGTTGTCTCTCGAGCTCCCCCACGCACTGACAATGGGTCCGGAATCCTGAGCGTGGGGAGGTTCCA
This sequence comes from Vicugna pacos, assembly GCF_048564905.1. NCBI lineage: Eukaryota > Metazoa > Chordata > Mammalia > Artiodactyla > Camelidae > Vicugna > Vicugna pacos. The sequence continues at coordinate 681,078 of NC_133021.1, forward strand.
CCAACGGTCGGCAGCGCGTGGGTTCTAACGGAATGCCTAAGCTCGTCTCCCCTGAGGGTTTTCCTAATGTCTCTGTGCCAGGGAATGCTAGGGGTGATTGCAGACAATCCCAGTGACCGAGGCTGCCTCCCCAAGGTCAGGGAAGGTATTTCCCGGATTTCCCCGAACAGGGAACACCTGTGACTGAAGAGAGCTGCGTTGAGTTGTCTCTCGAGCTCCCCCACGCACTGACAATGGTTCCGGAATCCTGAGCGTGGGGAGGTTCCACCAACGGTCGGCAGCGCGTGGGTTCTAACGGAATGCCTAAGCTCGTCTCCCCTGAGGGTTTTCCTAATGTCTCTGTGCCAGGGAAAGCTAGGGGTGATTGCAGACAATCCCAGTGACCGAGGCTGCCTCCACAAGGTCAAGGAATATACTTCCCGGACTTCCCCGAACAGGGAACACCTGTGACTGAAGAGAGCTGCGTGGAGTTGTCTCTCGAGCTCCCCCACGCACTGACAATGGTTCCGGAATCCTGAGCATGGGGAGGTTCCACCAACGGTCGTCAGCGCGTGGGTAATAACGGAATGCCTAAGCTCGTCTCCCCTGAGTGTTTTCCTAATATCTCTGTGCCAGGGAATGCTAGGGGTGATTGCAGGTTATCCCAGTGACCGAGGCTGCCTCCCCAAGGTCAGGGAAGGTATTTCCCTGACTTCCCCAAACAGGGAACACCTGTGACTGAAGAGAGCTGGGTGGAGTTGTCTCTCGAGCTCCCCCACGCACTGACAATGGTTCCGGAATCCTGAGCGTGGGGAGGTTCCACCAACGGTCGGCAGCGCGTGTGTCCTAACGGAATGCCTAAGCTCGTCTCCCCTGAGGGTTTTCCTAATATCTCTGTGCCAGGGAATGCTAGGGGTGATTGCAGGATATCCCAGTGACCGAGGCTGCCTCCCCAAGGTCTGGGAAGGTATTTCCCGGACTTCCCCGAACAGGGAACACCTGTGACTGAAGAGAGCTGCGTGGAGCAGTCTCTCGTGCTCCGCCACGCACTGACAATGGTTCCGGAATCCTGAGCCTGGGGAGGTTCCACCAACGGTCGGCAGCGCCTGGGTTCTAACGGAATGCCTAAGCTCGTCTCCCCTGAGGATTTTCCTAATGTCTCTGTGCCAGGGAATGCTAGGGGTGATTGCAGGATATCCCTGTGACCGAGGCTGCCTCCCCAAGGTCAGGGAATGTATTTCCCGGACTTCCCCGAACAGGGAACACCTGTGACTGAAGAGAGCTGCGTGGAGTTGTCTCTCGAGCTCCCCCACGCACTGACAATGGTTCCGGAATCCTGAGCGTGGGGAGGTTCCACCAACGGTCGGCAGCGCGTGGGTTCTAACGGAATGCCTAAGCTCGTCTCCCCTGAGTTTTTTCCTAATTTCTCTGTGCCAGGGAATGCTAGGGGTGATTGCAGGCAATCCCAGTGACCGAGGCTGCCTCCCCAAGGTCAGGAAAGTTATTTCCCGGACTTCCCCAAACAGGGAACACCTGTGACTGAAGAGAGCTGCGTGGAGTTGTCTCTCGAGCTCCCCCACGCACTGACAATGGTTTCGGAATCCTGAGACTGGGGAGGTTCCACCAACGGTCGGCAGCGCGTGGGTTCTAACGGAATGCCTAAGCTCGTCTCCCCTGAGGGTTTTCCTAATATCTCTTTGCCAGGGAATGCTAGGGGTGATTGCAGGCAATCCCAGTGACCGAGGCTGCCTCCCCAAGGTCAGGGAAGGTATTTCCCGGACTTCCCCGAACAGGGAACACCTGTGACTGAAGAGAGCTGCGTGGAGTTGTCTCTCGAGCTCCCCCACCCACTGACAATGGTTCCGGAATCCTGAGCGTGGGGAGGTTCCACCAACGGTCGGCAGCGCGTGGGTTCTAACGGAATGCCTAAGCTCGTCTCCCCTGAGGGTTTTCCTAATGTCTCTGTGCCAGGGAATGCTAGGGGTGATTGCAGGCAATCCCAGTGACCGAGGCTGCCTCCCCAAGGTCAGGGAAGGTATTTCCCAGACTTCCCCGAACAGGGAACACCTGTGCCTGAAGAGAGCTGCGTGGAGTTGTCTCTCGAGCTCCCCCACGCACTGACAATTGTTCCGGAATCCTGAGCGTGGGGAGGTTCCACCAACGGTCGGCAGTGCGTGGGTTCTAACGGAATGCCTAAGCTCGTCTCCCCTGAGGGTTTTCCTAATGTCTCTGTGCCAGGGATTGCTAGGGGTGATTGCAGGCAATCCCACTGACCAAGGCTGCCTCCCCAAGGTCAGGTAAGGTTTTTCCCGGACTTCCCCGAACAGGGAACACCTGTGACTGAAGAGAGCTGCGTGGAGTTGTCTCTCGTGCTCCCCCACGCACTGAGAATGTTTCCGGAATCCTGAGCGTGGGGAGGTTCCACCAACGGTCGGCGGCGCGTGGGTTCTAACGGAATGCCTAAGCTCGACTCCCCTGAGGGTTTTCCTAATGTCTCTGTGCCAGGGAATGCTAGGGGTGATTGCAGGCAATCCCAGTGTCCGAGGCTGCCTCCACAAATTCAGGGAAGGTATTTCCCGGACTTCCCCGAACAGGGAACACCTGTGACTGAAGAGAGCTGCGTGGAGTTGTCTCTCGAGCTCCCCCACGCACTGACAATGTTTCCGGAATCCTGAGCGTGGGGAGGTTCCACCAACGGTCGGCAGCGCGTGGGTTCTAACGGAATGCCTAATCTCGTCTCCCCTGAGGGTTTTCCTAATGTCTCTGTGCCAGGGAATGCTAGGGGTGATTGCAGGATATCCCAGTGACCGAGGCTGCCTCCCCATGGTCAGGGAAGGAATTTCCCGGACTTCCCCGAACAGGGAACACCTGTGACTGAAGAGAGCTGCGTGGAGTTGTCTCTCGAGCTCCCCCACGCACTGACAATGGTTCCGGAATCCTGAGCGTGGGGAGGTTCCACCAACGGTCGGCAGCGTGTGGGTTCTAACGGAGGGCCTAAGCTCTTCTCCCCTGAGGGTTTTCCTAATATCTCTTTGCCAGGGAATGCAAGGGGTGATTTCAGGATATCCCAGTGACCGAGGCTGCCTCCTCAAGGTCAATGAAGTTATTTCCCGAACTTCCCTGTTCAGGGAACACCTGTGACTGAAGAGAGCTGCGTGGAGTTGTCTCTCGAACTCCCCCACGCACTGACAATGGTTCCGGAATCCTGAGCGTGGGGAGGTTCCACCAACGGTCGGCAGCGCGTGGGTTCTAACGGAATGCCTAAGCTCGTCTCCCCTGAGGGTTTTCCTAATGTCTCTGTGCCAGGGAATGCTAGGGGTGATTGCAGGATATCCCAGTGACCGAGGCTGCCTCCCCAAGGTCAGGGAAGGTATTTCCCGGACTTCCCCGAACAGGGAACACCTGTGACTGAAGAGAGCTGCGTGGAGTTGTCTCTCCAGCTCCCCCACGCACTGACAATGGTTCCGGAATCCTGAGCGTGGGGAGGTTCCACCAACGGTCGGCAGCGCGTGGGTTCTAACGGAAGGCCTAAGCTCGACTCCCCTGAGGGTTTTCCTAATGTCTCAGTGCCAGGGAATGCTAGGGGTGATTGCAGGCAATCCCAGTGTCCGAGGTTGCCTCCAGAAAGTCAGGGAAGGTATTTCCCGGACTTCCCCGAACAGGGAACACCTGTGACTGAAGAGAGCTGCGTGGAGTTGTCTCTCGAGCTCCCCCACCCACTGACAATGGTTCCGGAATCCTGAGCGTGGGGAAGTTCCACCAACGGTCGGCAGCGTGTGGGTTCTAACGGAATGCCAATGCTCGTCTCCCCTGAGGTTTTTCCTAATATCTCTGTGCCAGGGAATGCTAGGGGTGATTGCAGGCAATCCCAGTGACCGAGGCTGCCTCCCCAAGGTCAGGGAAGGTATTTCCCGGACTTCCCCGGACAGGGAACACCTGTGACTGAAGAGAGCTGCGTGGAGTTGTCTCTCGAGCTCCCCAAAGCACCGACAATGGTTTCGGAATCCTGAGGGTGGGGAGGTTCCACCAACGGTCGGCAGCACGTGTGTTCTAACGGAAGGCCTAAGCTCGTCTCCCCTGAGGGTTTTCCTAATGTCTCTGTGCGAGGGAATGCTAGGGGTGATTGCAGGATATCCCAGTGACCGAGGCTGCCTCCCCAAGGTCAGGGAAGGTATTTCCCAGACTTCCCCGAACAGGGATCACCTGTGACGGAAGAGAGCTGCGTGGAGTTGTCTCTCGAGCTCCCCCACGCACTGACAATGTTTCCGGAATACTGAGCGTGGGGAGGATCCACCAACGGTCGGCAGCGCGTGGGTTCTAACGGAAGGCCTAAGCTCGTCTCCCCTGAGGGGTTTCCTAATGTCTCTGTGCCAGGGAATGCTACGGGTGATTGCAGGCAATCCCAGTGACCGAGGCTGCCACCCCATGGTCAGGGAATGTATTTCCCGGACTTCCCCGAACAGGGAACACCTGTGACTGAAGAGAGCTGCGTGGAGTTGTCTCTCGAGCTTCCCCACGCACTGACAATGGTTCCGGAATCCTGAGCTTGGGGAGGTTCCACTAACGGTTGGCAGCGCGTGGTTTCTAACGGAATGCCTAAGCTCTTCTCCTCTGAGGGTTTTCCTAATATCTCTGTGCCAGGGAATGCTAGGGATGATTGCAGGATATCCCAGTGACCGAGACTGCCTCCCCAAGTTCAGGGAAGGTATTTCCCGGACTTCCCCTAACAGGGAACACCTGTGACTGAATAGAGCTGCGTGGAGTTGTCTCTCGAGCTCCCCCACGCACTGACAATGGTTGCGGAATCCTGAGCGTGGGGAGGTTCCACCAACGGTCGGCAGCGCGTGGGTTCTAACGGATTGCCTAAGCTCATCTCCCCTGAGGGTTTTCCTAATGTCTCTGTGCCAGGGAATGCTAAGGGTGACTGCAGGATATCCCAGTGACAGAGGCTGCCTCCCCAAGCTCAGGGAAGGTATTTCCCGGACTTCCCCGAACAGGGAACACCTGTGACTGAAGAGAGCTGCGTGGAGTTGTCTCTCGAGCTCCCCCACACACTGACAATGGTTCCGGAATCCTGAGCGTGGGGAGGTTCCACCAACGGTCGGCAGCGCGTGGGTTCTAACGGAATGCCTAAGCTCGTCTCCCCTGAGTTTTTTCCTAATATCTCTGTGCCAGGGAATGCTAGGGGTGATTGCAGGCAATCCCAGTGACCGAGGCTGCCTCCCCAAAGTAAGGGAAGTTATTTCCCGGACTTCCCCAAACAGGGAACACCTGTGACTGAAGAGAGCTGCGTGGAGTTGTCTCTCGAGCTCCCCCACGCACTGACAATGGTTCCGGAATCCTGAGAGTGGGGAGGTTCCACCAACGGTCGGCAGCGCGTGGGTTCTAACGGAATGCCTAAGCTCGTCTCCCCTGAGGGTTTTTCTAATGTCTCTGTGCCAGGGAATGCTAGGGGTGATTACAGGCAATCCCAGTGTCCGAGTCTGCCTCCCCAAGGTCAGGGAAGGTATTTCCCGGACTTCCCCGAACAGGGAACACCTGTGACTGAAGAGAGCTGCGTGGAGTTGTCTCTCGAGCTCCCCCACACACTGACAATGTTTCCGGAATCCTGAGCGTGGGGAGGTTCCACAAAATATCGGCAGCGCGTGGGTTCTAATGGAATGCCTAAGGTCGTCTCCCCTGAGTGTTTTCCTAATGTCTCTGTGCCAAGGAATGCTAGGTGTGATTGCAGGATATCCCAGTGACCGAGGCTGCCACCCCAAGTTCAGGGAAGGTATTTCCCGGACTTCCCCGAACAGGGAACACCTGTGACTGAAGAGAGCTGCGTGGAGTTGTCTCTCGAGCTCCCCCACGCACTGACAATGGTTCCGGAATCCTGAGCGTGGGGAGATTCCACCATCGGTCGGCAGTGCGTGGGTTCTAACGGAATGCCTTAGCTCGTCTCCCCTGAGGGTTTTCCTAATGTCTCTGTGCCAGGGAATGCTAGGGGTAACTGCAGGATATCCCAGTGACAGAGGCTGCCTCCCCAAGCTCAGGGAAGTTATTTCCCGGACTTCCCCGAACAGGGAACACCTGTGACTGAAGAGAGCTGCGTGGAGTTGTCTCTCGAGCTCCCCCACGCACTGACAATGGTTCCGGAATCCTGAGCGTGGGGAGGTTCCACCAACGGTCGTCAGCGCGTGGGTTCTAACGGAATGCCTAAGCTCGTCTCCCCTGAGTTTTTTCCTAATATCTCTGTGCCAGGGAATGCTAGGGGTGATTGCAGGCAATCCCAGAGACCGAGGCTGCCTCCCCAAAGTAAGGGAAGGTATTTCCCGGACTTCCCCAAACAGGGAACACCTGTGACTGAAGAGAGCTGCGTGGAGTTGTCTCTCGAGCTCCCCCACGCACTGACAATGGTTCCGGAATCCTGAGCGTGGGGAGGTTCCACCAACGGTCGACAGCGCGTGGGTTCTAACGGAATGCGTAAGCTCGTCTCCCCTGAGGGTTTTCCTAATGTCTCTGTGCCAGGGAATGCTAGGGGTGATTGCAGGCAATCCCAGTGACCGAGGCTGCCTCCCCAAGGTCAGGGAATGTATTTCCCGGACTTCCCCGAACAGGGAACACCTGTGACTGAAGAGAGCTGCGTGGAGTTGTCTCTCGAGCTCCCCCACGCACTGACAATGTTTCCGGAATCCTGAGCGTGGGGAGGTTCCACCAACTGTCGGCAGCGCGTGGGTTGTAACGGAATGCCTGAACTCCTCTCCCCTGAGGGTTTTCCTAATGTCTCTGTGCCAGGGAATGCTAGGGGTGATTGCAGGCAATCCCAGTGACCGAGGCTGCCTCCCCAAGGTCAGGGAATGTATTTCCCGGACTTCCCCTAACAGGGAACACCTGTGACTGAAGAGAGCTGCGTGGAGTTGTCTCTCGAGCTCCCCCACGCACTGACAATGTTTCCGGAATCCTGAGCGTGGGGAGGTTCCACCAACGGTCGGCAGCGCGTGGGTTCTAACGGAATGCCTAAGCTCGTCTCCCCTGAGGGTTTTCCTAATGTCTCTGTGCCAGGGAATGCTAGGGGTGATTGCAGGCTATCCCAGTGACCGAGGCTGCCTCCCCAAGGTCAGGGAAGATATTTCACGGACTTCCCCGAACAGGGAACACCTGTGACTGAAGAGAGCTGCGTGGAGTTGTCTCTCGAGCTCCCCCACGACTGACAATGGTTCCGGAATCATGAGCGTGGGGAGGTTCCACCAACGGTCGGCAGCGCGTGGGTTCTAACGGAATGCCTAAGCTCGTCTCCCATGAGGGTTTTCCTAATGTCTCTGTGCCAGGGAATGCTAGGGGTGATTGCAGGTTATCCCAGTGACCGAGTCTGCCTCCCCAAGGTCAGGGAAAGTATTTCAAGGACTTCCCCGAACAGGGAAAACCTGTGACTGAAGAGAGCTTCGTGGAGTTGTCTCTCGAGCTCCCCCACGACTGACAATTTTTCCGGAATCCTGAGCGTGGGGAGGTTCCACCAACGGTCGGCAGCGCGTGGGTTCTAACGGAATGCCTAAGCTCGTCTCCCCTGAGTGTTTTCCTAATGTCTCTGTGCCAGGGAATGCTAGGGGTGATTGCAGGCAATCCCAGTGACCGAGGCTGCCTCCTCAAGGACAGGGAGGGTATTTCCCGGACTTCCCCGAACAGGGAAGACCTGTGACTGAAGAGAGCTGCGTGGAGTTGTCTCTCGATCTCCCCCACGCACAGACAATGGTTCCGGAATCCTGAGCGTGGGGAGGTTCCACCAATGGTCGGCAGCGCGGGGGTTCTAACGGAATGCCTAAGCTCGTCTCCCCTGAGGGTTTTCCTAATGTCTCTGTGCCAGGGAATGCTAGGGGTGATTGCAGGATATCCCAGTGACCGAGGCTGCCTCCCCAAGGTCAGGGAAGGTATTTCCCGGACTTCCCCGAACAGGGAACACCTGTGACTGAAGAGAGCTGCGTGGAGTTGTCTCTCGAGCTCCCCCTCGCACTGACAATGGTTCCGGAATCCTGAGAGTGGGGAGGTTCCACCAAATGTCGGCAGCGCGTGGGTTCTAACGGAAGGCGTAAGCTCGTCTCCCCTGAGGGTTTTACTAATGTCTCTGTGCCAGGGAATGCTAGGGGTGATTGCAGGATATCCCAGTGACCGAGGCTGCCTCCCCAAGTTCAGGGAAGGTATTTCCCGGACTTCCCCGAACAGGGAACACCTGTGACTGAAGAGAGCTGCGTGGAGTTGTCTCTCGAGCTCCCCCACGCACTGACAATGGTTCCGGAATCCTGAGCGTGGGGAGGTTCCACCAACGGTCGGCAGCGCGTGGGTTCTAACGGAATGCCTAAGCTCGTCTCCCCTGAGGGTTTTCCTAATATCTCTGTGCCAGGGAATGCTAGGGGTGATTGCAGGCAATCCCAGTGACCGAGGCTGCCTCCCCAAGGTCAGGGAAGGTATTTCCCGGACTTCCCCGAACAGGGAACACCTGTGACTGAAGAGAGCTGCGTGGAGTTGTCTCTCGAGCTCCCCGACGCACTGAAAATGGTTCCGGAATCCTGAGCGTGGGGAGGTTCCACCAACGGTCGGTAGCGCGTGGGTTCTAACGGAATGCCTAAGCTCGTCTCCCCTGAGGGTTTTCCTAATGTCTCTGTGCCAGGGAATGCTAGGGATGATTGCAGGCAATCCCAGTGACCGAGGCTGCCTCCCCAAGGTCAGGGAAGGTATTTCCCGGACTTCCCCGAACAGGGAACACCTGTGACTGAAGAGAGCTGCGTGGAGTTGTCTCTCGAGCTCCCCCACGCACTGACAATGGTTCCGGAATCCTGAGCGTGGGGAGGTTCCACCAACGGCCGGCAGCGCGTGGGTTCTAACGGAATGCCAAAGCTCGTCTCCCCTGAGGGTTTTCCTAATGTCTCTGTGCCAGGGAATGCTAGGGGTGATTGCAGGATATCCCAGTGACCGAGGCTGCCTCCTCAAGGTCAGGGAAGGTATTTCCCGGACTTCCCCGAACAGGGAAGACCTGTGACTGAAGAAAGCTGCGTGGAGTTGTCTCTCGAGCTCCCCCACGCACTGACAATGGTTCCGGAATCCTGAGCGTGGGGAGGTTCCACCAACGGTCGGCAGCGTGTGGGATCTAACGGAAGGCCTAAGCTCGTCTTCCCTGAGGATTTTCCTAATGTCTCTGTGCCAGGGAATGCTAGGGGTGATTTCAGGATATCCCAGAGACAGAGGCTGCCTCCCCAAGGTCAGGGAAGGTATTTCCCGGACTTCACCGTACAGGGAACACCTGTGACTGAAGAGAGCTGCGTGGAGTTGTCTCTCGAACTCCCCCACGCACTGACAATGGTTCCGGGATCCTGAGCGTGGGGAGGTTCCACCAACGGTCGGCAGCGCGTGGGTTCTAACGGAATGCCTATGCTCGTTTCCCCTGAGTGTTTTCCTAATATCTCTGTGCCAGGCAATGCTAGGGGTGTTTGCAGGCAATCCCAGAGACCGAGGCTGCCTCGCCAAGGTCAGGGAAGGTATTTCCCGGACTTCCCCGAACAGGGAACACCTGTGACTGAAGAGAGCTGCGTGGAGTTTTCTCTCGAGCTCCCCCACGCACTGACAATGGTTCCGGAATCCTGAGCGTGGGGAGGTTCCACCAACGGTCGGCAGCGCGTGGGTTCTAACGGAATGCCTAAGCTCGTCTCCCCTGAGGGTTTTCCTAATGTCTCTGTGCCAGGGAATGCTAAGGGAGATTGCAGGCAATCCCAGTGACCGAGGCTGCCTCCCCAAGGTCAGGGAAGGTATTTCCCGGACTTCCCCGAACAGGGAACACCTGTGACTGAAGAGAGCTGCGTGGAGTTGTCTCTCGAGCTCCCCCACGCACTGACAATGGTTGCGGAATCCTGAGCGTGGGGAGGTTCCACCAACGGTCGGCAGCGTGTGGGTTCTATCGGAATGCCTAAGCTCGTCTCCCCTGAGGGTTTTCCTAATGTCTCTGTGCCAGGGAATGCTAGGGGTGATTGCAGGATATCCCAGTGACCGAGGATGCCTCCCCAAGGTCAGGGAAGTTATTTCACGGACTTCCCCGAACAGGGAACACCTGTGACTGTAGAGAGCCTCGTGTAGTTGTCTCTCGAGCTCCGTCACGCACTGACAATGGTTCCGGAATCCTGAGCGTGGGGAGGTTCCACCAACGGTCGGCAGTGCGTGGGTTCAAACGGAAGGCCTAAGCTCGTCTCCCCTGAGGGTTTTCCTAATTTCTCTGTGCCAGGGAATGCTAGGGGTGATTGCAGGCAATCCCAGTGACCGAGGCTGCCTCCCCAATGTCAGGGAATATATTTCCCGGACTTCTCCGAACAGGGAACACCTGTGACTGAAGAGAGCTGCATGGAGTTGTCTCTCGAGCTCCCCCACGCACTGACAATTGTTCCGGAATCCTGAGCGTGGGGAGGTTCCACCAACGGTCGGCAGCGCGTGGGTTCTAACGGAATGCCTAAGCTCGTCTCCCCTGAGGGTTTTCCTAATGTCTCTGTGCCAGGGAATGCTAGGGGTGATTGCAGGCAATCCCAGTGACCGAGGCTGCCTCCCCAAGGTCAGGGAATGTATTTCCCGGACTTCCCCGAACAGGGAACACCTGTGACTGAAGAGACCTGCGTGGAGTTGTCTCTCGAGCTCCCCCACGCTCTGACAATGGTTCCGGAATCCTGAGCGTGGGGAGGTTCCACCAACGGTCGGCAGCGCGTGGGTTCTAACGGAATGCCTAAGGTCTTCCCCCTGAGGGTTTTCCTAATGTCTCTGTGCCAGGGAATGCTAGGGGTGATTGCAGGATATCCCAGTGACCGAG